>NC_082725.1:29162961-29907961 GCF_030144855.1 Hypanus sabinus | reverse complement strand
AAAAATTAGAGATTAAATTGTAGATTTCCAGCAATAATTACAATGTTCATGCCCTGTTGGTTTCAGTTCCAAAGGTCTCCATGCACTAGTTGCACTTCCCACTGTAACGATGCATGTTTAATTAAACTACAGTTGATCGCCTTCTTATACCATGACCTTGAGTCATGAATCTCGGCTGCAGAACACATCCTCACCCATAACAGTAACAGTTATCTCATCAAACTCTAACTCAGAATAAATATGGCACTGAGGACAGTCATAAAATGAAAGCTTTACGATGGCTGAGGAGTCATTGAGCATTCATTTGGATGAAGACAGCATGAAACAAACAAAAAATAAACACAAATACCAAAACATGTACAATAAACTTCCAGAGGCCAGCAGATTCAATGTCATACTTTACAATCTCCCATAAACTTGGAACCCACGCAATAAAACAGGATACTGGAAACTCAGCATAGGAAGACAAGGGGGAAATGATGCTCTCTCTCTTTCTGTGGATACTGTCTGGCCTGTTAGATATTTCCATCACTCACTGCTTTTATATCAGATTTCCAACAGCAATCATTTATTTTTTTTCATCTGTCCTTGAAAATCATACAATATTGTTGATGATGTTCTCTGGATCTAAACACATTGTCTGCAAGCAGAAATGTATGCCACTTCCCATATGTATATTGACTGCTGTGATGAACATCACAATATTGAGGAAGGCAGTGCCATGGATCTATTACTAGATGGGAATCAGTCTGAATTAATAATCCAGAGACACAAGTTCACATTTCACCAGAACAGAGGGACGTACAAGGGGCTAGCAAGCAACTTCTGTAAAAACCCTGAGCTACAAAAATACCAGCAAAATCTCCTAAAGCATAATCGTTAGAAGAGGAAGGATCTTCAAAGATGGGCTACACCTGGGGACAACTTGAAAGATAGGCCCTGGACAGTGGACTATGGTGAGCTGCTCTCAATAGCCTGTGCCCTATTAGGGGTGGTGGGCATAAGAAAGAAAGTTGCCTGGACAGGAAGTATACTAAAAAGGGCTTAAATAAATGAGTGTGGACAAATAATGAGATGAAAGAACAGAGTTTAGAAAGGTGGCATATCTTTAAGCAGAGATATTATGTTCTTCACATAATTTGTATGTGTTTATGTCATGATCCTATTGGATAGAGTGATATGGTGTGGCTGCTCTGTGGTAACTTAACAAGCTCACAGATATTCCATGAGACCATAAGACACAGGAGTAGGCTTAGTACATTTGACCCATCAAGATATCGCTGATCCATTTCCCTCTCAAAATCATTCTCCTGCCTTCTCCCTGTAACGTTTCATACCCTGACTAATCAAGAAACTATCTGCCTCCGCCTTAAATACACCCAGTCACCTGGCCTTGACAGCTGTCTGTAGCAATGAATTCAACAGATTCAACGCTCTGGCTAAACAGGGCTCATTCTTGTGAACTTCCTCTGAAAATTTTCAATGTCATCAAACGCTTTCTTAAATAAGTAGCCCAAAATTGCTCACAATACTCCGAGAGGCCTTAACTTTGCCTGATAATGCCACAGCATTATAATCTTGCTTTTATACTATAGTCCATGTGAAATGAATTCTAATGCTCCTCAACACAGACTCAACCTATAAATAAACCCATTGGGAATCCTTCATGAGTCCTTTTGTACCTCAAATTATTGATTTTTCTCCATGTTTAGACAATAGTATATGATTTTATTCCTTCTACCCTTCCTGACACTATTCTATTTGCCACTTATTTGCCCATTCTCCTAATCTATCCAAGTCCTTCAGCATCCTCCCTGCTTTCTCAACACTACCTGCTCCTCCACCTATCTTCATATCATCCACAAACTTGGTCACAAAGGCATCAATTCCAATTCCATCATTCAAATCATTGATGTACAATGTTTAAAATAAAGTGGTCCCAAAACCGAACTCTGTGGAAAACCACTAGTCACTGGCAGCCAATCAGAAAAGGCACCCTTTATCCCCACTCTTTTAATCCTGCCAATTGGCCAATGATCTTTCCATGTAGTATCTTTCCTATAATATCATAGGCTCTTATCTTGTTAATAAACATCATGTGCTGAACTTTGTCAAAGGCCTTCTGAAAATCCATGTGCACAACACACACTGGTTCTACTTTGCCTATTCTGTTTGTTACCTCCTCAAAGAATTCTAACAGATTGGTGAGGCAAGATGTTCCCTCAATGAAACCATGTTATCTTTGGACTATTTTATCAGAGAGATAAAAGTACATATTGGACAGCTGGAAAATAATGCTGAAGAGGTAGTAATGGGTGACAAGGAAATAGCGGATGAACTGAATAAGTACTTTGCACCAGTCTTCACTGTGGGAGACACTAGCAATATGGTAGAAGTTCCAGGTGTCAGGGGGCACGAAAGGTGTGAAGGTAGCATAACTAGGCAGGAGGAATTGGGAAACTGAAAGCTCTGAAGGAACATAAGTCACCTGGACCAGATGGTCACACCCCAGAGTTCTGAAAAGATGGCTGAAGAGATCATGGAAGCATTAGTAATAATCTTTCAAGAACCGCTAGATCCTGGAAAGACTCTGAAAGACTGGAAAATTTCAAATGTCACTCCACTCCTCAAGAAGGAAGAGAGGCAGAAGAAAGGAAACTACAGTATAGGCCAGTTAGTATGACCGCTATGGTGGGGAAGATGTTGGAGTTGATTATTAAGGATGAAGTCTCAGGATGATTGGAGGCACGGGATAAAGTAGATTGTAGTCAGCATTCTTTCCACAAAGGAAAATCTTGCCCTGACAAATCCATTGGAATTCTTTGAAGAAATAACAAGCAAAATAGACAAAGGAGAGTTGTTTGATGTTGTGTACTTGGACTTTCAGAAGGCCTTTGACAAGGTGCCACACATGAAGCTGCTTAACAAGCTATGTGCCCATGATATCACATAAAAGATACTCGCATGGATAAAGCAGAGGCAATTAGCAGGAGGCAAAGTGTGGGAATAAAGAGAGCATTTTCAGGCTGGCTGTCAGTAATGTTCCACAGGAGTCTGTACTGGGATTGATTATTTTTATTTTATATGTGATGAAGGAATTGATGGTTTTGTCACAAAATTTGCAGACAATATGAAGATAGATGGAGAGGCAGGTAGTTTGAGGAAGTAGAGAGGCTACAGAAGGACTTAGACAGATCTGGAGAATGGCAACGAAATAGCAGATGGAATATAGTGTTGTGAAGTGAATGGCCATGCACTTTGAAAGGAAATGCAAAAAGTGAGGTGCAAAGGGACTTGGGGGTCCTTGTGTAGGATTCCTTAAAGGCTAACTTGCACACTGAGGCTATGTTAGCATTAATTTCATAAGGACTAGAATATAAAAGCAGGGATGCAATGTTGAGACTTTATAAAGTGCTGGTGAGGCCTCAGAGTATTGTGAGCAGTTTTGGGCCCATTATTTAGAAAGGATGTGTTGAAACAGGAGGGGGTTCAAAGCAGGTTCACAAAAATGACTCTAGGATTTAATGACTTATCACACGGAGAGAGTTTGAAGGCTGTAGACTTATATTTACTAGAATTCAGAAGAACAAGGGATGGCCTCATTGAAACTTATAGAGTGGTGAAAGGCCTTGATAGAGTAAACGTGGTTGTTTCCATTGTTTCCATTGGTAGGACAGTCTAAGACCAGAGGACGCATTCTCAGAATAGAAGGGCATCATTTTAGAACAGAGATGAGGAGAAGTTTTTTTAAGCCACAGATTGCTGAATCTGTGCAATTCATTGCCACAGGCAGCTGTGGAGGAACAGGCTTTTAAGGCAGAGGTTGATAGACTCTTCTTTGGACATGGCATGAAGAGATACAGGGAGAAGGCAGAGATTGGGGCTGAGAGGAATATCAGATCAGCAATGGTGAAATTGTGCAGCAGACTCAATGGACCAAATAGCTTAATTCTGCTCCTATAATGTATGGTCTTATATTAGCTCCTGACTGTCGCCTTCTTTCAGCCGTGACACAGTGATGGTCAAAACATCATACCTGCCAATCTCTAACTGTGCTGCAAGATCATCTACTTTATTCCATATACTGTATACATTCAGATATAACATTTTCACTTCTGTATCCATCACCCCATTTTGATTTTGCCCCCTTTTACACTTCAACTCATCCCACTGACTGTAATTTTGCCTTGTCACCTACCTGTCCATGCTAGTAGTTTAACTACACACTGCCTCTGCTTGCAAACCAACTGTCCTAACTTCACCACAATCACTCGGGTTCCCATCCCCATGACAAATTAGTTTAAACCATCCCTGTCAACCCTAGTAAACTTGCCGGTAAGGGTATTGATTTTCCTCGGGTTCAGGTGTAACCTGTCCCATTTATACTGGTCATACCTTCCCCAGAAGAGTTCCCAATGATTCAGAAATCTGAAACCCTGCCCCCGCACTACTTTCCCGGCCTCTGACTCATCTACCAAATCAATCTTTTTGTACCTTCACTGGCATGTGGCACGGGCAGCATTTCAGTGATTGCTTTCTTGGAGGTCCTCTTCTTTTAGCTTTCTACCTGGCTCCCTAAATTATTTCTTCAGGACCTCCTTGATTTTCCTATTTACTTTTTCTATGCCTCTACTTATTCTTTTACTCTTGATTGTATCTTGGATACTGTTGGATCATGTGACATGCAGCATGGAGTTCAATTGAGTGATCAGGCATTCTGCAATCTCCAGAGAGGACCGCAATTATTGGCTGCCTTGTGCAGAAGATTAGAGATGAGGCGCGGGACCATTATCAACTCCATTTTGAAGCATTGAGGAAGATTGCAGCATTGAGCGAATGTAGAAGAGGTCAGTGGTTGCATGTCCATGGAGGCTAAGGGATAACATCAGTTAGTAGCTGGTCAATTGTATTCGGAAGGCAGCGGGTTGGCGGGGTGGTGGTTACTTTTTGCGGAAGAACCGAGTTCAAGCAGCTGCTATTCTTGGTTTTGACAAAATTCTGGGATTTCTATGATTATTGGACTGTACTTTAAGTTGCTCTCCGGTTTTCTGTGTTTCCTTTCTTGTTGCTGATTTGTGGGTTGGGGTTCCGAGTAGGTGATGTGTTGGCTTTGCGTGTTGGAGAGAGGGGTTAAGGGTTTGGAGCTGATGGCACTATTCTTTTTTTGCGAGGGAGAGGGATTTGAAGTTTGGTGTTCAGGCTGCCATTTTCTGTGTGGGAGGGGGTGGGGGGTCCAGGGTTTGCGAACTTTTGTTTATTTTCCCTTCTTGTGTGGGAAGGGAGGGTTGATGTCTTTTATTTCAACAACTTCCATGGTGGTCTGTATTCCATGGCTGTCTGGAGAAGACAAATATTAGACTTGTATTGTACATGCATAGTTTCACAATAAAATGAACCTATGAGCCTATGTCAATGGTGCCAATATGTACCAGGACTTCTGTTTGCTCATCCTCCCCCTTGAGAATGGCATGGACCTGATCCAACTTGGAAGCAACATACCATCCAGGTATCTCTTTCACATCCACAGAAACCTCTCGTTATAGAATCCCCTATCATTACTGTGGCCCCCTTCTCCCTCCTTCCCTTCTGATCCACAGTGGCAGACTCAGTGCCAGAGAACTTGTCACTGTGGCTCCCCCAGCAATATCCAAAATGGTATACTCATTATTGAGAGGAATGGCCACAAGGGCACTCTGTACTGGCTGCCATCTCACTTCCTTCACCCGATGGTCACCGATTTTCCTGCATCCTGCAACTTAGAGGTGTCTGCCTCCCCGTAGCTCCTATTTATTATCTCCTCAGTTTTCCATATGAGCCGAATGTCATCAAGTATCTGCTCCAATTCCTTGACATGTTCTCTGAAGAACGGCAATTTGTAATTAATTTAGGTATCTTTGTAGTGACCTGCTTTCACTTTGACACAAAATGGTCTTTTTCTGTTGATCAATGTAAAAAAAAGCGAAGTTAAATCCGTTGTGATTCAATGTTGTAAAACAATAAAATATGAAAACTCCCAAGGGGGGTGGGGGTGGATACTTTTTATAGGCACTGTACCTACATCATTCTTGAATATTTTCAATGACTTGATATTCTCTGCTTTCTGTAGTAAAGAGTTTTCCAGGTTCATCAAGCTCTGAGTGAAAAAATTCCTTCTGAAGATTATGGTTTTAAGTAACCTCACCATATTGTGAGCCCGTGACCTCTGACTCCCACCCCATCAAGAACATCCTTCTTGAATCGAATCTGTCCAGTCAATGTTAGAATTATACACCTTTCAATGAGGTCCCCTCTTCAAGTGAACATAAATCCAAATAACTCAATCTTTCTTCATATGTTAACCCTGTCAACCCAGGAGTCAGTGTAATTAACCTTAGTGTGCTCACCCATGCACACTAGACAAGGAAACAAAGGCTGCACACACAACTTTTTTGGGGTCTTAGTAATGCACTGAACGACTAAGGGCATCTTCTACTCATATGCAAATCCTAATATAATTAAGGCCAACATAATATTTACCTTCTAACTGCATGTTGTAACAAAATACTTGTTTTCAGTGATTGGTTAACAAGGACACACTGGTCTTGATATTCCTCCCCCGTCCCAATTTACAATAGTTTATTCTTTCAGATTTTAGAACCAATATGGATGATCTTCCACACAACCTTTATTATTATGCTAATTTCTCCAAGGATTTATTTAAATCATGCCGGATGCTCAATTGCCTCTCATATTCTATTTAGCTTCATGTCATTCCTTAAGACAAAGACCTAATGTTATTTAATGTTGTGGCCAGTTCTTAAAGAGCAAAGACAATAATTATGTGAAGGATCTAGATGGGAGTAGCCTAGTAGATTTAATGGAAGGATGGTATGTGATTTCTGCTACCTCACAACTGCAGACAGAAATCCAGGATGAAGTCTTATCACAAGTGCTGCTCCTACACATTCCACCCATGAGTCTGTGAGTTTTCCTTCAGGTGTTCCAACTTTCCCTTCTATTCCAAAGTTGTGCTGATGAAGTAATTGGCTGCAAAATAATCAAAGGTGTACTAATGGGCATTTCATAGAGAAAAAAAGGCAGTGGTATAGGGAAATAAAGGGGGAATGGAAGTATTGAGTGTGTTCTGCTGGGAGCTAGCCGGGACACTGTGGGCTGAGTAGCTTCCTCTTTTATAATTTGTCTTTGAAAGTGATGGGTTTGAAATAAAATGGTGCTGCACATTATCTCAGGAAAGTTTGCTATCTTTTTATTTTAAATGTGTAACTGTCACACATACTCTAAAAGTATAGGGGAAAATACTTCATCAGTATGCTTTCATCTTACTGTTTAACAAGAAAAAGTTAATTTGTATACTTATGCCATATCTCTGTGCACTCAAATATACAATCATTCCCATTCCAGCAATCTGCTTTCAAATATTCATCACAGTTTGCAAAATCTCTTCAATATTTGTAACCATCTCCTGCATTACAGAACTCTGAAATATTCTCTTTTGAGTGATTCTGACTTCAAACGTATTCAGTTTTAGTTGCTCTGGCATTAACCTCCATTCCTTCTGCAGTCAGTGTACTTAAGTAGTTCTCTAAGTCTTATGTAACTAAATGAGGTATGGCATGTTACATTTATATTATGCCTTCAATTTCACCTGGTAATATTGAAAGCATTATATATACGTTCATTGTCATATCTTCACCATTTTAAACATCTTTTGGTTTATTTGCTAACGCTTTGTGCATTATACTAAAACTTTGATTGAATTTTATGAGGTATGATTGGGGGTCTATATCAATATTTCAACGTAAATAAACCTCAGTGTATTTACTGTAAACTGCTTGAGAAAGATCTGTTTTGTTTTCAAATTAAATTGCATAAATTCTGTTTACCTGCATATAAATGTTTCACTTGTTTTTGCATTAAATGTTTGCAGTTACTGTGGTGCATTCCTTGGTTAGTTGGCCCTTACATTTGCCTTTCTCTGCTCTTGGACCTGAAAGCGTGGTGCACACAAGACTGTGGTCTACACTTCATGGTCTACTAGGTCAGTGTCCTTTTTGGTTTGCTTTCAGCGTGCCCTGCCTTCACCCCTGCAGGTCTGCCTGTGCTTCACCCTGTTGGGCCTGCTTTGCATCTGCCAAATCAACTTGGCATCATCCTCCTACTCAGATAGATAGATAGATAGATAGACAGATAGATACTTTATTCATCCCCCAGGGGAAATTCAACATCTTTCCAGTGTCCCATACACTTATTGTAGCAAAACTAATTACATACAGTATTTAACTCAGTATCAATATGATATGCATCTAACATCACCCTCCCAAAAAGCATTAATAAATAGCTTTTAAAAAGTTCTTAAAAAGCTTACTAAAGTGCATTGAGTGGTAACTTAAGCTCAGTCCTAACCCCGGCACTTTAACATGTCTTGCCCCGGTGGTTGAATTGTAGAGCCGAATGGCGTTGGGGAGTAATGATCTCTTCATCCTGTCTGAGGAGCATTGCATTGACAGCAACCTGCCGCTGAAGCTGCTTCTCTGTCTCTGGATGGTGCTGTGCAGAGGATGTTCAGGGTTTTCCATGATTGACCGTAGCCTACTCAGCGCCCTCCGCTCTGCCACCGATGTCATACTCTCCAGTTCTGTGCCCATGACAGAGCCCACCTTCCTTACCAGCTTATTAAGACGTGAGGCGTCCCTCTTCTTAATGCTGCCTCCCCAGCATGCCACCACAAAGAAGAGGGCGCTCTCCACAACTGACCGATAGAACATCTTCAGCATCTCACTACAAACATTGAATGACACCAGCCTTCTGAGGAAGTACAGTCGACTCTGTGCTTTCCTGCACAGGGCATCTGTGTTGGCAGTCCAGTCTAGCTTCTCGTCTAACTGCACTCCCAGATACTTGTAGGTCTTAACCTGCTCCTCACATTCTCCATTAATGATCACTGGCTCCATATGAGGCCTAGGTCTCCTAAAGTCCACCACCATCTCCTTGGTCTTGGTGATATTGAGATGCAGGTAGTTTGAGTTGCACCATATCACAAAGTCCTGTATCAGTTTCCTATACTCTTCCTCCTGACCATTCCTGACACACCCCACTATGGCCGTGTCATCAGCAAACTTCTGCACATGGCAGGACTCCGAGTTATATTGGAAGTCTGATGTGTACAGGGTGAACAGGACCAGAGAGAGTACGGTCCCCTGCGGCGCTCCTGTGCTGCTGACCACCGTGTCAGACCTACAGTCTCCCAACTGCACATACTGTGGTCTGTCTGTCAAGTACTCCGTTATCCAAGCCACCATGTGTGAGTCTACTCCCATCTCCGTTAGTTTGTGCCTTAAGATCCTGGGCTGGATGGACTAGAGAAGTCCAGGAATGTAATCCTCAAAGCACCACTGACCCTGTCCAGGTGAGAGAGGGATTTGTGCAGCAAGTACATGATAGCATCCTCCACTCCCACCTTCTCCTGATACGCAAACTGAAGAGGATCCCGGGCATGCCTGGTTTGTGGCCTCAGATTCTGTATTATCAGCCGCTCCATGGTCTTCATCACATGCGACGTCAAACTCAATGCTCCTTCCTGCCGCCCGTACCTCTGTGTCCTACGTAAGGTTTGTGATTACTTTGCTCCATCTTCTCAGCTTGTTTACATTTGCCTCGGACAGCTGCAACTGTTCATCACCCTGCATCTCCCCACATTGCGCGGTTCACTTCTCATCTCCCTGCAGCACCCTGTGGCTGGTTATTGGTTAATCATCCTTTCACTCTGTCCATCCTTACTCCTGGCTCACCACACACAGTCTACTTGAGCTCTACCCTGCCATCTCCCTTACAGATCAGCCTGAATTCCATCCTGCCAAGCTATGTCCTTTTCAGATCCACCTAAGCCCTAGCCTCCTGGCTCCCTTTCAAGTGAGATACTCTGCTGAAGACAACAGCTACTTAAATTATTATTTTTGAAGTATGCAAAACGGCATGAGTGTCTTTATGTGCGAATAAGAAGTTGCGCATAGTATAAACGCAGATTGAAGAATAAAGTGTATTATACAGTGATGGATTTTGATGTTTTAACCAATGTTCTTTCAGAAGTCAGGAAAGAGGCACAAAACTTGTTGCTTCATGATTGTGTTATTAACCATTGATATAACAAAGAAAAATTGAAAGCAATGATAGATGTCTACTAAGTGAAGGAAGAGACAAGAGCTAAGATAATTAGATGGTGCTGTTTCATGGTACAGCTCTTCTATACCCATAGATGATGAAAAATTCCATTCAAGAATTAACCAATGAGGTAAGTCCTACTAAAATAATGCAGAATAAAGAAGCTTCCATAACATTCCAGAATTATACCAATGTAATCACTAGATATGCATATAATAACTGCTTAAAACACAGATAATTAATGTTAAACTGCAAAGAAAATAACAATTAAACAGTCTGATCTAAGAATTAAACTGTTGAATCCAACAATCCCCCTTTGATTTTTAATCACACATTTGGAATCATTACATTGGAAAACTGAAAGGCAGAAAAACTTGAGGGATCTACACTATGTATAAAATAATCAAATAATTGCTTAAGTTATGAAAAATTAAAGAGGATACTGTATGCTGTTCTAAGTATTAATAGGATTATGCCATGGTTAGGTTGATTAGTAGGTGCACTTATGTGAGTTTGATCTATTCCATTAATGATTGTTAAGCTGGCACTAAACGGTCGTTTAATTGTCGTTCATTTTTTGGGGCACTTCTCTGTTTTCGTGGATGGTTTGCGAAGAAAAAGCATTTCAGGATGTATAGTGTATACATTTCTCTGACATTAAATTGAACCTTTGAGCCTTATACAAGGAAAAGCTATGTAAGTTAGTATGAATAATAGGACTCCTTGTAAAAAGGGAAATGACAAAGGTATAACAACAACAAATAATATCAGAATAAACTTCATAATGTCCAGTAGTTATTATCTTGCTTGAAATCTTATGACTGGTTAGCAATTTGCTCAATTTAGACCAGCATTGTAGGCACTGGGTCAAGAAATGACTAGGATGTTAACCACAGCATTCATTGACCACTTTAGATCACTTCCAGTGGCTAGTGTGAATACACTTCCTGTTACTTTCTACTCTCATTGACAAGTTGGTAATTAACAGCACTTGATAGAAACCTTCCTATCAAAGTTTCAGTGGATCCTTATGTGGTTTCTTAATCAGGGATCAGGGGTGTGTTCCTCTTCTGTTGGATCACTCCAAGTGACAGAAATTGTGGAGAAATGGACTGTACAGCTTGGGATAATTTCACACAATAGTTAACTAAACTGACTGCCAAATTGTGCACACTAGTCTCTGAGATTGAGTGCCACTGACAGTGACATAGGACATTCTGTTACCACCTTGAATGAACTTCATTGCGTTTTCCAGTTTGGTGCTGCTCTGATGCTACATAAGACCAAAGGAATAGCTGTAGGCCATGGTATGTCTTTCTCATGATACTTAGCCAGTCATGGTTTGGTGATTCGGTTCATTTGTTTGACTCGTCTTGATGACTTTGGGTAAAGTGGACAATGGAAAGGTCATTCAATGTTCATCATTTGATATAATTCCTGATGAATACTCCCAGTGAAAATGTGTTACTTGGTCGGAGTCAATGTGATATGGCATGTTCCCATCAAGGAATATAGTCCTTGAAGAGAGTTGTGGCTATTTGTGTGGCAGGGGCTTTTCTTGCTGGAATAGCTTCCACCCACCATGAAAACTTGTCCACTATTACCAGTGTGAGTATCTTTCACCCTTCGGTAAAGAAATGTAATCCAGTTATAAATGAAAAAATGGACCAGGTGGTTCAGGAACAATAACTGTGGTAGTTTTTCTGCAGCTCTAGGAATTGTTTTCTGGTAGGATATGCATCTTACAAACATTTGTTGAACTTGTGGCCTGAACTTTGGATTCCACCACCATTTAGAGAATCTGTCAATCATCTTTTGCATTCCAATGTATCCTAGGGAGTATATTTGCTGTGCCAGATAAGGAAGCAATGTAGCTGGAGCTATTAGTCTGTGTCTAGTGTCATGTCTCCAAAATCCATCACTGTTTAAACTCCCACCATTCATCATCCAGAACCATATCTCGTGTGTTCATCTATGATACAGAGTTCAGCTTTGTTTACATAATTTCAGTCATTGGGTTCACTTCATATGTTCCTGATGCTTCTTTTATCTCTTTTATTCTTGCTCCTTCAGATGCTGCCCTTTGTGCAATTTCAGCTGCAATTGCAGTTTCACGGTTTTCCATTGTAATCATTTTGGAGTAGCTTTTATATTCTTACACGAGTACTTCTAATGGTACTTACACCACATCCATAAGATCTCAATGTCATCAAGACCAAGGGGCTGATTATTGACTTCAAGAGGAGGAAAGCAGAGGCACATGATCCACATCTCATCGGGAAATCAGAGATGGAGATAGTCAGCAATTTTAAATTTCACAGCGTTTTCATTTCAGAGTATCTGTCTTTGGTCCATCACATAAGTGCAATTACAAAAAAAAGCACAGTAACGCCTCTACTTCTTTACAAGTTTGCAATGATTCAGCTTGACATCTAAAATCTTTGACCAACTTCTATAGATGAGTGGTGGAGAGTATATTGACTGGTTGCATCATGGTCCAGTGTGGAAACACCAATGCCTTCGAACAGAAAATTCTACAACAAGTCGTGGATATGAGCCGTCCATCAGGGGTCAAGCCTTTCCTTCCATTGAGCATAACTACATGGAGTGTTTTCGCAGGAAAGCACCATCCATCATCAGGGACCACCACCACTCAAGTCATGCTTTCTCCTCATAGCTGACATCAGGAAGTAGGTACAGGAGTAACAGGACCTACACTACTATATTCAGGACCAGTTCAAACATCAGACTTCTGAACCAGTGGACAACTTCACTCAAACTCACTTGCACCATTACTGAACTGTTCTCACAATTTATGGACTCACTTTCAAGGACTCTTAATCTCATGTTCTTGATACTTATTACTTAGTTTTTTTTTCTTTCTTTTGTATTCACACAGTTTGTTTGTTGTACACTGGTGGTCCTCCCTGTTTGTGTGGTCTTTCATTGACTCTATTGTAATTTAGCATTTTTGGGTATGCCCACAAGAAAGTGAATCTCAGGGTTACATGTGGTGACATATATGTATTTGATAATAAGTTTACCTTGCACTTGAACCTTAAAGCATGTACTAGTTGGCCATTCTTGATTGGGATTCTAACAGCAATAACAGCCTCTTGGTCTCCACAAGTTTCCAAAGTCACGAACAGCTTAAAAAGCATATCAACAATCAGTGTAGGTATTAGCTAATCTTCCTTCGGCCAAATCATAGGCTTCAGTCAAAGCATTTAGCTCTGCCTGTTGCTGAGTTACCAGGTGCCATGCTTCCTTTGGTTCCAGAAGCCATCATTTGAATTCTTCTCTCAATCATTGAGGAGCCATCAGTGTGAATAACTTTGGCAGAGTATTAAAAACACATGACATGGTCTGCCTCCATGTTCTTCAGTTAAGACTGCTATAATGTGTTTCTCATTGACGTACAGGATAAATGGTTTGACTGTATCAGGGATTCTTAATGCAAGGGCAGTACACAATGTTGCTTTTAAAAACTGAAACATTTTCTGTTGTTTTTCTTAAAGGGTCACAGATTCATCTAAGCACTTACCGCCCTTCTACAGCTTGTTATCTGATTGAGCAATAATTGATGGATCTGTCCCCAGATTGTCAATATATTGCTTAACAATATTTTAATCTTCAGTTCTGTGTGTCTTCCCTTCCTCGTTTTTTTATTGATCAGGCTGTGACATAGCTGTGAATCTTATTGTTTCGTCACTGTCATCCTCACTTCAATCGCTAGGGCTGCTGTAGAGTCTATATCAGGGGTAGGCAACCTACGGCCCAAGGGTATTTTGACCGGTCCATGAGCAAATATTGGGATACGATGCTTATCCGGCCCGCGAGCGATTTTTCCTTATTCTGAGTGTTTCACGCGACCACACTGATGGACATGCATGGCGTCTTGTTACACTGGCCCCAGGTTCCATTTTGTTCCAAACTAAACACTGGTATATATGAATGACAGGAAGGCAGACTACCTTATTAATATGTATTACATACTCTCTGTGCACGTGAAAGGTTTTCAGATGGGATCGTTCAAACTTGTACACAGAAACAGTGTCACTCTCATTTAAATAACTTGAATATACAACTTCAAGGAAAATATCAGCTGACACATGAGATGTATGGTCATATTGTGGCCTTTGAAAGAAAGCTGCAATTGTGTAATCAGCAAAGCTGCAATCAGTACCAGATTCAAAAAGTAAATTGTGCACATTTTCTCACTTTTCAAAAAAGTAAAGCACAAGATCCAGGTATTATTGTGAATATGGTCCAAGAATTGAGAAAAGAGTTTTCATCTCATTTTGCAGATTTTTGCTTGCATTTTTGCTTGCTGTTTGCTACTCCATTGGATGTAGAAGTGGACACTGCATCGGAAATTTTTTAAATGGTATTGATTGAGGTGCTGTGTGACAACATACTGAGGCCGAAATTTCATTCTAAAGATGTGTCAGTGCTTGACTTCTATGGAAAACGTATTCTTCCAAGTGGGGAGTATCCTAACTTAGTGGACCATGCAAAAAAGATGGCATCATTGTTTGGCAGCACTTATCTGTGTGAGCAATAATTTTCAGAAATGAAGCACACGAAGAACAATTTGAGAACAAGATTGACCTTTGCCCATCTGGATAATGTCTTGCTCTTGGCATCAACAAGTCTGACACCCAATATTGAAAAGATTTCAAGCAACAAACAGCATCAAGTTTCACATTGATTTATTAACTGTTTGCATTAAAATTTTCTTCTTTATTATACTTAATTTACTACCATTCAATACATCATGTTCATATGTTTTATGTTTAACAATTCTTTGTGTCCTTTTAATAGATTCAAAAGATGCCTTGATTGAAAGAAATTGCAATGAGTTGAAATTGAAATGCGTTCTTTGATTATTAATTGGCATCCTTGGTTAAGCACAAATGATTTTCTAGCGTTATTTATTAGTTTGAGGCAAAACATAACTAGATGTATTTAAATGGATAAATCCAATATTTCAATTTTTTAATGGCATTTATCTGGCCCACTGTCCACTCATTAGTATGCAATCCGGCCCACAGAGGCAAAAAGGTTGCTGACCCCCTGGTCTATATCATGTCCAACCTATAATACTTTGTTCAGATGACGATGCTGTATTGGGAGACTGACCACTGTAGGCTGCAATTCCTTGGAGTTCAGATGGTGTCACTGTCTCCAGTGACTGTTCAATATATGGGGTATTTCCCAGAGTGGTGTTTCAGAAGTAGCTATTTCCCAGGGCAGAGCACCAGCAGCAGCACCACTGAAAGTATCACTAGAAGCGTCAATAGCAGAACCATCCACTTAAACTCATCGTTCCGTTTCTCCATTTTTGTTGTGGTTCATTCTGAAACTATATACAACACACATCCATTGAATTACCACGTTGTTCTTTTTCGCTGGAACTGTCTCAATGATATCACCCAATAGCACTCAGATCTACAGAGAAAAAGTGCTTTGAGAGGTTGGACAACTCCTTCCGAAGCAAGGGCCTGAACTCGTTGCAATTTGCCTATTGCCACAATAGTTGACAGTGGATGCAATCTCACTGACTCTCCACTCGGCCTTGGATCACCTCGATTATAGTAATACCTATGTCTGTTTGTTAATTTCAGCTCAACATTCAACACATTCATACCCCTCAGTATTAAATCAGCACTTTCCAAAACTTGACCTCTGACCTTCCATCTACAACTGGATCCTTGACTTCCTCACCAGGAAACCACAATCTGTGTGGATCAGAAATAACATCTTCACTTCACTGACAATCAACGTTAGTGCACTTTAAGAATGTATGCTTAGCCCACTGCTCTACTCTCTCAATACGCACAGCTCAGACACTATCTATGAATTTGCTGATGACACAAATATTGTTGGCAGAATTTCAGATGGTGACGAGGAGGCGTGCAGAAGCAAGACAAATCAGCTTTTTAGGTGGTGTTGCAACAACAACCACACTCAACGTCAGTAGGACCAAAGAACTGATTGTGACTTCAGGAAGGAGAAGTTTGAGACATACACCAGTCTTCATTGAGGGGTCGTCAAAGGGTGAGCAGTTTCAAGCTCTTTGCCACATAGATATGGAGGCCACTTCTTTGAATATATTTAAAGCAGCGTTGATAGGTTATTGATTAGTAAGGGCATCATAGGTTATAGGGAGAAGGGAGGAGAATGGAGTTGAGAGGGATAATAAATTAGCCATGATGGAGTAGTGGAGCAGACTCGATAAGCCAAATGACCCAATTCTGCTCCTCTGTCTTATGGTCTTATAGTCCGACTGGTGATCGTCATTGAACAATCAAGTGCAAGTAAGAGTCTTTCATGTGACCACCTGTATCCATTTAAAGGAACTTGCTTCTTATTAGGATATCAGGAGACCTAATAAGTATCCATTTATGTGCTCTAGTTAACAGCGAGTGTCTTTCACCACATTTAGCTACTGACATATGCACTGTCTGGTTGTATCAGAAGTGACACCATTGTCAGCATCCCATTACAATTCACCCAGTTGAGTCATGCAGAATTGGCAGCAACACCAACAGCTACCGACTTTCTCAGCACAGAGATACTATTTGTTTTAAACAAAGATCCTGTCAGCTTGCAAGACAGTATGGAATCATCTATGAAAACAAGCCTGTTCCAGTTTTAGAGTCAGAGACCCATTAATCATATGATGACTGATCCATTATTAAAAACAGGACAATCCATAATAACCATCCAGATATAATATTTCAGGATAAACAAGTAAGACCAACTCGCCTAATATATATCAATTCCAAACACACATGGCATACAGAAATAAATAAGTGAGAAACATTGGAAATATTCTGAATTACAAGAGGTATTTGAAAGACCATGGAACATAAACGGTGTATACATTATCCCAATAGTAACATCTACAACGAGTATTATCCCAAACTCATTCTGCAGTAGCATTAAACAATTAGGCCTACATTAGCAATATTTATGTAAATCTCCAGAAAGCCACAATACCAAACACCAGTAGAATAATCCAAATATTCCTAGCAACTGAGAAATGAGTGTGCCTGGTTATCCCCATATCTCAGGTTTCACCATCCTGAGCTGAGGAAAAAAATGAAAATAATATTAATAAATAAGCAATAGATATTGAGAACATGATTTGTAGAGCACTTAAAGGTGAGTCCATAGGTTGTGAAATCAGTTCAGTGTTGAGGTGAATGAAGTTATTCACATGATGATACATTGTGTCTTGGACTGTTTTATCTGTTTTGCTAGCTGACAAGTCCATTATACAAAAGTCTAGTTTTTCACTCTTCTCTGAGCTCTTTTGCAATCTGAGTGGGAATAAACAGGAAGAGGGTTTGATCCTCCTTTAAAGTAGAACATGGAACGCTGATGTATTGATGCACCATCAATAACGCTTGGAGACGTGAGGTGAGAGATAGGCTTTTATTAGCTGGAAGAGAAGGCACTATCAGCAGCAAGAGACCATCACACAACATCCTGGAGACTGAGGGAGGAGCAGTGCCTCCAATCGCCTTTATACAGAGGTCTGTGGGAGGAGCCACAGGAGCAGTCAGCGGGGGGGGGGGGGGGGGGGAGGGGGGTGTCCAGACAGTTATATGTAGTTCACCACATGTATACTGAAACATGAAACAAAAACTGGCTTGCAGCACCTTGCCAATCTCTTTCAGAAGAGGGTTTCTGTTAAAAGTGGAAAAGGCACTCACTGTGGGTGTGTGGACATGCAGGGTACTGTAGTGTGGCTGTCTGCATGTTCTCCCCGTGACCACATGGATTTCTTCAAAGTGTTCCAGTTTCCTCCTACATTCCAAAACTGTATGGGTCAGTAAGTTCATTGGCCACATGGATGTAATTGGGCAGCACGGGCTCATTGGGTTGGAAGAATCTGTTACCGTACTGAATCTCTAAACAAACAAATATATTAATAAATCTTTATCATGATATTAATTGAGAAAAAGTTATTTGTTAGAGCATCGAGGAAAGCTTCACTCCTCTTCTTCAAATCCTATTACAGACTTTTACTTTGGCCTGAGAGGGCAAACAGAGTCTGAACACGTAATCAGAGAATGCACAACCCCAGTGTTGCTGCCTGCCTGAGAAGATATGGACATCTGATCCTGTAACCTGAAGAGAAACATGCTGCGATCGAGCACAAACTTCCTTGTTTTAAAGTGTGACAAAAAGTAGGTGGTGCTGTATGCAACCGTAGTATTACTTGGGAGGTTAACTGTCCCAGTAAAAATAAACGGGCAGAACTTGTTTCCAACTGTGATTGCCACTGAAGTGTATAAAAAGGCCTCAGTGCTGACTTGCTGTTATGTTGAAGGATAATGACAGGCCTCAAACCATGCATTACTGTTATATGGGCGTATTCTGTCCACAATTAGCTGAAAACTATTCAATGGCTGACAAAGGCAAGAAGCCAGCTTTTTTGCTGTCAAAGAGATTAAACATTTCTGATCTGCTGAAACATTCAAATACATTGAAATATTAAAAATATAATTTAAATAATTAATTAAACATTTAAATGGGAAGGTAATATCAGTTTTAGTTTCATTGAAAAATCATAAAACAATGTTTTAGTTTCATCCAGAAAATTAAAGCAAACTCACGTAATTCAAAAAAAAAACTACACATGACCTTTTCAATGAACTTCTCACTCATAGACATACCACCCTGTTCAGATGAAGGGGTTTACTACACCTGATCCAGTCTGGCATGGATTCAGTAGATATTCTGATGTAAATTAATCAGCTTTATGTTGTGTCAGTAGACTCCATAAAGAGATCAGTATCACAGCGCAGCAAGATCAGGGCTTGTGTGCTTGCCGAAGATTCCTATACTTGCTTGGTAGTTTGGGAAGAAAAATAAAGCATAGAACATTACAGGCCCTTCAGCCCACCATGATGTGCTGACCTTTTAACCTACTATTAGACTGAGCTTACTCTTCCTTCCCACGTAGCCCTCAATTACTTTTTATCATCCATGTGCCTATCTAGGAATTTCTTCAATATCTCCAATGTATCAGCCTCCACCACCACCTCTGGCAATGTGTTCCGCACAACCAATACTCTCCTTTGATGTTCCCCTTATACTTTCCTCTAATTACATTAAATAATGCCCCCTCATATTAGCCATTTCTGCCATAGAAAAACATCCCTGGCTGTCCACTCGAACTGTGCCTCTTATCAACTTGTACCCCTCTATTAGGCCACTCTCGTTCCCTTTGTTCCAAGGAGAAATGCTCTAGCTCAGCCTATTCTCTCCAATAGCTGGCATGGAGCTAGTGGTGTTTCCCAGCAAGCTACCACCCTTTTACATTGAAGAAAGAGATGACAATAAGCAGAAAATACATAGAACTTGTTGCTGATAAAAGAATGATGCTCACTTTCCCTTCATTCAATGTAAGTTGAAGCAAAAATTTCCAGAGTCATTCAGACTGATTGCTGGTAACACCAGAGCTTAAATTGCAGTTATTAGTAACATTGAAGTGTACTATTGCATGATCAGATTTTATAAGATTTTGTTTCACTGCTATCCAGTTTAGTAAATACACAGTCAGTGATTTCTTTATTATTAGTAGGGTCTTTCAAGACAAAATCATAATGATGTTTCCTCTGGTGTTTTATTTATTGTTTAGTGGAGAAATATAATTTCTGAGTCCATAACCTTGCTGGTAATGCACTTATTAACCCACAAGGGAACTAATGGTCCCACTTTAATGATTAGTGCCAGTATCATATCTGGTTGTTCTGCGCTAGACACTGGGATGGAAGTAATCGGCTTACAGGCAGTTTTTATTCCAATGAACAATTAAAGAGTGAAAGAGAAATGAAAGAAAGCAATTTCCTCATCTCATTTTGGATTCAGTTAATTTCTTGCAATCTGAGGGCAAAGCTGGCTTTCAGATAAATCCCCAGGCAATTTAAGAAAATGCAAGTGATTCAGAAATCTTACTTCTCTTGAGTTTTGTTATTTTAAAAATGGACAAAATTGAACAAAGTAGACTCTATTTGCATGAGTTAATAAAATGACTTTTGCAGTGTCCTTTATGAAGTGAAAGAACCTTTAACCTATAAGAGATTTTCTTAGGATTATTCAATATTAAGAATTAGTAGAATAGATGAAAATAGAGCAGAAGTTGGGCTGTCAAACCTGCCCTGCCAATTAATAAGGTCATAGCCCATCTGCTCAAAGTCACAACCTCTTCTTCTCTGGCAGTCCCTCAAGTCCCTAATCCTTCTAAAACTGAATTGAATTATTTTGTTAATACTGTAGAATTTCCTAAATAGATTCTGTAGTTTTAGCATTTCTTCCTGTTCTAAAGTCCAAAGCAGTCATCTGTTCTCATGCATCAGCTCAGTCAATTCATTAATTATAGCTCTAATTAATTTATGGGTAGGACTCCAGCTAGATGTAGTAGGTGTAATATGGATAGGAAAGAAGATGAGCAGCACCTGCACATTGTCTGAAAATAACCTGTGATGCAGTATGTGCATTAAAGTGGCTCTTTGGTTGTGGTATCCTTAGAATTGAGTTTGGCTTTATGGAAAATAATCTCAGTTAATATGAACTTAGAGCAAAGCAGCTTAAGAATGTTGTCAGAGATCCACCAATGCAGCCACTTTCCAAACCACATAATGAACAATGGACTATGATAACAGTGATTTCCAGAATCACTATCACGTTTATTACCATTGGCAAATGTTGTGAAATGTGTTGTTTTGTGGCAGTAGTACATTGCAAGTTTAAAAAATGCTATCAGTGACAACAAAACACATCATACAGAACAGTGGTGTTCATGACTTCTTGGACCATTCAGAAATCTGATGGCAGAGGGGATAAAGTTATTCCTAAACCATTGAGTTTACCTCTTCCCTGATGGTGTTAATGAGAAGAGGGCATGTTTGGATGGTGAGGGTCCTAAATGACGAACGCCACCATATTGAGGCACTACTTTTTGAAGATATCCTCAATGGTGGGGAGGTTTATACCTGTGATGTGCCTGAGCTTGTAACCGTCTGCAGCCTCTTTCAATCCTATGCCTTAGAGCCTCCAATTCAAGAGATGATACAACTGGGCAGAGTTCAACCCACCTTAAGGGTGCAGAAAATTGGACAATGATTGGTGACATATCAAATCTCATCAAACTCCTAATGAAGTATAGCACTGATGTGTCTTCCTCATGATTGCTTCCTCTGAGATGGTGGCCCCCATCCATGAGCAGTAATCAGAGCTGATGGCTAGTTGTTGCTAATTGATTTATGAATATGTTGCAATCATTTCCCTCCTCCCAGAGCATGAAATAAACTCATTTTGGACCCTTGTCTTTCATTCGATATCAGAGACCTAGACTTAAAATACAAAATCAAAAGGTAGCACAATTAAAAGAATGTAGGCCTGTTGCTTGGGGTACTCATTCTTTGAACAATAAGTGAAGTACTTAATTAATTGTTCTTGATATGAGCTATCTTAAATATTTATTATAGCATTAGATGATATTAGTTAATTTCTTAAAGTTATTGATTTCTAATTATATTAAGTCAAAAACATATATTTAGCAAATATGTATTTTCTAGAACATGTCTCTACTTAAATGTTTTATTGATGCACCTTTCAGAACTTCTGTTAAAAAAAAAATGAAACAAAGCTTCATCTGTCAGATAACCTTTAGGATCGGCTAATTGAGTCTTCATAAGGATTTTGGGGAAAAATGAGGAAATATCATGCATCCAGAACATTGTGGGACATAATTAATGGGTTTTATGTAAATTCAGGTTTTTGAGCCCAACTTGCAAAATATTTTTAATAATTCATGTCCTATTTACATTGACCCAATCAAAATATTGGCAGAGAACAGCAGGTCACCCAACATCTTTGCAGGGAAATGGATAGTAGATTGCTTACTTCTCCTGAAACATCGGCTCTTCATTTCCCAGTCCAGCATTCCGGGTGAATTAATCCAGATTTCCAGAATCTGCAGTCCCTCTTGTCTCCCATTTACATTGAACCTAATTTTATTTTGAGGAAGCTCTTCCCATGTCCAGTGGAAGGCTAATTTCATTGAAAATATTCTAGTACAAAAGTATAATTTCATTATAATCATATAATGAACCTTAAAACATGCAGATCAATCCAAAGCAGGGCAAGCTAGAGCAGCATACCTGTACATCCATTGTGAAAAGACGTGTGTGCACCAATCACTAATTCTGTCTGTTTCACTGAATATATCAAGCGCAGCACTCTGCATTTGTCAGGGAGTAATCCAGATTTTTTGACACTGTATCTTGATCAAAAGTGTAACTAGAAGCTTTGTGCTCCACTTCTGACAAAATTATTGTTGATCAGCAAAAGGAAGTCCAAATGTTGTCCAACTAATTAAAGGAAACTTAACAGTTGTACTTTATATTCTTGTTAGAGTGGGAGAAGGGTGAGAAAGGAAAATAAAATCCAATGTGGTTATTTGGGAAGAACTTGAGGTACTGTGAAAATCAAGGGAAGACATAACAGGGATGGATGGAAATGTTTGCATCTTCACTTGTCACAAGTCTGGTGCCATATTACTGGAGGATAGCCAATGTTGTCCCTTTATTTAAGAAAGGCAAAAGGGATAACACTGGTAACTACAGGCGAGTAAGTGCAATTCTGGTGTTTGGAAACTATTGGCAAATCTTAAAGGATAAGCTTCATGTTCGCTTGGAAAGTTTGTGGCAGGTCATGTTAATTTGTGAAGGGAGAGTCTTGTTTCATTAATTAGATTGATGTTTTTGAGAGGGTAACTAGGGAGACCAATGGAAGTGGGGTGGAAGACGTTGTCTAAGATGAACTAATAAAGCATTTGATGAGGCTATGCTAGGTAGATGTGTCCAGAACTTAAGGCACATAGGAATCAAGATATAGTGGAAAACTGGATCTAAAGTCGGCTTTGTGATAGAAGGCAGGGTATAGTGGTAGAAGAAGGCTTTGCTGATGGGAAATCTGTGACCAGTGGTGTTCATCGTGGATTGGTGCTGGAACCTTTTTGTTTTTGATATATATTAACAATGTGTATGTGAATGTAGGAGGTATGATTAGTAAGTCTATGGCTGACATAGAAGTTGGTGATGTTGTTGTGGATAGAGTGGAAGGACTTCATAAATCTGCAAACAGATATGAATCAGATGGACATTGAGTGGAGTATTGGCAGGCAGAATCTAATCCTGACAAATATGAGGTGATACTTTTTGAGAAGTTGGACAGTGGTAGGACATATGCTGTAAATTTTAACACACTAAACAATATTGATGAGAAACTTTGGGAGTTCAAGTCCATAGTGTCCTGCAAGTGCATGGCAACACATGTGGTAAGGATGGTGAAGAAAACATTTAGCATGCTTTCCTTCAGGGTTAAAACATATAAAGTTGGGGCATTATGTTGTAACATTACAAAACACTACTTAGCCCAAAGTTGGAGTATTGTGCACACTTTTGGTGGATGGTTTTTGCAACTGCTTGTCAGAGGAGGTGATGGCATCAGATACAATCAGAATGCCTGAAGAGATCTTTAAATGAGCCTATAATGAGGCAAGGCATGGAATACAGACCTAGTGGAGATAAATGGGATTAGTGTGCATTAGCAAAAGACATTATCATGGATGTGGTGGGCTGAAGACCCCATTTCTGTTCTGTACATTTCGCTTACCTTATGATACTTCTGATCTCAAATCCTCAGTTTCTAAATTAATTTTTGAAAAACCAAACATGTCGATTTATGCATAATTTTCTTGCATCTTTAGATTACTGAACCATATTGGTAGTGCAAAAATTGAAATACTGAGATCTACATGCCATATTAAAATGTAACCCAATGAATGAATATTAATGAATTAAGCAGATTAATGATTCACCTTGTTGTTTATAGCTAATACATTATAAATAATGGAAATGATTATTTTCAATGTATAGTAAAAGGATTAAATGCCATCGGCAAGCAATAAGATTATCCAATAATTAATTCTGTAATGTGAGGAAGTCTGCAGATGCTGGAAATCCAAAGCAACACACACGCAAAATGCTGGGGGAGCTCAGCAGGTCAGGTTTAATGAATAAACAGTCGGCATTTCGAGCTGAGGCTATTCTTCAGGTCTGAAAAGGAAGCGGGAAGATGCCAAAATAAAAAGGCAAAGGGAGGGGAAGGAGGACAGCTAGAAGGTGATAGCTGAGGCCAGGTGGGTGGGAAAGATAAAGGGCTGGAGAAGAAGGAGTCTCAAAAGCTCTCAAAATGGCGCAAGCCGGCAGAGAGGTCGGCCCCAAAAAGGGCGCCAGGCCTTCTTCACCAGCAAGGGGAAAAGCCCGCGCGCGGGAAGGGACTGTGAATAAGTGCCCCCTACAGCATTCCCGCCCGGGGAGGGCAGAAACGGGAAGGCTTAAAAGCCAGGCCGCAAAGTTTGAATAAATTTTTTACGCAACTGCAACTCACTGGCTGCGTGTTGTTATTCCAGCGCTGTGTGTAGCACACTGCTACAATATCTCTGATGTCCTGGACAGGAAAGCCACATCCTGGAAACAGGTGCTGTGAAGGTGAAGGAACTGAGAAAAAGAAATGGCATTCTTACAGGAGAAAAGGTATAGTGAAAAGGCATAGTCAAGATAATGGTGGGAATTATAGGTTTATAAATGATGTCAGTTGACAATTTGTCTCCAGAGGTGGAGACAGAGAGAACAAGAAAGGGAGGCAGATGCCAGACATGGATTAAACATTAATTAAATCCTGGTTTATATTTTCCAGTTGAGCATCTTGAGGTATTAGCTTAAAGAGCTTTAATCATAACAGTTGTGACAATAATTATACATGACCAATGTTTGGACACATTCAAATAATTGGATACTTTTCAGTGAACTATAGACAAGTTGATAACTACACATATGGTTGTTGTTTTTTATAAGTGACTTTTTTCTGACTTTGCTGTTGTATGAACTATATAATCATCTGTGCTTTTACTTTTAGACATAGATTAATGGCACTCCCCATTCATTCTACTTTTGAAGATTTACTGTGGGTTTTTATTGATCCAGTCTTAGTGATAATAAATTATGACAGCAGCGTTTACAACAACAAAAACCTGTTTTAAAGCAATATGATATTAATTTACAATTTTAGGGATATAATCCAGGCCACAAAAATAAACAATAGATGATAAAAATGTTTAGTCAAATAAATAGTTAATTATGTGGACAGAAAAAACAATGTAGGTGCTTTAAGTGTAGGCATCCCTTCCACCGATCTCCCTCCTGGGACTTATCCTTGCAAGCGGAGCAAGTGCTACACCTGCCCTTACACTTATTCCCTCAGCACCATTTAAGGCCCCAGGCAGTCCTTCCAGGTGAGGCGACATTTCACCTGTGAGTCGGCTGGTGTGGTATATTGCGTCCGGTGCTCCCAGTGTGGCCTTTTATTTATTGGTGAGATCTGACTCAGACTTTAGGAGACTGTTTTGCTGATCACCCACGCTCTGTCCACCAGAGAAAGCAGGATCTCCCAGTGGCCACACCTTTTAATTCCATGTCCCATTCACATTCTGATATGTCTATCCATGGTCTCCTCTACTGTCAAGATGAAGCCCCACTCAGGTTGGAGGAACAACACCTTATATACCAGCTGGCATGAATGTTGACTTCTCTAACTACCGTTAATCCCCCTCCTCCCCTTCTTACCCCATCCCTGACATATTTAGTTTTTTTCCCTCTCCTCTTTTTTTCCTCTCTCTGCCCATCACTTTACCTGTTCTCCATCTCCCTCTGCTGCTCCCCCCCCCTTTCTTTCTCCCTAGGCCTCCTGTCCCATGACCCTTTTCTTTCTCCAGCTCTGTATCCCTTTTGCCAATCACCTTTCCGGCTCTCAGCTTCACCCCACCACCTCTGGTCTTCTCCTAACATTTCACACATCCCCCTCCCCCTCCTACTTTCAAATCTCTTACTATCTTCCCTTTCAGTTAGTCCTGACGAAGGGTCTCGGCCCGAAACATCGACAGTGCTTCTCCCTATAGATGCTGCCTGGCCTACTGCGTTCCACCAGCATTTTGTGTGTGTTAGGTGCTTTAAGTATTCAATTTAAGATTCTTCTCAAATTTAGCAAGATTAAATACTCAATTTAGTGTTCAATTATGTATAAAAGAACAATGAATGATGAAACAATAGGATTGAAAAAGAAAAAGGTAAAATCAGAAAAATTATAAAGTTATAAAGTTAGTAAAAAAAAAGCTTTTCAAATTTCAATCCAGAATTAAAATATGAATACTCTACACTTAGCATTTAACTAAAAATTTAGGATGTTGTCCAACAATTAAAAAGACTAAGCACACTGTTTAAAATATATACACATTTAAATAGTTGTTTATTTTATATGAATGGATAAGGCGGCAAATCTGTTGCCTCACATGTGTTTCAGAATTGATAGTGTACACTGATACCGGCAGTGTGTCTTCTTTATGGAACAAGGGCAACCTGAACAATTAATCCCCGATTTCTATGTTTAAACAAATCCACGTACAAGTCAGAAGTCCGGAACCCCACTGTTATTCCACTTATAAACTCTAGAGGGAGTGCATGACATCATTCCATGTATCAGCACCACAAGCAGAAATTATAATTCAACTAACTTTTACAAAATATGTGCTTACTCCATTGGTTCTTTTAGTATGCTACAATGTAGAGTCATGGAAGTGAACAGCACTGTAGGAGATGATTTGGTCTATGCCTATTTGTAATTTTAAAAATGCATCTTTTTTTCTTTTGGCAACTCCATTCATCGTGTTTCAGAGTAAAGTGTATGCAGATTTTGAGTCTCCTGGGAGATCTGATAAGCATGTCATTAATTCAGCTTCCATATTTTTAAATCTGTAATTTTATTATCAGATTTGTGTTGCTGAATGCACATATTGAATATACAAATGTAAGCACACACAGGTTTTTGCCATCAGATATTTCTGATGTAATCAAGTGCTGGGAGAGAGTACTAAGAACCAAGATCTGGAATTACACATGATTTAAATTCAATTGTATTAAAGAGTCATTTTTAAAATTTGACATGTCCATATTTATGCATCCCACTTGGTCCTTTCTGATGAACACTAGTTTCAAAGAATCAATTTTGTTCAAGGTTATTATCATTAAAATAAGTGTCATTATGTGCATAGATGTTTGATCACACAGTTGAGCCATAGAGTCCATGGGGATCAAGGTTATATTGTCCTCAAGACAGTCTCATTCTAAATGGCTGTCATCCAATTTACTGATGACCATAATATGAGAAAAAAACATCAAGTTTCTGCAACTGGAAAGAAATTAATTCAGGCCCTGGGATTTGCTAGAATTGTTGGCCTCTCATAAGTGCAGTGAGTCATTTCCCATAAGTGTTGCTCTTAGTATGGATTTTCTATGAATAACTTTTCATTCTTTCAGCATGTAAATCATTGTGGATCAGAAGGAGAATGTCATTTTTTCTAGGAAACATTTGTTTCACCTACATGCTGAGAAATACCTGCTGGCAAATGTTTTTCATCAGCCAGTGCTAGTGTTGGCCAGAAAGAATGCCGGAAAAGAGTTAGCCATTTTGTGAGGCTGTCCTTGCAGTTGCCATTTTGTGAACTGTTTGATGAATTGATTCTTGCTCTGGGATAACTTAGTTAGAGCAATTGAATGTGGACACATGTAGTTTCAGCTAATAGCCTGCTAAACTTTAGAAGCAATCTGCAATCTTGATAGACTCAGTGTCTTGGTCACCTGGTTTGACTAGTTTGAACCAAGCAGAGTTGAAAAAAACAAATGCACAAAGTAAGGAGCCTTGAATGCAAGGCAGCAACAATTTTCCAGAGACTAACCATCGCAGATGTGGAGTACCCTATGGACACATGCAGATTAAATCGGGACCACAAAGAACACATGGCCAGCATAGACTCCTTACTTAAGTATTACCTTTTCTACCCTTTGACTGTTTGTGGAGGGTCAGGGAAACCATCTAGGTGTGCACACAGGTATTTTCTTGTGTAAGTGATGTACCATCAATAACTCTGAGACATAGGTTAAGGTAGGCTTTTATTGCTGAAAGAAAGAACAAGCAGCAAGTGACCATCACACAACATCCTGGAGACTGAGGAAGGGTCTGTGGCTCCAATCGCCTTTATACCACGGTCTGTGGGAGGGGCCACAGGAGCAGTCAGCGGGGGGGGGGGGGGCATGTCCAGACAGGTATATGTTGTTCACCACATTCACCCCCCTTTTGTTTTGAAAGAGAGTCCCCATGGGGCGAAGTTTCTTACAAGTATATTTACAGGTTAAGTCTATCAGGTGGTCGAATCTGTCGCTGCGATCTACGTAGCACCGGCTGTGATTGCACAGGTGCCGGTGGTGCTTGCACCAGAGACGGAGGTTGTGCTGGTTCCGGCCTGACTGGAGGTGTCAGCCCACTAGGCATCAGTGATCCTTCATGCGTGTGCGAGGCACCTGGCATATACGCGTATGAGACGCCCAGTATGGGAGTGTCGTGAGGAGTCTGTGTAGGGCTTGGTGTCCGCGGTATCACCTCGGGTACAGGGTTCATAGTTACCGGGGAGTGTTCGGGGTAGTGGTCTGCTGCTCCTGTGGGCGCTAGGTCGCCCATCAGGTAAGACAGCATAGGAATACTGGGGGTTCGCATGTAGTAGGTGAACCCTCTTGACCAACGGGGAGTATTTATTGCTCCTCGCACGTTTCCGGAGCAGCACTGGCCCCGGGGACGTCAGCCAAGCCAGTAGGGTGGTCTCAGTGGCAGACTTCCTGGGGAAAGAAAAGAGGCGCTCATGAGGGGTGGCATTGGTGGACGTACATAACAGAGCGGAAAGAGTGCAGTGCCTTGGGGAGGACCTCCTGCCATTGACAGACTGGCAACCCCTTTGACTTAAGGGCTGAAAGTGTGGCCTTCCACACTGTGGTATTCTCCCTCTCCACCTGTCCATTTCCCCAGGGATTATAGCTCGTGGTCCTACTAGTAGCAATGCCCTGAGCCAGCAGGTACTGGCGCAGCTCGTCACACATAAAGGAGGACCCTCTATCACTGTGGATATAGAGTGAAGAGCTGGCGCAGGGCTTTTATGACGGACGTGGCAGTAGTGTCAGGGCAGGGGATGGCAAAGGGGAACCGTGAGTACTCGTCGATAATGTTGAGAAAGTAGACATTGCGGTTGGTGAAGGGAAAGGGGCCCTTAACGTCAACACTCAGTCGCTCAAAGGGTGGCCTTGTTAAGTTGCACCTTGTCAGGACGGTAGAAGTACGGTTTGCACTCAGCATAGACTTGGCAGTCCCTGGTCATTGTCCTGATGTCCTCAAGGGAGTAAGGCAGGTTCCGGGCTTTCATGAAATGGTAAAATCGGGTGACCCCCGGATGGCAAAGTTGTGCATGAAGGGCGTACAGCTGGTCGAGCTGTGCGCTAGCACACGCTCCCCAGGATAGGGCATCAGGGGGCTCATTGAGTCTGCCAGGCCGGTACAGGATATCATAGTTGTAGGTGGAGAGTTCGATTCTCCACCGCAAAATTTTATCATTTTTGATTTTGCCCCGCTGTTGGTTGCTGAACATGAACGCAACTGAGCGCTGGTTGGTCAGCAAGGTGAACCTTTTGCCAGCGAGATAGTGCCTCCAGTGCCTAATAGCTTCCACTATGGCCTGGGCTTCTTTCTCTACCGTGGAATGCCGAATTTCAGGGCCTTGAGGGATATGACAGAAGAATGCTACTGGCCTGCCTGCCTGATTGAGGGTAGCAGCCAGTGCGAAATTGGAGGCGTCACTCTCTACTTGGAAGGGAATGGTCTCATCCACCGCATGCATCGTTGCTTTGGCAATCACCGGCCGCAGGTACTGTCTTTTGAGGGCGTCCAGTGCCCCTTGGTAGGTCGGCAGGTCCCAGATAAGGGAGTAAACTTTCAGACTGACCCTCGAAAGGAGGATTCTGTGCATAATAGCAGGCTCAGTCACGGGAATCTGTTCCAAGTATGATTGCAAGCATGCAAGCCAGAGTTCAAAGGCAAGAGCCGCCTCTGAGTCTTGAGATTCAATGTCCAATTTTTCCAGACGTAAAATGCTTTCCATGTTTTAAAACTTCCAGCCAATAAAATTGATGCACCATCAATAACTCTGTGACATGGGTTAAGATAGGCTTTTATTGGCTGGAAGAAAGCACAAGCAGCAAGTGACTATCACAGGACATCCTGGAGACTGAGGAAGGGTCTATGGCTCCAATCGCCTTTATACTGGGATCTGTGGGAGGACCCATGGTCTGTGGGAGGGCCACAGGAACAGTCAGTGGGGGGGGGGGCGTGTCCAGACAGGTATATGTAGTTCACCACAGTAAGTTCATGTGCTCTTCTGTTGAGACAATAAACGTTCTAATTGGGAAATACAGATTGTCGCTGAGACTAATTGATCCATATTGCTAGGGGGTAGACCTTGTAACATTAGCCAGAGGAATATATGCTTCATGACCACCTATTAGTATACCAGCGCACCTGCTCTTTAATACAAACACATAATCAGCCGACTCAATGCATAAAAGCATGGAGACATGGTCAAGTAGTTCACTTGATGTCCAGGCCAGGTATCAGAATGGGGAAGAAGTGTGATCATGGAATTGTTGGTGCTATAGAGTGTGGTTTGAGTATATCAGAAACCACCAATCTCCTGGGAGTTTCACACACAAATTCGCTAAAGCAGGAGTTCCCAAACTTCTGTATGCCATGGATCAATACCATTAAGCAAGGAGAACGTGGAGCCCTGGTTGGGAACCCCTGTTCTAGAGTTTACACAGAATGGTGTGAAAAGCAAAAGGAAAGCATCCAGTGGGTGGCAGTTCTGTGTGTGAAAGTGCCTTGTTAATGAGAGAGATCTGAAGAGAATGACCAGACTGGTTCAACTGACAGGAACAGTGACAGTAGCTCAAATAACCATGCCTTACAACAGTGGTGTGCAGAAAAGCATCTCTGAATGTACAGCACATTGAACCTTGAAGTGGATGAGGTACAGCAGCAGAAGATCATCAGCATACGGAAAGACGCTCACTGGGTGTATTCCGGTGGATGGACACAAACATATGCTTCTATTATTGCTTGACCAATTCCATGCCTGACCAAGTTGAAATATTGTGATCAGTTTTAGTCACTGAGCTATAGGAAAAATGCCATTAAACTGTAAGGAGTGCAGAGGAGATTTACAAGGCTGTTGCCAGGACTTGAGGGACTGAATTGTGGATGGAAGTTGAATTGACTGGAACATTTTTAATTGAACTATAGGAGAGTGAATAATCACCTTAAAGAGGTGTATAAAATTATGAGAGGCATAGATAGGTTGAATATTCAGTCCTTTTCCCAGAGCTGGAGGTTCAGGAACTAGAGATTATAGGTTTAATGTGAGAGGGCAGAAGTTCAATAGAGACTGGAGGGACAACTTTATCACCCAGAGGATGTTCAGGATGTGGAAAGAAACACTCGATGAAGAGGTTGAGGTAGGGATGCTGACAGCATGTTGTAGGTACCTGGACAAATAGGAAACTTTGAGAGGGATATGGGCCTAAAGCAAGTAAATTGGATCAGTTTAAATGGGAATCTTGGTCAGCTTGGATGAGATTGGCCGAAGGGCCTGTTTGCATGCAGCTGAGCACAGGTATAATGAGAGCCTCAAAAGAACTGGTACAGTACTGAAAGCATCATTGCTGTACTCAAGCTGTCAGTTAGCTGCCTGGACCCATTACATTGAAACAAATAGATTTAAAGATTTTAACAATTTTAAAGAACAGCTTTGTTTGTCACGTGTACTTGACGTTGAAACATACAGTGAAATGCATCATTTGCGCCAAGTCAAATCAGCGACTGTTTTGCTGGTCATCATGCTCTGGTGCCAATACAGCATGCCTACAACTCACTAACCCCAACCACGTCTTTGGAATGTGTGAGGAAACCGGAGCAGCTGGACGAAACCCACACAGTGATGGGGAGAATGGGGAGATGCGGGAATCGAACCCTGATCTTACAGGCGGCTGCTGTAAAGAGATTGCAATAAATGCTACGCTATTAAACTGCCCTAAACGTTTGTCAGACTTCTTCATCATGAGCTTTATGTTCCATAATCCTGCAAATCATAGACAAAAGTTGGTGACTGAGGAAGGAAGCTCAGGAACTGAGAGTCCAAGGGCTAGAAGACAAAGCTTGAAAAGGAACAGAAGAAACTAGAGACAACTACTCTGGAGATGTTCCTATTCAGCATTCCTACTGTGCAGTGGAAACAGTCATTAGTCATATAGCATGTCTGAGAGTCTCTAATATAGAGAGTTTTCAGAAGGGAATTGCAAAATAACATTTCCTGAAGCAAATGAAGTGACCATCCTCATGTTCTGATCCTTAACACTGACTTAGTACACATGAGCACCTAAGCGATGTATGGAATTTACTGCTGTCTGGTACGTAGCTTCATCTGCACTGAATACTGCGCATGAAAGAATAAGTAGACAATTCACAGGATTCAATAGGTTAAGTTCAAATTCGAAGACAGCAGCACTGGATTAAAAAAACATTAATTAAAAACTGGAATTAAATTTTAGAACCAGTAAATTTAAAATGATTGTTTTATTATAAAAATCAGGAAGGAAAAACTTCTCATTTGTTCTGTGTTCTGTCCAGATGTATCTCCAAATACATGGTTGGCTCTTTATGGCCTCTGTAAAGATCTACTAATCCCTTTGGTTCAAGGACAAATTGTGCTGGGCATCTAATACTGACCTTGCCAAGGATGTGCTAATTTATAAACAAACAAATAAAAATATATGATTTATCATGTACCGAGCATTCACGTTTCTCTCTATGCTAATGGCTCCATGCTGTCTCTAATCAGTGGCAGCAGGGAGAAGAATGATTTCTCTGCATATGAATTTAATCCATCTTGTATCATTAGACACACCAACAACATCAAACTATCAAAGAGGTAATGATTAGATTTAGTTCACATCAGACACATTATGATGGCATTGGGTTTGTTGACTGCAAAGTTCTAATGCCGAATGGAAACCTCAAAAACTATCTGATATAAATAGCCATGATTCTGGGGAAAGTTTTGTAAACTTAAGAAAATTAAAACCCAACTTTAATCTTCTACAATGTGTGAAGTTTCACTAGAGAATGAAACTATTTCATGGTATTGTCACCCTTTCCAAGAAGTAGCCTTTCTATGAATATTTGGCACGTGCTCTTTTAACATTTTACAAAATTAGTCAATGGTGGTAAAGCCCCTTTTGCTCATTACTGACAGCACTGCAGATTTACAAAGTATTCCTCCATTCTTTTCAAAGCACACCTACTCATTAGTAATCAGGTATTGAATTAGGAGTAATGAATTCCTCATCCCACCTTATTCTGTTGAGGTGGTAAAACGTAAAGGCTGGAATTTCCCTTTTGCTTTTGAAGATTTTAATTTGAAAAGTGGTGTATTGTTTTAAGAAAATAGATGCAAGGTGTCTGATGAAGTGTTGTAGTTGGATTTGTTACTTCTAACTTTCACTTTCCTTTAATGCAACAGCAAATTAACTGAAGCAATAAAAAAAAATTGTTCTCAAAAAAAAGCCATGATTACTCTCACTAAAGTAAGATTACACTGTAACTACCCAATCTTCAAAGACTAGTTCACCTCCCTGTTTATTTTCCATGGTGACTTTAGCTGCCGGTATCCATCTTCTGAGCAGTTGGTCCCCTCTCCCTTCCTAGGAGAAGATACTTTCAGCCGGGGTTCCAACCTGGGGTCCATGGGCCCCTCGGTTAATGGTTGGCATCCATGGCATTAAAAAGGTTGGGAAGCCCTGCTTTCAGCTAACAAATTTCTTTAGATACAGTTCATCTATTTTCTAACATACACCTTATATTCAAACAGCATCTGAAAACACATTTAAAACCCACAGAGGATTTCTTTCTTAAACATTTCCAAATTAGAAACCGTTTCCAACACAGAAAAGGATTTCCAAATCACAGGTACAATTACTACAAACTAAAAAGACTTACCAATGACACAAATTAATGAATCATAGATTGCAGAAATCAAAGCCAGAGGAATGGATTCCAGTTCAGCCTGTATTTCTTTTCATGGTTCTTAATGTTCCTTACCCCATTCCTAATAATCCTGAACTGCTCTCTATATGTGTACTGTTCCCATGCCACTTGGGTGACTTCACGTACATGATATTTCCTCAGGTGCTATGTATACACAAGTGCTGTAAAGGATTTTTGGAGATATACCCAACATCATTGCCTTAAAGCTAACTTCCTTGAGTACTTAAACTCTCAACTATGAACACATCAGTTATCTGGTATGCTAAGTGGTATCCAACTGGTCTGCAAGCTTCTTTGAACTAAGCAACATAGTCAACATTGTCTGTTTGAAACAAGCCAAATTAAATAAATATTGCCTTATACTACACCTCTCGAGCAAAAATAAATCAGCTGCTGTTGGTTAGCCGTCTGCTCCATTGACAGAGCTTGTTTGCAAAGCTCTGTTTTTAACTTCAAAGTGAATACTGCTTTTTTTACATTTTAAGAACTGAAAACTGGCTTCCTAAGCAAATGCTTGGTCTTACAAGTTGCTGTGTTTATAAAGCCAGGCTTGGCAAAACATGAGACCCCCTAGCCCAGGAAGTGAATATACGAGGGGTGATTGATAAGTTTGTGGCCCAAGGTAGAAGGAGTCAATTTTAGAAAACCTAGCACATTTATTTTCCCTACATTTACACACTAAGTCCAGCGGTTGTGGAGCAAACGGATCATTCTATGTAGAAGTCGGCGTCTTGGACCTTCAGAAGTGGTCCACAGCAGGGGTGATTGATAATTTTGTGGCCTAAGGTAGAAAGAGATGAGTTATTAATTTCAAACTTTCTGCAGAATCACTCAAAGAGTTGAATTGCATGTCCATGTAACAAGTGCTGTATAATTCATCTCCTACCTTGGGTCACAAACTTATCAATCACCACTTCTGGAGTTCCAAGACGCCGACTTCTACAAAGAAGGGATCTGTATGCCCCATGACTCAATGACTAAATAAATGTGCTAGGTATTCTAAAATTGACTCCTTTTACCTTAGGCCACAAACTTATCAATCACCCCGCTGTGGACACTTTCTGGAGGTTCAAGATCCCTATGCTCCACGACCGCTGGACTAAGTGTGTAGATGTAGGAGGGGACTATGTTTTCTAAAATTGACTCCTTCTACCTTAGGCCACAAACTTATCAATCACCCCTCGTATATCACCACATCAGATTCTTTTCATGTATAAATTGAAAACAGCAATAAAATTTTCTTAAAGTATAACTGATATACTGTGATAGTCTTGTATGTAACTAAATATAGTTTTCATTAATGAATGTTACATGGAATAATATATTTCAGTCAATAACATTATCAAGCAAAAACAACAGGTTAATAATAGCAACAAAGTAACCAAATATTTTCATTTTCCTACACTTTTTGTAAATGAGTATTAATCTCTTCTCAGAACAAAAGTCACCAAATTGTATTAACAATGGTTTTATCTGGTCCTATAGAATATGTACACACGATACAAAATATTCAAAATTCCAAGTCAAATGAAATAATTCAGGTAGTTATAAACTGTGGGTGTTGAAGGATGTGTTTTTAAATTGAAGCTCTCAACCTGATGACAGAAATAGAATCACTGCTGAGTATCTATTGTGTTATCACTTACAAATGTGTTTTTCAATATGTTGCCAGAACTTGCATCTTCAGATCTTGTTTGCTGCTGACCATGTACAGAGAGCGGGTTTAATTTCTTCTTGTTTTATCTTTTTCTCAACATTACAGCTACAATGATGTTTACCCAGTTAAAATGAAAGTAAACAGCATCTGCCGAATAGGACAGCATGAACTTAAAATCAATAATTTTAAAACATATAACATAAAATATAGAGCATTACAGCATAATACTGACTCTTTGGCTCACAGTTTTGAGCCAATTTTTTACCCTACCCTAAGATCAATCTAATTCTTCCCTCCATTTTTTGTTATCATGTGTCTATAAAAGAATTTCATAAATAATCCCTGATGTATCTGCCTCTATCACCACCTCTGGCAGGGTGTTCCATGCACCCACCATTCTCTGTATGATAAAAACATCTTACCTCTGACACCTTCCCCATACTTTCCTCTAATCACCTTAAAATTATAGCCCTTCATATAGCCATTTCTGCATTGGGAAAAAGGCTTTAGGTATCTATTTAATACAATGCCTCTTATAATCTTGTACACCTCTATCAAGTCACCTCTCATCCTCCTTCACTCCAAAAAGACAAGCCTTAGCTCTCTAGTCCAGACAGCGTCCTCTGCACCATCTCAAAATCTTCCACATCCTTCCAGAGCTGAACACAATATGCCAAGTGTGGTCTAACTAGGGTTTTATAGAGCTGCAACATTACAATATTTTGCAGCTTCTTGCATGAAAATAGACAAAATTCAGCACTTCACACTATCTGCAATTTTTCCTCACAGACTCTCTATGTGATGTATCAACTTGTACACAAACTGGCCCATCCTCTGTCCTATCACTCTGGTTCCCATCCTCCTGCCAAACTTGTTTAAATCCTCCCCAACCGTTCTAGCGAATCTGATGAAAGAATGTTGGTCCCTCTCAAGTTCGGGTATAACCTGTATTTTTTGTACAAGCTGCACATTCCCGAGAAAAGATCCCAATGATCCACAAATTTGAAAGCCTGCCCCTGTGCCAATTCCTCAGCCATACATTCATCTATTAAATTATCCTGTTCTTACCCTCATCAGCATGTGACACAGACAGCAATTCAGAGATTACTACCCTAGAGGTCCTGCTTTTCGGTTTCCAACCAATCTCCACTTACTATGTCTTCAAAACCTTATTCCCTTTCCGACCGTTGGTACCGGTGTATACCATGGGTTTTAGCTGCTCACCCTTCCCCTAAAGAATGTCATGGATCTGATCTGAGATAACCCTGCCCCTGGCACCTGGGAGGCTACATACAGTCTGGGTGTCTCTTTCACTTTCACAGAATCTGCTGTCTGCTCTCATAATTATTGATTTCCCTGTCACCACCGCAGTACTCTTCTCCCTTCTTTACCTCTGAACTACAGAACCAGCCTCAGTGGCAGAGACCAAATCATTGCACCTTCCCCTCCCTTCCTCCCACCAACATTAAACAAAGCAATATATCTGTTATTGAAGGGAATAACTACAGTTGATTTCTTTTAGCCTCAAATTCAGTGAATATGAAATGAATAGTGGAAGTTTCTTTATATGCCAGCACAATATAAAACCTGTAATCATCTTCTTGTGGGTTTCATTTTTCTAAAAGTTTATCCAAAATACTCCAATGCATTAGTTAACAGTACTGCAAATATTTTATACAGGTGGCTTCAGTGACCATTGGTTTTTCTGAGAACGTTTGCACATCAGACACACTATACAGCAGAGAATATTGTACATGAACATAACAGTTCTCAAAAGAAAATTCTGAACTAGGCTTAGTCAAAAGCTTTCATATTGTAACAGTATGGTATTTTCAAGTACTAATAGCACCATATTATAACAGTATCAGTACTTGAGCTACTAATACCACTGCAAATTGAATTGCAAATAATAAAATACTTGATAAGAAATATAAAGTTGTAATTTCATTTAAAAATTCTGACAATCTCATACATTACTAACAGGAAGATTAATTGTTTATGATTGCAAATAAGATGGATTTAAACATTGAGCATGTTGAATTGCAGCTTCACATTTCTTTCCAGTATTACCTTTTTGTTGTTTTTTTTTCTTAATTGCTTTCTTACTGCTACAGGTATCCTTAAAAATTTGGAGGGCTGCAATGTGAGGAGATTCAGTTATTCGGTTTGAAGCTTGCTTTGATAAGCTGTCAAAGACAACACTTTCAATCCAGCCTCACTGATGTCCTTTATGCTTAAACTTTTTTTTTCAGAACAGCAAGGTGGCTTGGCAATGATTTTGTTTAGTACTTGCTGGAAGGTTGTATATTTTTGATGAGATGTTAAGGGGTGCTTTGATCTGATAGTTTCACTGATTCTGCTCAACTCCTAAAACATTATTCAAAATAGGGAAAGGTGATCGAGTCACTATCGTCCGGCAATAATAAAACTAAACTACTTTTCGTCAATGCTGCCCTCATATTCCAGAATGAAGGAGATGTCCTCTTTTTTCAAAGAAAGGGCTTTCTCTTCTTCCACCATCAATGCGGCCCTCAAGCACATCTCTTCCATTTCACGCATATAGCCTAGGTGGGTCTGGGTCTTTATGAGACAGAAGCACAGGCTTCTGTTCTTCAGATAAGATCAGCTACTGCAGTTGTGAAGCCGACAATGGTGAGACCATTCATGCATATCTCAGTGACTGGTGTGGTTCACACTTACTCAATAGCCCATGTGTCTAAACAAGTCACAATCAGGGAGAGCTACAAATAAAATTCAGGAACACTGCCATGTGCACAAGCACCAATCACATTTAGTTATTGGGCTTTGATGAAATTCAGCTGCATAGCTCATAAACTCGTCACATACAGCATTAGGACTTGTTGTCTCTGGTACATAAACAAAATCAATTATTTTGGTCTGAATTTTTCTGCTTCTTATAGCATTAATGAGGCAGTAACAACTTCAAAATATAGCCCATTAATCCGACATTAACTATCCAATGTGATCAGCTATTTAAAGTGAAATAACCACATATGAAAATAGAAGTTGTAATCCAACATTCTATAAAAACTGGCAAACAAATTATTGCTTTGTGGTCTAACCACTGTTTTATTTATAGGCACTATCTTCTTAGAGGTTTGAATCTGAATCAAATAAGGGACCAGATCTGACTCTCTGAGTCATAAGGCAATATAGCATAGAAACAGGACCTTCAGCCTCTGAAGTCTGGGCCAACCATCAAACCATTTTATACCAATCTGGCCTATTGGATCTTTTTTCTTAGGTTCCGTAGAAGCTTCCTCCCACCCCCTACAACAACCATATCTACCTGTCAGCTGCACCATATGGGAAATTTACATTTGTCAACTTAATCTGTCATCCCACACATCTTTGGGATGTGGGAAAAAAACTGAAGCACCCAGAAGAAACTTCCAGTCACAGGGAGAGCATGCAAACATCACACTAGCCCCAGCCAGAGCTCAGGATTGAAACTAGTCCCATTCACAGAGACTCTACACTGCTCCATTTCTGGTATGGTGATTGTATTGTACGGATTTATCTCTTTTAGAGCAATGACTCCCCTTAGCACTATGTATTGATCAGTTGTCTACACATACATATGGATCTGTTGTCTGTGCATGCACATTGTTCTCTCTCTCTCTCTCACTCTCTCTCTCTCACTGCAATGTGAATACACCAGTTAAAGCCATGTCCCACATACATGTTTTTATTTAATTAACATGTAGCTGCAAAGACATAACAAATTAGTGATGAGTACGAAGCTGCATGTCAGGGAATATCACAAACTGCACCAAAAGTTATGGGATGAAACAGCGAAAGGAAAGAGTTAAACAAGACTGAAAAAGTCCTCACAAACACTAACAAATGGACATGTGAATACAGCGTAACATGCAATGAAAGACGCAAAGTAGCAAAGTTAAAGTGAAAATAACGTGTTGATGGCTTCAGTTGGAAAAATGCATGAATTTGATAGTGTTAATGAAGGCTGGGAGTCATACATCCAGAGGGTTGAACTGCATTGTAAGGCAAATGCATTTGTTGAGCAAAATACTGCTCCCACACTTGTTAGCTTAAGAGGTGCAGGAATGTACAGTCTCTTACACAATCTAGTAACCTCTCAAAAGCCAGCAAGCAAGCCATTCAACAAAATTGTTACAACTTTACAAAATCACTTGAGCCCTCAATCACTGGTAATAGCTGAAAGATTCAGATTTTACAAAAGGAACCAGTCAAAGGATGAAAGCAGTTCTCAATATATTGCAGAATTGTGCACACTTTCCTAGTACTGTGACTTTAGAGATTGACTTTCTGATGCACTACGGATGAGGCTTGTATGTGGTATGTATGCTCAAAGCACTCAGAAGACTCTACTGTCAGAAAGAGACCTAACCTTAGAATGGGCATTGACCATTGCAATATCATTAGAGACTGCAGCAAATGATGCAGCAGAACTACAGAAAAAGAGGTTAGAATATGAAATCCTCAAAATGTCCCTGAATGGTGCAAAAAGCCAAACATGTCAAATTGTCCCATGATGCAAATAACTGTTGGTTCAAAGAAAAAGTTCGCAGAAAGTGTCCCAGACAAGGTCACATAGAGTGAGTGTGCATGTCAGATGAAAAGCACAACCAAAGAGATTAATCACACAGGGTGAAAAGTCTCACACACAAAGCTACACAAATGCATAAAGTGACCAAATGAGAAACAGACAACACAGAGTCTGACAAAAGTGAGCTGTCATGCCTAATACAGCATGGTATTAGTGAAGCTGATCACAAAATCATATAGATCGCAATGGATGTGCCAGGTGCAAAACTGAAAATGGAGCTGGATACAAGGTTAGCTTTGTCTATAATTCCAATGGCTGAGTACAACAAGCTGCTTTGAAAGCTATCATTAGAGAAGACCTTAATGATGATAAAGACCTATGCAGAAAGTGTCTCCCAAAGGCAAACTGAAGGAGACTGTGATGTATGGAGGCCAAACACAGCAGTAAGAACTTAATGTTTTGAAAAGCACACACTTTTTGGATGTGAAAGGCTGAAAAAAATCCAACTCGACTGGCACTCAATCAGAGGCCTCAGTGTTGCATCAACAGGCAACGACAGCCCAAATGGGAGCACTAACCAGAGACTGTCACAGCTGCTTGATGCTAATGAGAAGGTGTTTGAAAAGGGGATTAGTAAACTCAAAGGCATGAAGGCCAGAATTAAATTGAATGAAGCAGCAACACCAAGATTCCATAAAGTGCATCCAGTGCCTTATGCACTAAAGTGGATGCTGAACTTGAGTTTGGAGGCATCTGGAATTCTCTCCAAGTTAAAGAGGAGTGGCCACACCCATCGTCCTGGTGATCAAGAAAGGGAAGGTCAGAGCTGTTCATATATGTGGGAACCTCAAAGTGAGCATCAATCTGGTGCTGCGTATTTGCAGTATCACCTATAACAAATAGAAGACATTCTTGCATCTTCGGCAGGCGGAGAGAGGCTTTCAAAGATTGACTTGTCTCAAGCCTATCTGCAAATGGGGATCAACCTTTACAAGGGATTGTTCCAGCATAATCGTGTTGCCTTTGGTGCCACATCAACTCCAGCAATTTACAAAGATCAAGGGACCAATGCTCCAAAATATCTCAGGAACACAACGTAACCTTGATGACATCATCGTGACTGGCAAAAATGATAAAGAGCACCTCCAGAATCTTGGTGAAGTGCTTACCAGGCTCAGTGAGTGTGGTCTGTGTGCAAAGAGAGAGAAATATGAGTTTTTCAAGAATGAAACCTCATATTGTGGACATGTCATTGACAAGCATGACTTATGTAAGTCATAAGAGAAGACTGAAGCAGTGCTACAGACACCCAAACCAGAAAATGTGTCACAACTCAGGCCATACTTGGGCCTTGTAAACTACTACCACTGGCTTCTCCCAAACCTTGCTACAGTGCTGTACCTATTGAACAGACTGTTGCAGACAGGAACAAAGTGGAACGGTCAGAAAGATGTGAAAGAGCATTCAAGGAAACAAAGAGACTAATAACATCCAATGAGCTGCTCACCCATTATGACCCATTACTGTCTGTTAGAGTGGCATGTGATGCATCCCCTCATGTCATTGAAGCCATTTTGACACACACAGTAAAAAATGGATCTAAATGTTTTATTGCATTTATGTCAAGATCACAGATGAGCACAGAATGTAGCTAAGCACAGATCATTTGAAAGGCCTTTTGTCTAGAATGGGCATAAAGAAGTTCCACCAAGACCTCTATGGACAAAAGATTACGCTAGTGACAGATCACTAGTCCCTCGTGTACAGTCTCAATCCCAGGAAGGGAATTCCAGTGATGACTGCAATGTTGGGCAATGTTCCTAGGAGCCTACACTGATGACATAGAGTTCAAGAGTACTAAGCAACACAGCAACGCTGACAGCTTGTCACATCTTCCACTGTTGGCAACTGAAGAAGAAAAGTCTTCCACATCACATTGGTGGACCAGTTGGCGATAACAAATTCCAAAATACAAAGGGAAACAAGTCAAAAATCTATAAAACTACCATGTAAGGATGGCCAGCTCACGGTAACCCTATGTTTTCAGAATTCTCAGTGAGATGAGACCAACTGTTGGTATGTCAAATAACACTGCTGTGTGGATCTCGTTTTGTGGTTCCCTCTAAACTGCATACCAGAGTGTTAGAGAATTTGCATGAAGACCACCTGGGTACAGTCAGGAGTGGCTGTCATCATCATGGAAAAGAGTTCATATTGACCTTGCTAGGTCATTCATAGTTACTGGTTGCTGTGGATGCTCATTTGAAGTGACTGGAGGTTATACCAATGAAGTCAACCATCTCAGCAAAGATTGCTTCCATTATGAGGACCATCTTCACCAGAAGTAGCTTAGCAGAACAAATTCTGAGTGACACAGACCACAATACACATCAGAAGAAGTCTGTCTGTTCATGAAGGAAAATGGTATCAGACATTTCAAGTCAGCTCCTCATCACCCAGCAATGAATAGGTTAGCTGAAACGTTTATCCAAACCTTAAAGAAGTCCATTAAAGTGATGGACAAGGAGGACGTTTTTCTGTAGCACAAGGTGAGCAACTTCCTTTTTGTGTATCAGAACACTGTTCATGCGACAACAAATCAAACACCTGCAATGCTGTTCATGAGCAGGAACCTGAGATCTCACATAGACCTTCTGAAACCAGACTTCCGGAGGGAAGTGCAGTATAAACAGTTCAACCATTTGCCAAGTGAATCAGCAAGGAACTTTGAAATTGGGCAGGAAGTCCTAGTGTATGATTACCGATTTGACAAGTGGACACTCGGTAGGATAGCTACAAGAACTGGACCACTGATATGCAGAGTGGATGTTGAAGATCATACATGCAGATGTCATGTAGATCAGATATTGGATGCTCAATTGATACAGACACCTGGGTCGATGCATCCAACATGATGGACGTATTATAGCCATTGGACTTACCACTCAGTGATGATCATGTCACTGTCAGCAATGTGACATCGGAAACCGAGAAAGTTGTCTTAGTCAAGAAACCTACAAAACCTGATGCCACTCCACAGGTCCAAAGGTGCTATCCTGAAAGAAGCAGAGCATCACAAAAAAGACAAAATCATCAGTATAGTGATGTTATGGCCCATTTGAATATGGTTTGTAAAAGAGAAATTGAATGTTTTGTACATATACAGTTTTTTGTTTCATTAATCAAAAGAAGGAAGTGTGATGTATGGATCTATATCTTTCAGTGAAACGACCCCCCACTTAGCACTAGATATTGACCTGTTGTCTAAACATGTACATTGCTCTCTTGCTTTCACTGCAATGTGAATACTCCAGTTAAGTCCCATTCCTGCATAAGTGTTTTTATTTAACTGATATGTAGTTACAAAGATACAACACTACTTCTGATTTTTTTTTTAAGTGGCTGTGTTATTTTAGTTCCATTGCACACCAAACCTATATTAGCCTATGCAATTAAAATTAAATATCTCAACATTTAACCAACTAAAAGTAAAACCTTTCGATGATGCATATTTGAAGAATTGTTCTGCTTTGCTTTGTTTTCTGACAATCTTGGTTCAATAAAAACAAACTATGAGATCTTCTCTTAATTATTTTTCATAAGTAAATGCATCTTCATGCAAATTTCTTGATAACATACTTCTTTTCTAACCTTGTTAAACTTTCTAAACATGTGCATGTGACGATAACTTTGACTTGACTCACATGGAATATATTTTGAATATAACTTCTTTTTTTCCTGAATAAAATGACTCATATTTTCAAAACAATCCCTAAGGCTCTGGTCTTGCTGTGTTTTTCTACCTGCGTGATGTTCTTGTTGTGTGAACCCAAATCGAATTGTGCAAAACATCAAAGTGAATCTAAATTCTATCATTCACTGGCATATTTTCAATAAAGGTTACAGGGTTGGAATCTGTTGTCATTTTCCCTCCCTAAGTGAAAGGCCTTCGGAATAATTTTTTAAAATGATTAACTGTTATACTAGCTGTCTTGACTGAGATAAGCAAATTTAGCAATATAATTGATCCTGCTGCTTCAAGTCTGTACAACTTAAAGCTTTCATGAGCAATGTGTTTACGCACTGACAATCTAAGTAACTTGAGGCACATTTTGCATTTGTTACCATAAAACTGCAAACCGTAAAATACTATCCATCACAGGAATATTTTTTTTTAGTGAGGAGGTATATATTAAGTGCATTTTAATTCATTCTTTTCCATTTCATCTCATACATTGGTTGTTATTTGCCAAAAACAATCATGGTCATAGATCATCATTGTCCACGGCACATAATGATGGCGATGACATTGATTGCAGAGATTAGCTTTATTTGCTGCATGTTCATTGAAGCATCAAAACACACATGTGTCATTTTGCATCAATGACCAACACAGTCTGAGGAGATGCTGGAGGCAGCCTGCAAGTACCGTCATGCTTCCAGCACCAGCGTAGCATGCCTGCGACTGACTGACCCTCATCCTTGGAAAGTGGGAGAAAACCAAGCCACCTGAAGAAAGCTTACACGGTCACGAGCAGAAAGCACTAATTCCTTGCAGACAGTGGCGGGAATTTCCTATTCAAAGGGCCAACACTCACACTTCAAGCTTTGTCCACAGTGAGACTTGAGATCTGTGATCTCAAAGACCCTTCATGTATGCCTTGAGTGCTTTCATTGAGGTCACAGTCACACCCGCTCTCAGTTTCCTACTCCAGATCACTCTTAGGGTATTTCAGTTGATCAACACCACATGTCAAATTTGCCTCTGGTTGCTATATTAAGAAAGTTACCCAAAATGCCATGTTAAAAGAGAGAAGACTTAATGTACTTTCTTCTTCATCTATTCTCAGGAGCAAGCAGAGTGGGTGTGTGATTTTGCTTGAAATGTTTTTAAAAACCGCACTGGTCTCCCAGCAGAAACCTTCTTGGCAGTTTCCTGTCACGAGTCCCTGAGTGTCTTTGCATCCTCTTTGAAAAAGGCTCATGCCTCCTGCAGGCACAGCTATCTACCAGCTAATACAGCTTGTTTTCACCCCCTGTGACCACTCTTTGACATTTCTCTCATTAATGTCATATATATTCATTCAGCTGTAAAGGACTTGTTTGAACTTTAGTATGTCCCTATAAGGGTTGGCTGAAAAAATCCATGGATTGTGCTATATGTTTAAACTAGCAAGAAATTGCAACATGTCAAGCAAGGAAGTTTACTTACAGAGTACTTTTCAAACACAAGGCAGTTCAAAGTGCTTTACATTGAACAAGATATAAAAATCAAATATCAAATTTCAGACAATATAAGAGAACAAAATCACACAAAAAATAGATATGATAAATAGAAGTTACAGTGCAGGAGATGCTAATTAAAAGCGACAGCAAGAAGAAAAATGTTAAGCCTCGATTTGAAAGAGCTTAAAGTTGGAGCAAACTTCAGATCCTGTATGGATCTGAATATATGGAATCTATTCTATATGGAATAGAAGTTTATTCCAGATATGTGGAGCATAGTCATTAAAAACTGCCTCACCATGTTTAGTTTTGACCCTGAGGATGGTGAGAAGACCTGGACCAGACAAACTGAGAGCTTGGGTAGGTTCATAATACAGGACGAGATCAGAGAGGTATTTTGACCCTAGACCATCCGGTGCTTTCTAAGCCAGTAGTAATATTTTAAAGTCAATCCTCTGGCATACAGGAAGCCAGTGTAGCAATCTGAGAACTGGAGTGATGTGTTCTAATTACTTGGTCTGAGTAAGGACTCTAGCAGCAGCATCAGAGATTTTCCAGTAAACTGGCAAAATTGATTTTGATATAGAAAACCCAGCATAGTGAAACTTGAAAGTAAAGATATAAATGTACATCCAATTAAATTCAATTCCAGTTTAATTGTCATTTAACCATAGAAGTACACCCATGAATACAGCCAAACAAAACAGTGTTACTACAGGGTCAAGATGCAGGGACACATTACCAGCAGCCACACACAGTAAGAAATCCCAAGATCACAAGCACGTAATAAGAATCCTGATGTCCCTCCTCCCTGCAGTGCTGTGGGGGGATGTTCAGTTCTTGCACCTACAAGTCAGCAAACCCGTATAGAATATCAGTAAAAATACAATGATGCCATGAAGTTGTGCCCTTGGAGCACTCTGGGAAAATCAGTCCTTTATTGGGCTTGAACAGGACACATTTGAAATCATCAAGGACATTACAATAATTGAGATCTTTCTTCCCACTTAAGGGAAATCTGTTAGGGGGAGTTCACAGTAGCACACATAAAATGCTGGAGAAACTGAACAAGTCAGGCAGCATCTACAGAAGGGAATAAACAGTCAATAGTTTGAGCCAAGATCCTTCATCAGGACTGGAAAAGAAGACGGAAGAAGGGAGTGGAAGGAATACAAGAAGGAACCAGGAGAAGGGGAAGATGGGTGGTGGATGGGGGAGAGGCCGTGAAAAGAGAAGCTTGGAGGTGATAGGTAGGAAAGTTAAAGGGCTGAAGAAGAAGCAATGTGATAGGTGAGGAGAGTGCACCATGGGAAAAATGAAAAGGAGGACAACTGCGAGGGAGGTGATAGACAGGTGAAGAGAAGAAAAGGGGGTAGAGGGGAGCCTGAGCGGGGAATGAAAATAGAGAGAAGGAGGAAGGAGCTTTATTTCAACTCTGGTGAAAATAAAACATGTTGGATTTTTGAGAATATTGACTGTTTCTGTTTAATTTGAAAATAATAAACCCATGTTAATTTCAGTAATGGCTGGTATAAATCTTCCCACAATCAGATGAAGACCTTCTGTACAAATACCACCAGTATATAAACATCAGGAAACACAGAGTTAGCAAATTAGCTCTATGTTCACCCTGGCTGATCACGGACAATCTTTTGAAGTTGTAAATTTTGTCAAACATAACGTGAAACACATGCCTACAAAGATTTGTGGCATTATTAGTCACTGTTGAAGTAAAGAAACCATGGAGGTTTGATATGATGCAAAAAGCATCTTGGGCTGTAAAAATGATTTGTAAAGGTCACTGACATGTCATTCAAGCAAAGTGAATACAACCATCTGAACACTGGATCTTGGACTGCACTATCCACGACTCTCGTCTGCTGACTGTCAAATACGTCCGTCATTTTAATAAACACTAAGAGACTTTTTACAGTCAGACCTCACTGACCTTATATTGAATATACTTCACAGGCTCACATGAATCTACAGTTGCTCCATGAGGAGAATCCTAAATGGTTGCATCACAGCCTCAAATGAATACGCAAATGCCTAGTGACAGAAAAGGCTACATAAAGTGGAGGATATAGTCCAGTCCATCACAGGTGAAGCCCTCCCCACTATTCAATACATTTACTACCACAAGAAAGCAGAATCTAACAGAAAAAACATTTACCATTCAAGCCATGCCCTCTTCTTGCTTCTACCATAGCTGTACCTGGGTACAGCTTCATATAGTATAAATCCACGCTGAGGAATAGTAGCTGTCTGTTTAGAACAATCCACAAGAGCATAAAACATAGGAGCAGAGTTAGACCGTTCAGCACACCAAGTCTGCTCCACCTTTCAATCATGTCTAATTTATTATCACTCTGTTACAAGGATCACTCCTTAGTAATAATGACCAGGGGGCACAGAACGAATCTATGATTACCAACAAGAACCTTTATTGACTGTCTGTGTGCATATATATACTGATGCCTCTGGACACACCTTCAGTGATATTCCTGGAATCATCAGGTGTTTCGGGTCTTTCAACATCATACACCCTCCTCCAGGTGACCCAGCCGGGGCTGATCAGTCCCCGGCTTGTGTCCAGGTGGCTAGCTACGTATGACTCCATGGCTCCCCTCTCTTGAGCCATAGCCATCATGAGGCCCTCTCTGCCACATCGGTGGACTGCGGATGGCTCTCCTCTTCCTCTCTCCCTCGATGCCCAAATTGCTGTAGGCTCTGGCTAAGGAACGGGCTGCGAATCCCCTACAATCAACTTCCACTGGGAGACACCTCGCTCTCCGTCCAGCCTGCTGGCAGTTGCTGACCAGTCCTGCGTACTTGGAGAGCTTCCTTTCAAAGGCCTCTTCCAAGCGATCTTCCCATGGGACTGTCTGCTCCAGCTAAACTAACAATAATGTGAATTTGTATACTAAAGCAGTTGTGTGCACACCTACTAGATCTCCCTCGCTCTCCTGAATAGTTAAAGAATAAAAAGGGTAATCCCAGGCAAATAAGTCTATACTGGCCAAGCGTTCCTCATAGACCCAATCCACTCACCGCATGTTCCACGTAGGATCACTCACACTTGTATCTGAGATGGTTAATTTACAAAGTTGTTATTATTTTGCCTTTGAAGCCTCTGCTTTTATATTCATTCCTATCAGTTCAACTATTGCATTTCAATGTCATTGCCTATGGGTCATCTGACTGAACTACAACACCTTCTTATTGGCACTGGTCCATGCCAGCATCCATTTAGTACCCTTCTTCAACAAGTGACAGCTGGTAATTTATGATTCTTTGTTCTAAATCATATACCAAACCAGTAACCAGCTTGAGTCACTTAGGCCAGACACAGATCTCACCATTTACAAACCCGCATGTTGTGTCTAACCATGAACACCTCACAAATAACTTCTTATTTGGAAATTATCTCTAGTCCAGCAGATTAACTGGAGCATCATTGTGTCTATTGATCCAGCCAAGCAAATCCAGTTCACAAAATGGAGGATGTGGAGCAGCTTCACAAAATGGCAGCCTCCATTCCTTCAACCCCTTAGCAAGAACAAAGACAATTGATCTGTTTGTTTCCATTGTCATTGATTCATTTGAGTTCACTGATTTGTAGACTGTATATTTTTCTGGCTAACAACTATCAATCCCAGAATCTTTAATGATCTTATACTCAAAAACATACCAACCTTTTATTTAAATGTACCCAGTGATTTGGCCTCTACAGATGTCTGTGGCAATAAGTTCCACATATTTAACACCCTCTTGCTAAAGAAATACCTTCTATTCTCCTTTCCAAATGGTCAACCCTCTATTTTGAAGCTGTGTCCTCAGGTCTTAGACTCACCCACTATAGGAAACATCCTCTCCACATCCACTCTATCTGGTCCTTTCAATATTCAATAGGTTTAATGAGATTCCTCGCTCATTCTTCTAAAGTCCAGTAAGAACAGACCCAGAGCTATCAAGTTCTCCTCATGTGTTAACACTATCATTTCTAAGATCATTCTCATGTACCTCCTCTGGAACTTCTCCAATGCCAGCACACCTTTTAATAAGGGGCCCAAAACTGCTCACAATACTCCAAGTTCTGTCTGACTAATGTGTTATAAAGCTTCAGCATTAACATCCTTGCTTTTATATTCTAGTCCTCTCAAAATTAATGTTAACATTGCATTTGCCTTCCTTATTACTGACTCAATCAGCAAGTTAGCCTTTAGGAAATCCTACATACAGACTCCCATGTCCCTTCGCAAATCTGATTTCTGAATGCGCTCCCTGTTTAGAAAATAGTCCTAAATGCATGGTTCAAAGTAAATTTTATGATCAAAGTACTGTACATATATGTCATTGTATAGAACCCTGAGATTCACTTTCTTGTGGGAATACTCTAAAAATCTTTCAAAGGTTCAAGAGATTCAAAGGCTCAATTTAATGTCAGAGAAATGTAATAAGGGAGAGGGAGGTGGCCCCATTTTCACAGCAAACGGGAGACATAACAGCAACCCACTGGCTTACAATGTTAAAAAGTCCGTTTCGTTGCTCTTTTACGAGATCTGTGCCTGAAGATCGCAAAGATCTTGGGTCTTCTGGCCCACAGCAGAAAATTTTCTGGCCTTTCTGACGACACATGAGTCTCCTGCCATGACACTGATCCTCGATCCACCTGTCTCCAGAGCCCCAAGACCTTAGGCTTTCAAACACGAGGCCACCTCTTAGGCCGAACCCTTGGCGTGCCGAACAATGGCCAGTCCTGAAATCCCGAGAACGGGTCCCATTCCCGCAAAGAACCAAACTCTGTATGTAACTTCAGGTCAGAGTCTCCAAAAGAACCCTGAAAGGGAAAATAAAGATATTAAAGATGGAAATGGAACTATTTCCAAAGATGTAGGCAAAGGAGTCACCATTTAGCACCATCTTAACTCTGCTTCCAACTCCACTACACATCTGTAGAAGTTTGTCATGTCTTTCTACCAAAGTGCATGACCATACATTTCCCTACACTGCATTCCATTTGCCACCTCTTTGCTCATTCTTCCAATCTGTCTAAGTCCTTCTGCAGACTCTTTGTTTCCTCAGTACTGCCTACTCCCTCAGCTATCTTTGTATTCTTTTCAAATGTGGCCACAGAGCTATCAATTCCATCATTCACGTCATTGACTTATAAAAGCAGTCCAAGCACCGTTCTCTGTAGAACACCAGTACTCATTGGCAACTGATGAGAAAAAGCCCCCTTCATTCTCACTCTTTTCCTTCTGCCAGTTAGCTAATCCTCTATCCGTGCTTGCATCTTTCCTGTAATACCATGAGCTCTTACTTTGTTTAGCAGCCTCGTGTGTTACATTTTGTCAAATGCCTTCTGAAAATCCAAGTACACAACGTCCACTGATTCTCCTTTGTCTATTCAGTCTGTTATTTCCTCAAAGAATTCTGGCAGAATTGTTAGTCAAGATAACCCCTGCAGGAAACCATACTGATGTTGATCCATTTTATAATGTACCTTCAAGTACTCTGAAATCTCGTCCTTAGTAATGGACTCTAACGTCTTGCCAACTACTGAAATCAGGTTAACTGGCTTATAATTTCCTTTCTTTTGCCTCCCTTAATTATTAAAGGGTGGACTGATAGTTGCAATTTTCCAGTTCTCTGGAATCCATCCAAAATCTAGTCATTCTTGAAAGATCACTACGAATACCTTCAGCTGCTTCAATTTCTTTAAATATTTCCAATGATTTGGTCTCCATAGCCATCTGTGGCAAACACACTTCTCCTATACCAATCTTTAAAAAATGTGTTAAGGTCTTTGATTTTATTAACCAAGCCTGCGCCAATTTACACATGCCTCAGGTAATCATCCAATTGATTGAAGCCAAAACAGCTACAAACATTTTGCAGAGCTCAGTGATCAACCAAACTTCCAAATATTCCAGATATTATAATCTTTTAGATTCCAAGTTCCTTGTTATTCAAACTCCCTCAGCAGAACCTCTTTCCTTTTTCTTCCTATGTAATTGGTGCCCACCTGGACCACAACAATGTGATAATTCTCTTCCCACCCAAATTTCCTCAGCAGACCAAATGAAATGCCTCAGACCTGCACACCAGACAGACAACTCAGGACTCACAATCTTTGTGGCAGAGAATTATGTCTATTTCCTTTATACCTTTCCCAATTACAACTATATTTCCCTTCTCCCTGAATACAAACCATGAGCAATTCCTTTTATCACATGGAGAAGTTTGAGTTGCAGTTTTTCCACCATTGTGTATTAAACACAATCCAAAGATGTTACATTTGTTTTATATGCTTAGTTACAAAAGCATTATTTAATGTAATTTTATTTAAAAGTGGTAAAACTTGTTTGTTAAATTATTCATTGAATTTGTAGGGTTCTTAAATTGTCTTCACATTTCCAAAACACTGTAGGAAAGACTATCTATTAGACTAATGCATTTACCAGCATGATTCTGCTTTGCATTGAGATAATAAGCATTGTATTAGACAATCAAATAGTGACTGTGATATGAATCAAAACAAGCAAATCTATTCATCAATCTGTCATAATTCTAGTACAGTCATTTGCTTAATAACACCAAATTGGATTCTCTTGACATTCAGTGAGCTGTAAGACTACATACAGCTTGAGGTGGAATGATTGTCTCATATGCTGTTCTTCTTAAGACCATGCACAAAATAACTATCTGACTAATATGCTGATCATATACCAAATGTTGTTACATCAGATTGCAGAATAAATTCCAACTCTTGTTATATGCAATCTGAAGAGAGTGAACTTTTGATAATAAGTAGATAAAAATAGCAAAATAATTTTCAGCCATATACAATGCTTATTGTAGGATAGACATCCATCAATGTGCACTACAGGGAGAAAAAAATGATGCTGGACTTTGGAAAGGAGATGTTGAAGCAGATGCTCAGTTTTGTAGGTGGGAGTTTAAAGTAACAACTTAAAGGATGGGAAAACAAACTAGAGGACTGAAGAGGTTCAAAAGAGTTGTTCCAAATCTAAGGCCATGTCAGTTTGAAGCAATACAACCAATGGTAATCTGATCAAAGTTAAGATGATCAAAAGGCTAAAATTAGAGGAAAATAGATTGAAGGTTATAGAGCTAGATGATAATGCAGAGACAGGGAATAATGAAACCATGGAAGGCTGAAAACAAGGAAAAGTGTTTAATAAAACTGCATTGCCTACACCAACAGACAATGAAAATAAGGAGCACAAAGGTTGTGAAGAATTGAGTCTTCATATGATTAATGATATTAGCAGAAGAAATTAGATTAGTTTGAGGTTTTGAAGGGTGAAGAATATTCCTTATGAACCAAAATAAAAGGGAAATGAGAATATGAATGTGAAAGTACAAGGTTTCTTAATGTGGATGTAGATTTCAGTGAAATACTTTTGAACGATCACAGCTGCATCACAGGAACATACAGTAGGTGAGATAATACACAAAATATGAATTATACATGATAATAAAGAGACAGAGGGGCAAAAAAGATTGTTCAAAAACAAGACTTTAGTACAAATCAGACAAATCCATGTTAGTGCATGAGGTTGTCCATGATGTTCCATAACTGAGGTAGGGTTGGGGCTATGGAGCTTGGTTCAAGAAATAGGTATTTGCCAGAAATTGGCTGCTCCTAGATTCTGGGGTTTTGCCAGCATGATTTAACACACACAAAATGCTGGAGGAACCCAGCAAGTCAGGCAGAATCTCTGGAAATGAATAAACAATTGATGATTCAGGCCAAAATTCAATTCACAAATCAATTTAACACATTTTTCTCTTGTTATCTCATGACATATAGAATTGGAAGTGCTGAGTGTGTAAACATATACATTCCTAAAAAATGCAGAAAAGATCGCTAATTTATTCCTAACACCAGCAGCTGAATGGTCTTGGCCCGAAACATTGTCTGTACTCTTGCCATAGATGCTTCCTGGTCTGCTGAGTTCCTCAAGCATTTTATGTGTGTTGCTTGGATTTCCAGCATCTGCAGATTGTTTTTTGTTTGTGACTGGACCAACAATAATTTCACCACCTAAAGATATGGTAAACAGAAGGATACATTTATACATTTTAAAAGATATTATTTCAGTATTGACTACCAACTAGAGAATGTGAGAAATTACATTATTGTTAAAAGCAGCAAAATGTAAAGGTAAATATTGTGAGGCTGACATGAAGCTGAAAACTTGGAAACATAGAAACCCTACAGCACAATACAGGCCCTTCAGCCCACAATGCTGTGTCAAATGTGTACTTACTTTAGAAGTTACCTAGGGTTACCCAAAGCCCTCTATTTTTCTAAGCTCCATGTAACTATCCAGGAGACTCTTAAAAGACCCTGTCGTATCTGCCTCCACCACCGTCACCGGCAGCCCATTCTGCACACTCACCACTCTCTGCATAAAAAAATTACCCCTGACATCTCCTCTATACCTACTTCCAAACACCTTAAAACTAAGCCCTCTTGAGTTAGCCATTTCAGCCCTAGGAAAAAGCCTCTGACTATCCACCGATCAATACCTCTCATCATCTTAAACATCTCTATCAGGTCACCTCTCATCCTTTGTCTCTCCAGGTAATATCTTTGTAAATCTCCTTTGTACCCTTTCTATAGTTTCCATATCCTTCCTGTAGTGAGGTGACCAGAACTGAGCACAGTACTCAAAGCGGAGACTGACCAGGGTCCTTATAGCTGTAATATTACCTCTCAGCTCTTAAACTCAATCCCACAGTTAATGAAGGCCAATGCACCAAATGCCTTCTTAACCACACAGTCAACCTGCACAGCAGCTTTAAGTGTCCTATGGACTTGGACCCCAAGATCCCTCTGATCCTCCATACTGTCAAGAGTCTTACCAATACTATATTCTGCCATCATATTTGACTACCAAGATGAACCAGCTCACACTGATTTGGGTTGAACTCCATCTGCCACTTCTCAGCCCAGTTTTGCATCCTATCAATGTCCTGCTGTAACCTCTGACAGCCCTCCACACTATCCACAACACGCACAACCTTTGTGTCATCAACAAATTTACTAACCTATTCCTCCACTTCCTCATCCATTTCTAAAACTCATGAAGAAAAGGGGTCCCAGAACAGATTCCTGATGCACACCACTGGTCACCGACCTCCATGCAGAATATGACCCATCTACAACCACTCTTTGTCTTCTGTGGGCAAGCCAGTTCTGGATCCACTAAGCAAGGTCCCCTTGTGTCCCATGCCTCCTTACTTTCTCAATAAGCCTTGCTGAAATCCATATACACAATATCTACTGCTCTACCTTCATCAATGTGTTTAGTAACATCCTCAAAAAGTTCAATCAGGCTCATAAGGCAAGGCCATGCTGACTATTCCTAATCATATTGTGTCTCCACAAATATTCATAAATCCTGCCTCTCAAGATCTTCTCCATCAACTTACCAACTTGATATTGCCCCTGATTAGTAGTACAACTCTGCCCCACCTTTTACCTCCTTCTGCTCTATCTCTTCTAAAACTTCGAAAACCTGGTACATTAATCATCCATTCCTCCACCTCATTCAACCAAGTTTCAGTAATGGCCACAACATTGTAATTCCTTGTACTGACCCATGCTCTAAGTTCATCCCTTTACCCATAACACTCCTAACATTAAAATATACACACTTCAAGCTATTCAACCTATCATACCTGTTATTTTAATTTTACCTTTCCATACTTACCCTGTCATCTACCTTCCAGTCTGATCTTTCCCTAACTGACCTGGTACTGTGGTCCCCAGCCCCACAAAAGTAATTTAAACTCTCCTGAGCAGTATTAGCAAACCTCCTGGCCAGGATATCGGTTCCCCTTCAGTTCAGGTGCAACCCGTCCTCCTTATATAGGTCACCCCTGCCCCAGAAGAGATTCCAATAATCCAAGAACTTCAACTCCTGTCCCTGCACCACCTCCACAGACACTCATTCATCCGTGCTATCACCCCATTCTTACCTGCACAAGCCCACGGTACCAGGAGATTCCTACCTTAGGGGTCTTTCTCTTTAGCTTCTGTCTTAGCTCTATATATTCACTGTATAGGACCTGTTCATCTTATCTGCCTATGTCATTGGTGTGAATAAGCACCACGATTTCTGGTTGTTCACCCTCCCCCTTGAGAAGATCCTGCATGGACCCTTGCAGCAGGAAGCCAACACACCATCTTGATGTCTTTTTTGTGGCCACAGAATCTTCTTTCTGTTCCCCTAACTACTGAGTCCTCTATAACTACCACACTACCTGACATTACCCATCCCTGTCAAGACTTAGAGCTGGCCATAGCCTAGCTATTACTGCCAAACCCTGATAGATCTTATCCCACTCCAGCAGTATCCACAGAAGTGTACTTGTTGCTGAAGGGAGTGACCACAGGGGAAACTTGCCATTGACTGCTTAACCCCTTACTACCCATCTACTGTCTGAAGCCTGCACTCTGGGCATGACTACCTCTTCACAAATCTCACCTATAATATCTTTAGCATCTCAAATGATACTAAATTCATCCAACACCAGCTCCAACTCCTTAACCCAGTTGATCAGGCACTGAAGTTGGATGCACCTCCTGGAGATGTAGTCATCAGGGAAACTGTCAGGTATCCTGAATTCCCACAATTTCCAGGAGGAACATTCCATCCTGACTCCTCTGTACTGGACCTGGTGCAGAGTAATGAGCCTGGATAGGTGACTGACTTGTCAGTGGGTGAGCAGTTAGGGAACAAATCCTGAACTTTCAGGATAGCTATTGATAAGGATAGGTATAGTCCTTGTGTGAGAGTTTTAAATTGGAGTAGGACAATTAGAGCATTAGGCAGAAACTAAGAAGCTTTAATTGGGAACATGCTTTCTCAGAGAGGTCCACGTCAGCCATGTGGAGGGTGTTTAAACATCATTTGCACAGGTACAGGAAAGGTATGTTCCTATTAGTGGGAAGAACAGGGATGGAAAGATAAGAGAACATTGGATGTATACAGACGTGATGAATTTAGTCAAGAAGAAAAAGGAGAAGTATGTAAGGCTTCAGAGGTGAGGATCGATTAAAGCATAGGAGTGTTAAGAAGCCAGAAAGGAACTAAAGAAGGGAATTAGGAAAGCCAGGAGTTGCCAGAAAAAGTCCTCAGCAAGTTTGATTAAGGTGAATCCCAAGGCATTCTATACAAAATGTACATCAAGGGCAAGAGAATAACTAGGGAGAGGGTGGAATGACTCAATGATAAAGGGTGGAACATTTGCTTGGGTGCAGAGAATGTGAGTGAGGTACTTAATAAGTACGTACTTTACTTCAGTATTTACCAAGGAGAAGGATAGAGGACCAGGAGATCAGTGCTCAGCCTACAAATACATTAGGTTATTTAGAGGTCAAGGAGGAGGAAGTACTGGCCTCCTAATGAGTGTTAATACGGATAAGTCCAGAGGGCAATTTACCTCAGGTTATTAAGAGAAGAGAGATGAGATTGCTGGGTTTTTGACCAGCATCTTCGTGTCCTCTCTAGCCACAGGTGAGGTCCTAGAGGACTGGTGTGTGGCTAATGTTTTATCTTTATATAAAAAGGGAAGAAGGGAAAATCCTGGGAACTAGAGGCCAGTGAGACCGATTAAGATGCATGCAGTCTGTGGCAAGTTAGCTGTTCGGATTCATAACTGGCTTATGCGTAGAAGGCAGAGAATAGTATTTAAAGGGACTGAAGGATGATTTATACTTGTCCATTGCATCGACACCGTAGGAATCGCGTACCCTAAGCTGTAATTACGCTGTACCCTATGCAGTACGGTGACGTGCACCTCTCCAGAAAAGTTACTCATGCGTCACCGTGACACAGACCACAACAACTGTGATTGGTCCACTAGGTAACTTTGCATTTCCTCCGACACATTTCCAGTTGCTTCTTCTCTGCCATGTCTGTAGGCTGTGCGTACACCGATGCGAAATAGATGAACTAAATCGTCAAATCTACTTGCCGATATGTGAAAATGTTTGAAATGCATTTCCTCGTCCACATCTCTCATGAAGAAACTCAAAATAGTGGCATAGAAAGCCTACCGCCAACTAGTGTTTTGGTGCACACCAACGCATGTTCGCTATGGCGTAGAGTGACGCAGAAGTGTAAATCAGGGTTACGGTGTAGGCTGCGGCCTAGCCCATACGCACAAGTATAAATCAGCCTTTATTTGAGCTGAAGTTCTGTAATTTGTGCTTTTCTGCAGGGATCTGTGGTGGGACCTCTGCTGTTTGTGATGTATATAAATGACCTCGATAAAATGTAGATTGGCGTTTGGAGTTTGGAGTTTAACCTGGGTAACTGTGAGGTGTTGCACCTCGTTAGGGCAAATGCAAGTATTGCTGTCCAGAGGGATCTTGGGATCCAAGTTCATAGCTCCTTGAAAGTGGCTACACAGGTAGATTAGGTGGTTAAGAAGGTTTATGGAATGCTTATGGAAGGTTTATTAGTCGAGGCATTGAGTTCAAAGGTCAAGAGGTTATGGTGCAAATTTATGAAATTCTGGTTAGGCCATATCTGGATTATTGTGTACTGTTCTGTTTGCTCCATTATAAGAATGTTGAGGATTTGGAGAAGGTGCAGACAAGGTTTACCAGGATGCTGTCTGGTTTAAAGGACATGTGCTATCATGAGAGGCTGGATAAACGTGGGTTGTTTTCTCTGGAGTGTCAGAGGCTGTAGTTGGGGAGGGGTGGCAGGGGAAGATCTGATAGAGGTTTATAAGATAAAGAGCGGCATAGATAATGTAGTCAGGGAGTATCTGTTTCCCAGGTTTGAAACATCTAATACCAGGGGGCATGCATTGAAGGTGAGAGGGGTTGGGTTCAAGGGGGATGTGAGGAGTAAGTTTTTTACTCAGAGAGTCATGAATGCCTGGAATGCATTGACTGGTATGTTGGTAGAGGCAAATACATTAGAGGCTTTTAAGAGACGTTTGGATAGGCACCTGGATGTGAGGAAGATGGAGGGGGGGATATGGACATCATGGAGGTTGGAGGGATTAATGTTTGGATGTTTTTGATATTCTTTTTAGTTGGATCAGCACAACACCAGGCTGTGTCTGTGGTGTACTGTTCTGTGTTCTATGTGTTACAATGCTTCTCACCTGCAGTAATGCATTTTGTTGCTACTTCTCGCAAGTGACACAATTTAGATTTATCATTCAGTAAAATGCATGACATTAACATGCAAGTGGCTTGGCAGCTACTGAGTATTAGGTCTACATTACAGATCTATAGGTGCAATGGAAAATTGTCTAATAAAGGTGGAATGTTCGTAGGGATGTTGGCCTTTGATGGCCCTTGATGCATCGGAAAATTGGTCAGATCAGCTGAATCAACATTGTACATTTACAAGAAACACTGTTGCAGGAAAGCAGCATCCAGCATTAAGGACCCCCACCACCAGAGCAAGGCTGTATTCTCACTGCCACCATCAGGAAGAAGGTTCAGCTGCTTCGTCCCAATCCACCAAGTTTAGAAACAGTTATTACCCCTCAAACTTAAGTCTTTTTAACCAGAGGGGATAACTTCAATCACCCCCAAAACTGACCTGATTCCACAACCAATGGACTCACATTTAAGGACTCTACAAGTTAGGAGGTTCTCAATATTTATTGCTTATTTATTAATAGTATTTTTTTCAGCTCAATCTGGTAAAACCTGAGGTACGGGGATAGACAAACACACTCATTTCTTAATTGCTGGAAACTTTCAGACTACCCTACTGATGTGTAGCATTCTGGCTTTCTGGAGATTTACATAAATATTGCTGTGTAGGCCTAATTATTTAATACTATTGTGTAGTGACTTTGGGATGATACCAGTTGTAGAAATAACTATTGGGACAATGTATGCCCTGTTCAGGTTCCATAGTCGTCCAATTTCATCTTTTAATTCATCATATTTCTGGTGTTTTTCACTTACTGATTTCTGTATGTTGTGTGTGTTTGGAATGGCTGTATCTATTAAGTAAGTTATTCTAGTTTGTTTATTGTGTATTATATACAAATGGTTATTATGGATTGGTCTATCTGTAAAAATAGTTTGGTCGTAATATAATTTGTAAAACTATGACTGGATCAGGCTTGTATTTATACTAGAGTCTAGATACAATATTTTGTACTTTACAGCAAGGTTTTGATGAATGATGTTTGCCATTTGATTGTGCCTGTGTAAGTAATTAGATCGAGTTAAGCTGCTGTAGGATCATGTAATGTGTTGGATTGTTTCAGTTTTTTCTCAGCGTTTTCTGCATTTATCATCTTCAATTTATTCATCTTTTATTATGAATTTTTGTTTTTTTTGTGTTAACCACCTGGTCCTGTATTACCCCTCTGCTTCTTGGAAGAGATCTCCTTCTTTGAGCCAGGCATTCGGTGCTTCCTGTTGATATCTGGTCTGCTCAGATCATGGAGATGTCCTCCATGGAGGGTGAAGCTCTTCCACTGGTTACTTTTTCTTCATTAGTGATAAATGTTTCATTTTTCTGGGTTGTGCTTTCATTTAAGTTTAGTAGAGTGTACTTCCTTTCAGAATTACATATGCTCTCATAGAGTACTGAGCTCTGTTTTTGTTGATGAAAGTATATCCTTAGAAATTTTATATGATAGTTGTGTAATTTTTTTAATCTGTTATTCTTCTTGTTCCTTGGTCCTAGGTAGTGTTAATCTAAATACATTTGAGGGTACATAGTGTTTTTTTTTAATTTACCACTTTGGTTCTCATTTTTCTTTGTAATTTTCCCAGTTCAGTTTTGGACCAAAATATTATGCCAAAATATGTTAATATGTATAGCAAAAGTGTTTATGCCTTTGTTATACTTTTACTATAGAGCTCTGCTTGTCAGATTTCCTTAAGCCTTGAAGTAAATTCAGTCAAAAGTTTTCACTTTATTGCCCTACAATCTATTTTCTTTGCTTGATGATATCCTAGATGCTTTAATGTTTCATATTCATCCATCAGTTGTACTGTATCCTGCTTTGTATTCTATTAGCTCTTTTGCACCTTTCTTTATGTTTAATGTTCTCCACTTATCCAGGCCAGAGCTCATGTTTATATATTTAGAAATAATTCAACTATTTGGATTAATTGCTTTAATTTTACTGATAATGAGCATGTGATTTCAAATCATCCATGTATAGAAGATGTGTCAAGGCACAATTTGTTTGATTGTTTCTAAATTGATATCTATTTTCATCTGATGCACTATATTAGAGAGCAGGTTTAAAGCTGGGCAAAACCATCGTGAGCTAAGAGAGTGGCCGTAGAAAATGCCTCCCTTTATTTTGATAATGGTGGTTGTTCTTCTGGGCTGTTAATAGATGGAACGATTATACTACACCAATGCTTCATCAGATGAAGGAAGTCCACAGGTATTGACTGGAGGTTGAATATATATTATGAACTTCAATTAATTATGAGTGTGGGACAAAATCAAATGTCTTTGGTAGTCAATATAATGACATGAAAGGTTTCTGCTTTCTGCTGGGCTTGGTTTAGAATTATAGAACCTATTACCAGTTCTCTATATCTTTTTATACCCTTACAGGAACTTTCCTGCTCTTCTGTAAGTATATCGTGGTTATCTAAGTGATTGGTGATCAGATGCCATATGCATGATGTTACAATTTTATACGTGGTTTGTAAACAAGTAATAGAATGACATTTTGATAGCTCATTTGTTATTTCTCCTTTAAGCAAAAGATGTTTTACCTTCTGTCAAAAATTCAGGTACTTTTTCAGGATTTTTAACAAAATTATTGATAGGTACTATGAGATAGAGATGAAGTTAAGTAAAATTTCTACACCAATACTTATGAATATTATCAATGCAGGTCATTTCAGTTGTGGGTATTTTTACAGCTACTTTCATCATATGCTTTGTAACTTCAGGTGTTTTCATGTCTTCAACTGTGTGAATTTGTTCTTTTTCCTCCCTGATCCAGTTTACTACTTGATTGTGCAAAACCCTGTTTGACAAGATAATGTTTGTAGATCAAATGTTCAATATCTCTGTACTTGTTCATTTTTCTGTGCTAGGGCTGGTGACATTTTGGCATAACAAATTTAGTTTCAATGTCTTGTATAAACCTCTTTCATTGTTCTTAACTGGATAATTCTGTTTTCTTCATTTGGCTTATTTCATTTATCTGTTTAGTTTGGCTTTGTATGCACCAAGCTTTTGTTGTAGTGTATTTTACAATGCTTTTGTTAGGTCGATTGTATCTTGTATGGACCTTAGAATTCCTTATTATTTCCTTAGTTTTTATCTCAGCTTTCTTGCTTGGGTTATCCAGTTTATACTCCATCAGTGGGCTATTTCTGTTTTTAAAGCTTCAATTTTGTTTCTTCTGCAATTTTGTTTTTGCTATTTTATTATTCAATTATAATAATGATCCTCGTCATTATTATTATTTTCTTTTCTTTTTGCATTTGTACCGTTTGTTGTCTTTTGCACATTAGTTGTTTGTCTGTCTTTGCCGTGCGTGGTTTTTCATTATTTCTGTTGCAGTTCTTTCTAGTTATTGTGAATGTCATCATTCCCATTCCAACATGTGGGTCTATGACCTCATCTTCTGCCACAATGAGGCCACTCTCATATTCTATCTAGATAGTCTACAATCTGATGGCATGGACATTGATTTCACCTTCTAATCATTCTATGCATTTGATCCCCTCCCCTTTCCTCTCTCTTCTGTTCTCCACTCTGGCCTCTTGCTTCCTCTTCCCACTTGCCTGTCACCTCCCCCTCATGCCCAGCCTCCTTCCTTTTCTCCCTCCTCTCCTATCAGATTTTCTCTTCTCTAGCCCTTTGTCTTTTCCAGTTATCACCTCCCAGCTTCTTACTTCATCCCTTCTCCCCAGAGTTACCATCCACACAGAGTACAGTGGGGGGAGAAACTAAAAGAGAATTGTGGATATGGCTGAATAAATAACCAAAGGGGGCCTAACTTCAAGGGGTGTCACTGAACTGAGCTCTGCCAGCTCAATCTGTTCAAGTAAGTCATCTTTACATTACGAGTAATGATAAAGTTAGTTATGAGAGAAATAGAAATTAGAACGTGCAGGCAAGTACTAAATTAGAGGCGAACAAATTACCAGCAGATAAGACAGGAGCTAAGAGTGTTGATTGAGAGAAGCTGCTGTTAAGTAAGTCCACATCTGACATGGGGGAGTTGTTTAAAGACCAACTGATTGATGTTCAGGATTGACATAGTCCGGCAAGAAGTAAGGCCAGAGATGGCAAGCTAAGGGAACATTGGCTGACCCAAGCTAGCAGGAAAGTGCTCAGGCCGGCAATTAGGAAGGCAAAAAGGGCCTAAGAAATGTTCTTAGTTAGCAGAATCAAGGTAAACCTCAACGATTTTATGTTTACATTAAGAAAATAAAATGGATAACAAGAAAGAGTGTAAGTCCACTCATGGACAGAGGAAGAAATTTGTGCTTGGAGACAGAGCATGAAGCTTTTGCTTAGGGCTGAAATGACTAACATGAGGGGCCATTGTTTTAAGATACATGGAAAAAGGTACAAGGGGAATGTCAGGGGTAAGTTTTACACACAGAGAATGGTGGGTATGTGGAATACACTGCCAATGACAGTGGGAGAAGTGGATATAATAAGAGACTCTTAGGTAGGAACATGGAGCTTAGAAAAATGGAGGGCTATGTGTAGGGAAATTCTAGGTAGCTTCTAGAGTATGTTTGGCACAACATTGTGGGCCAAAGGACCTATAATGTGCTGTAGATTTATACATTTTATGTTCTATGCTCTAAGTGGCTGAGTTATGAAATGGCTGCTTTGTGTTGTTATTTAACAAGGAGCAGTTGGAGGATAGTGAAGGCATACTAGGGCATGCTAATGTGTTGCATCATTTTGAGATTAAAGAGGAGATAGTGCTGGGTTTTCAAAAGAGCATTAAGTTGGATCGATCCCAGGGCCCAATGGCATACATCTCAAAATACTGAAAAAGCAAGTGAGGAGATTCCTGGGGTTCTGACAAAGCGCTTTGTTTCATTTGCATCAGGCAAGGTCCCATTGCATTGGAGGGGCTATGTTAGGCCAGTGAGCGAAGCTACTGGAGAGGATATTAAGGGTTAGGATTGATGTGCATTTGAGAAGGCATAGCCTGTTTCGGGAGAGTCAGACTGTCTTTATGCAGGGCAGGTCATACCTTAGAAACTTGATCAAGTGTTTTGAAGAGGTGACAGAAGAACTTGATGAGGGTAAGGCAGTTGATGTTATCTACATGGACACTGAGGTATTCAATAAGGTCCTTCATGTTAGGTTGATTCAGAAGATAAAGATACATGGAATTGAAGGTAAACTGCAAGTCTGGATTCAGAACTGGCTTCCTGGTAGAAGACAGAGAGTAGGGGTGGAAGGCAACTATTCTGGCTGGAGGTCTGTGAAATGTGCTGTTCCACAGGGGTTCATGCTGGGACCTTTGTTGTTTGTGGTATATATCAATGATCTGAAGGAAATGTAGATGGATAGATGAACAAAATTGCAGATGACACCAACATTGTTGGAGTTGTGGGCAGTGCAAAAGACTGTCAAAGTATAGAGCACAATATAGATATGGGCAGAGAAGTGGCTGACGGGGTTTAATCCGGGCAAGTGTGGGGTGTTGCACTTTGGAAGGTCAAATGAAAGTATAAGTTATACAGTTAATGGTAGGCCCCTTAATAGCATTGAGGTACAGAGGTACTTAAGGGTCCAGGTCCATAGTTCACTAAAAGTGGATGAGAAGGTAAAGGAGGTATATGTTGTGCTTATTTTTACTGGTAGGGCCATTGAGTGAGGAAGTCAAGCCGCAGCTATATAAAACTTCAGTCAGATTGCACTGTTTTTTTTATAATTCAGTCAGAGTATTGTGTGCAGATCTGGTCACCCTATTACAGGAAGGATTTGAGAGTTTGGAGAGCATGCAGAATAGGTTTATCGGGGTGCTGCCCAGATTAGAGGGTATGAGCTGGTATGAAAAATTGGGCAAAAGCTGAGGGGAGACCAGACTGAGGTCGTTAAAATTATGAGAAACATAGATAGTGTAGACCATCAGAATCTGTTCACAGGGGTAGAAAAATCAAACACCATGCACAAAATGCTGGAGGAACTCAGCAGGCCAGGCAACATCTATGGGAAAGAGAGGGGGAGGATGTTTAAATGCAACATGAGGTGTAAGTATTTTACACAACATGTGGCAGCTGCCTGGAATAATTTACCAGGAAAATAGTGGCAGATTGGTGAATTTTAAGAGGCTTTGCAATGGACACATGAATATGAAGGGGTATGGATGATACACAGGAGGAGGACATTTACTATAAATTGGTATCAATATTTGCATAACGTCATGGACCAAGATGCTGGTCCAATGGTGCACTGTTCTATAAACATTTTATTAAAGCCAGTTGTCTCACAATTGAAACACACAGACAGGCTTTGATTTTTTTTCACTGCCATTCAGTGAAATTATAGCAAGTCATTGACAAGGATTTTGCTCAAAAAGGCTCTGATTCACCACAATCCATCAAACCAAAAGTTAAAGTCTGCACTTAATCCCACATCATCTAATCTTCTGTGAGGGATCTCCAAAACTCCATCAGCTTTTATGCGTGAAGGTGTTCACTAGCTTCACCACTGAAAGATTTGTCTCTAATAATTTGGTGTTGTCCTTGGTAACTGCAGAAATGCTGTAACATCTTTTTGATTGTTCCTACAATTCCTCCTCTGCTATTTCTGATTATTTTTGAAATCTCCATTTTGGTGCTATTGCCAAATTTATCTTCTCCAGTTCCTTAGCCTCCATCTTCAGAATTTGAAAAGGACAATTCTCCTCCCTATGTCTTTCATACACCCCACCAAACCCACCATTCCATCATCTTTCTGGCTCACTCTCTAATCATCACCAAAATCTCCTTATCTTTTTCTGCTGTAAGCACAGGAGATGCAGCAGCTGGCCGATTACCTTCTTCATTATTACATTCATGGCACAGACACTATTTCCAATTGAAACAACAAGTTATTTGCCTGTCCATTGCCTCCCTCTGGTGTTCCTCTCCCTTTTTCTTTCTTCCATAACTTTCTGTCTTCTCCTATTAGATTCCCCCTTCTCCAGTCCTGTGTCTCTTTCACCAATCAACTTCCCAGCTCTTTACTTCACCCCTCCCCTTCCCAGTTTCACCTGTCACCTTGTGTTTTAAATCTACTCCTCATCTTTCTCATCTGTCCTGCTGAAATGTTTTGGCCCAAAACATCGACTGTACTCCTTTCCATAGATGCTGCCTGGCCTGCTGAGTTCCTCCAGCATTTTGTGTGTGTTGCTTGGATTTCCAGCTTCTGCAGATTTTCTCTTGTAAGTTATTTGCAGGACCGGATGGTATCTCAGGGTGGGTACTCAGGATGTGTGCAGCACAACTGGCAGGTGTGTTTACAGACATTTTAAAACTCTCCCTCGCCCAGTGTAGAGTGTCCTCCTGCTTCAAAACATTTACCATTGTTCCTGTATCTCAGAAGATCAAGGTAACATGTCTGAATAACTGGCATCCCGTCGCACTCACCTCAATAATAAGCAAATGCTTTGAGAGGCTGGTCAAGGACTACATCTGCAGCTTGCTACCACCCACACTGGACCCCCTACAATATGCCTACTGACACAACTGATCGACAGATGATGCAATAACCGCAGCACTACACAGCGTCCTTACACATCTGATGAAGGTGGATGCTTATGTTAGAATGCTGTTCTTGGACTACAGTTCAGCATTCAACACCATAATTCCCTCCAGGCTTGTCAAGAAGCTCAGAGACCTCGGCCTTCACCCTGCCTTGTGCAGCTGGATCCTGGACTTCCTGTCAGCTCACCAGCAGGTGGTAAGAATGGGCTCCCTCACCTCTGCCCCTCTGACACTCAGGGCTGAGTCCAAAGCCCCCTTCTTTACTTTCTGTATACCCATGACTGTGTTGCAACCACAGCTCCAATCTGCTAATTAAATTTGCTGACGATACTACATTGATTGGCCTAATCTCAAATAATAACGAAGCAGCCTGCAGAGAAGAAGTCATCACCCTGACACAGTGGTGTCAGAACAACCTTTCCCTCAGTGTTGCAAAAACAAAGGAGCTGGTTGTGAACTACAGGAGGAATGGAGACGGGTTAATCCCTATTGACATCAACGCATCTGGGGTTGAGAGGGTGAACAGCTTTAAGCTCCTTGTCATACACATCACTGAGGATCCCACGTGGTCGATACATACCAGCTGTGTGGTGATATAAGCACAACAGCGCCTCTTTCACCTCAGATGGTTGAAGAAGTTTGGTATGAGTCCCCAAATCCTAAGGACTTTCTACAGGGGCACAATTGAGAGCATCCTGACTGGCTGCATCACTGCCTGGTATGGGAACTGTACTTCCCTTCATTGTAGGACTCTGCCAAGAGTGGTGTGGACAGCCCGGAACATCTGTAGTTGTGAACTTCCCACTATTCAGGACTTTTACAGAGACAGGTACATGAAAAGGGCCTAAAGAATCATTGGAGACCCGAGTCACCCAAACCACAAACTATTCCAGCTGTTACCATCTGGGAAACAGTACCGCCGTATTAAAGCCAGGACCAACAGGCTCCGGGCCAGCTTCTTCCACCAGGCCATCAGACTGATTAATTCACACTGATACATACAATCCTATTTCTATGCTATATTGACTGTCCTGTGGTACATACCATTTATTATAAATTACTATACATTGCACATTTATACTGAGATGGAATGTAAAGATTTTTATTCCTTATGTTTGTGAAGGATGGAAGAAATAAAGTCAATTCAATTCAATTGGTCTGTAGGGTCACTGAAAATTTATTACCAAAGGAGACCTTGATCTGATTTTGTATCAGTCACTTAATATCCACACCATTGGTTTCTTCTCTCAAGAGGAATATAACCTTTCTATTCAGTTTCTAAACCTCTCACAATGTTAACCAGGTTTAATCATCCCCACAACCTTTTCCGTTCCAAAGAAAATAACCCTAGCTTATCCAGAGCAACACACAACACACAACATAACACTGGAGGGACTCAGCAAGTCAGGCAGTATCTATGGACAGAAATAGACTGTCAAGGTTCCATCAGGCTTGAAAGGAAGGGGGTAGAAGCCAGAATAAGAAGGTGAATGAAGGAGAAAGAGTATAAACTGACAAGTGATGCCTGAACCTAGTTTATCCAGTCTTTATTTGAGGCTACAATTTTGAAAACTTTGGCAACATCCTTAGATAATTCATGAACCATGATGCAAGCATATGATTCTATGCAATTAGACCATTGTAGGAGGTAAATACCAAATTCATATACTTTATTTATAAGAGTTATTATGGAAGTTGTTTCAAAATAAGAATTAGTCTGCAGCAATCTGTAATAAATAGCACTCAGCAGAGCTTATGTGCTAATGATTCCTGCAAAGAAAAGCATAATTCAATTTGCACATAATTAAATAGCTACAGTAGCATTCGAATTTGCTTGAATTGCATGCAGTGTTTGCATAGTTATCATTTATGTGTTCACTTATGTGGGAGGACTTTTATCCTTTCTTTTGACAGGATTTATCTATGCCTGTTTGTTGCTCAGACAACACACATAAATTCAGCGGCAGCTAATCGTCTACAATCCCAAATTCTCCCTTTAGAAGACATTTGAAAGGATTTAGTTTATTTACTGCAAAATGCAACTAAACAATTGCTTTTAAAATACATATACTGTCCACAAGAATTATTATTCGTCATTTATGTTGTGCTTCATATATTTGTACATGGGATGTGGATGTCGCCAGAATAGCCAGCATTTATTATAGAATAGATCCTAGACTGTTCTTGAGAAGTTGAAAGTGAGCATTATTCTTATACTCCTATGGTGCATGTATTGAAAGAGCTTTCTACATTGCATTTTCGCCACACCACAAGAAATGGCAAGCGAGGATTTAATGTTGCTGACCTTCTCCACTCCTGATCCCCCACTGGGGGCTGGTGTATGAACCTCTGGTTCCCTTCAACTGTAGTCAATAGTTAGCTCCTTGCTCTTGCTGTCATTGAGTAGGAGGCTGTTGCAGCTACACTCAGACAGGTTTTCAATTTCCCTCTGATATGCTGATTCATCACCACCTTTGATTCAGCCTACAACAGCACAGTAGTGTCAGCTGTAAACTTAAACATAGTATTTTTTATCCACACAGTCATAAGCGTACAGCGAGTAGAACAGGGGGCTAAGTACTCAGCCTTGTGGTGCACCCATGCTGATGGAGATTGAGGAGGAGATGTTACTGTCGATCCGAACTGACTGGGACCTGAAAATCGAGGATCTAATTGCACAGGGATGTACTGAGACCAAGATCTTGCAGCTTATTGATTAGTTTTAATGAGATGATAGTATTTAGTGCCAAGCTGTATCAATAAAGAACATCCTGATATATATATATACATCTTTGTTGTCCAGATGTTCCAGGTTTGAGTGAAGAGGCAACGAGATGGCCTCTGCTGTGGAACTGGTATGCCTGTAGGCAAGTTGGAGTGGATCTAAATGCTTCTCAGACAGGAGCTGATATGCTTCATCATCAACCTCTCAGAACACATCATTATTTTGGATGTAAGTGCATCTGGACAATAGGCAGGCAATCACATTCTTCTTATAATTGAAGCCTGCTTAAAGGTGGTGGGTAGCTCAGACTCTCGAAGTGATAGGTTAAAGAAATCAGTGACCGCTTCAGCCAGTTGATCAGCACAAGTCTGTTGTCCTCCACCAGGTACCTCACCTGGGCCAGATGCTTTCCATGGGTCCGCCTTCCTGAAGGATGCTTGCGTGTCAGCCTCAGAGACTGAAATTACAGGATCACTGGGGGCTAAGGGAATTTGTGACGGTTCCTCCATGTTTGATGCACAAAGGTTATATTGGAACTCACAGAAGGAACAGCCCTTTTGGAAAATTGAAGGACAGGTGAAGGGAAGATCTACTGATGATACCATAAATTATGAAGGATAATGCATACTCACATTTAACAACATATTCTGCATGTAGAAACAATGGTTTTACTGCGCCCTTGGTTCTCTTTTCTTCTTTTTCAGTAGATTGAATCAACTGTACTTTACTATCTTGTTAATAGGATTGACTTTCCCCTTTATGGTTCTTGAATGGGAGTTAAAAATTTATGACTGTCATGGAAGAGCAGGAGAAACTACTGTGGTAGAAAGGAAATGCAAAAGAATCTGTAAATGAAGGAATCTAAAGCAACAAACAATCTGCTGGAGGAACACAACAGATTGAGCAGCATCTCAGGGAGGGTGCCAGGTTTAAACCTGGCATCAGGACTATAAGTACTTCTACTTGTGGATCTCTTCCAGCTTATTGTGAATTACTGAGGTGGAAATATTGGTCAACTTCCCTGTCTAACTTAGCAGAATTGTACAGATGACATGAATATAGATTACAATAAAAATATCAGAAACACAAAATATAATATATACACAAGGTTAGGCAGCATCGATGGAGAGTGAATTAAAGTTAGTGTATCTACTCAGTCTTGTTTTATCCGAGAATAATTGGAATTCTGATAAAAGTTTATTGACCTGAAAAGTTAACATTGTTTCTTGTGTGGTGTATAATGTTGACTTCCTGAGTATTTCTAACATTTTCTAGAGTTATCCAGAATATAGCACTTTCCTTACTTAGAATAATGATTATCCAATCCAAAAACTATAGTAAGAACTGTCTCATTATTACCTTCAATATGTAGCACGTTGTCCAAATCAAGTGAATTATTTGCTACATAACAGATTGCTCCATTTTAATCATATTTTGGCTTACAAAAGGTTGGGGAAGGGTGGAGGCAGTAGTTGGATGGAAAAAACTCAAGCTGATCAATCAAAATTAAGTGTAACATCACTGACATCACTGACGTGAAATTTGTTTTATTTTACGTAGCAGTGGAGTGCAAATAACGTATAAATTATCAAAATAATAAATAGGGTGGAAAAAATGAATAATGAGTTCATTAGTTCATGGGCCATTTAGAAATCTGATGGTGGAGGAGAACACTCTGCCCTAAGTCATTGAGTGTGGGTCTTCAAGCTCTTTGATCTCTTCCCTAATGGTACTAATACGAACCAGGCATGTCCTGGGTGGCACCCTGAGTGATGGATGCTGCCTTTGAGGAGCTGCTTCTTGAGATATCCTTGCTGTTAGGGGAAGTTATAACCTGTGATAGAGCTGGCTGAGTCTACAATCTTCTGCAGCCTCTTGCATTGGAGGCCTGATACCAGGCTGTGATGCAATTAGTCAGAATGTTCTTCACAGTATATCTATAGAAATTTTCAAGTTTTTAATGTGCTCTATGTAGTATGAATTTTATTTATTTATTTAGATACACAGTGGAGTAGACCCTTCCAATCATGCTGCCCAGCAATCCCCCAATTTTTAACCCCAGCCTAATCATTGGACAACCTAAAATAAAAACAATTAACTTACCAACTGGTACGTCTTTGGACAGTGTGAGGAAACCAGAGTACCCGGAGGAAATGCACTTGGTCACAGGGAGAACATACAAACACCTTACAGGCAGCAGCGGGATTTGAACCTGGCTTTCCTGTACTGTAAAGCATTGTGCTAACCACTACATTTACCGTGTCGCCCCAATGGAATGAAATAGAACGTTTTACTGTATGCCAGCACTATGTAAAGACAAGTTAGTGTTGTGGCTTTATAGCAATTGGGAAACTCAAATTGAGAATTTTAATATGCTGTCCTTCTCACTAGGAAACACCACAAAGTAAATATAATGAATGCAACTGTTACTTTAGCTGGAAGAATCCACAGGGTATAGAGCAAATCCTATTGAAGTATTTGTTGTTCAAGGGTTAAAAAAGGGACAAAATGCTGCTTCAGAATTCAACATTTGTAGGAGGTATCTTCAAAGCAAGAATATTTTCTTTAACTGTCATTTTATTTAATTACATGTAATTGTCTGGATCTCCGGCGTCACTCAAAATAAACAAAATTTCACGCAGTCTCACCATTCAGATGAGTGTGCTTATTAGTGTATGTCTTTACTATAAAGGACAGCAACAGTTCACAGACAATATTTCCAAGATGTAATTAAATACAATTTTCCTGCTTCTCCATAAGATTTCCCACACCATGCTGAGAAAATCATTGAGAAATTTAGAGTCAATGAGGTTGTGATACCTCTACATTGATTTTCCACAAAACATCAGAAAATGTTAAGGCTTCTGCACCGAAGTGTGAATGAGTTATTATTGGTGTGATATATCTAAATTCAGTAAATAACCCCTCTAATACTGAACATTAACCTTTACATGATTTTGTATGGACATTAGTATTCTGCTTTAAACTTCTTAGTTTAGACATGTCTTTATGAGGAATCAATATGATTGGCTGAAGGCAGAAACTATTAATTATCTGTTCACAGAGATACTGAATGGAGGTAAAAATGATTACTGGGTATTGTTCAAGTCACAGTGAGAATTATATGGTCCACTTAGAGACAAAGAACAATCTGCACTGTTGCTTTATCATTGACTACTTCGTAAAATCTGTTTCTCAATCCAGAAGTCCATTCGTATTTTTTGATAGATCCCAGCATCTTCTTGTTGATTTATTTCAGATGTTCTTTATACTCATTTTATGTTCTTTTTAATTGATTCTCTGTGGATTATGGATACATTTACTGTAGCAAGGAAATGTAAATAATTTTGCTTAGTATAAAATAAGTACAATGAAACTCATTTATAGTATGAGACATCCAAAGCAGATTCACTAGCAATAAACACAATGCCAAACCATCCTGTAAGATGAAAAAGAAATATTACACTCTTTGAAAGCCAAATATTGATATATTATGTTCCACAAGTATTAAGGTTTCTTGTAACCACAAACAATTTTATTGTTTTATTCTTTTTCCTTTGCCTTGAGTCTGTCATTTCCTTGTAATCATCCTTAGATTAGGATCATGCTTACAACTGTCACCTGCTTCACGAAACATTATCTGGGATGGGGAGTAGTGTCATTATATTGGAGTAAGAAGTAATTTGCTGAAATGGCAGTCAACTGCTTTCAAACATATTTAGCTCCATTCAGAGTAAATCATAGAAAATGCTGGAGGAATTCAGCAGGTCAGGTAGCATCTAGGGAAAGGAATCAACAGTCAACATTTTGGGCTGAGACCCTTCATCAGGACTGGAAAGGAAGAGAGAAGAAGCCAGAATAAGAAAGTGAGGGGAGGGGAAGAAAGACAAGCTAGAAGGTGATAGGTGAAGCCAGGTCCCAAAAAAATCAATGTTCTTCAATTGAAGCCACTCCATGGTTGTTCTGGCTGTGTGCTTTGGATTGTTGTCCTGCTAAAAGAGGAACTTCCTCCCCAGTTTAAAACTTTCTGTTAGATGCTAGCAAGTTTTTATCCAGGATCTCTCTGTATTTAGCAGCATTCATCTTCCCATTAATCCTGACTAGATTTTTAGTCCTTGCTACTTAAGAGCAATCCCATAGCATAATGCTAACTCCACCATACTTTATGGTGTAACCTGGCTGATGCACAGTATTAGAATTATGCCACACGTACTGCTTAGTATTGAGTCCAGAAAGTTCCACTTTAGTTTTATCTGACCACAATGCCTTCTTCCACATCTTTACAATATCTTCTAAATGACGCTTTGCTGAGTCTTTACGAGAAAGTATATGCTCTTTTTTTTTCAGCCAGAGCTTCCTATTTGCCACTCTTCCATAAATACTCCTTTTCTTCAAGGCCTTAGAGATTATGGAGCCATGAACTTCAACTATTGTTGCAGCCACTGACTTCTGCAGCTCCCTTAGAGTGACTGTTAGTGACGCTGTTACAAATGTCATTCTTCTGCAATGGCGACTAAATTTAGAAGAGAGGTCTGACCTAAGCAGTGTGGCTGCGGTTTCATATTTTTTCCACTTTTTCACAATTGACCGTACGGAGCTTTGAGGTACACTATACCTTTGAAATGGTCTTGTACTCTTCTCCAGATTTGTGCTTCTCTATTATCATTTCCCTGACTGGGCTTAAATGTTCTTTTGTCTTCTCTTTGGTTTGGTCTGTTGAAAGTCTACCATACTCTTGGACCATACAGAGAGCGCGGGAAGGGTGGGATATTTATTCAGGTGATCCTCCAATTCCCTACATCAACAAATTGGGTGAGTTGGTAAGGTACTATACAGCACATGAGGAAAGTTTGCATAGTAATTACAAAGGGGATGAATACCATTTCGGTCTCACAAATCAGTTTTTTTAATTTTTAGTCAATTGTTGTCAGGCTTTGGAATGTTTCTTTTGATTTGACATGATGCATAATTTTTTAGATTAGCTCAGAAAATCCTTCTTCAACATATATTAAATTTAGAAAAGAAAACAGTAAAATGTGGAGGCTGAATGCTTTCTCAAGGCCCAGCATGTTCCTTTTTCATGTGAGTGGGGTTCTCTACTTTTCAAAAAAAAAATCAGTCTGAACAATTGTTGTATATTCACTAGCTGATAATTCAGGCATCTGCAAATAAGAGAACATGGGGTTGGGTAGTTACTACACATACTGATTCAGGGGTCCAGAGGAAATTCTTCAGAGACATGATTTAAGTGTGATCTGGTGATATATGCATGTATCATTGGTTGTGTGTCATTTAGACTGGAAATGTAATCTACATTGCAGCCACAGCCATTTCCTCCTAAAGCAGCTAAACTTGACCTGGGCCTCCCATAATAAGCTGTGGAGTTAGATGGCAACTTCAAAGCAGCTTGCAGCGGTGCTTAATAGTCATTGTTTTAGCCAATAATAGTCAATAAAGATTATATTTCCAAAATATTGTTTATACACACTCATGAAGTTCTGAATTGACAACATATTTTAAAACATTGTTTTCTGATTTAAAAAACAGGTGTTGTGCATCGCTTATTTATCTGTGGACATTAGTAGAAAACTCTAGTCAGTGCTGTTGTGTGGTAACTCAAAAAATGTTATCCATGTGCCTCACAAGTGTTCTTGCTGCTTGGCTGTCTTTGCAATGGGCCAGCCAGTTGCTTTGTTGAGTAATAATTAAAGAAGAGCAATAAATGCTGGCTTTGCCAATCATGCCTATAACCCACAAATGAATAAAATATTTACAACATTAGAAACAGAGAATGAAAAGCTTCACACATTGTCAGGAACGCGGCCGGATGGACCCAAACGCAGGACACAGACACTGAAGGACAGGATGGGGATGCAGACACTGGGGAGGACAGGATGGGGATGCCATGGCATTTAAGGGTAGAGGTGGGGTTTAGGTAAATAGAGTGTCAAGCAGGCAGAGCGGAGCGGGCCCCCGGAGTCCGGGCAGGCAGAGCGGAGCGGGCCCCCGGAGTCCGGGCAGGCAGAGCGGAGCGGGCCCCCGGAGTCCGGGCAGGCAGAGCGGAGCGGGCCCCCGGAGTCCGGGCAGGCAGAGCGGAGCGGGCCCCCGGAGTCCGGGCAGGCAGAGCGGAGCGGGCCCCCGGAGTCCGGGCAGGCAGAGCGGAGCGGGCCCCCGGAGTCCGGGCAGGCAGAGCGGAGCGGGCCCCCGGAGTCCGGGCAGGCAGAGCGGAGCGGGCCCCCGGAGTCCGGGCAGGCAGAGCGGAGCGGGCCCCCGGAGTCCGGGCAGGCAGAGCGGAGCGGGCCCCCGGAGTCCGGGCAGGCAGAGCGGAGCGGGCCCCCGGAGTCCGGGCAGGCAGAGCGGAGCGGGCCCCCGGGGTTCGGGCAGGCAGAGCGGAGCGGGCTCCCGGAGTCCGGGCAGGCAGAGCGGAGCGGGCTCCCGGGGTTCGGGCAGGCAGAGCGGAGTGGGCTCCCGGGGTTCGGGCAGGCAGAGCGGAGCGGGCTCCCGGGGTTCGGGCAGGCAGAGCGGAGCGGGCTCCTGGGGTTCAGGCAGGCAGGCAGGCAGGTTTAGGTGGCTAGAAAGGCTGGCGGAGAGCCCTCCTTGGGCAGGCCGCATATATCCTGGGAAGGGCCGCCTCCCAGGCAGAAACACCAGAGGCCTGGACATGACGCGGACCCCTAGGCGGGTGCGGGGCACAATCCCAGGGTTCGGGTGGAAGAGGAGGATGAGGCAGAACCTCCACCGGGCAGTGGCAGACCAGCCGGGCCTGCCCGAAGGAGGCAAGGGGTAGGAGCGGGCAGAACCACTGCCGGGCAGCGGCAGGTCAGCCGGACCTGCCCGACAGAGGCAAGGGGTAGGAGCAGGCATAGGTCCAGGGTGACCAACACAACAGTCATGATAATAGGAAAATCAGGAACGGCCGGCAGACAGCACGACCGCACGAACAAACGAACAAAACAAATAAGCGGAGAAGCCAGCGCATGGGAAGAAAGGTGGGGGAGAGGACCAACCTGGTAGTACTAGTACGGGGCAGAGAAGCACGCTGAGGAGTAGATCTGAGCCCAGGCAGGAGAACAGAATGCAGAGAAGAGTTCAGAGCTGGCAGAGAAACAGAACAAAACAACCACCCACCTGGTCCCAGTCCCAAGGCCCCTTATAAACACCTGCAGCTCAATGAGTCACAGGTGTGCCTCCTTGAGCCAGGAGGGTCCTAACTAGATCACGGGTGACGGGAGGGACAACTGCAGGACCCGGAGTCCGGAGCCCTCGGACCGGATCGAGACCTGGATCACAGATTCCGGACTGGACCGGACCCTGACACACATGCAGCATAAATCTCTGCCACAAAATAAACCTCATGGAAAAAATACTCAAACATTTCTCTTACTTTACTTACGCTGTTCTTTGAGTTTGGTGTTAAGGCTCAATGAGGAAGATGACCTTCAGTGGTTTAACTCAAAGTCTTGAGGAGGTAAGTAGGAAATTTTTCCAACCCACTCTAACTATTGGTTCTTTTAATTGAACAATTTATCCTACATAATTGAAAATAACAGAAGAATTACAATATAATAACCTTATCATCCTATTTCATTAGATTTTGCTGCTTTTAATTAAAAACATCCTTTAAGATTATTACTTTCCTGGAGTATTCACTCAAAGTATGTGTGATATCTGTCACAGAATGTAAAACAATGGAACTAGCTAATTGCATATTCTATTTTTCATTTACCCTTCCTGGTTTTGTGGCATTTTACGATTTTTGATATTATTTGAGTAAAAAAATTTCCAAAGTAATCTATTCTTCTTGACTTTAAATAATGTCAGCTTGCAAAATAATAACTACTGCACTATAAAATCTTTTATTGTGTAAAAGGTTCTTTAAGATGCTTTTGATACATTAGGAGTCAAGTTATGAAGTTAATCAGCCAGTTGTTGGAAATGCTGTGCCTGATGATTGTCAAGGCACGGAGGAGAGTTTCAGTGGTAGATGAGCTGAGGTTAGGTTGAAGGTAGATGATATTACAGAGGTTCCAACAGGTAGACCTTAGCATTTTGGTGATCTGGGATCAGGATACCATCTTGGAGGCCAATATGGCAGCATGATGGGATGTGGTCTGGCTCAGTCTGAGAAAATGACTGGATATAGTATGGAATCAATAATGGTGCAATTAAATTTGGAGGGAAGGACGAATATTGATCTACCATGTTTAATCACAAGAACATTTAATGTATGTTAACACAAAAATCAGCATTTGGTGGAGAGGAAGGATAGAGAGCATAGAGTACAAACTAAATGTGATGATAGTTGGTTTGATTTCAACTGCTGGTGAGAACTAAATGGACTGACAGTTGAAGTGGAATGGGATGACAGCCCGTTGTCTCCACACCCCTTTTGTTTCTATTGCAATTTTATAACACTGGGACCGGGACCAAGGACAATGTTGATTACATCTTTCTTGAATCAGCAGCTCAGTTCTTTATGAACAGTTCGTTATTTTATGAGGTTGAACCAATTCCAATTAGCTTTGGATAATTTGCTCTTGCAATACTTGGAACTGATTTTCCATTGACCCTCAGAAACCATTTAATTGATTAGGAGCAGACACACCAGACAAATCTTGAACACTGTTAGATAAACTAGGTGTATTTTTCTCTCAATTAAGTCACAACGAAAAATCAATAATAACTCTCATTCCCCTCTTGATCTTACCTCTGCCCTGTGCTAGACTATCAAGAATCCTAAACCTTCAATACATCTTCATTTGCAGCAAGTACCGACACCACTGTTTTGTGATTATTTTCGATGTGCAGTTGGATAGGAATAACAGTTGAAACTCCCTATTACTGGGCATATCTAGAGATGTGGCTTGTTAGCCCCTCATTAACAGCCACTGGACTCAGCAATGAGAAAACCACCTTCTTCAGAATCCATATATCTAGGGTAGATATGACGTAGGTCCCACCAAACCCATGGGTTGGGATGTCTCACCCACCCGAACCCCGATCTGTGCAAATACTGTGTAACTTATTGCCCCCATGCAATTGCCTGTCGGCAAAAAATAACAGACCATACGTTGCCTACAGTTATAAAAAAGTATACTTATGAATGTTAACAAAACAATTAAAGGAAAGAAAGTAAAAAACAAAAGGACACCTTGTAATTAAACAGTCAAACGTGCACATGTGTTGGAGCTCATCTTGAAGTTATCTTTGACTCGGTATGCATGAGGTCACACATCACCTTCCAAATGTTGCTCAAAATCCATCTTGAACAAACGGGCACCCCCATGGGAGTATAACTCCTTCCTTTTTGAAGCCATTCATCTGCACAAAGCACCTTGTGCAACAGGGACAACATCCACAGCCATCTCCCCTCCTGTCTATTCCCAGCTCCTGCCAAAAGCACCTTGGCCCACACCAATGTCCATCACAAAAATCTCTCCACCCAGCACTCTCTAGAACCTTCTCCCAGTTCCACCATTCTGATTGGCTGACACAACATTCCTATGTTGAACCACAAAGCCCCTCATCTCAGCTCAAGCCCAAACAGGCTGAAAGCAGAACAGGCTGCACTTACAGAACTGCTAAAATGAATTTCAGTAAAAATCTTAACCAGGACATTAGGCAGTGCACTGTGTACACAGACAAAACTTTGTTGCACTTTGTTGCTGGCATATTTCTTTTTTAAAAAAGGTATATTTGTCAGAAAATAGCCCATTGTTGAAGCCAAGTTAAAAGGTCCTCAAGACAATATGTTTCTTAAATGTCAATTCAAATTGCCATTCTGGTTTATTTTAACAAAAAAAAGTCCTTCTTTCATTATTGTTTCTTACAATCACTTATTCATTTATTTTTTTCTTCTTTTTCTATATTATGTATTGTGTTGAACAAATCTCTCGACACATAGCTGTGACAATAAGCCTGATTCTGATTAGCTGGGTCTCAAATTCTGCTCCCTGCAATACCTTAGCTGTCACTATTAATACTAATTTCCCTCAGGGCCTCATTTTTGCTTCTCCAATACTTCTGACACAAATTATTTGTTTAATTTTGATACAATTGCTAAAAGTAGCTTACTTTAGAAGACATACTGAAACCAAATGATCATAAATATAGCTTATGGTTTGTATTAAATGGCAGCTGATTTAATAAAATTGATCATGCTCAAGAAGTATTCAATTACCACGGATGAAAATTATCAGTGCATAAAAGAGTAACATAAGAACGATGAATTTGTCAAATGTAGGTTGCTTGTATTGTATTTAATGATACTATCATGAATTTAATCTATGCTACTAAACAGGTAATTAAACTGTCAAAAATCTCAAGGGCTATGAAACTGCAGTTGAAGAAGTGAGATATATTACCTCTCTTTGGATTTAAAGCCATGTATATCTGTTCATCTGGCTGGCTCGCAACACAAGAAAATATTAATGCCACTATTTGATGCATTTATTTATTTGTCTTAGTTGCCAAAGATGGGATGAATAAGCTTAGAAAAGTGCTTTAATAATCTTAAAATCAAAGTAAGAATGAACTATTTCTATTTAATAGATTTGTAACAAAGCTCATAATGTAAGCTGAAAAGTTCTTGTTGAATTAATTCTCTATGTATTCAGATTAATCTTTGTCTATATCGATGAATGTCTTGCAGCTAGCACCCTGACTCATGTAAATAGTTTGGCACAGCAGATGTCTTGGTGGTTAATCAGGTCTGATAAACATCAGATTGAGTACAAACATAAAAACATAAGAAAGAAGCAAGGCCAGGTCGTTCAGGCACTTGTACCTGTGCTGCTATTCAATACAATCATCGCTAATTTATTCTCTACCCTCAAATGTTTTTTTTTAAATTAACCCTAGAGCACCCCCCCACCAAGATCAATGAAAACTATTGATCTATTGATTCAACAAACTCAACAACTGAACCCACCCTGTCCTCTTGGGTTAAGAATTCAAATTGATTCATCACCTTTTTGGTGAAGTAATTTCTTCCAATTTCAGTTCTGAATAGCTGACTCCTTATTTTGAGATTGTGAATATTCAGAACTAATAAATGGATAAGCCAAACTTTGCTGATTTTGTATAATGAATACAAAATAGCATTTTTCAATTGCATGACTTCAACAGTTGTGAGAGAAAATTACATCGTAATTGTGTTTATATCATCCTTGCTTTTATATTGAAGAGATACTCCCTCTCTTAGTCTTGTTTTTAAACAAACTAAAAGTGTTATTATGTAATGTCTCCTGAAATATATGTTAACCTGATGTTTTTCCCACTTGTGCAAGGAAATATGAAATCCCAAAAGCACTTTAAAGAGCAGCAGTTTCTTCTGAGATCATACAGTACTAACAGTCAAACCACCAATACTTTCATCAAAATGTAGATAACGCAGGGGTTCTCAACCTTTTTTATGCCATGGACAAGAGGTCCATAGATTGGGAACCCCTGAATTAATTGGCTAGCTTTCCCAATGCCATGAGTGGCTTCTTCGTGCATCATCTGCTAGGCTGACAAGAGCACATTGGCTATATTTTGAAAATGATTCATCACAGGCAATGAAGTTAAAATAGTACTGCAGATATAAAACTGTTGTGTTTGTGTTACTGGGAAGATTTGTGGCCATGAATAACACACACAGAGACAGAGAGGTGAGGACCAAACATGCTGCTGTATATTTGACTTGCAAGTCATTTACCTAGAATGCCCTCTCACATTAAACTCCATGTGTAACATGCAGGGAAGCTTGACAGCAACCTGTAAGTGTCAAATTACACGTGTATTTCCCCCCCCCCACCATATTTTAAAGGATTCTCCCCATTCCCACACACAGACCATCTGCTGAACTGTTAGCATTCAATGGTGTAATCATTAAATTCAACTAACACAGAAGAAAAATTATTTCTAAACTAGGGAAAGAGGGTTAACTGCTTCTATTCCCAGACGTAACCCAGGGGATTATTCTGGCCGGTCACTAAACTTGCGATTCAGTCTGTCTATGGTTAGATCAGGATCGATCACTCTGTGCTGGTCAGCACGCCTTCTGCATATGCTGTGGTTACTAGTTTGCACTGCGTGTGACACAGGGACAGTTTGTGCCACCACTGTCGCAGCTATCCACTTTGTTCCAGGGATGCAGTTCCAGTCAAATACTCTCTCTTCCTGTTGTGAAATAATCAGTGCGGTACTTCGGCATGTCTCTCTGCTTGGCTCTTCTGTTAATTTAGCACAATCTGTTTTGTGTTTGGGGGGATCTAAGAGGTCAAACCAAGTGCAAGGTTGTCTTTCAACAGTGAAGTGCCCTTTGGTGGTGGCGTGAGGTGTGTTGCGGTATGTCAGCAAGAAAGTGTAAGATGCTGTTAGAGGGATCCCTTTCCCCCTGAAGTCTCGAGGGCTTGCTTCATTGTTTGCACAAATTGTTCAGCAAGGCCATTAGTGACTGGATGATACGGTGCTAATTTGATGAGATGAATACAGTTTGCTTCCAGAAATGCTTTGAGCACTTCAGACAGGGTTTGTGAGCCATTATAATTTGCAAGCTGTTGAGGAAGTCCAAAATGGCTAAAGAGGAAATGGAGCTTCTCAATACATTTTTCCGAGCTAGTTCTTTTCATGATGGCAACCTTGGGCCATTTGCAGTGTGTGACAACTAAGTCTAAGAACATGAGTCCTGCAAAATCTATATGAATCATTTGCCACGGTTCTTCAGGCCATTCCCATGGATGGAAAGAAGCAAGATGAGAAACAGTTCTCACTCAAGGATAACGTGGGCATGTCTTGGGCTTCTCTTCAATAGTTATATCCAATTCTGGCCACCAGAAACAGATGCATGCAATTTCTTTCATGCACACGATCCCACAGTGTCCTGTACGTAGCTTGTAAAGCACCCAAGTTCTTAATGAAGGAATAACAACATGGCCCATAGTAAATATCCTTCTTCCGTCAAGCCTGGTAAGGTTTCAATTCCATTGTCAGCTCTCCTTTCCATTCGTGAGTTACCTTGTCCACCACTTTAGATAGAACAGGGTCAGTGCCTGTGTGCTTTCAGACTTGGGATACAGTTATCAGACCTATAGGTACCTACTTAAAACAAAAGATCTCTTTCAGGGATGGCTCTAGAGCTGTAACAGCTGAGGGGAGTCTGAATAGCACATCGGCATTCAAATAGTGCTCGGAACTCCTGTACTTTATACTGTACTGATGTGCAGATAGAGACAGAGATCAACATTGCACTCGACTAGCAGCCAGGGAAGGGATGTCTGCATTTGGATCAAAAATTGATGTCAAAGAGTGATAATCTGTCAGTCGTTTAAATCATCGACCAAGGAAGAATGGGTGGAATTTCTCCAAAAGACAATTGCAAGTGATTCCTGCTCAATCTGGGAGGTGCGGCTTTCTGCTTTTCTTAGTGTCCTTGATGCAAAAGGGTTTGGACACTCTGCACTCAATGGCATGTGTGAGATAATTGCCCCACATGAATGGGTGATGTGCAACAGGCCAACTGTATGGGCAATGACATGTTGAAGTCCGTGAGTCCTGCAGATTGTGACAAAGCTGTTTTGGCCTTTTAATAAACTTCTTCACAGCAATCTTCCCACTGCCAGTGTGTTGGTTTATTTAAAAGCTCATGAAGTGGTTTCCTTCACCTTTGATGGCACCGTGTTGAGCCCAGAGTTGTTGCTCACATGGCCCAAATATTCAATCGAACATTCAAAGAACTCACCTTCCAGACCCTTGCCCCTTATTTCTTGAGTTCTTTGTAATGTGGCATCTAAGCTTGTTAGGTGTTCACATTAATTTTTCCCCAATGAGTCATCCAACTAGCATTGCACCCCTGTGATCCTGCTCAGTATCTGGTCCACTGCTTGTTAAAAAGTGCGGGAGCCAAGGTGATGCCAAATGGAAGCCTTCAGTACCCGAACATTTGTTTCTGAGTCAATATGGTCCACTGTTTCTGTGACTCTGGCTCCACATACATCTGCAAGTACACTTGTCAACAGTCAATCTTGCTAAGAAGCTGTCCTTCAGCTAATCCTGAAATAAGATTATCATTGAGAGGAAGAGCGTATTGTTCACCTGTAAGAACCAGGTTAATGGTTACTTTGAAGTCTCCACAAAGTGTTAATGACCCATCCCTCTTTTAGACAGGAACCACTAGAGTTTCCCATTTACTTACACGCACTGGTTCCAATACTTTACTATGGACGAATCTTTCCAATTCGGCCTCTGTCTTTGATTTGATAGCGTATAGAATATTTCTTGCCTTCTGGCATTTGGGTTTGGTGTCAGATTAGCAAACGGTTGAATGGTGATTCCTTTCATACTGCTAGTTCTCCGTTGAATACTTCTGGGCGTGTTTCTTCAATACCTCTTGTTGACCAGTGCTCCAATGAGTCAAGTCATGTCATTTCAGTTTGAGCTGCTCCAACTACAAGTGGCACCAAAGTGCTGGATAACTACCTTCAACAACGTACAATGAAAGTTTATTTTTTCTGTTCATTAATCTCCACTGTCTCCCTGTAATACATCCCTCACTGGAGCACCCTCACCAGTGTAAGTCTAAAGAGTCAACCTTGCCCCTTCTGGGGTGAGATGCTTGAATTTCTCCTTGTAACCTGTCACTGACACCAACGATACTGCAACACCCATGTCCACCTGCAGCCTCACCGTGGCCCCATCAAATAGGCATCATCATGTCCTGAAACAGATAAAATACGCAAAGCATCTTCAACCACAGAGTGAGAGTCAATCCATCCTCTGTGTGTTCCATCTGGATCACATGGTTCTTTTCGTTTTGCCAAAAGTTATTTTTCTTTATTACAGTGTTTTTGGTTGATAATGTCTTTTTTTCTTTTACATGTGCATTCAATATGTCCCTTTTGTCACAGCTTTGGCAATCTCAATCCTTTTTCAGGCACTCTTTTTCTGAATGCACAGTTTTGACACAATGGCAACATTTTCTACAGAAGAACATAAGAAATAGGAGCAGGAGTAGGCCATCTGGCCTGTCAAGCCTGCTCCACCATTTAATAAGATTATGGCTGATCTGACCATGGACTCATCTCCACCTACCTGCCTTTTCCTCATAACCCTTAATTCCCCTACTATGCAAAAATACTGTGGTAGCCTCCACCGCTTCATTAGGCAGAGAATTGCACAGATTCACTTCTGTTTGGGAAAAACAGTTCATCCTCATCTCCATCCTAAGCTTACTCCCTGAATCTTGAGTAAATGTCTCCTAGTTGTCGTCTCACCTTGGGAAACAGCTTTCCACCTTTATCTTATCTATCCCCTTCATAACTTTTTATGTTTCTGTAAGATCTCCTCTCATCCTTCCGAATTCCAGCAAGGACAGTCCCAGGCAACTCAATCTCTCCTCATAGTCTAACCCCCTCATCTCTGGAATCAACCTGGTGAACCTCCTCTGTACCACCTTCAAAGCCAGTATATCCTTCCTCAGGTAAGGGGACCTGAACTGCATGCTGTACTCCAGATGTGGCCTCACCAGTTCCCTGTACAGTTGCAATATAACCTCCTTGTTCTTAAATTCAGTCCTTCTAGCAACATTCCATTTGCCTTCTTGATAGCCTGCTGCACCTGCAAACCAACCTTTTGTGATTCATGCACAAGCTCTCCCAAGTCCCTCTGCACAACAGCATGCTGTAATCTTTTATCATTTAAATATTAATCTGATCTTTCATTTTTCCTTCTAAAGTGGATGACCTCATATTTATCAGCATTGTAGTCTGTCTGCTAAACCCTTGCCCACTCTCTGAACCTATCTATATCTCTCTATATCCTCTACAAAATTTGCTTTTCCACTCAATTTAGCATCATCAGCTATACTTGGTTCCCTCTTCCAGATCGTTAACGTATATTGTGAATAGTTGTGGACTCAGCACTGACCCCTGTGGCACACTGCTCATCACTGATTGCCAACGAGAGAAACACACTTACATCCCGACTCTCTGTTCTCTATTTCTTAACCAATCCTCTATCCATGCTAATGCATCCCTCCCAACTCTATGCATCCTATCTTATGGTTAAGTCTTTTATGTTTCACTTTATCAAATGCCTTCTGGAAATACAGGTAAATAATGTCCATTTGTTCTGCTCTATCCACTGTGCTCATTATATCCTCAAAGAACTCCAGTAATTTTGTCAAGTAGGACCTGCCTTTGCTGAATCCATGTTGCATCTGCCTGATGGATCCATTTTTTTCCAGAGGCCTCATTATTTCTTCTTTAATGATAGCTTCAAGCATTTTCCCAATGACAGATGTTAAGCTAACTGGCCTATAGTTACCTGCCTTTTGCCTACATCAAAAACTTTTACTCTCTGTTTTTATATGTTGTGCTAGTTTATTTTCATAATCTTTCTTATGCTCACTTCGTTGCTTTTTAATGTTTTCCAAATCTTCCAGTTTCCCACTACTCTTGGGAACTTTGTAGGCACAAGTTTTTATTTTGATGCCTTCCTTTATTTCCTTAGTGATCCATGGCTGGCCCCCCACCCTTACTGTCATTACTTTTAACTGGAATATACTTTTATTGAGCACAGTGAAAAATCTCTTTGAAAGTCTTTCACTGTTCCTTAACCATCCCACCATATAGCCTGTGTTCACAGTCTTCCCTATCCAACTCCTCCCTCATCCTGTTATAGTCTCTCTTGTTTAAGCATAATACAGTGGTTTTAGAACTGCAAGATCACTAATTTTACCTGTCTCATTGTGCAGGACCAGATCTAAGATAGCATGTTTCCTTGTTGGTTCAGTAACATGCTGTTCAAGAAAGTTATCACGTATGCATTCTATGAAGTCCTCCTCAAGACTGCCTCGACCAACTTTATTCACCTAATCTACGTGCAAGTTATAGTCCCCCATGATAACTACTGTTCCATTCCTACATGCCTCAGATATTTCTTGGTTTATTGCCTGTGCCACTGTAATGTTATTATTCGGTTCCGATGAAGGGTCTCAGGCCAAAATGTCGACTGTTTACTCTTTTCCATAGATGCTGTCTAACCTGCTGAGTTCCTCCAGCATTTTGTGTGTGTTGCTCAGATTTCTAGCATTTGCAGAATTTTTGTTTGTGATTGGTTGCCAATAGAGGTCTTAGTCTTAAAGTCAGTAGAAAAATCAGTAGAAACTTTATGAACTTGTGAAGCTGCACTTAATTTCTGTGTTACTTTAGCTGTCATCTCCATAGATGTACTAATCTCAATTGCCTTCTGTAATGTTAGTTTGTCTTCTGTAAGCAAATGTTTTTGAATTATCTCACTATCACATAACGGGTCATTCAGTGACCACCCAAAATCACAGCATTCAAACAATTGCTTCAGCACCACCACAAACTGCAGACTAGACTCTCCTTTCATTTTATTCCATTTATGACATCTAAACCTCATAGCAATAATCACAACAACACACACAAAATGCTGGTGGAAAGCAGCAGGCCAGGCAGCATCTATAGGGAGAAGCGCTGGCGATGTTTTGGGCCGAGACCCTTCGTCAGGACTAACTGAAAGGAAATATAGTAAGAGATTTGAAAGTAGAAGGGGGAGGGGGAAATACGAAACAATGGGAGAAGACCGGAGGGGGTGGGGTGAAGCTGAGAGCCAGACAGGTGATTGGCAAAAGGGATACAGAGCTGCAGAAGGGAAAGGATCATGGGACAGGAGGCCTATGGAGAAAGAAAGGGGGAGGGGAGCACCAGAGGGAGATGGAGAACAGGCAGAGTGATGGACAGAGAGAGTAAAAAACTAAATATATCAGGGATGGGGTAAGAAGGGGAGAGGCATTAACGGAAATTAGAGAAGTCAATGTTCATGCCAACAGGTTGGAGGCTACCCAGCCGGTATATAAAGTGTTGTTCCTCCAACCTGAGTGTGGCTTCATCTTGACAGTAGGGAGGTCATAGATAGACATATCAGAATGGGAATGGGACATGGAATTAAAATGTGTGGCCACTGGGAGATCCTGCTTTCTCTAGCGGACCGAGCGTAGGTGTTCAGTAAAATGGACTCCTAGTCTGCATCAGGTCTCACCAATATATAAAAGGCCACACCGGGAGCACCGAACGCAGTATACCACACCAGCTGACTCACAGGTGAAGTGTCGCCTCACCTGGAAGGACTGTCTGGGGCCCTGAATGGTGGTGAGGGAGGAAGTGTAAGGGCAGATGTAGCACTTGTGCTGCTTGCAAGGATAAGTGCCAGGAGGGAGATCGGTGAGAAGGGATGGGGGTGGATGAATGGACAAGGGAGTTGCATAGGGAGTTATCCCTGCGGAAAGCAGAAAGTGGGGGGAAGGAAATATGTGTTTGGTAGTGGGATCCTGTTGGAGGTGGCGGAAGTTACGGAGAATTATACGTTGGATCCAGAGGCTGGTGGGGTGGTAGGTGAGGACAAGGGGAATCCTATCCTGAGTGGGGTGGTGGGCGGATGTGGTGAGGGTAGATGTGCGGGAAATGGGAGAGATGCGTTTGAGAACAGAGTTGATGGTGGAAGAAGGGAAGCCCCTTTGTTTAAAAAAAGGAAGACATTTCCTTCGGGAATGAAAAGCCTCATCCTGAGAGCAGATGCGGCGGAGATGGAGGAATTGTGAGAAGGGGATAGCATTTTTGTAAGAGACAAGGTGGGAAGAGGAATAGTCCAGGTAGCTGTGAGAATCTGTAGGCTTATAGTAGATATCAGTAGATAGGCTGTCTCCAGAGATGGAGAGCAATAATCAAAAGTTTAGATGAATAGTGTTCCTTCTAGACTTTAACTATGTCTTCATAAGGCTTATTGCCAGGCTGAGCAGGGTACACTGGATTGCGTAATTAACAGTTTTACACCCATTACAGGTGGAAAATGAATATTATCTGAAATTTGATTTTCCAGTGCAAAATATCCAAATATTTCAGTATATGAACTCTATATGAACTCTGTTGTTTTGTCATATGGCCTTTATTTTCCAACACAATCATGTTCTAGGAAAGTTACCTAGTCTTATCCATCTCTCTCTTCCTCTCATTTGTTTTTTTTTAACCATCCCTTTCTTGTTTTCTTCGCTCTGATTCCTCATTCACCATGCTTCCTGTGGCTGCTTCCTCATGGCTTCTGCTTTTTGCTCACTCACATTAGGCAGCAGTATACTGTCACCTTTGCTCATGGATTTTTTTTGCCGAACCGAAAGAAAACAATAAGTATTGCGTGAGGACCTGACCCTTCATTGGCCAGTTGCTGTTCTTGTGGTACTGGGAAGCTGGGGTGGCCATAAATAATGCACACAGGAGCCGAGGTAGAGATATACTGCTGCTTACTTTACTTGTAGGTCATCTACCCAGAATGCCCTCTCACATTACATTTTGTACATCACACACGGAAGCTTGACAGCAACCTGTAAGGGTCAAAATACAAAGTTCAAAATTCAAAGTAAATTTTATTATCAACGTACATGTATGTCACCATATTTAATCCTGAGATCCATTTTCTTCTGGGATACTCAACAAGTTTCTAGAGAAGTAACTATAATGGAATAACTATAGTATAGGAGCAGAATTAGGCCATTTAGCCCATTGAGTCTGCATTGCCATTTCATCATGGCTGATCCATTTCTCTCTCAGCCCTAGTCTCTTGCCTTCTCCCTGTACCCTTTCAAGTCTTAATTAATCAAGAATCTATTAGCCTCTGCCTTAAATGTACCCAATAACTTAGACTCCACAGCCACCAGTAGCAACATATTCCACAGATTTAGTACTCTCGAGGTAAAGAAATTCCTACTCATCTCCATTCTAAAAGGATGCCCCTCTATTATGAAGCTGTGTTATCTGGTCCCAGCCTCCCTCACTTTTGAAAGATCCTCTCCACATCCACACTATCGAGGCCCTTCAGCTTTCGATAGGTTTCAATTAGGTCACCCCCATTCTCCTGAATTCCAGAGGGTAGAGGCTCAGGGTCCTCAATCACTTCTCATATGACAAGCTTTTCTATCCAGGAATCATTTTCGTAAACCTCCTTTGAAACATCTCCAATGTCAGCACATCCTTTCTTAGATGAACCAGAGTACAGAAGACAACAAACTGTGCAAATGCAAATGTAACTAAAGAGCATTAAATAATGATAACATGAGATGAAGTGTCTTTGAAAGTGAGTTCATTGGTTGTGGGAAAATTCCAATAATGGGGCAAGTGAATTTGAGAGTAGTTATCCCTTTCCGTTCAAGAGCCTGATGGGTGAGTGGTAATAACTGTTCTTGAACCTGCTGGTGTAAGTCATGAGGCTCTTCTATCTTCTACCTGATGGCAGCAGCGAGAACAGAGCATGACCTGGGTGGTGGGAATCCATAATGATGGATGCTGCTTTGCTATGACAGCATTTCATGTAGGTATACATAACAATAGAAAAGGAATTGAATTTAGGAGCTGAGAGGTAATGTTGCAGCTATATAGGACCCAGGTCAGACCCCACTTGAATTACTGTGCTCAGTTCTGGTTGCCTCACTACAGGAAGGACGTGGAAACCATAGAAAGGGTGCAAAGGAGATTTAAAAGGATGATTCTGGGATTGGGGAGCATGCCTTATGAGAATAGGTTGAGTGAACTTGGCCTTTTCTCCTTGGAGCGAAGAAGGATGAGAGATGACCTGATAGAGGTGTATAAGATGATGAGAAGCATTGATCGTGTGGATAGTCAGAGGCTTTTTCCCAGGGGTGAAATAGTTGCCACAAGAGGACACAGGTTTAAGGTACTGGGGAGTAGGTACAGAGGAGATGCCAGGGATATGATTTTACTCAGAGAGTGGGGAGTGCGTGGAATGGGCTGCCGGCAACAGTGGTGGAGGTGGATACAACAGGGTCTTTTAAGAGGCTTTTAGATAGGTACATGGAGCTTAGTAAAATAGAGGGCTATGGGTAAGCCTAGTAATTTCTAAGGTAGGGACATGTTCGGCACAAATTTGTGGGCCGAAGGGCCTGTATTGTGCTGTAGGTTTTCTATGTTTCTGTATTAAGACATGGATTGTACAATATTGCAAGAGTTTGCTGCAGAAGTAGAATGAATTCTTTATGTAGTTTATATTTGACTTCAGCCAATATTAAATTAATATTTCTACCTTTGAAGATTCTGTCTCTTGCTGACAAAAATTGTATTGTTACTATTACTAATCAAATTTTATAACATAAAGCTTTTTAAATTTACTACTTGTATGTCTCCTTACATTGCAAGGGCATCTTAATCTGGCCTGTAGAAGGTGTAGGAGCACTGTAGTATAGTTATTGAATCATTAGTAGAAGGACCAGGGAAGTAGCAGAGGAGAGTTCAAATCCCACTGAACTGAGAACTTAAATTCTAGAAAATAAATAAAAATTTGAGATAACAAAGTATAGTAAATCATAGCAAGAATAAAACTTGACTTGCAAACATGAGGAAATCTGAAGATGCTGGAAATTCAAACAACACACACAAAACGCTGGTGGAACGCAGCAGGCCAAGCAGCATCTATAGGGAGAAGCACTGGCAATGTTTTGGGTCGAGACCCTTCGTCAGGACTAACTAAAAGGAAAGATGGTAAGAGATTTGAAGTTTCGCATTTCCCCCTCCCCCCACTACTTTCAAATCTCTTACTATCTTTCCTTTCAGTTAGTCCTGATGAAGGGTCTCGGCCCAAAACGTCGACAGCGCTTCTCCCTATAGATGCTGCCTGGCCTGCTGTGTTCCACCAGCATTTTGTGTGTGTTGTTGATAAAATTTGACTTACTGTTTTAAACATTAGAATGCATTAATTTGGTGTTTTCCTAAGGGTTATACAGAATGAAATTAAAACGTCTACCAAGTGCGATTATTGGCATCTGTCTTGATTAAACCAGCTTAGTTGGTTGGTACAATCTGCTGAATTGATTCACAACGCTGCAACAAAGATTCGGATTCTTTAAACGTTGATCAGCGTTTTGCAGTTTTAACAAATGTCACAATGCTGCTATAATAGATGATATATGGCAGCGGGGACAACAACTGTGATCGTTTTATTGGATCTGGGGTGAGCATGTCATGCATATTGTATGGTTTGAGATTCTAGAGGGTCCCACACAAATCACATGCAATTTTATGATGTTGATTTATATCAGTTAAGAGTTTGATCTGCTGAAGGATATGAGGTCCCTGTGAGATTGAATTGCTGTCCATTTGACCCATAGCTTGTTTTCCCTGATATTGCTGTCAGTATGAGTTTGCACTCAAAGGTGTGATGAGCTAGCCTATGAAAATGAAAAAATATCACCTGACTTATAGAGTGATTGGATAATAAAGCTCTCTTACTCCTTGTGGCCTAGGAAAAAGCATAAGTCTTAACTGAGATTTTACACAGGAAATCAGGAGTCTATCAAAATAAAAATGTTGTAAATAATGCTGAAGATTTTTTTTTAAATTCTGTCATTCACCTGAAAAACCTTATCTTCTTGGTTCTGTACCGTCGACTTAAGATTTTCATTCCCCTCTCTTCCAAGCCCAGATTCAAGCTAATTGTCGGTATGTTATCCAATTTATTGCAGATCAGGGATCAAACCTGACAGCATTCTGAAATGAATGATTCAACTGTGTACTGTGCTGTTACTATTACTAAACAGATTCCAACATAAATCTCTTTTAATTTATTACTTGTATTTCCCTTTACGTTGCAAGGGCATCTTAATCTGGTCTGTATGAGGTAGAGGTGCATTGTTGTATAGTTATTAAACATTAGTAACTGAACTATTAATCTGGAGAGGAAAGTTCAAATCCCTCCACTGCAGCTGAGAATTTAAATTCTAGAAAATAAATAACATTGGAAATAGAAAGTAGGATCAATAATAGAAAGAATAAAATTATTCGATTATTAATTATCAGATTTCTTAAAGCTCTTTGTGGTAGGATATCTGTTATTGTCCCTGAACTGGAGCTAATTCAAGATGGAGAAATAGAATATAAAACAGAACAGGCCCTTTGTCCCATGATGTGTGCCAAGCCTTTAACTTACTACAGGATTTATCTATCTCTTCCCTCCCAACTAATGAAGTTTAACACACTACACACCTTCTTAACCACTATATCAACTTGCATGACAACTTCAAGGGATCTATGGATGTGACTTCCCAAGATCCCACTGTTCCTCCACACTGTTAAGAATCCTGCCATTCGCCTTGTATTCTACCTTCAAATTCAACCTTCCAAAGTGAATCACTTCAGAACTTTCCAGATTGAACTCGATCTGCCACTTCTCAGTCCAGATCTGCATCCTGTAATAGTCCTGTTGTAACCTACAGCAACCTTCTACACCACCTGCAACACCATCAACCCTCCTGTCACCTGCAAACTTACTAACCCAACCTTTCACTTCTTCATCCGAGTTGTTTATAAAAATTACAAAGAGCAAGGGTCCCAGAACAGATATCTGAGGAACACCACTGGACACTGACTTCAAGGTAGAATAGGCTCCATGTGCTATCACCCTCTACCTTCTGTAGGCAAGGAAATTTTGCCTCCATGTTTTCCTGGATCCCATGCTTCCTGATATGTAATCTATATTGCCATACAAGCTTTTTTCCTCGACCCAGTCAATTTAGGACATGCAGAGAAATACTGAAACCTGCTCTTATATATTCACTTTGATGAATATAGACGATTTGCTGAGAAACGGACACATCTGCACATGTTTCCATGGAAAACATTTTCTGCATGCTCGATCTCAGCAGCACCATTTCTGTATAAGTTAACATTTAATTAGTAATTGAAACACATACTGGCCCATTTTCCAGGTACTTCAGTTTCACTGATGAGTTACCAGTATCAGTTGAGTGTTGCTGACTTCAGAACTATTTTCACTGTTACTGAACTACAGTATATTGGTGCATTAAGGTGTGACCTTCAAAATCCCTTTATTTTTGGAGGGTGGCATGGTAGCACCACTTTGCAATGACCAGGTTGGCTGTAAGGAGTCCATGCATTCTTGCCGTGACCGCGTGCTTCTCTTTCAGGTGTTTCCTTCAGGTTTACTCCCACATCCAAAGAGGCACAGATTTGTAGGTTAATTGATTATACTGGTGTAATTGGGTGGCACGGCCTCATTGGGTTATGCTGTATCTGTGGATAAAATTAAAATAAAGCAAATAAATGTGAAAACTCAAGGAGAAAATTCCTCTGCAATTTGGCAAAGTGACACAACTGAAACAGGTCCTCAGTCTCTTACTTGTAGCCTCAGCCAAACGCAGTTGCAATATTCAGTTTTTAATGTGGAAACAGTAGTGACTGGAATATTTCCATGATGCACATCCCAGTGCAAGGTGCTGCAGTACCTGCTAGACTGTCTGTCCCTTATCTTTCTGAGACACTGGATTGCCAATGGCAGGGAACTTGATCAGTGGATCAAGTGGATAGCATGTGGTGGACGGTTGCACCCACTGGCGACTGCTGTTTCTCCTCTACTGTTCTTTTCAGCTCATCTCCACGGGACCTTGTTCTGTAGCTAGTCTGCAACTGCCAGAATTATTTTTTTAATCTTCTGGCAACACAAGTTCTGATACTGACACTGTTGGAAACTTCAGTGGTCCTACTTTTACACGAGTCAGTGTGGGAACAGCATAATACCAATGTAACACACACAGCAGAATGCTGGAGGAACTCCTCAGGTCAGGCAGCATCTGTGGAGGAGAATAAACAGTCAACTTTTCAGGCCAAGACCCTTCATCAGACTGGAGCGGAAGGGGAAAGAAAACAAAATGAGAAGGAGGGGTGAGGGGAAAGGATATAAGCAGGCAAGCGATAGGTTAAACCAGGTGAGGGGGAACATGGGTGGGTTTCTGGGGGAGTGGGGATGAAGTAAGAAGCTGGGAGGAGATATTCTTTCCAGCCCTAGTGAGAGGGCTCAGCCCAAAATGTTTAGTATAGGTGCCGCTTGACTTATTGAGTTTTTCCAGCAATTTGTGTGAATGAGATTTCTGGCATCTGCAGAATATCTTGTGTTTATATTACTAATGTAATGTTCAATTCACTCCATTTTTCAAGAGATGAAAGTAAGGGTCAGCAAACCATCAGATGATGAACTTTAATTTCTATGTAAGTACATCAATGAGAGCTTTTGAGGCAGCTACGCTGAGCACAGCATGTTAAACTGGATCCATTTACTGAACCAATCGACATTGATCAATTTTAATCATTTACGGTAGCCAGCTACAGCCATTGGTACATCTATTTGCTGACTACTGTGATCAGTAAGCATTTTATCAGGTCTAGAATCCTCAGTAATTCTGCTGTTATCTCTTCATTAGTGATAGCTCACTAAACTTAGTTACCCATAATTAAGCAACCGACTGCCATGTGGTGTTCCTATTTAACCATTCGACCATATTTTGATTTAAAAATGTAAATGCTGTATAAGTATAATTCTCCATTGTTCCTATTAGCTTCACCTCCATGGAGACTTCTGTCTGAAATTCCTCATCTTGCAAAAATCCCTTCAACAAAGAAATCAGATCACCAAAATTGCTCTTATTCACTATTTTATTTCAGTAGAATTGCACACTGGAATGCACTCTTTTGTCTGACAGTTAAATATTTTGCCTTTTTAAATTGCCTTGTTTGCAGTGGATGATGTCTCTTTCATCTGTGAGAGCAATTTGTACCAGGGACAGTTCCTCCGCAGAGGTAATATATTCATTGACAGTGTTACCTGGCTCTGATTCAATATTAAAAGAACATGTATCTTTTGAAATTTTTGATGGTTTAGGATAGAAGCAGTTAGGCCATTTATGTGCTTTATTCAACAAAATATATTTTTTCTTTCTGTGACATTAAAATATTTGGTGAGTATGGTGTTCTTTTCAGAGCCGAGTTTGGGTTGAATAATAGTTCTTTTCCACTCCCGTACAGCATTGTCACGTGCAGTCACGATTTAACCACCAGTGCCAATTTCTACTATATCACTTGTTAAGTCTTGTAACTTCAGAACGTAAAAAAAGTAATTTAAAGGAAAATATGGGAGACAGGAGAATGGGTCTTAGTGTGTTCTTTACATTTAGCAAGGCACACACTTATCATATGGCAGCACCGTGGTGTATGCAATACACTTATTCTTATATAAGTTCCATAATTATCTAAATGAACAAGAATGCTTAATCAAATAATATATTTACAATATTACTCAAATACTACTGAAATATTAAATACACAACACTCCTCCCTGCTTTGCTATAAACTCCAACTCAGTACAGATAACTGATAACTGATATACACATCATGTTGTATAATACAACTACTATACAGACATCCACAGCATAGCTCATTTTAAATTGTTCCAGTCAGGCCTACAGATTTGATCACTGTGGAGGATTTCTTATTCTTGTGTCTGTCCTGACAAGAGGGGATCACTCTGCTCATAGATGAAACTTGTAGCTGTGAAATAATCTCCAGTTGTGGGGCATCCTACAAGGTGTATACAGGAGTTGACTCTAGGATTGGAGGAAGTGATTCTGACAGCTCTGCACATCTTTCTTCCCCTTTTCTCTTTTCTCCTTTTCAACCTCTTGCCTTTTCTTTCTCAATTTCCTTTTTCTTCTAGATTCTAGTGAGTATCTCTGCATTTACTAATTTTTTTGAGATATTAGGACTTGTTTTATCCTCTTCCATTTCCATAGCTCTTAAGTTATCCTCTTTCTTTGCCTTTTTCTTCTTTCTAGTTTGTACATCTTGATCTTGGGAAGGTGCATTTAGTTCACTGGAGTATTCTCTTATTAATTCTTCTATTGCTCACTTTACAATCTGATCTCTCCTCTTGGTTTCCTCATCCACATCATCATCCAATGGAACCCCTGTTTTCATGTCTCCCTTGACCCCTTTCTCTTTGGCCTTCCATTCATCCGGCTGTGCTTTTGTCTTCACATCCACTTTTGCCAGTACATTTTGCCTCCCACTTGAAGGCCATGCAATAATCTCAATGCACGCTGTGTAGGTTCTGGTTCTTTATACTCAGAAAAGCCAAATGCATGCAACTTTCCTGAAGCTCCTTGAACTCTCTTCTGAGTTAAAAGCAAGCCACAGTTCACAAGTAACTGCCTGCTTAACATATCAGAAGATTGCTCAGATATATTGCCTACAAAAACTATTGTAGTCAGGCCATCACTTTCACAACCCTTCCGAGCAGCACGATCCTTTGTTGATCCAATATCAAGTCAAGTCAAGTCACTTCTTATCATCATTTCGACAATAACTGCCGGTACAGTACACAGTAAAAACAAGACAACATTTTTCAGGACCATGGTGTTACATGAAACAGTACAAAAACTAGACTGAACTATGTAAAAAAACAACACAGAAAAAAACCACACTAGACTACAGACCTATTCAGGACTGCATAAAGTGCACAAAACAGTGCAGACTTTACAATAAATAATAAACAAGACAATAGGGCAGTAAGTTGGTGTCAGTCCAGGCTCTGGGTATTGAGGAGTCTGATAGCTTGGGGGAAGGAACTGTTACATTGTCTGGCTATGAGAGCTCAAATGCTTTGCAGCCTTTTCCCAGACGGCAGGAGGGTGAACAGATTGTATGACGGGTGTGTGGGGTCCTTCATAATGCTGTTTGCTTTGCAGATGCTGCGTGAAGTAACGGCGGGAAGAGAGACCCCAATGATCTTCTCAGAGGACCTCACTATCTGCTGCAGGGTCTTGCGATCAGAGATGGTGCAATTTCCGAACCAAGCAGTGATGCAACTGCTCAGGATGCTCTCAATACAACCCCTGTAGAATGTGATGAGGATGGGGGGTGGGAGATGGACTTTCCTCAGCCTTCGTAGAAAGTAGAGACGCTGCTGGGCTTTCTTTGCTATGGAGCTGGTGTTGAGGGACCAGGTGAGGTTCTCCGCCAGGTGAACACCAAGAAATTTGGTGCTCTTAACAATCTCTACCGAGGAGCCGTTGGACCAACCAGCTTCCAACCAGAGGCCTAAAGGTTGGTGTCAGCATCTTTTTGCCCTCTGTTGGGCCAACATTCATGGTGCACAGCATGGAGACAATTTTGGCATCATCCAGTACCTTTCTTGATTTGCATTCAGTTGATTCTATTGCAGGGTATGTGACATGCAAATAGTAGATGAATTTCCAAGCAAATTGTAGTAGTCTCAGACATTCATATTCCTACAATGCAGACCGTCTTGAATTTACCACAGAAGCACAGTGTGGCTTGTTGGTTGTACTTCACTATTATAGAAGTAATTCCCACGGGAGTTATCTTTTCTCCCATGTAAGTTCTCAGCTGACTATCTGTAGGCTTCCATTTTGAAATACTGTTCAAACTCATTTAATGTAATGACTGAAACAGCTGAGCCAGTGTCCAATTGCATTTTAATTAATTTGTCATTGATTTCTGGCATAAACCATATTACTTATCAATTAACACACACAAAATGCTGGTGGAACGCATCAGACCAAGCAGCATCTATAGGGAGAAGCACTGTCAAAGTTTTGGGCTGAGACCCTTCGTCAGGACAGTCGGCATTTGGATCTCGGCCTGAAATGTCAACAGTGCTTTTCCCTATAGATGCTGCCTGGCCTGCTGCATTCGACCAGCACTGTGTGTGTTGCTTGAATTTCCAGCATCTGAAGATTTCCTCATGTTTGCTTATCAATTGTCAGTTTTCACATTGCAAATCTCAAGGCTAATCAGTTCTGTGTCACTCTCATCATTACCAGACTTTTCATCAACAGCATGCAGATTAGTGCTCTTTTGGAAATTGCATGTTGACTTTTTAATCTTCTCTTCTGTATGCTGCCCATTTATTTTTGTCTGCCTGACATATTCTTTGCATGTGTCCTACGTCATTGCATTCTACCCATTTTGCCTTTAACTCTGCATTTGTCTAGTTATATGAGCCCTTGCCACAAGGTTAACACAATTTGTTCAGCCAGGTTGGTTTCCGTTTAGACATTGCAATTTGGCTCATGCTTAATTTCAGTCCTGACTGAAACTCAATTGTGTCTCTGCATGCTGTTTCCACTGATAGAGCAATTCTAACTACTCTTTGAAATGTCAGCTGCACTTCAGTTAGGAGCCATTTTGAATGTATTTTTCTTGAAAGATTCCACAAATTAATTGATCTCTCAGTACATCATTAAGCCCACCTTTGAACTGACAATGCTCAGACAATCTCTTCAATTTAGCCACATACGTTAAAATTGATTCCCCTTCCTTTTGATTCTGCTTATGAAACTTAACATGTTCTGCAGTCAGCAAAGGTTTTGGTTCCAAATGTTCCTGCATTACTTTCAAAATATCAGCAAAGTTCATTTCTGCTGGTTTGGTTGGAGCAGTTAGACTGAAGCAAACTGTATGCCTGTAAATTCAATGCACTCAGCAAAATTGGCACTTGCTTCTCATTGGCTATTCTATTTGCTTTAAAATACTACTTAATCTGTTTAATATATACAATTCAGTTATCTATTGTGTAATCAAATACATCAAACTTTCTGATGTAGCAGCCATTTCTGCATTTTTTATGATTATTATCACCCAATACTCACTGTTTATGAACCCATGAATTCTTCCATTTACTGTTTTTTAAACTCAATCATTTTGCTCTGTCCTTTCCAAGGACATATGATGAGCTGCTTCTTTTTAAATGCAAGCATATTAATATGTTCCTTTGTATACTTGACAGTCTCACTCCATGGGTCAGTCGTTGTCTCAGGTTCATTTTTAAAGTATCTTGTCACCACTGCTATACTTTGTAACTTCAAAATATGAAAACTAATTTAAAGGAAAAGATGAATCCTCAGGAAAATGTGTCTTACTTTGTTCTTTCATAAGATGTGTACATATCACATAGCAGTGTCATAATATATGGAATTTGCTTATTTTTGTATGTAACACATAATGAATTATTTAAATAAACAAGAATGTTTAATTAAAGAATATATTTATACTATTGCCAAAATAACACTGAAATATTAAAATTAAATACACATTAATCACTATAAAATAACCCTTCCAAGCAATCTGTGCATGAACTGAAATTTGCAAACTCTTTATCAAAAAAGGTTATTAAAGTAAATTTGAGATTTAGCCTTATCAGGTGACAATAGGCAGATGATTGATGATCTGGTCAAATAGGTGATTCTTCATGAACACCATGGAGAAAGAAAGATAGTTAAAGAGGTGAAAGAATTCAGAGTGGGCGTGGAAAACTAAAGACAAAAACACTAGTGATGGAATGAGTAATGCAAGGTTGATTGAGTATCAGATGGGAAGGCCAAAAGTCCTTTAACGACTTTTTAGTCTGGTGGAGGTAGCAGTAATAGGAAGGGATAAAGCTAATGATGCTTTTGAAAATAAGGATGAACATTTTACAATCATGGGTTTATTGAACACAGAAGCATAGAAATTAGGGGCAGGAGTTGGTTCCAATTTTACAGATTCCCACCGCCATTTAAAAAGATTGTTATTAATGCTTTGAGATCTGATCTCAATATTCCTTCATCCTTTTGATTCTCAAGTCTTTAAAAATATTCAAAGACTCCACTTGTTTGATTAAAAGAGTTTCAAATTTTATGGCTTTTTAAAGAAAAAAAATCTCATCTTTATCTTAAATCAGCAATCCCCTATTTTTAAACAGTAACCTTCGTAGTATAGTGAAGTTGACTTTGTTGTAATCCCTTTCTTTCTTAGTGTTCTAAAGACCATATTAGAAGTTTCAATATTGAGCAGATAATCTCACTCACACTTGGTCTTCAGCAATTGAACAAGTTCTTTGCGAATGTTGATTATTTTATCCATAATTTCTTTGCCTGGATTTTATTAGATTGGACTAACTACAGTATATAGAAGCCACTGAAATATATAGTTCTCATAATGAGTAAAACAAGGTAGTGAGGTTCCTCAATACCTGATCTAATTTTGTGACAGACATCAGTATTGCAGCAGATGATAATAATGCCAGATAATCACTATCATTAATTAAGTGGAAGGTAGTTTTCTGATCTTCAGAAGTTTTCTGATGACTCTGCCATAGTTGGATGCATCAGCAAGGTAGATGAAGCAGAGTACAAGGCTACGATGGGAAGCTTTGTCACATGGTGTGAGCAGAATCATCTGCAGCTTAATGTGAAAAAGACTAAGGAGCTGATGGTGGACCTGAGGAGGGCTAAAGCACCGGTGACCCCTGTTTCCATCCAAGGGGCCAGTGTGGACATGGTGGAGGATTACAAATACCTGGGGATATGAATTGACAATAAGCTGGACTGGTCAAAAAACAGTGAGACTTTCTACAAGAAGGGTCAGAGCCGTGTCTACTTCCTGAGGAGACTGAGGTCCTTTAACATCTGCTGGATGATGCTGAGGATGTTCTACAAGGCTGTGATGGCCAGTGCTATCATGTTTGCTGTTGTGTGCTGGGGCAGCAAGCTGAGGGTAGCAGACACCAACAGAATCAACAAACTCATTCGTAAGGCCAGTGATGTTGTAGGGGTGGAACTGGACTCTCTGACGGTGGTGTCTGAAAAGAGGATGCTGTCCAAGTTGCATGCCATCTTGGACAATGACTCCCATCCACTCCATAATGTACTGGTTAGGCACAGGAGTACATTCAGCCAGAGACTCATTCCACTGAGATGCAACACTGAGTGTCATAGGAAGTCATTCCTGCCTGTGGCCATCAAACTTTACAACTCCTCCCTCGGAGTGTCAGACACCCTGAGCCAATAGGCTGGTCCTGGAGTTATTTCCACTTGGAATAATTTACTTATTATTATTTAATTATTTATGGTTTTGTATTGCTATATTTCTGCACTATTCTTGATTGGTGCGACTGTAACGAAACCCAATTTCCCTCGGGATCAATGAAGTATGCCTGTCTGTCTGTCTGTCTGTTCAAGTATACTCACTCTGCTCTCAAACAAGTGGTTAAATCTTCAGGATTTATAATCTCCTGCACCCTCTAGAAGTCTTGTGCTGCCTGTTCTGGCATCTTTAATATTTACTGTGCTTGAGAGTTTTGTTTTTTGCCTATATTACTCATTTAAACTAAGCATGCACATATTTACCATGATTCTGATTGTGCTAATGCTAATGCTTTCCATGATTTACTCTCTCATAGAGTATTTTATGAACATCCAATCATGATATCAGCTCTTGCAGAATCTTTAGTCAATGTTCCCCTTTCTTCTAGACAGAGCGCATTTCTTTCTTTCTTTTCCGCAAGGGATCCACAGTGGCTTGACCATTTAGATTCAGTATTAGCTTGCCAGGAGAAGACTAAAGGGGCATTTTCTGGTTGAAGATCCATGACTAGTGGTGTGTTTCTGAGAGCAGTACTGAGGCCTCTGCTGTGTGTGATGTGTGTAATTACCCTGGATGAAGGTGGGTGGATGGGTTAATAAATTTGAGGATGACACAAAGTTTGGTGATGATGCAGCAGATTGACAAAAGATACAATGGGATATAGAACAGCTCCAGATGGAGTTTAATCCTGCCAACATGAGGTGTAGCACTTTGCAATATCAGATGTAAAGGGACAGTATACTGTTAATGACAGAATCTTTAATAGGGTTGACATACAGAAGGATCTAAGGTCTAAATCCATAGCTCCCTGTAAGTACCTGCATAGGTTGAAAGGGTGGTGAAGAGGGTAAATGGTATGCTCTGCTTTATTAGTCAAGTCATTGAGTTCCAGCATCGGAAGTTATGTTGCAGGTTTATAAAACTTTAAATAGGCTGCATCTTGAGTACTGCATTCATCTCTGCAAGCCCCATTATAGGAAGGATATCAAGGTTTTGGAGAGGGTGCAAAAAAGGTTTATCAGGATGTTGCTCGGATTAGACAGCATGTACTACAAGGAAAGTTTGGACAAACTCTATTGTTTTTTTTTTGGAGCAGAGGAGACTGCTGGGAGACCTGATAGATGTCTACAACGTCACTGAAGACATGGATTGAGTAGACTGCTGTTTCCCTTTCCCCCCAGGATTGAAATATCTAATACCAGAGGGCATGCATTTAAGATGAGGGAGGCAAGTTCAAAGGAGCTGAGTGGGGCATGTTCTTGTTTATACAGAGAGTGCTAAATGCCTAGACTGCACTGTGAGGTTATGGCAGTGGAGGTAAATACAATTGAGGCATTTAAAAAGTTCTCAGATAAGCATATGAATGCATGGAGAATGGAGGGATATGGACGCAGTGTAGGCAGACAGGATTGGACATTTGATTGCTAATTTAATTAGTTTAGTACAACATTGTTGGACGAACTGCCTGTTCCTATGCTGTACTCTTCTATGTTTGATTGGACACTTGCTGTTAAGATCTTTGTGAATGTTCCCCATTAGTGGCACCATCTATTATCTTTTAGGACCTGCATGAGGATCAGGAAGATTATGCTTTGGTCTAGACTCCTTCATAATCCCTAGCTGTAGACTTTCCTTCTGAAAGGAAATATTTATCCACATTCATTCCATTAATACTACCCCAGCATGATTTAAGTTTTAATCAAATTGGGAGCTATTACAGGCAAACAAACAATAGGAGTTCTCAGATAGAAGATCAAGACTCACTGGAATGGTAATGCTGGATTAAATGGCAAGTGTGCACACAAATACCAGATAGAATGACAGATTTAAATTGAACAGGAAACAGAAACATTGCATTATAATTCTTGACCCATTTCCTGTATGTTAAGTCAGATGATTGCAACTTGAAATAGAATGACTGATATTTTTTGCTGCCCCACCTCCAATCTTTTTTCTCCAAGCCCTCCATATTATTTAGTTAAAGATTTGGCCTATAAGAATATTTTGATCCATATGCTAAGTTGTAAACGTTGAAGCCTGCTACCATCTTGAGATGCAGTTACTCACCCAGTTGCACATGCAACTTTTGATAAGACTCACTCAGTGAGGAAATACATAGTATAAAGTGCACAAGTTTATAAAGTTTCTCAATTAACGTATTCTGAAAAAGTGAATGTTAGATGTTACATTCTGATGGGATCACAATATTATAGTTAAAGCTTGAATTATTGAAATTATCAGTCAAGACAGCTTCAGATATTGTGAGAGAAATAACACAGTTTGATGGGCATTGGCCTTTTAGAGTTGACTTATTGAAAAATAATCTTCACATAGAATCAAATTTGCCCATTATAATGTTCCTGTTCTTAATACATTTTCTTTTTTAAGAAGTGATATTTTGAAGTGTTCAAATAGACATCTTGACAGTTCAGTAACTATTTTCAGAAAGATTATGTCTTGGAAATTCCTGTCATTAAAAACGTGGAAATAAGAAATCTTTGTCAACTACCAGCTTTGTGTGAGGATTCTGAGTTGTATACCTTTTGGCTCTGATGTTCTCACTCCTGGATAAAATAGGCAAGATGGTCAGGAGGTCCTAGTTCCAATCTGGGTATGATGACATTTATGAAGTGTGAAACCTGCATTAAAATGAAGTCAAAGATGTTGATAGTACTTCAAATTAGGCTAGCTCATTGCATGTTATTAGAATTATTCAGTGATAATAGACATAATTTTAAAAATATGAAACTATTATTATTGTTGTAATTTTACAAGAGCTTGGAGATTGGAGCTTTATTCAAACAAACATACAGAGGAGACCTGGTGGATGAATCACCCCAAATTGGAAACATAGAATATTTTTATACCTTTTTGGGCCAGAGTCAATAGCAGGTGATCAAATATAATTTCAGTAGTTGCAGTATATTTCAGCATTATGAGCACAATAAAATATTACTACAGAATTATACATTTAAAACGTGAACACATTTTTACTCATAAGAACAACTTTGATTATTCAATCTTCTAATTGTTTCTGAGGATGAAACCTGGAAAACCAATTTTTTATCACAATATTGTGAAGGATGGCTGCTTGGATGAAGAAACACCCTGGTATTGATTGACATAAAAGAACAACAATAGTTATCCTTCACAACATACAAAAAAGCACTGGAGGATCTCAGCAGGTCAGGCAGCAAATATGGAAAAGAAATACAGTCAACATTTCAAGCTAAGACCTTTCTTTGTTCTCCTGGGATCTCATCTTGTGGCTTACAAAATGCGAAATTATTCATCAGTCCTCTGCCGTTTTCTTCCTAACGTTCGAAAGCAACCTGGGATGGATTTCATCCAGCCATGGGGATGTATCACTCCTTATGCATACCCTGATATCTAACACCTCCTCCTCAATAGTGACCTGCTCAACATTATTCAGGATTTAATGAAGTTTGTTAAAGGTAGATAAATTCATGAAGCTGGGTTTAAATATCACATTTAAAATATCATCTGAATCCTGAGTATATGCACAGACTTGAAAAGGAGGTTTATGGATAGGATGTAATATTCATAACTACTTATTATTAGCTCAGATATTACAAAATACAACACAAATATTGCCATATTCTATGCTACAGAATGGAGTTTGGAAGGATTTAGGTTGGAGTTTGGTATTAACCATATAACCATGTAACAATTACAGCACGGAAACAGGCCATCTTTCCTTCTAGTCCGTGCCGAACGCTTACTCTCACCTAGTCCCACCGACCTGCACTCAGCCCATAACCCTCCATTCCTTTCCTGTCCATATACCTATCCAATTTTTTTTTTTAAATGACAATATTGAACCTGCCTCTACCACTTCTACTCGTTCCACACAGCTACCACTCTCTGAGTAAAGAAGTTTCCCCTTGTGTTACCCCTAAACTTTTGCCCCTTAACTCTCAACTCATGTCCACTTGTTTGAATCTCTCCTACGCTCAATGGAAAAAGCCAATCCATGTCAACTCTATCTTTCCCCCTCATAATTTTAAATACCTCTATCAAGTTCCTCCTCAACCTTCTACACTCCAATGAATAAAGACCTAACTTGTTCAACCTTTCTCTGTAACTTAGGTGCTGAAACCCAGGTAACATTCTGGTAAATCTCCTCTGTACTCTTTCTACTTTGTTGACATCTTTCCTATAATTCGGTGACCAGACCTGTACACAATACTCCAAATTTGGCCTCACCAATACCTTGTACAATTTTAACATTACATCATAACACCTATACTCAATGCTCTGATTTATAAAGGCCTGCATACCAAAAGCTTTCTTCACCACCCTATCCACGAGATTCCATCTTCAGGGAACTATGCACTGTTATTCCTAGATCTCTCTGTTCCACTGCATTCCTCAATGCCCTACCATTTACCCTGTATGTTCTATTTGGATTATTCCTGCCAAACTGTAGCACCTTACACTTATCAGCATTAAACTCCATATGCCATCTTTCAGCCCACTCTTCTACCTGGCCTAAATCCCTCTGCAAGCTTTGAAAGCCTACTTCATTATCCACAACGTCACCTATCTTAGTATCATCTGCATACTTACTAATCCAATTTACCACCCCATCATCCAGATCATTAATATATGTGACAAACAACATTGGACCCAGTACAGATCCCTGAGGCACACCACTAGTCACCGGCCCCCAACGTGACAAACAGTTATCCACCACTACTCTCTGGCATCTCCCATCCAGCCACTGTTGAATCCATTTTACTACTTCAATATTAATACCTAACGATTGAACCTTCCTTACTAACCTTCTGTGTGAAACCTTGTCAAAGGCCTTACTGGTCCATATGGACAACATCCACTGCTTTACCCTTGTCAACTTTCCTAGTAACCTCTTCAAAAAATTCAATAAGATTTGACAAACATGACCTTCCACACACAAATCCATGTTGACTGTTCCTAATCAAACCCTATCTATCCAGATAATTATATATACCATCTCTAAGAATACTTTCCATTAATTTACCCACCACTGACGTCAAACTTACAGGCTGATAATTGCTAGGTTTACTCTTAGAACCCTTTTTAAACAATGGAATCACATGAGCAATACGCCAACCCATTTCTAATGACATTTGAAAATATTTCTGTCAGAGCCCCTGCTATTTCTACACTAACTTCCCTCAAGGTCCTAGGGAATATCCTGTCAGGACTTGAAGATTTATCCACTTTTATATTCTTTAAAAGCGCCAGTACTTCCTCTTATAGTTTCCATAACTACCCTTCCTGTTTCCCTTACCTTACTCAATTCAATATCCTTCTCCTTAGTGAACACCAAAGAAAAGAAATAGTTCAAAATCTCCCCCATCTCTTTTGGCTCCATACATAGCTGTCCACTCTGATTCTCTAAGGGACCACTTTTATCCCTCACTATTCTTTTACTATAAATATAACTGTAGAAACCCTTTGGATTTATTTTCACCTTACTTGCCAAAGCAACCTCATATCTTGTTTTAGCTTTTCTAATTTCTTTCTTAAGATTCTTTTTACATTCTTTATATTCCTTGAGCACCTCATTTACTCTATGCTGCCTATATTTATTGTAGATTTCTCTCTTTTTCTGAACCAAGTTTCCAATATCCCTTGAAAACCAAAGCTCTCTCAAACTTTTAACTTTTCCTTTCAACCTAACAGGAACATAAAGATTCTGTACACTCAAAATGTCACCTTTAAATGACCTCCATTTCTCTATTACATCCTTCCCATAAAATAAATTGCCCCAATCCACTCCTTCTAAATCCTTTCGCATCTCCTCAAAATTAGCCTTTCTCCAATCAAAAATCTCAATGTTGGGTCCAGTCCTATCCTTCTCCATAATTATATTGAAACTAATGGCATTGTGATCACTGGACCCGAAGTGCTCCCCAATACATACCTGAACTATCACCAGTCACCTGACCTATCTCATTCATTAACAGGAGATCCAACACTACCCCTTCTTTAGTTGGTATCTCTATGTATTGCTGCAAAACACTATCCTGCATACATTTTACAAACTCCAAACCATCCAGCCCTCTTACAGAATGTGGAAAGCATTTCTCTTCTAATTAGGCAGGCAATAAATATTTTGGAGGAGTTTTACCTTAATTATCTGCCTGTTTATACTCTACAAAGCAAAACAGATAGAAAAGCTGCAGGTAAACTCAGATAATTTCCAAGAACAAAAAAAAAAATTGGTCATTGTGCCCTCCCAGAATACATAGATGACAATGTTCTTACTGTGTTTATTTAAGGCAATCTGGCATGAAATATTTTATGTTCACCTTTAAATGTAACTTTATGCGCAGTAGCAGAGAACGTTTCAATTATTAAGTTATTTTCTTTATCCTCACATGTTCCAGAGAACGGCAAGATAACTTTATCCATTTACTGTATTGTGTGCATTCATTTACACATAGCTTTGTTGCCAAATCTCCTTTCACGTCCTTTGATATTAGAGTCAGGAAAAATGTATGACTGGGTTAACAATTTTCAAAGGTTTCTCCATTACTTATATTGCAAATGAGTAAGTATATGTTCCCATGTTTTCCCCAGAAGTATTAATTATACATATCCCTTGTTAGCTCCTTCATCGCTGTTACATTGGTGCCTCAGACATTTGTTGTAACTGGCCAAATATGTCTAATGTTCTTTTTGGAAGGTCTTATTGTAATCCTCAGGCTTCAGTCTCAGTCAGTGCCTTCTGACATACTGTGAAGACTTCCTTTGTGTCAGGCTGAGGGAGAACAATCTGCCTTTGACACAGGTATACAACTCTTTCAGAAGTATGGTAGGATGGTGTTGCAGGCTGCCATGTGGGAGAGTCAACAGTGCAGGGGATCTGAGGATAGAACTAGAAGACACAGTTTTAAGATGAGGAGGAGAAGTTTAAAATAGATTGGAGTGAATAAGTTTTTTTTCACACAGAGGGTGGTGTATATCTGGATCAATCTGTCAGAGGAAATGGTGGAAGCAGATACAATTTTGATGTTTAATGATATTGTAATATACAGTATATATTTAAAATATTTGGATAGAAGGACAAATAGTTAGAGAAGAATATGAGTCGAATGTGGGCAAATGAAATTAGCGTAGAATAATAACATGGTTGGTATGGACAGGTGAAACTGCAGTTGGAATTGGTTTATTGTTGTCCCTGTAGCAAGGTACAGTGAAAATCTCATCTTTCATACTGTTTGTACAGGCCAATTCATTACACAGTGCATTAAGGTAGCGCAAGGCAAGACAACAACAGAATGCAGAATAAAGTGCAATAGCTACAGGAAGTGCAGAGAAGGTAGACAATAAGGTGCAAGTAAATAACAAGGTAGGTTGTGAGGTCAAAAATCCATCTTATTGTACAAGGGAACCATTCAATGGCCTTATAATGGGAGAATAGAAGCTGTCCTGAGCCAGATGGCACCCACTTTCAGGCTTTTGTATCTTCTGCTTGATGGGAGAGCGGAGAATAGAGAATGCCCAGATTGGGTGGGGTCTTCGATAATGCTAGCTGCTTTACAGAAGCAGCAAATAGACAGAGTCCAGGGAGGGGAGGCTGGTTTCCATGATACACTCAGCTGTGTCCACAACACTTTTCAGGTTCTTGTGGTCACAGGCAAAGTAGTTGCCAAGCCAACCTGTTATGCTACCAGCTAGATGTTTTCAATGATTAAACAGTAAGGTGTCAAAGGGGAAATTTCCTACTGAGGAAATAGAGGCATTAGTGAGCTTTTCTGGCTGTGGCATATATGTGGTTGGATCATGATAGGCTATTGGTGATGTTCTCTCCTAGAAATTTAAAGCTCCTAACCCTCTCAGCCTCACAATCATTGATGCATACAGGAACATGTAAAGCCAGCCACCTCTTCTAAAGTCAATGACCAGTTCTTCAGCTTAGGTGACATTGTTGTCATCACATCATGTTACTAAGCTGTCCATCTCCTTCTTGTATTCGGACTCATCGTTATTTGAGATAAGGTCTATTATGGTGGCATCTGCTGCAACCCTGAAGATGGAGGTTAGAGCAGAATCTGGCCTCACTTCATGAGCATGCAGGAAGAAATGTAGCGGGCAGAGGACGAAGCCTTGTGGAACATGGGTGCTGAGGATGATCGTCATGGAAGTGCTGTGGCCATCCTTACTCATTGTGGTCAGAAAGTCAAGGATCCAGTTGCAGAAGGACGTCTTGACTCCAAGTCTTAGAGCTTGGTGATCAGTTTGTTTGGAATTATAGTATTGAAGGCTTAACTGTAGTAAATAAACAACAGTGTACTGTAGGTGTCTTTACTGTTCAAATGCTCCCAAGGATGAGTATACGGGCAAAGACATGGTATCTGTCATAGTCCTGAGTCAGTAACCATGACAGTCAGTCAATGTTGTCTGGAAAGCTGGAGTTAATGTGTGCCATAAGCCCATAAGATATAGAAGTAGAAATAGGCTATTTGGCCCATTGAATCAGTCCTGCCATTCAATCATGGCTGATTTATTATCCCTCTCAACCCCACTCTTCCGCTTTTCCCCTGTAACCTCTGATGCCTGAACTAACCCAGAACCGATGAACCTCCATTTAAATATATCCAGTGACTAGGCCTCCAGAGCTATCTGTGGCAATGAAATCCTCTGACTCACCACTCTCTGGCTAAAGAAATTCTTCTTTAACTCTGCCCTAAATGAACGTCCCTCTATTCTGAAGCTCTGCCCTCTGGTCCTTGACTTTCCCACTATAGGAAACATCCTCTCCACATTCACTCTATCTTGACCTTTCAATATGTGACAGGTTTCAACGAGATTACCCCTTATTCTTCAAAATTCCAATGAGCTCAGGCCCAGAGCCATCAAATGCTCCTCAGAGGTTAAACTTCTCACTCTCAGAATCATTCTTGTGAACTTCCTCTGGATCCTCTCCAAGCCAGTATATTTTCTCAGATAAGGGCCACAGAACTGTTCATAATACTTCAAGCCTGGTTTGACCATTGATTTATAAATCATCAGCATTACTTTCTTGCTTTTATATTCTATACCTCTCAATATGAATGTTAACATTGCCTTCCTAACCACTGAACCCTGCATTATGGCTCCCAAGTTCCTTTGCATCTCTGATACTTAAATATTTTCCTTGAAAATAGTCTACTACACCTCTATTCCTTCCACAAAAGTACATGACTACACACTTCCCAAACAAGAAAAAAATCTGCAGGTGCTTGGAATCAAAGTATACACACAAAATGAAAATGGAACTCAGCAGGCCAAGCAGCATCAATGGAAAAGAATAAATAGTTAACATTTCTAGTCAAGACCCTTTGTCAGAACTCTCGGCCTGAAACAGCGACTGTTTACTTTTTTTCCATAGGTGCTGCCTGGCCTGCTCAGTTCCTTCATTGTTTTGTGTGTAATACACGTTCCATCACAATATTCCATTAGCCATTTTTTATTTCCATTCCTTAACATGTCTTTCTGCAGACTCCCTACTTCCTTAACACTACCTACCGTTCCACCTCTTTTTGTATCATTGGCAGACTTGACCACAAAACCATTAATTCTTCCCTCTAAATTGTTAACATATTACATGAAAAGAATCAGTCCCAACACTGATTCCCTCCAGAATATCACAAGTCATTGGCAGCCAAACAGAAAAGTCCTCATTTATTCCCACATTTTGCCTCCTGCCTGTCAGGCCATCTTCTATCTGTGCTAGTATCTTTCATGTAATACCATGGGCTCTTATGTTGTTTAGCAGTCTCATGTGTGGCACGTTGTCAAAAGCATTTTGAAAATCCAAATAAATGACATCCACTGACTCTCCTTTGTCTAATAAGTCTGTTATTTCCTCAAAGAATTCCAACAGATTTGTCAGGCAATATTTCCCTTCAGGAAAGCATGCTGACTTTGACCTACTTTATCATGTGTCTCCAAGTACCATATAACCATATAACAATCGCAGCATGGAAACAGGCCATCTCAGCCCTCCTAGTCCATGCTGAACTCTTAATCTCACCTAGTCCCACCTACCCACACTCAGCCCATAACCCTCCACTCCTTTCCTGTCCATATACCTATCCAATTTTACCTTAAATGACACAACTGAACTGGCCTCTACTACTTCTACAGGAAGCTCATTCCACACAGCTATCACTCTCTGAGTAAAGAAATACCCCCTCATGTTTCCCTTAAACTTCTGCCCCCTAACTCTCAAATCATGTCCTCTCGTTTGAATCTCCCCTACTCTCAACGGAAACAGCCTATTCACGTCAACTCTATCTATCCCTCTCAAAATTTGAAATACCTCGATCAAATCCGCCCTCAACCTTCTACGCTCCAATGAATAGAGACCTAACGTGTTCAACCTTTCTCTGTAACTTAAGTGCTGAAACCCAGGTAACATCCTAGTAAATCGTCTCTGCACTCTCTCTAATTTATTGATATCTTTCCTATAATTCGGTGACCAGAACTGTACACAATATTCCAAATTTGGCCTTACCAATGCCTTGTACAATTTTAACATTACATCCCAACTTCTGTACTCAGTGCTCTGATTTATAAAGGCCAGCGTTCCAAAAGCCTTCTTCACCACCCTATCTACATGAGACTCCACCTTCAGGGAACTATGCACTGTTATTCCTAGATCTCTCTGTTCCACTGCATTCCTCAATGCCCTACCATTTACCCTGTATGTTCTGTTTGGATTATTCCTGCCAAAATGTAGAACCTCACACTTCTCAGCATTAAACTCCATCTGCCAACATTCAGCCCATTCTTCTAACCGGCATAAATCCCCCTGCAAGCTTTGAAAACCCACCTCATTATCCACAACACCTCCTACCTTAGTATCATCGGCATACTTACTAATCCAATTTACCACCCCATCATCCAGATCATTTATGTATATTACAAACAACATTGGGCCCAAAACAGATCCCTGAGGCACCCCGCTAGTCACTGGCCTCCATCCTGATAAACAATTATCCACCACTACTCTCTGGCATCTCCCATCTAGCCACTGTTGAATCCATTTTATTACTCCAGCATTAATACCTAACGACTGAACCTTCTTAATTAACCTTCCATGTGGAACTTTGTCAAAGGCCTTGCTGAAGTACATATAGACTACATCCACTGCCTTACCCTTGTCAACATTCCTCATAACTTCTTCAAAAAATTTTTCAATAAGGTTTGTCAAACATGACCTTCCACACACAAATCCATGCTGGCTACTCCTATTCAGATCCTGTCTATCCAGATAATTATAAATGCTATCTCTAAGAATACTTTCCATTAATTTACCCACCACTGATGTCAAACTGACAGGTCTATAATTGCTATGCTTACTTCTAGAACCCTTTTTAAACAATGGAACTACATGAGCAATACGCCAATCCTCCGGCACAATCCCCGTTTCTAATGACATCTCAAAGATCTCCGTCAGAGCTCCTGCTATCTCTACACAAACTTCCCTCAAGGTCCTGGGGAATATCCTGTCAGGATCCGGAGATTTATCCACTTTTAAATTTCTTAAAAGCGCCAGTACTTCCACCTCTTCCAACATCTTCCTAGATACTAAAGTCAGGCTAACGGATCAGGCTAATTTCTTCTCTTCTGCTTCCCTCCCTTCTTAAAAACTGGAGTGACATATGCAACATTCCATTCCTCACAAACCATTCTAGGATTTAATGATTCTTGAAAGATCACTATTAATGCCTCCACAATCTCTTCAAACACTTCTTTCAGAACCCTGGGATGTAGTCCATCTAGTCCAGGTGAATTATCTACCTTCAGCTTTTCATGCATTTTCTCATTGGTAGTGAAAACTATACTCGCTTCTGCCCCCTGCCACTGTTAAATTTCTGGCATACTGGTATTGTATTGCACAGTAAAGACTGATTCAAAATATTTATTAAGTTTGTAAGCCATTTCTTTCTCCCACATTACTACCTCTCAGGCATCATTTTCCAGCAGTCTGATATCCGCTCTCCCTTCTCTTTCACACTATATATCTACTGACAGAGAAAAAGCAGATTTTGGAGAAATGGGCTGAATACTTCAACCAGGTCCTCAACCTCCCTGCCGAAATCAATGATGAGGCCATTGCTCGCCTACCTCAGGTGGAGATCAACCTGGACCTTGACAACTTCCCCACAGAAGAAGTCAGAAAAGCCATTGGGAAACTTTCTTGTAGCAAAGCACCAGGATCAGATGCAATCCCTGCTGAAGTCTACAAAGCAGGAGGCCCATTCATGATGCAGAAGCTGACTGAGCTCTTCCAGTCTATGTTGAATGAAGGAAAGGTCCCACAACAGTTGAAGGATGCCAGCATAGTCCACATCTATAAGAGGAAAGGCAACCGCCAGTCTTGTGACAATCACCGAGGCATCTCCCTCCTGTCCATAGCTGGGAAGATCTTGGCTCGCATCCTGCTTAATCACCTTCTCCAACACCTTGAGCAAGGTCTCCTCCCAGAAAGCCAGTGTGGCTTCCGTGCAGAGAGTGGAACTGTCGACATGATATTTGCTGCACGCCAACTCCAGGAAAAATGTCAAGAGCAGCACAGTGACCTCTTTATGACCTTCGTCAATCTGACCAAGGCATTTGATACGGTCAGCAGAGATGGCTTATGGAAGATAATGGAGAAGTTTGGCTGCCCTAGCAGGTTCATCATGATTGTTCAGCAGTTCCATGATGGCATAATGGTGAAAGTTTTGGATGATGGTGATGAGTCAGAAGCCTTCCCAGTGACGAACGGTGTGAAGCAAGGATGCGTTCTCGACCCTACACTCTTTAGCATGGTCTTGTCTGCTATGCTGACTGATGCCTTCCGCGATTGTCAGGATGGTATACACGTCAGAAACAGGACTGGCGGTGGGCTATTCAACATCCGGTGTCTACAGGCTGTTACAAAGGTAAAGGAGACCGTCATCAGAGACCTCTTATTCGCTGTTGATTGCGCCCTCAATGCCAGCACACAGCAGAAGATGCAGTGAGAAATGGATTACATCTCACGAGCCTGTGACAACTTTGGACTTACAATCAGCACCAAAAAGACCTAAGTTATGTACCAGCCCGCACCCGGAAAGCCCTACCAGGAACCACACATCACAGTAAAGGGGCAGAAGATACTGGCAGTCGACAGCTTTACTTATCTGGGCGGTACTCATAGATGTTCACTCGAGCAGTGAACATAGATGCAGAGATCAGCAACAGAATTGCCAAAGCCAGTGCTGCCTTTGGGAGACTCCGTGAGAATGTATGGGAGCGGAGAGGACTCAGCCTTACCACCAAGCTGAAGGTCTACCGAGCAGTGGTTCTCACCACCCTCCTCTATGCCAGCGAGACCTGGACTGTCTACAGCAGACACGCTAAACAGCTCAACCACTTCCACTTGAGCTGCCTCCGCAGACTTCTCCACGTACGATGGCAGGACAAAGTCCCAGACACAGAGGTCCTGGAGCGGGCTAGTAACCACAGCGTCTACACCCTCCTACAGAAAGCCCAAGCCAGATGGGCTGGCCATGTTGTCAGGATGTCTGACAATCGACTACCAAAACAGCTGCTGTATGATGAGCTGAGCTAGGGCAAGCACTCAGTTGGAGAGCAGAAGAAACGTTTCAAAGACTGCCTCAAAGTGTCCCTCAAAGACCTCAACATCAATCCCAGTAGCTGGGAATCGCTTGCTCTGGACCGCCCAACCTGGTGGAGCAGGATCACTAAAGGAGCGTATGCAGCAGAAATCAGACGCACCACAGAGGCTCAGAGGAAATGCGCCGCGTACAAGGCTCGAGCTACCTCCACTTCCACTGCAGTGCCTACCCTCATGTGTCCCACATATGGGTGAGCTTTCAGGGCCTGGATTGGCCTCACCAGTCACCTCCGGACCCACAGTCACAAACCCTCCACCTGACAGAAGTCGTGGTCGTCTTCGACTCCGAAGGAGGAACAACATATATCTGAAAAACTTTTTGTATTCTCTTATATTGTTGGCTAGCTTACCTTAATATTTCAAATTTTTTTCTAGTCTTGTGGCTTTTTAGTTGTATTCTATTTGTTTCTAAAAGCTTTCCAATCTTCAATCTTCCCACGAGTTTTTCCTATATTATACTGTATGCCTCCCATTACTTTTATTCTATTTTTGATTTCCCTTGTCAGCCATTGTTGCGCGATTCTCCCTTTGGAATACTTCTTATTCTTTGGGATGTATCTATCTTATGTCTTCTGAATTATGCCTTCCAAAATGCTCCCAGAAACTCCAGCTCTTCTGCTGTCATCCCTGCTAGTGACTCTTTGGCCAGCTCCACTCTTAAGTCCCTGTGATTCCCTTTAATTCAATGTAATACTGATACATCTGGCTTGATCTTCTCCCTCTCAAATCGCAGAGTGAATTCTACAGTATTATGATCACTGTCTCCTATGGATTCCTTTAGTCTCTCCCTAATCAAATCTCGTTCATTACACAACACCCAGTTGAGAATTGTCTTTCCCCTGATGGGCTCAACCACAAGCTGCTCTAATAATACCAACTCATAGGCTTTCTACAAAATCACTCTCTTGGGGTCCATCACTAACCTGATTCTCCCAATCTGCCTTCATATAGAAATCCCCCGTGACTATCATAGCATGGCACTTTTTAGAAGCCTTTTCTTTTTCCCATTGTCATTTGTATCCCACATCCTGCCTCCTGTTCAGAGGCATATATATGACTTTCTCAGGGTCTTTTTATGCTTGCATTTCCATAGCTCTATCCACAAAGCTTCAAAGATTCTACATCTTCTGATCCTACATCACCTCTTTCTAAGGATTTGGCTTGATTTTTTATCATCACAGCCACCCCACCCTCCCCACTTACCTGCCTGTCCATTTGCTACAATGTGTATCTTGGATGTTAAGCTCTCAACTAAAGTCTTCTCTCAGCTGTGACTCAGTGATGCCCATAACATCATACCTGATGATCTCTAATTGTGCTGCAAGATCACTTTCCTTACTCAGTTTACTGTGTGCATTCAAATATAAAACCTTCGTTGCCCTTTTTCAATTTCCCCCCCCATGATACATTTCAACTTATCGCACTGACTGCAATTTTGCCCAGTCATATTCTTGTTCTTCCTCACAGTCTAACTACATGCTGCATGTACTTGTATAAATCAACTGCCCCATCCACAGGCATATCACTACAGTTCCCATCCCTCTACCAAATTAGTCCCAAACAGCTCTAGCACACCAGCCTGCAAGGATATTGGTCCGCCTCAAGTTCAGGTATGACCCGTCCTTTTTGTACAAGTCATACCTTCCTCAGAAGAGATCACAATGATCCAGAAATCTGCAACACTACCCCTGTAACAATTCCTTGGCCACATGTCCATCTGCCAAATCTTACCCTCACTGGCAAAATGCAGGGGCAACAGTCCAGATATTACTACCGTTGAGATCCTGTTTTTTCAGCTTGTGCCTAACTACCTGTATACTCTTTTCTGGGCCTTGTCCATTTTCCTACCTACATCATTGGTACTAATATATACCATGACTTCTGGCTCGTCATCCTTCCTGTTTAGCAATCTGTGAACCCAATCCAAGACATCCCTGACCTTGGCACCTGGGTGGTAACATTCCATCCAGTTCCCTTCATGTCCCCAGAATCTTCTACCTTTGATCTAACTATGTAATTTCCTATCATTGCTGCACTCCTCTTCTTTCCTTCTCCCTTCTGAGCCACGGAGCCAGACTCAGTTCCGAAGGCTCGTTCACTGTAGCTGCTCCTGGTAGGTCATTCCCAAAGTGTCCAAAGTTGTATAATTATTATTGAGTGGAACAGCCATAGGGGTCATCTGCGCTGGCCACCTATTCCCTTTCCCCCATGTACCTGCCTCTTGCAACTTAGGGGTGACTACCTTCCTGTAGCTCTTTTCTATCACCGCCTCATTCTGTTATATGAGCTGAACGCCATCCAGCTGCAGCTCCAGTTCCTTAATGTGGTGACCATGTTTGATGCACCATGCAGATGTAGTTATTATGGACTCTGGAGGTCTCCCAGACTTTCAACGCCCCACACAAACTAACCCTGGATCCATTCTCAACACACTAGCTATGTAATAATCAACAAAAAAGAGGGGAAAAAACTTACTAGAAACTTACTTACTTAAAGCATGTTCCACTTTCCACTCTATCCCTGTCCCACTCTCACAATGGCCACTCTACTTACATCTTGCTTCTTTTTACTGGTTACTAATATTCCAAGCAACCTCCCACTCTGCAGACAAGTCCTGACAGGCCCACTCATTTGAACTCCATGAATGTACTATCTCCAACTCTCTCTGCGATTTTCTGCTCTGCAGATGAGCCCATGAAAATTCTCATTCAATATTTCACGATGATTGATGTCTGAGACACTGAGTGGTAGTCATTAAAGCATGTTAAATTGATTCTCTTAGTTTCTGGAATGATACTGAGAATCTGAGAACCTCAGAGTGAAGCAGGGAGGGATTAAAGTTTTTTGCAGGTACTCCAGACAGCTGATCTGCGCTGGATCTAAGGACATGACCAGGGACACCATCTAAGCAACAATGATGGCCGTGGATTGGAGGTTGTCAGGGTGGCAGGTACAATACCAATACCCTATTGTTCAAAATGTGCATAGGATGTGTTAAGCCCTTTTAGAAGGGATGATCTATTGTCAGTGATGCTGCCTGACTTGCCTTCCAAACCATTTCACAACTCATAGCTGGTCAAAGACTCAATTTAATGGTTCAATGGTTCCATTTAATACCAGAGAATGTATACAGTATGCAAGCTAAAATTCCCATTCTCCTCAGACATCCTTGAAACAGAAGAAAGCTCCAAAGAATAAATGACAGAAAAAAAAACATAAAAACCCCAAAACCCGTTACCCCTGTTGGCCCGAAGAAATTCCAGTTTAATTAAGGACAAGGGAAACAGACAAACCAATTTTCTTTGTTTCTTCCCATTTTGTGGACTCTGAACTGATTCTTGCTCTCGGATAATCTCCTTTCAAATATTTTTTATTATTTTCTACATAAAAGTATACAGAGTACAAGGAAGTGTATATATAAGTGAAAAATATTTTTAAAAACTGCCAATTACATTATATCTGTTCATAATAACAATCACATTACCCCATATACATATGTTAATCAATAGTTACATTGAACTATAATAATTTACTACAACAAAAAAAGAATCTAACCCTTACTAAGACTGAAGCTGTTCATTAAGGAGAAAAGAAGGTAAAATACTTTCTCATATAATAAAAATTAATAATAGTCAACATCTGAGTTTAAACAATGAATTGAAGGTTTTGGAAATAATTCAGAAAAGGTCCCCACAATGTTTGAAAGTCTTGACAAGCTTTTGGATAATCTGATCAGAGCAATTGAATGTTGACACAAGAAGCTTCAGGTAATGACCTGCTAAACCTGAGACTATTCTCAGACAAGTATCTATTTGTTATGTAAAGGGCGTGAACGCTGAACTGATCCTTGCTCTGGGACAATCTAATCGGAGCAGTTGAATGTGGACACAAGGAATTTCAGATTAGGACCTGATAAATCTGAGACCATTCTCTGAGGAGTAGCTACTTATTATGTAAAATGCCAGATCTACCAAAGGAGAAATCTGTAATCTTGTTAGACTTGGTCCGGGTTGCTTTATTAACTGGCTTGGACCAGTCAGAGTTGAAAGACACAAGGCTGGGGTGTGCAGAACCATGAAACAATGTTGGTTGTAGCCCTGTCCAATGACCAGTAAGAAGGTGACCCAGGTAGGTCAGGTGACCTTGAGCCAAAAGGTTGGAGATTCAAGAGTTTAATTGATCGGGAACACTGTAAGAGTCTGAAGCTTCAAATACACGGGGGTGATTACTCTCCAGCAACAAGAGACCAACCATCGCGGATAAGGAGGACCCCACAACATGTAGAGATCAAGACCACGAGGAACGCCTGGCCAACGTTAGGCTTCTTTCCCGGGTAATACCTTTTCTCTTCATTGCCTGTTGATGGATTATCAGGGTGCACACAGGTGGTTAGTTTGTGAACCCACATGATTTTTACTGGAAACAATAAAATTTACTGGTTGCTAAATACAGATACTCTGTGCCTCACTGATCATTATTTCAGGGGGCAATTCTTGCAACACTCCCCTTCCACGCGCAAGTAGCATCAGCCCGCCTCTTCACTCTGCTCCCACTTATTCTGGCATAATGTGTCAGCATTCCCACCACCCACCATGTCAGCAGCAGCAAAATCCCAAAGGGAGACCATGGTCTACAGTACATCAAAAACTAACGGTTCGCTCCACCATCTCGACATCCCTTAGGCTCTTTCTAACTAACGAGGAAGAGACAGATATCGCACAGAAAGAGGAGTGACGAGGCAGTCGCCGTTTCGATGTTGTAGCCAGCCTGAAGCGTTACTTTTTATTTTGAGTTCTTTGACTTGAGAATCGGCGGCAAACTCTCACTGTTGTGAGAGAGCGAGCGATCGATGACTGAGAGCAGAAGCCTCTGACAGCTGCTCTCGCTGTCTTCGATGTCCCGGTCTCTGCTATGCTTCAGTTCATGACACCAACGGGAATTTGTATCCACAGAGCCATGAAAGGCCGTACCCTGGAGGCGCCCAACCAGGCCAAACCCTAACGTATCGAAATACGGCTACTTGCCAAGCTCCAAAACCAGGAGCACGCCATCATGCAGAACCGCAGTTTGAGTGTCACTACGGATTTCAGACCCCGACAGGACGCCAGCTATTCTGTAAAGGAAAGTAGAGTCATTAGAAGAGGAAGAATTTAACTGTTCACTGATGGCCTGGGAGAAGTCATCCTCTGGCACCATCTTTAGCTCCAGCCCCTTTTTGACTAGTATTGTCTCTTGGGATCTCTGACAACTTTATGGAGGTCATATCTTGATTTATTTTAAAGATCAGAGTCAACTGATTTGAATGGTGCAGACCTAGACTTCAGAGAGAATGGATCTTGCGGTGCATTCATAGTGTGAAAGGGCCCACTTCTGAACTGCAAGATTCAATTATTCCTAAGAGGTTTTACAAGGAATCATTGATCTCTCAATGTCTACACACAAAGTCAAAGTCAAGTTTATTGTCACGTGCACAAGCCATTGCTAAATGTTTTACACTGAAGCTCTGAATGTGCATATATATTTTTGGTAAAGGGTAGTGAAGCAACTGAGCACAGATTGATGATATTCAGAAAGGGAACCATAGTTGCTGGAAACTAGAGCCTCCACACTCATCTTTCCTTTATCTATGATCTTTTGGCACCTGCCTCAGAACAAGACTTAACCTCAAACAAGAGAAAGATGTTGGAAATCCCAGCAACACATACAAAATGCTGGAGGAACTCAGCAGGTCAGTCAGCATCTATGGAAAAAAGGATTGTTTTGGATAAGGACCCTTAATCTGCTTTGTTGTTTCTAATAGAAGCATGTAGATCCTCTTCACTCTCACATCATTTGGCATCCACATATTCTGTGACTCAACCTCATTTTAATCCAATGTTCAGAGGTTTCTTTTGTACATGCATGGATGATCAAGTGGGTATTTTTTAACTCTCTGTGACACAAATTTCCAGAAGTCCACTGCTCAGTCTTCACAAAATGCCTGTGATTGTTTCGTTTTGCACTTTTTAACTGTTCCTTCAGCCTTCTTACATCTATCTTCTCCGAATGGAATGACACCACAGGAGATGTTCCTACTTAATAAACCTTTTTCATCCTGAGATGAAGTGGCATTCAGGAATATTGTCCTCATTAGCATCATAACACAGTGACCTAACTGGTATTCATGGGTGTTGTGGGATATCTACTCTAGCACAGAGGGGGTATCAATTCAATAGCTTATTATAATCTACATTCCTTCCACATCTAATTATAGCATCTTTCATCTCTTGCAATAGAGGAATATAATTCTACAAAAAGACTTAAGCAATTATCAATTACAACATAGCAAACAAGCATTCAAGCATTTAAACCATACATCCATATGTGTGAACTGCGACCATCAAAAATTATTTCTTGTTAGCCATGGCAGAAATCTGTAATGGATGAACACTTGTGACAATGCAGAGTCATGCTTATTTATAAATTTATGATACTAAACAGTACTATATTGCATTTTATTGGAGCCTGTTTCCCTGACTTGGCAATGCCTGTGGGATGACTGAATGACATATGGAATGCCTTGTTTATCACTAAATTCCACTAACAGCCATTACAACTTTCTTTTATGTTGTTTTAAAAACTCACTTTTTATGTAGTTCTCATGTATAATTGATCTCTGCACCAATTTGGCACATCTTTAGCATTCATCTGTTTTACAAGGCCGAATTGATAGCTCAATGCTCAACTGAGCACGAGTAGAATGGCGTAAGGAGCTGGACAGATTCGCACCCGAGACCTCTCGGCTTTGAAGTTTGGTGCAGATGTCACTTCACCACTGGCACAGGCAAATTTGTTTTTGCCATGCCCAGTGAAGGTCACTTTTAATTCCAGGCCACTTATAAATGATATGAACTTCATCATGCTTTACACTATGCTCTTAACCTCCCTGTTAATGTAGACTGGGCTTGGGGAGTCCCAAGAACAGTTCTACTTTGTTGTTGACAGGAACACGGAATCCGATCACATGATTAGTGTTCAAATCAATAGCCCACATTAACTTTGTTGGCACAGACACACTTGTCCTGCTTGATCCTGTATTCCTGTTGGCCTATCCCAGGGCACAGAATTTTCAGCCAAACCATCCAAACAAACTGGAGAAAGAAATCGAACAAAAGAGCAATCAAAAAGTGCCCAGAGTATTTGTGAAACCTGTCAAGTTGGTTGTTGGCCAAATGTCAGTCATTTCAAGGGTAAGTGCCTTTCAAGAATAGATGCCAAAGATAATTATACACTGGAATGCTACAATTGCCATTTAGCAGCAGTCTCGAAATGCATATCACTATGCACTTCAGTGAAGGATGGATTTTGAGTAAGACGGGGTATTATGCTTTTGTTATTCAAGTCCCTTATTCCCAGTTTCATGTAAAATTCTAGTGGGGAGGTGTGTATTTTTTTATTCAAGAGATGTAAAAGTTACTGATTCATAAATAAATGAAAATCTTTATGAAACCTAACTGACATATGTGTTCTATCAAGCCAATGTTTATCTTTGCTTTGAGACAAGGTAATCTGCAAAATTACAAATGAAGTATGATCTTACTTGCTATTTAATGACTGCTAGCATACTTGCTTAACAACGCAGTTTAAGTATTCTTCATCTGGCACAGGAAATGAGAGGTGTTTTATTACTCCAAAAATGTAAAGTTCACACAATCTAGTAATTTAATAACAAGAGCTAAACATTAAATTATAAAATTTAGAGGCTGCCTTTTATATTATCCAACAAGTATATTAATACTGGTATTAATGATTTCCAGCATCTGCTGAATCTCATATGTTTATTAATGCTGGTAGATGTAGTAAATGTTTTGGTCTATGTAACTGAATGAAAAATCAATTAGATTTGCAATTGCTTTAGAAAAGAGCAATTACATGACCATGCTGGGAACAGATTAAATTTCTTCTATTAAATTCCTCCTATTAGATTCCTTATTTTTCAGTGCTTTGCCTCAGCGGTGAAGCTGGTGGAATGTGACGACACATCACAATGGCAATGGAGGTGGAGGAAGGCGGCAGCAGTGAAGGGAACCCAATCATCTTGCATTCCATGCCACTGGACCATGCCCCACATCTATCAAGGACCGTGTCGTATCTCCCCACATTCATCAACGTCATGCACTAGTGATCTCCATGAAAGAAATTCACCTGAACATTCCAGATTAAGTCCTGTGGTGAGCAGCAGGTGACAAAGGGGTCAGGACTGCGAGGTCTGAAATCCACGTTGGGTGGTGATTCAGTTACTGAACTCTTGGACTGAGACAAAAGGGAACCTTTGGCAGCCTCACCCTTAATTACACTACACTGGGTACGCTCTGCTCACCCCACTCGAGGAAGGGCTGGAAAAGGTGCCCTAAAAATACCCTGCCTTAAAATCTCCTAAATAGATCACCACATCCAAAGGGATGCCCGTATGTGGTCAGAAACAAACGTGAGATATAGAGCCTGGAATGTGCACATGCTGATAGGTAGTGCAATTAATGACTGATCAGAGAGAAAAGCTATGATCGTCACCAGAGAACTGCGGAGATGGCAGATCGATCTACCTGCTCTCACTGAAACATGTCTAGCAGACGTAGGACAACTGAAGGAGAAGTGTGGTTACATAGGGGTGCTCCTCCAGTGAGATATGGAAATACAGGGTAGTTAATGGTCTCTCTGATGACTACATCTGCAGGAAGTTCATCAACTTTAGCTCCTGACTGACAAGGTCAAGCAACGGGAGCTGGACCATCCAGAAGGTTGAAAACTTCATAGATGAAACTTTTACTGAGGTGCTTGTACCCAGAGTGCAGGCTTTGGATAGTGGATGGGTGAACTCCAGGAGAATTAAGAGAAGTAACAAGTTAGTGCAGGGCTTCCTTTGTACATTTCCCTTGACAACAAGTATACACCTTGAGATACCGCTGGGGGGGGGGGGGGGGAAATGACCTATCAGAGCACAGTAGCAGCAGGGAAGAGAGAAGTCAGCCAGAACAATAGTGATAGGTAACTCGATAGGGGGACAGGCAGGAGACTCTGTGGCTGTGAAAGAGGCACCAGGATGGTGCTTTGCCTCCCAGATGCTAGGGTCCAGGTTGTCTCAGAGCCATTGCAGATGAAGATCAAGGGGAAGGGTAAGCACAAAGATCTTGTGGTGCAGAATGACATAGGCAGAAAGGGCAAAGAGTTCCTGCACAGTGAGTATATGGAGTTACAAAAGAGGCTGGAGAGCAGGAACTCCAAGGTAGTAATCTTTGGATTATTCCCAATGCCAAGTGTGAGTCAGGGTGGGAAAGGGATAATAGTTCAGAAGGCTGAGGAACTGGTGCAGGTGGCACCAGTTCTTAGATAACTAGACCTTCTCTGGGGAAGGGGTAACCTGTACAAGAGGGATGAGTTGCACCTAAACTGGAAGGGAACCAGTATCCTAGCCGGGCAGTTTGCTAGTGCTACTCGTGAGGTTTTAAACAGTTTGCAGTGGGAAGGAATCTAAAGCATCAGGTCTGTAAGTGGGAGAATAGAGAAGATGATAGATGTTAGGGCCAGTAAAACCTGGCAGCAACAAAGTAACAGGTACAATAGGACAGATGTTTGAAGTGTATGTATTTTAATGCTAGGAGTATTATGAGTACAGGTGAAATTTGAGCATGGATCAGTACATAGAACTATGATGTTGTAGCCATTTCAGAGACTTTGTTGAAAGAAAGACAGGAATGGGTGCTTTAAATCTGATGATTTAGAAAAGATGCTCAAGAAGGGAATTGGAAAAACCATGAGAGGTTATGAAAACTCCTTGGAGAATAGGATTAAAGAGCATGAGGAGAGGGTAGGACCACTCAAGGATAAAGGGGGGAACATTTGCTTGGATGTGGAGGATGAGGGTACATCAATATTTGCCACGAAGAAGGATGCAGAGGATAGAGAGATCAGTACTGAGTACATTGATTGTCTAGGGCATTTCGAGGTAAAGGAGAAGGTAGAGTTGGATTCCTTAAAGAGCATGAATAAGGTGAATAAATCTTCAGCGCCTGATGGGATGTACCTCAGATTTTTGAGAGAGATTGCTGGTCCTTCAGCAAGATCTTTGTGTCCTCTGAAGCCACAGGGATGTTCCTGTAGAACTGGTGAGTAGCTAATGGCATAACATTATTCAAGAAGGGGGCCTGAGATAATACTAGAAACTATAGATTGATGAGTCTCACACTAGTGGTAGGGAAGTTGAATTGAATTGAATTTCGGTTTATTGTCATTCAGAAACCAATGTAAACAAGCAGTAAAAAAATGAAACAACGTTCCTCCAGAATGATATCACAAAAGCACACGACAAAACAGACTACACCAGAAAATCCACATAACGTTTGCCAATCTTCAAATCCAGAGGCCGGAGAGGCTGCTGCGTATTAATACAGCGCTATCATCTTAGCGCGTTTCCTGGAACGGAGCTCCAAACCCACCAGACAAAAACAAGACTACCCAGACATACCAAGTCAGGAGACCAACTCTACCACCCAACAAACCAAAAACTAAAGCTACAAGACCCACACAAAACCATATAGTTACTTATATTTAACATATACAATGTAGTTGCAACAGTGCAAACAATACCATAATTGATAAGAAACAGACCATGGGCACAGTAAAAATAGTCCAAAGATGTTAAAAGACTATAAGTTCGAAAGAAATCACCACACAGTTTCCACAAGTCCTCAAGGTCCCGATAGACTCTTCATCCCACACCAGCAGCAGAAGGGAATACACCCTCTATGGACTTCCATGGTGCCACCGGACCCAGCCTCGAAGACACAGCACACAATGAAAGCACCACTGGAGCCAGCCTCGCAGACGCAGCACACAATGAAAGCGCCACTGGAGCCAGCCTTGCAGACGCAGCACACAGTGAAAGCACCCCGACCGCAGCGGACTCCGAGTCCATCGAACATCCGAGCCTCCGACCACCCTCTTCAGCATAGCCTCTCCGAGCACCATCCCCTACCGAGCACACTACGTCACCCCCGCCACCGGCCACTGACAACGCGACCCTGAGGACTGGCGGCCTGTTTTTCCCAGCAGAGACCTGGACCTCACAACAGCAGCAGCAACGAAGAGGGCCTTCCTGGAGATTTCCAGATGTTCCTCCGTGCTCCCATGTCCGTTTTTCATCAGATTAGGATTGTGCACGGCACCCCACTTGATAAATAACAGATATCAACTCCAGAGAGGCCGCTGCAAACTGTGTCGCACCGCCATCTTGAACTCAGGTTCAAGTTACCGGAAAGAATTCATAGAGGTAGGGTTTATGAGCTTTTGGAAAACCATGGGCTAATTAAGGAGAGCCAGTTTGGCTATTTGTGGAGCAGGTTATGTCTTAGTATCTTAGTAACTTGATTGAGTTTTTTTTAATGAGTTGATGAGTCTGTTCTGGTGTAGTCTGTTTTGTCATGTGCTTTTGTGATATTCTGGCGGAATGTTGTCTCATTTTTTAACTGCATTGCATTTGTGGTTTCTAAATGACAATAAACTGAATCTGAATCTGATGAGGGAAATTGATGAAGTTAAAGCTGTGGATGTTGTCTACATGGATTTTCGTAAGGCATTTGACAAGGTCCTTCAGGGTGACTTTCAGCTTAAGGTGGCACTACTGAACATGTGTGACAGTTCACTGGTAGTTAAACAGGTAAGAAATTTGACTAAAACATTACTAATAACACCTTTACTGAAGTAAATTGTGGTAAATTATCACTGCAGACAATGAAGTGGTGAGCAAAGGCAAAGTGAATTTGAGGGATGAACCATGTTAGTATGTTGCAGAATCAACACAGATGGAGTGAGCCATTCGCTGAGAAGAAGCTGAGGCAGAGGAGCTTTGATGCCCGTCCACTGGCTCCAGTATGTGGTTAGATTACTGTGGGTGCTGAGCCAATCTGGAGAAATCAAAAACTGTTTCAGGCTAGGCAATGAAACCTGGGTCCAGAGCAAGTTTCTGGACTGTGTGGGCTAGGCCTAGAGCCTTTTGCTGTGGTGGTGCCTGGTCCTAATATGAGGTATGATATGCTGTTTAGACAATTTAAACACCAGCCCAGATAAACTGGAAAGACAGGGTGTTGCGATCAGAGGAGACAGCTGATTTTGCTTGTTCTCCAAAGTTCACTCCTTGCTTCATGGCGTTGAAGCTATGAAAACTGTACTGGCTGCTGTGCTCCATTCCCACTAATATGATGAACTAATACCAAGGCTTTGGGCCTACTCTGGGCTGCTCCGGGGTTTGGATCTAAGGACTCACTTTGGTTTGGAATGTTGGAATGTTGTTGTTTGCTTCTATTGTTTGCATGATTTGTGTTTTATCCCTTTTCTCTATGCATCAGCTGTTGGTGCTATTTTTTAATTGAATTCTTTCGAGTTTCTTGCTTTGTGGATGCCTGTAAGCAAACAAGTCTCTCGGTTGTATATGTAACGCCCAGAGCTATCGGCTTGTGCTTGTTTAGGGAAAAATTCGTCCACCCTCCAAACCCTGTCACCCGTTTGCATAGATGCTGTGTAATGCCCACTGTTACAAACTCACACACACAATATCAGACAGCACACAATGTACGTTTACAGAGTACACTTCATAAATCTTACTGGAACTAGGTAATTAATAGGATACAATATAAAAAGTAAAGAAAAGGGCACCAAAACTTATGAGTTCAATCAATCCATGTACAACCGTTGGAGCTCAATTATCAAAACCTCCAGTTCACCATTTGATCTTCTCCAACCTCCTCGACCTGCCACCTGGGACCAGTCTCAGTGGTCAACCAGAGGGCATCCAGCACATCTTTCCTCTTCAGTTCTCCTCCCGAATATCCCACACACTCACTCCAGGTTCCCACACATACAGATAGAACAATGTTGCTTCCATTGGTTAGTTCCTCCGTTAGCAATAATTATAACCAAAACATTACAACTAAACAGAGCATTACCTCATCAGTTACCCACAAAGAAGCCATTTCATTATAATGCTACAGAGTAGCCATTTTATATATGCAGTTAACAGTTAACATTCCAGTCAATAATCTGAGAACTCTGCATATTATTTATATATTCTTTGATAATAAATGTTCTTTGAAATTTTGAGTCTCATCAAGAAGATTAAGATGCATGGGTTCCATGGTGAATTGACCTTTGGGATTCAGAACTAGCTTGTCCATTGAAGATGGAGGGTAAATGTTGAATGGAATTATTCTAGTTGGAGGTCTGTGATTAGTGGTGTTCCTCAGTGATCTGTACTAAAACCTTTACTGTTTCAGATGTATGTAAATGATCTGGATTAAAATGTAAATGGGTGGGTTAGTAAGTTTGCAGATGATACAAAGATTGGTGGTGGTGTGGATACGGCAGAGAACTGGCAAAGAATATAATGGGTTATATATTATTTGCAAATATGGGTGGAGAAATGACAGATGGAGTTTAACATAGCCAAGTATGAAGAATTTTACTTTAGTAGGTCAAATGCAAAGAGACTGTACACTATTAAGGATTAGACCTTTAAGTGTTGAGGAACAGAGAGATCATGGGGTCCAAATTCATAGGTCCCTGAAAGTGGCCACACAGATTCATAGTATAGTTAAGAAGGCTTATGGCATTCCTGCCTTTGTTAGGTGAGGCATTGAGTTTAGATATCAGGAAGTAATATAGCAGCTTTGTAAACCTCTGGTTAGGCCACATCTGGAGTGTTTTCTCTGCAGTATTGGAGACTGAGGGGAGACCTGATAGAGGTTCATAAGTTTATGAGAGGCTTAGATGCAATAGACAGACAATATCATTTTCCAAGTGTTGCAGAAATGTCTAATACCAGATGACATGCATTTAGGTAAATGAGAAGTGAAGGACAAGTTTTTTAAGCAAAGAGCAGTGGGTGCCTGGAATACGCTGCCTGGGTGCTGGTAGAGGGAGAAACATTAGAGACTTTCAAAAGACATTTAGATAGGCACAAGGAAGTGATGAAAATGGAAGGATACGGACACTGTGTAGGCAGAAGAGATCAGTTCAGTTAACTATTTGATTATTTATTTAATTGGTTTGCCACAAGATAGTAGGCCAAAGGGCCTGTTCTTGTGCTGTATTCTTCTATGTTCTACCATTTGTGGAACGTGAAGGTAGCTGAACAGCTCAGGATCCATGGTGTTGGGTTTGCAATAAAGAACCAGGTTGTCAGTCAACTCTCTGAACTTCGCATGGGAGTCAGTGAATATCTCATGATGATCCATTTGGTAACAGTCCACTCAAGGATGTAGTGTCATGGTAACAGTCATGAGTGTTTATGCACCAACTCTGCACTCACAGGATTATGAAAAAGAGCTGCAACACTGCAGGGCATCCCCAAGGAGGATAATATAACCCTCTTAGGGACTTCAATACCAGGGTTGGTCGGGACTCCAACCTGTGGAAGAATACCAGAGGAAAGGAAGGCATTGGCACCATCAAAGCAAATGGAGTATTACTTCTCACCATACAGTATGTGCTGAGCAGAATTGTATCATCACGAACACTTTCTTCCACCAGAAAAACAAATTCAAGGCATCCTGGCAGTACCCCAGTCTCAGTAACATTTTATTGACGATGTCATTATCTGAGCTGGGCACCAGCATGATGTGAATATCACAAGGGCCATGATTGACACAGACAGTGGCTGGACAGATCACCTCCTGACCAACCCTATCAAGTCCCATCAGGCTCACGAAAGAGCTGCGGGTTCATAAGAAGCAGACCAGGCAACCAAGTCAAGGCCGAAAGTAGAGAGCCTGCTCAACTCTACCATCTAACAGCAACTTCAGGCCTCGTTTTGGCAAAACAAGAATATGAAGATACCAAAGAACACTGTCTGCTTAAATCAACCATTATCAAAGCTTTTCAACCTCGACTGGTTCAAGGCCAAGAACAAGGTCAGCCCCACCACTATCATGGAGCTTCAGCATGCAGATGATAATGCTAATGCAGCCCACTCTGAAGAAGACCTCTGATGTATCCTGAACACTTTTGGTAGCCATATAGGTCCCTGGGTGTTTATTTCAGTATAAAAAGGCACAGGTCATATACTGTATCAGCCACAGTCCAAACAGACATCTTATCCAGCCATCCATAAAAGTTAACAATTTCACCCTTGAAAATGTAGATCCCTTTCCTTACTTTGGCAGCATTCTCTCCTCAAAAAGCAGACAACAACTCAGAGGTCAATCACCGCCTGAGTAGTTCTAACTATGCAAGATTAAGGGAAAGAGTCTTTGAAGATGGCAACCTATAGATCCAATCAAGCCTTTTGGTTTATAGAGCAGCCATCCCTTCTACATTATTATATATCATAGACCACCTACAGTAAGCACGTGAAAGCCCTGGAACAATACAATCGAAGAAGATCCATATGACTGATTTTGTGAATCGTCTGGAAGGATACACCCATTGACACCAGAGAAATGGAGGAGGCCAACATGAACAGCATCTCCACCACGATAAAACAATACCGACTCCAGTTGGTAGATAATGACATCTGGTTGCCAAACTCATGTCTCCCCGAACAGATCCTTCAACTCCCAGTTGAAGCAAGGACAGTGCCCCCTGGTGGTCAAAGGAAACACTTCAAGAATAACATCACAATCAGCCTGAAGAAATTCACTATCACATCTGGGAAGACATTGCATTCAACAGATACCCCTGGAGGAAATCTATTTAAGAGTGAGCTACATGAGAACAACATCTCCTGTGTCATGGAGGAAAAGCAGCAGTTGCAAAAGGAGAAACTGAGCAACCAAAAGACCCACCCATTAACCACAGCCACCACTTACTCTTGCCTACACTGCACCAGAATCTGTGGAACATGGATCGGCCTCTACAGCCGCATGAAGACCTAACAATACACAACCACTTAGGAGAATATCATACACAACTCGAGTAAGCACACTACTACTACTATTACAAACACATGAAAATCTGCAGATGCTGGAAATCCAATGCAAAACACATGAAATGCAGGAGGAACTCAGATGGCCAAGCAGCTTCTATGGAAAAGAATAAACAGTTGACATTTCCAGCCAAGAACCTTCAACATGTTTGCTACTACTAGGCAATTACTCTCTAAAACCTTTCTTTTCCATATACTGTATAAGTCTAAATGTTTTTTAAATGTGGCAACTTTACTTACTTCTACCCCTTTTTCTGGCAGTCCTTTCCGTATACCTACCACGTATGGTGTAGTAGTCACTCAAAAAATATTCCTGATATCAATGTCCATTAACAAAGATCACTTACTGAGAGATATTTCTTGTAATAACATTCATTTTTATTCCATTGACTGGTGCAATTAATTGCTTGACTGAATAATGTCTTTAAAAACAACATAGTATGCAAATTAAAAATTGAAACAGTTACTCAAAACATCAAAAGAAACACAACAAATTCTTTTAACAGAAGTCTACATTAAAATACACTATGTGCATTAGAGTAAAGCATGTATGCATTATTATTCTGAGCATGATTCACTAAAATGGCCAGTAAAGAGCTGCAGATGGCTGTAAAAGGATTTGTTGGATAAGGAAGTTTCCATGGCATTAATGTTGTTGGATTTTTAACAGCTGATACGCATTCAGGCAGAACGGGAAAGGGACCGAGAATATAATTCATTATAGAGTGCATAAAATAAATATTAGATTATGAATCAAATAAAAATGAAACAATACATTTAAGCTTCACTATCGTGTTGCTGAGAACTAATAACCTGCAGTGGAACCTGCCTGAAGAAGCTCTTTGGCTCTGGTTTGTGCCAATCTTGAAATAGTAATAGATATTCCTTAAGGTGGGTCCAAGGTCAGAATTGTCCACTTTTCTATCTCTTCTGGACAGAAGCAGGACATCTCAAGATCATTGCTGTTACCTCATGCAACTATGTAGGTGTTCTCTGTGGAAACGATTTAATTTTTGATAAGTTTATTTATTTATCAGTTTGTTTGTTTGTTTAGTTAGTTAGTTAGATACTTAGTTATTTAGTAAGTAGTGGGAAGTGACTAATCCTAGTACGGTTACCCTCGATTACAAGAGAAGAAGAGCAATAATTGTAATCTACCAAGATATTTCTTTAATTACATTGTGATTAAATGAAATAGAAAGGGTATTGTCGCCACTTGCATTATGCCAATAAAATAGCCACTGAATGAAAAGGTGACTTATTTGAATAATCCAGTTGTAAATGGTTAACTAAAGAAAATCTGAAAAATAATGTACTTAACAGATAATTATTGATATAAGCAATGTCTCCCCGCTCGTTGGAAAATGGGGTCACCTCTTTCTCCCTTATTAGGATAGAGAGCCTGCAGCACGTCAAATTATTGGGTGAACAATAATCTCTGGGGTAACTGCAAGCCTATGTTTTTGTTATTGCTTTGCTCACACTTGGGTGATGGTAGCAGGTGCGCTTTATTTTTGCCAGTGGGGGGAGGGGGATTGTTGCTCGCTGCCATTTACTCGCAGGAGGGAGGGGAGCTGGGGGGAGGACTTTGGGGTTATAATGTTTAACTGCCATTTATTCTTGGGGCACTCCTCTGCTTTCATAGATGGTTGCAAAGTAAAAGCATTTCAGGATGTATGGGGGGGGGGTGATTGATAAGTTTGTGGCCTAAAGTAGAAGGATTCAATTTTAGAAAACTTAGTACATTTATTTTTCAACATAGTCCCCTCGTCCATTTACACACTTAGTCCAGCGGTCGTGGAGCATACAGATCTTGGACATCCAGGAAGTGTCCACAGTAGGGGTGATTGATTAGTTCTTGGCCTGAGATAGATGGAGATGAGTTATACAGCTCTCGTTACATGCACATGCAGGTCAATTCTTTGAGTGATTATGCAGAAAGTGTGAAGTTAATAACTCAACTCCTTCTACCTTAGGCCACAAACCTATCAATCACCCCTCGTATATTGTAGGCATTTCTCTGACATTAAATTGTACCTTTGAACCTTTGAACTTTTGAATCACCACCATCACAGTTTCCATTAGTTCAACAACTCGGTGATTTACCAGACTCAGTGCTAGGCAATACATTAGAGCTGATGAGAAAGCCAGAGATGGGGAAGAAACTTGAAAATTTGGATTGCCTGTTGTTGGAGATGAATTCCTCTTCATTGGAACTGATTTTGTACTGAAGTTAATTTTCTAATGCTCTCTGCCAATCCCGTTGCTGTTTTTGACACAGGTCAATTTCCCCTGGGAGTTTACATCAGTAACTAATACCATGTTGGCGGTCACATGCATTCTTTCAAGTTCCTGCTATGTGGCTCTTTTGAACATACCATTTTTTGCATTTTAACTAGGAAATTTGAATTTTTTTCTTATTCTATGTGCTTACAGGTAGCCTGATATTGAACGTAGAAATCTACAGCACAGTACAGGCCTTAAGGTCCAGGGTGTTGTGCTGATGTTTTAGCCTACTCTAAGATCAATCTAACTCTTTCCTCCCACATAACTCTACATTTTTTTTTATCAACCATTGATTGGCAGATGGAGTTCAACCCAGATAAGTGTAAATGTGAGGTGGTTCATTTTGGTAGGTCAAATATGATGACAGAATATAGTATTAATGGTAAAACTCTTGGCAGTGTGGAGGATCAGGGAGATCTTGGGGTCTGAGTCCATAGGACACTCAAAGCTGCTGTCCATATGGTGCATTGGCCTTCATCAGTCGTGGAAATGAGTTTAGCAGCTGAGAGGTGACATTGCAGCTATATAGGACCTAGGTCAGACCCCACTTGGAGTACTGTGCTCAGTTCTGGATGCCTCACTATAGGAAGGATGTGGAAACCATAGAAAGGGTGCAGAGGAGATTTATAAGGATGTTGTCTGGTTTGGGGAGCATGCCTTATGAGAATAGGTTGAGTGTACTTGGCCTTTTTTCCTTGGAGAGATGGAGGATGAGAGGTGACCTGATAGAGGTGTACAAGATGATGAGTGGCATTGATCATGTGGGTAGCCAGAGGCTTTTTTTCCAGGTCTGAAATGGTTGCCACAAGAGGACACAGGTTTAAGGTGCTGGGGAGTAGGTACAGAGGAGATGTCAGGGGTAAGTTTTTACTCAGAGAGTGGTGAGTGTATGGAATGGGCTGCCAGCAAATATGCTAGGATCTTTTAAGAGACTCCCAGACAGGTACATGGAGCTCAGAAAAATAGAGGGCTATAGGTAACCCTAAGCAATTTCTAAGTTAAGGACATGTTTGGCACAGCTTCGAAGGGCCTGTATTGTGCTGTAGGTTTTCTATACTTCTATGTTTCTATGTAGCTCTGTTAACTTCATGATACTTACAGTAATTCGTTGGGCATTATATACCTGAATGCTAGGTGTTAAGGCAGACTGACATCCACATGATTATGTTGCTGCCTCATTTTTGCAATTGACAACTTTTTACATTGGAAGAGAAGATATTAATAAATCCAGAAACTAAATATCAGACATCTTGCTTATTTTGATTGTCACTTCACTTGAAGTTATATATATATAGGTTGATTTAATCCATTACAATTTCCCTGTTAAGGAGTTACTTTGATTCCAACCTCCTGTAAACATGATAGACTGCACACTATCAGAATGAAGTTGCAGTAGTTTCTTTTCATTTCTTCAGTTATGCTGATGTACCCCTCCCTCATGAAAATATTAATAATATAAATAATTGCTTATTTATACTATTCCCATAAAGAACCTGAACTTCACATGTTGTTATTTAGCTATTATAATCCCCTTGTATAATTACTTAAAACAAAATATTTAATAAAGTAGATACTCTTAGCTACCAATTTGGAAAGAACATGACCTATGTTGCAGTATTAAAGCCAATAATTACTCTTAACTGAGAAAGCTGAGAAAGTATAAAAGCAATTAAATATATTTCAAGCATTTATATCCCCCTGTAAGCATACTCACAAACAAGAAAAGTCCCTCAAACACAAGCAATCTGCAGATACTAGAAATCTAAAGCAGCACACACACAAAATGCTGGAGGAACTCAGCAGGTCAGGGAGTTTCTATGGAAAAAAGTAAACAGTCGACCCTTCTTTAGTCTGTATTGCACTAGCTAACCTTGAAGTTCAGACTAACATCAACGGAAATTCAAGCAGAGTATCTTATGTTGGCTCACAGAACATCAAGTTCAAATTCAAGTTTAGTCGTCATTCAACTATACACATGTTTATCTATAAACAAAACATCGTTTCTCTGGGGTCAAGGGGCAAAACACAGTACATGCATTCATACACAGCAAATATAGTTATGAGAACACATACAGTTACAAAATGAAATGAGCACAATTCCCTGAGTGGCATGCTCTGAAGATGGATGTTCTCCTGGAGCCATGTTTCTGCAAGAACAAGCACACAGCAGTTCTTCATCTTGTGCTGGGTCTGCTACAGATGAAGGCGATACCGGTTGACTTCCAGGGAGCATGCACAGGAGACCAGTGCCAACAGGAGGTCTACCCTGCAGTGGTCAACACCCAACCTAGCATGGATTGCAGTGTGCCTCCTGCACTATTGTTCTCTCCCACACCTCCTCCCCTAGGTGACTGTAACAGGAGACGCCAAGGTAGTGAGGGTCTTGTCCTTGCAACAACTGGAACTACTCTGCTCCTCTGCCGTCAGTCTCACCAATCAACTAATGAAGTGCCTTGCAGTATTTTGTATTACAAATGTCCAACAGGGTCTTGTGAAGAGAAGAAAAACATTCAGAATGTTGAAGAATATGCATCGGTGTAAATAGTGAACACAGTTACCAGCTGTTGTTACACTTTAGCGATATTAAACAGGTCTACAGCCACAGCCATGAAGCTCATTACTTCTGAATAGAGACAAATTTTGGAAGCAATCAGCAGGAGATGACATTTCAAGGCGGGGTGAAGGAGAAAAAAACAAAGGGTGACATGTAGAAGTTCAGAAATAGCAATGTAAATTGATTACAGAACTGCTTCTACAAATGAAGGCAACACTTTATGAATAATATTCCCTAGTTCGTTGGAACTCCTGGTTTTTGAACACTCGAACTGATGAAACCATTACTCCCTGTAAATACATAATTAAAAGCCAACAATATTTGTTGCACCATAAAAGGCAACAAGTTTTAAAAATAGTAAGTCTTCCAACAAGGTGAAATAAACCCTGGAAAATGCATTGAAATCTGCCTAGGGCATTGGAGTTTGAAGTTCACATTAATTTCTTGGAAACATAAAGTAAAAATCAGTAGTTTTCTAAAAATAATTTTTTTAAGGGAAAAACAGACCACTGAAGATTTTTTTTGAAGAATGTGTTATTTCATCAATTGCATTAATAATACAACAAACAAAGTACTATAGAATCTGGCAGTCTTGAAATTAAGAAATACACTGAAGAATTAATGGTTCAGGTGGCAATTAACATTTTAGGTCTGCAGTCTATGGCCAGAAAGCAATATGGCAGTAAGAAAATTAATGTTGTTTAGCAACATTCAAACCATTTGAAACATTTCTTTATTTCTTTTGTGTTTTCACACTCTTGCATTGCGTGATATACAGTACTTCCTAAAATAAAATGTGCAGATACTAGGAATTGGAATTAAAATAGAGAAATTTAATTTTAAAATTTGTTGATTATGGACTGCAAATTGACAGTATTGTATTGAATTGAGTTGTCTTTATTTCTTACATCCTACACATATATGAGGAGTAAAAATCTTTACATCTCCATCTAAACGTGCAATGTGCAATCATAGTAATTTATAATAACTTATAATGAATGGAACAGTCAATGTAACATAGAATACACTCAAATCAGCATGAATTAGCCAGTCTGATGGTCTGGTGCAGAGGTCGGCAACCTGCGGCTCCAGAGCCACATGCGGCTCTTTGATCTCTGTGATGCGGCTCCCAGTGGTTTGTTAGCTTTTGAAATGTAATTCGAAATTTGAAGATTATGGTGATCTTGTACAATCTGAAAACTTTGCGGAGACACCGTTTCCTGGCACATCCGAATCGGCTCACAATTAGCCACCATTCAGGCTAAGGGAGATAGCCTACGGGGGTTTGTGAGTACGTGTCTTTTGGAGCATCCGCGCCCACGGGGGGTGGGTTGAGGGAGGCTTTAAAGCAAGGCTGTTTAGTTCGTATAAAGTTACCTTTGACTGCAGTCTTTATTTTAGCGCTGCGTGTAGCACACCGCTACAACGTGTTTTTTATCGCTATTAATATACATCACAACTGCCAATGCCTGACACCCGCCAGTGCGCGCTTTCTTTTAATTCTTCGATCCAAGGTAGGCTAACTATGGAGTAACCTTCAACCCAACGTCTTTTTTTTCGGAGTTCAAAATGTTTTTGTTGCATGCAGAAATGTAATTTCGTTTTCTCTGCAGGAGTTCATCAATTTCATAAATGCAACACATTATAGTTTGTTTATACATAGCATAAAGGCAAAAAAAAAAACCCGTTGTATGCAGTGTTATTTCATTTTGTGGCTCCCAGTGTTTTCTTTTCTGTGGGAAATGGGTCCATATTGGCTCTTTCAGTGGTAAACGTTGCCGACCCCTGGTCTGGTGGAAGAAGCTGTCCCCGGAGACTGTTGGTCCTGGCTTTTCTGCTGCGGTACCGATTCCCAGATGGTAGCAGCTGGAATAGATTGCGGTTGGGGTGACTCAGGTCCCCAATGATCTTACTGGCCCTTTTTACAGACACCTGTCTTTGTAAATGTCCTGAATCATGGGAAGTGCACATCTACGGATGGGCTGGGCTGTCCACACCACTCTCTGCAGAGTCCTGAGATTAAGGGAAATACAGTTCCCATACCAGGCAGTGACGCAGCCAGTCAACTGCTCTCATTTGTGCCCCTGTAGAAAGCTGTTAGGATTTGGGGGCCCATACCAAACTTCCTCAGCTGTCTGAGGTGAAAGAGGTGCTGTTGCACGTCTTTCACTACACAGCTGATGTGTGCAGACCACATGAGGTCCTCGGTGATGTGACAGCCAAGGAATTTAAAGCTGTTCACCCTCTCAACCCCAGATCCATTTCTGTCAATAGGGGTTAGCCCTTCTCCATTTCTCCTGTAATCCACAACCAGCTACTTTATTTTTGCGACAGTGAGGGAGTGGATGTTTTCTAGACACCACTGTGTCAGACAGCTGACTTATTTCCTGAAGGCCTCCTCGCTATTGTTTGCGATAAGGCCAAACAATGTGGTGTCATCAGCAAATTTAATTAGCAAATTAGAGCTGTGGGTGGCAACACAGTCATGGGTATACAGGGAGGAAAGGAGGGGGCTTAGTACACAGCCCTGAGGGGCTGCAGTATTGAGAGTCAGAGGGGTGGAGATGAGGGAGACCACTCTTACTACCTGCTGGCGATCTGACAGGAAGTCTACAATCCACCTGTACAAAGCAGGGTGAAGGCCGAGGTCTCTGAGCTTCTTGTCGAGCCTGGATGAAACTATGGTGTTGAATGCTGAACTGTAGTCCAAGAGCAGCATTCTCACAAAAGCATCCTTCTTCTCCAGATGTGAAAGGACGGTATGTAGAGCAGTAACTATTGTGTTGTCTGTCGATTGGTTGTGCCGGTAGGCAAATTGTAGGGGGTCCAGTTTGGTTGGTAGCAAGCTGCAAATGTAATCCTTAACCAGCCTCTCAAAGCATTGAGGTGAGTGTGAAAGGACACCAGTCGGTACCTTGGTGCATGGATCTTTGCTTATACTTATGAATTCTTTACTTAATATTCAGTTTCAATTGTTTTCAGAAAGCTAGTGTACTCATTTGGATAATACTTGAAAATAGCCATCATGCCGCAGGATTTATTTGCATCTACTTGACCCAGGCTTCGACAGATCACGCCTCCACATCTCCAGTTCATGAACTGGCTGGCTGAGCTTCTGGTGATCTTGGTGCAGCAGCGAGGAGCTTAATTTTGTGATCAACATGAAGTACATCAAGTTTGCTTCTCTGATTTAAACCCACCCTGAGTTTTTAAAAAGATTCTTCCATGTGGCCGCAACAGATGGAGGAATATGCAATAGATGTCTCGCAATATAGGATGAAGCAGCACTGGGTTAAACAAGCAACCCAGAACTTAAGGTGACACTTTGAAGACTTAGTAAAAGATATCCGCATATAGGCAATAAAAACAATGGAAGAGAGATAATACTGGACATGAATATTAGAACTAGTGCACAACCCCCAATGAGGTGTTGCAAAATGTTTAATCATCTTACTTGTTAGGTCAAGGTTAGCAATTCTTAAGGTTATTGCTGGATTATTACAAACTATGAGACTGTCCTTGGTCATAACGTCATACAACACTGACACAAGCCCTTTGGCTAAGTCAGTGGTCCCCAAGCATGTGGCTACCGGGTCACAAGGAAACGATATGATTTGGCGATATGAAACGATATGAGTCAGCTGCACCTTTCCTCATTCCCTGTCACGCCCACTGCTGAGCTTGAACGCACGCGAGGTCATCGGTCGCCTAATCGCAGTGATACCCTAGTGCCAGGGAACACACTGCTTGGCCTCGGGTAACTGGCTGCCTCACGCGGCTGGTGAGAAGTGCCGCTGCTTCTGGCCTGGAGCGCGGACAGATGGGCGCCACCTCTAAACCTGTTTACCTCACTGAATGTTCGTGGTAAACCCAGTGCTAAAATATTCGCAGACGATGTAATTTGGGCTCAGGGTTTCATAAGTAGCATAGCAGCTACCTCTCTACGATCAACTGAAAGTCATCCCTCGAGCCAAACTTTTGTTGGCCAATAGATCCTACCTACCTACAAGGGGAGTGGGTGCACGGCCTGTTGCTCTCCTCACTCGGTCGGTCACTCTCACCCCACCCACGACCAGCCATACCTGGCCAAGGCATCTGGCAGCGGGCGGGCAGGAAGCTGGAGTTCAGGCCTGGAGGCTGAAGTAATGAAGCCCTCAAAACTGCTTCAGTACCTTGAGTCCAAGCACCCTGCACTTAAAGACAAACCCGTTGAGTTTTTTGAGCAGAAAAAATGTGAGCAAGTGGGACAGAAGCAGGTGCTGATAGCCACGAAAACTAAATTGCAGAATAGACTGGACATAAGGAACCCCCTTCGAATATCGTTGTATTCCGGTAGCGACCTGCAAGAATATTGTCAATATTAAACCGGTCCACACTTGTATGAATTTTCTCCTTGTCCCTTCACATATCAAGTCAAGTCAAGTCAAATCACTTTTATTGTCATTTCGACCATAAATGCTGGTACAGTATGTAGTAAAAATGAGACAATGTTTTTCAGGACCATGGTGTTACATGACACAGCACAAAATCTAGACTGAACTACGTAAAAAAAAAACAACACAGAGAAACTACAGACCTACACAGGACTGCATAAAGTGCACAAAAACAGTCCAGGCATTACAATAAATAATAGGGCAAGATGTCAGTCCAGGCTTCGGGTATTGAGGAGTCTGATAGCTTGGGGGAAGAAACTGTTATATAGTCTGGTCGTAAGAGCCCGAGTGCTTCGGAGCCTTTTCCCAGATGGCAGAAGGGAGAACAGCTTGTATGAGGGGTGCATGGGGTCCTTCATAATGCTGTTTGTTTTGCGGATGCAGCGTTTAGTGTGATGTCCGTAATGGCAGGAAGAGAGACCCCGATGATCTCCTCAGCTGACCTCACTATCCGCTGCAGGGTCTTGTGATCTGAGATGGTGCAATTTCCGAACCAGGCAGTGATGCAGCTGCTCAGGATGCTCTCAATACAACCCCTGTAGAATGTGATGAGGCTGGTGGGGGGTGGGGGAGATGGACTTTCCTCAGCTTTTGCCAAAAGTGGAGACGCTGCTGGGCTTTCTTTGCTATGGAGCTGGTGTTGAGGGACCAGGTGAGATTCTCCACCAGGTAAACACCAAGAAATTTGGTGCTCTTAACGATCTCTACCGAGGAGCCTTGGATGTTCAGTGGGGAGTGGTCACTCCGTGCCATGTCATGTGTGTCCATGTCATGTTCTAGGAATAAGGGTCATGGAATTCATGAAAAATCTTTGTCACCTTCCAGCCGTCTTTGTTTGCTGTGGAACTACAAACATTGAGAACAAAGCAGAATACAACAAAACAATTGTTTTATAACATGCTTCTTGATAGTAGCCATTGATACTGTACTTGGAACCTTTTCTGTCTGTGTTGCGTCTTAGTGATCATGACGGCGTATATAACGTGAGTCACTGCAGTCAATGGCACTTAGCACATTGGGAATCTCTGCAGTTCTTGGTGAAGCCACAATTTCACAACTTCCGCTATTTTGTAACAAGGTGATTTTGACTATTTTGCAGCTATGAGCAGGTGTGATCTTTGCTTTCTGCTTGCAAAGCAGCCCATACATTGCTCGTCATTGGTTGTAACAAATTAAATGATGCATGCCAGGTAAAATCTACCCTCTAAATGAGGCTGACTGAATGAAATGGTGTTTAAGGGTGAAGAATGGAAACCTGGCTCAAAGTTCCTAGTCAAATAAATAGTATTGATTTTACTGTCCTGTACCATTCTAGGGCTCACATTACCTGCATAGACGTGTCAAAGTGCTGTAGAAATAGCTGCAACATTCTCTCAAAGTTTAAAGTTCAAAGTAAGTCTATTATCAAAGTGCATATATGTCACCATATCGAACCATGAGATCCACTTTCTTGCGGGTGTACTCAATAAATCAATAATAGAACAATAACCATAATAGAATCAATGGAAGACCATAACAACTTGGGTATTAAATGTGTACAAAAGACAATAAACTGTGCAAATACAAAAAGAAAGAAATAACAATAATTTTGTCTCCACAGAATTGTCCAAACTGAAAGAACAGATATTCTAACATCAGCTTCCGTTCTTCTGCTAACAAAGCAAGCACTGAGGCTTAACTCTTACATACTGTTCATATTCTATACCTTCACAGTATTGTCCAGGTCAATTTTGACCCAAGAATTCCCTCATAACAAATGTCTATACCAAATTTTGAATCACAGATCTACAAACGTATTTAGAATGTGTAAATAGCCTATCTGACATTAATAAATGGGTGATTAATCCTTAATTAATGTTTCAAAGATCTAAAATTTCAATAGATATGGGTCAAATTTGACCCAGATTAGCCTCAATGTACATTAATCCTTAATTAATATTTCAGAGCTCTAAAATCCATTTCAATAGATATGGGTCAAATTTGACCCGGAACAGCCTCAATGTACAAAAATTTGTAGCACCTGTACAAAAGTATAAAATTTTAAAATATTTTCATTTTTGTGCATTTTGAGTCACTTCAGGAAAAGTCATCAAATTTCAGCTAAAAAAATGGCATTTAGGGTGTTTTTACTGCTGTCAAATTTCAAAATGAGTCCAATTTGACCCAGTGTTTAAGGGTTAAATTAAATTTGTTAGCTTCAATGGGATGATACATTGTTTATATGTCTGACGTTCTATATCAAGTATTTGTCATGGTATAAGGTGACAAAATGGATAGAGGAAAACATTCAAGAATATCCACAAGACTTCCTAGGAAAAATGCAGCTTAGGTGAGTCACTGACCCATGACTGATCAAGACAGAGAAAGATCATTTTGGAATGCACTGTTGGATCCAGAACTATTCTGAACCAGAGGTTCATTGGAAGTTGAGAAAGTTGCAAAAAAACTTGATAATTTCTGTTATTTCATTAGGTGTTATAAGAACACAGAATGAACAAAGAATAAAGAAAAGCCAACAACAAAGAACAGAGAACAAAGAAGTCCTGGTTGTCTTATACAATCTAGACAGAGAATCACATTCCAGTGATAAGAAACAACCTATTAAATAGTCAGTTACCATGGAGAATCAGTTATTCTATAATTACTGAGAAGTCCCTGAAAAACTGCACACATATAAGTAATTATCTAAAAATATAAGCAAGTTTGGAAATTTTTAAACTATAAGAAAAATAACAATTATACATCATATCCAATAGCATTGAGAACTTTGTATCCAGACCTTGGGAACACACAGAGAAAATCACCACCTCCCACCTGTCAATCATTTCCTCCATGCTGATGCCTTTGTTTCCACATTGACTCTTTGCTTCCTGAGAATCCACAGAATTAGCATGAACACAAATCATTCTTAATCCTGGGAATCACCTAAGAATATAAACTTCCTGCTTCACAGGCATCACATGCTTGTTCTGCACTGAGGTGGCTGTAGTAGCAATATAGCTGGAAGACATCTAAGCTCATGATCAACCAAGCCTTCTCTTTCCCACTCTGGTGCTTGAGGGTAAAGGATTTAGATGATGATTTGTCAGTGATTTAGATAATGTAATTGATAACTTTGTGACAACGTTTGCAGATGATACAGAGATAGGTGGAGGGGCAGGTAGTGCTGAGGAAGCAACGTGAGTGCAACAGAATATAGATAAATTGGAAGAATGGGCAAAAAAGTGGCGGATGGAATGCAGTGTTGGGAAATGTATGATAATGCATTTTGGTAAAAGGAACAATAGTGCAAACTATTACCTAAATAGGGAGAAGGTTCAAACATCAGAGGTGCAGAGGGACTTAGGATCCTTGTGCAAGACTCCCAGAAGGTTAATTTGCAGGTTGAGTCTGTGGTAAAGAAGGCAAATGCAATGTTGGCATTTATTTCAAGGGGAATAGGATATAAAAGCAAGGCAATAATGCTGAGACTTTTTAAAGACAGTAGTCAGGCTGCACAGAGTATTGTCAACAGGATTGGGCCCCTTATCTCAGAAAGGATATGTTATCATTGGAGAGAGTCCCGAGGAGGATGATTCTCGGAATAACATGTGAGGAGCGTTTGGCAGCTTTGGTCTGTACTCACTAGAATTTAGAAGAATGCTGGGAGATCTCATTGAAACCTACAAAATATTGAAAGAACTAGATAAGGTAGGTGTGGAGAGGATGTTTCCTCTGGTGGGACTATCCAAAACTAGAGGGCACAGCCTCAAAATTGAGGAGCAACCCTTTAGAACAGAGGTAGAGAGGCATTTTTTTTTAGCCAGAGAGTAGTAAATCTGTGGAATGCTTTTCCACAGACTGCAGTGAATGCCAAGTCTGTGCATATATTTAAGGCAGATGTTGACTGTTTCCTGATCAGTCAGGGTATCAAAGGATATGGTGAGAAGGTAGGTGTATGGGGTTGAGTAGGATCCGGGATCAGCCATGATGGAATGGCAGAGCAGACTTGATGGACTGAATGGCCTGATTTTGCTCCTATGTCTTATGGATATAGTAGATGACTACAACCAGGGGCCAACACACTTTCTCACATATAACATTAGCAGCCAGAGAAAACTCGGTCCTTAAATACGAAGTCGTGGTTAGATTTAAGGGGGATGAATAATGAATTACATTACATTTATATGTTACATTTTAAAAGGAAGTTTTAAGATTCCAGTTACAGGCAATTAACTGTGATGAGTACTCTGTGCAGCAAAGGCCTTCAAGTGTGAGAAAAGATGGAATCCTTTTAATGTGTATCTTTCCTCTGAAATTAAAACAGTTGGGCTACAGTTTGAGTGTCATATGAAGAGGATGAAATTCAGTGAAGTTAAAATTCAGAAAATTTCCTTATATTAATTTTGTGGTTAATTTGCATTATTAGTTCAGATTTTGAAATAAAATTATGCTATGTATTCTATAACAATTTCTCTTACAATTATAATAAAAGGTTTGTATTTGCCATGTAGTTTAAGCAATGTATATGTTTTGAATCATATTTGTATTTACTGTTTCAGAAATTTAATTATTGCCTATCCTGAATTATGCTGGACAGGTCAACCATTTTCTGCTGTCCCTGTGTAAGACCCTTTCCCCGTGAATACATTGCAGGGAGAACTCCATTTACAGCTAAACTGGGGTTGAAAAGTACTGATCATCGGCAATAATAAGAGTTGGAGGTGGCTTCACTTGAGCAAGTTTCAGAGAAGTAGGTCCTTATAATTTGATTACTTGCTCACAATCCTTTTGTAACCCCACACAGAACCTACTCACCCATCTTTCACTGAGCCACACTCAATTCCAGTCTCATGGTCTGAGTACTCCAGTGTATTCTATGACTTACCTTATTTTATATGCTTCACTTAAGGGACTATCACACACTTGTCCTGATAGAAACATGGCTTCAAGACCATTCCAGATTCAGCCATCTGGCTAGAAAGCCTAATTTCTTTCTGGGCTGGCAAAAGTGCTGTGACCTCTGGCAAGACCCGTGGAGAAGGCTGATGCATTTACAAAAGGTCCCCAACCTTTTTTATGCCATGGACCAATACCATTAAGCAAGGGGTCGATGGACCATGGGTTGGAAACCCCTGGTCTACATCAGTAAGATTTTGTGTGTGAACGCCTTGGTAGTAAGGCCCACTGCCCACCACAGATATTGTTTTTAGTGGTGAAGTGCATGCCCAGGGAGTTCACTGGCATTGTGATTATTCTTGCAACCTTCCCCCCGTGCTAGTGCTCGGGAAGCACAGCCTGCAACCTCAATGCCAATCACCCCAATAGTGCCTTCATTGTTGCTGGTGACTTCAATCATCCCAACCTAAAAACAGTCCTGCCAAAGTTCTACCAGTATATCAATGACAATCAGAAGAGAGAATATATGAGACCTGGTTTATACCAACACTCATGGAACCTACAAGGCTGCCCATTGGCCCTCACCTCAGATACTCAGACCTCAGATCCGTTTTGCTAATGCCTGCATCCAGGCAACTGGTTAAATGAGTCAAACCAATTCATAGGGAGACCAGAACCTGGCCTGAAGTTGCTACTTCAGTGCAGCAAGACAGCTTCGAAAGCACTGACTGGAGCATATTCAGGCAAGCATCTACCTGCGGTCATCATATCAATGTTGATGAATAGGTAAGGTCAGTGACTGGTTTCATAGGAAAGTGCATTGAGGACATTACCATGATTAAACACTACACTGGCAGAGCAAATCAGAAAACATGGCTGATTGTGGAGATTTGTGTACTGCTAGAGATCGGGCTGCAGTTTTTAGATCAGTGGACAAGACAACTTTAAGGTCAGTAAGAGCCATGCTTTCCCATGCCATCAGAAAGGCAAAGCATGAGTATACAGAGAAAATTCATGAACACCTTTGTGACACCAGAAACACGCGGCACATGTGGCAAGGTGTACAAACCATAACCGATTACAAGTCTAACCTAAGTATAAAGGACAACAATGTCCCCATTCCTGATAAGCTGAATGCTTTCTATATATGATTTAAACAAATGTATAATGTGACATTGGGGAAATCCCCCTCTCTTCCTGAGGAACAGGCATTCTGTCTGGCTGCGACCGAAATGAAGAGGACCCTAGCCAGAGTAAACCCATGCAAGCCTCAGGGCCGACAGTATACCTGGTCAGGTGCTGAGGGACTGTGAGGCCCAGTTAAAGAGGTCTTATCAGACATCTTTAATATCTCCCTGAAATAGCCCACTGTCCATGCAGGCTACAAGGCAGCCACCATCATTCCAGTGCCTGGTGGTAACTGGCCTAAATGATTACTTCCCAGTGGCACTGACTTCAATAATCATGAAGTTCTTTGAGCATATGGTAATGGATCATTTAAAATCCTATCTTCCAGCTACATTGGACATTTTGCCTTCCACTCAAACTGCTTCACTGATGATTCCCTGATCTCTATCCTGTTCCACCTGGAGACTAATGCCAGGATATTGTTCATTGATTTCAGCTCAGTATTTAACATGATAATGCTTCAGAGGGTGGTAGGTAAACTGTCCTCATTGGGACTCAACACCCCTTTCTGTAATTGGATCTTGGACTTCTTGATGGAAGGAACCCAATCAGTCCGAGTTGGCAGCAACATCTTAAACTCCATTTTGCTGAGCACTGGTGAAGGGTAGTGTGATCAATCTGCTACTGTTAACACTGCTGACTCATGACTGTCAGATTCAGCTCAAACCACATCATCAAGTTCAGTGATGATGCTACACTGGTTGGCCTCGTCAACAACAATACTGTACTGAGTCGGCATACAGAGAGGAGGTGGAGAGGTGAGTACAACAACCTGAGTCCCAAGACAAAAGAGATAATTGTGGACTTCAGGAGGGCACGGGTTGACCACTCTTCAATGGGGAGAGTGGAGAGCACAAAGTTCTTTGGGTGTGCACATAACGAACAATCTAACCTGGTCCTTCATTACCTCCTCACTACTCAAAAAGACACAGCAACATCTACACTTTCTGGAGAGACTGATATGTGCAAGGTTCCCTGTCCCCATTTTAACAACTTTCTACAGAAGCACCTTTGAGAGTATCTAGTCTGGCTGCATTATTGTGTGGTATGGAAGCTGAGAGCATCAGACTGACAACAATTCAAACTGCTAAGAGGATCATCAGGTCCTCTCTCTCTCCCTCATTTGTGACATTTACTGGGAGCATTGCAGACGAAGGGCCCAAAGCTTTGTTGAGGATCCCTACCACCCATCCCCCTATTCACTTTGACCCACTACCATCACGAAGGAGGTAAAAAAGCATCAGGATGAGGACTGTCAGACTGGGTAACAGCTTCTTCCCTCAGGTTGTGAGACTAATAGATACCCTGTTACCACCAAGGTCTTGTCAGACAACAAGCTGTTTACTGTACTGTTTCCTGTTTACTTGTGCTGTGTTTTACTACGTGCATTTTGAATTATACTTTATTAATTTATTTACAGTATAATATTTTGGTTTATGTGTTATGTGCAGTGTGGTATATGTTATGCGGGTTCACTGTGGTCTAGGGGAGCTTTGTTTTGTTTTGTTGTTTGTATGTACAGTTAGATGACAATAAACTTGAACTTGATAACAGATTTACACAGTATTAAGGGTTAAAAGGTTCATACTGTTGTCAAATGGACATGTACTCCCAAAAAGAAAAATAACATTGTAGGTGTACTGATAGCAAAATCTATTGTTCAGGGATAATTTATCAGCTTCACTGAGAAGACAATTTTCAATTTTGCTGGAAATTAGCATGTTTTAATTCTCTGTTTCTTAAGTAATATTGATTTTGTCTCTGTTTAATTGGACCCGGTCTTACACTACATGTCTAAAAGAGGTTTATTATTAACACGCAATCTCATATTCCCAAAATGATAATTATAGGTTCCTAGATACTCTTTTAGCATTCTGCTACTTTCATTTTTATTAAACTATTTCCACATCCAAGCAAGAAACCTAGACCTCAATGATTTCAGAAATGTTAGGCTGATATTAAATTATGCCATTGTTTAACAAATGGTTAATCATCCAGGATGAACATTATAATGTTAAAAAAAATGTTCACATTTCTGAGAGAGGATTCACTTTTGCATTTTTGCAAGTTTGCATATCTTCACTTTCTGCCATCACTGAACAAATGCCTGTTTCTTTTTGTGCCCTTCATTTCCTGACAAGGCAAGGAAAGTTCTACATTCCAGTCAGCACAATCTTTTGACATGAAATTCTCACATGATCTTCCACAATCTTCTATTTTAGCCAAAGAGATCATCATCTGAAAATAACCAGATTGCTGTTGCTACAATAAAAGGAAGAAAAAGCAAAAGACCTGCATTTATTTAACACCTTTCAAAACTCAAAGTTGTTCATTATCATTCTTCAGCATACAAGTGTAATAGAGAACAAAATGATTGTTGCACTGAATCCAATGTAGCATAAAAAACAGAATAAGCATAATAAATGTATATATAAAAGCAATCCTATAAAACACAATATTAAAGTAACTATTGAGTGTGACCAACATGATTTCAAAGCAGTTTACCTGTATAAAGTTGACTCGAGGAGTGTAATTAATGAGGTAAAGCTTCACTTATAATTGGGTCTATCCACCCATCAGTGAAATGGTACAGGGAAATTTGCACACATTCACATTTTCAAATCCTGAACTTGGATGGGATTTTGTAGATTTAAATTTCTCCCAATGAAGAAGCATTAAACAAAACCAGATGGCCATGTTCTATTAAGCAAAATAAAAACAAAAAAATAAAATGGGAGATCCTATACAATTGTACAAAAGACTGAAAGCATGTCCCACCAGGCTCAAGAAGAGATTTTACCCTGCTGTAAGACAAAAATTAAATTTTTACTGAGTACAATAAGATAGATACTAAATATCACAACTAGCTCGTTATGATCTTGCACTTTATTGTCTACCTGCACTGCACTTTCTCTGCAGCTGTAACACTTTATTCTGCGTTATATGGTTTTACCTTGTTACTTTGATGCACTATTTAATGATTTGATCTGTAGAAATGGTATGCAAGACAAGCTTTTCACTGTATCTTGATACATGTGACAATAATAAATCTATTCCAATCCCAATTACTGAGCAAAGAGATAAAAATGTTTTTAAAAATATAGAAAGCAGGATAAGGAAAGACTCTCTATTGTTCCATAGAAGCTCTACATAATTAAACTGTCAAGTAAACATGAAGGGTTTCAGTCAAAAGTGCCGACTAGTTATTCCCTGTCACGGATGCTGCCTGACTTGCTGAGTTCCTCCAGCATTTTGAATATGTTGTTTAGAATTTCTACCATCTGAAGATCTCTTGTGCTTATGAAAATAATATTCCTTCTGCATTCAAATTAATTAGATCAGGATAGATCAAGTTAAGTTTCTCTCTCCTTGGATCCTGTCTGACTTGCAAAGTTTTTAGTTATTTTTCTTTTGTTTCATTGGTCTTTAAAGCCTGAAACCAGAATGTTTTCCTTTAAAGTATTATTTCCTTCTCCCAGTATAAAATGTAATTCTTAAATGGTGAAAAACTTCGAGGCATGGTCAGTATCTTGTTATGTTTGTTTTACACCAATCTAGCTTCTCTTTTTTTTCTCAGTGCAACCATATGATATACCAGGGTTCAATTCCGCATCCATTACAAAGAAGAACACAAATCTTTCTTGCAATAGCTTACAATCTTTAACCAGCCCAAACAGATTACTCTCAATAAAGTAACATCTGTTCACAAATCAAGGATAATTGTCTCATAAGTCATTTCTATTTGCTAAAATTAGTCTCATTAAAACTTCTATTGTTCCTAATAGAATAATAATGAAGGGCTTTTTAAACTTAGCACTTAGAATGTAGGAGGCAGCTGAACTTCAAACAATATACCTGTATTTTCCTACTATAATTTCAGAACTAGCTTCATAATGATTTTCTGTATTTTTCTCAGAATAATAATTTTAAATTTCTCTAGGTAAATTGAAGTATAATGGAGATGTTCTAACCCATTGTGCCTCAGGCTTTGCTTATCTTTTAATATTAAACTGTTACTTTACATTCCTCCTCAAATGAAGTCATCTATTTGGGGGAAGAATTTTATAAGTATGAATGTAAGCTCTGATGGTTGGACTTAGAGTGCTGCAAAATTATTCAGAAAACAGGATATAGAGATGCATTTGTGAATAGCTGGGTGAAGCAAAATGACACCTTATTTTTAGAGCCATTTATCATTTGCATATTAATCAACAGTCAGTAGAATTCATTGTGTAGTATCTTCAGTCTGCAGATCTGCATTGAAGTATATTTTAGAGCGTGTTTTGCTTTATTTAAATAAAAGCTGTGAAGTGGCTATGTGGAACCTTGTTCACATAAATCATTTGTGAAGAAGTCATTAGGCAGGGTCACTGAACAATCACTCTGCAGTTGTTGAAGGTAAACCTGTTGTGTATTTAATACTTGAGTAATATTTGAGTAATAATGAATATATCTTGTTTGAGTCAGCATTCTTTATTTCTTTAAATAATAAATTACAGGTTATATATAAAAGTAGGTGAATGGCATAGGTCATTATGCCACCACAGTGTAAGTGCGTTCCTCGCTAAAGTAAAAAAAAAAACAACACATACACAGTTACACCTCTCTCCCTGTTTTTTTTTTTATATAGTTTGGAGATAGACAACATAACAGTGGTGACAAGGTATTTTTAGAACAAACACAAAATGGCTACTGACCAGTTGACATTTGAGACATTCAGAAAGGAGAGAGAGAAGAGTGTCAAATTAAACAAAAAGGAAGAAAACAGACAAATTCATGGGTTCATAAGCAGTGTGTACTGGGTGACAATAATCATAAGTTACAACAGCAGAAATGGCTGGATACATTAGAAAGAAAGATGTGTTTGATTGCACATGAGATAACTGGATAGTGTATATTGAGTGAACTGAGCAGTATTTTGAAGTAAATGGAACAGCCAATGCAAAGTGGAAGAGCATACAGTTTGCTTAGAAGTTTAAATGCTCCAACAAAACCAACTGAAATAAGCTTTGGTGATATCTTGAACATAACACAGCAACACTTAGAACCAAAAACCATTGTACATTGCAACACACATAAGGCTTCAGAAGCAGAATAAAAAGGAAGGGAAGTCTATTTCAGCATATGGTGCTGAATTGAAGAAGTTGCCTGAGCATTGTCATATCAGTGATGAGCCTAATGATGCACTGAGAGATTGTTTAGTTTGTGGAATTTTACAAGAAAGCATTTATAAACGGCTCCTCACTAAAGAACAACTCACATTTAAAAGAGCAGTTGAAATCATTGTATCAATGGAAACAGCAGACAGACACAAGTGAGTTGCAGTCAGGAATTAAAATGAGCTTGAACAAAATTGAAACAAACAAATTGTGTTACTGTTTTGCAGGGGCTCACATACTTCAACAAATGCAACAAAGACCATTACAGGCAAACAAAATAAATGGAGTCCACAGTGAAGAGAAAAAGATAAAAAAGTCAAGTTGTTGTTTTCAAAAAGAGCACTAATCTGCATGCTGTTGTTGAAAAATCACATAATGATGAGGGTGACACTGGACTGACGAGCCTTAGATTTACAATGTGGAAACTAACAATTGATAAGCAATATGGCTTACACCGGAAGTAAAAGGTAAATTATTAAAATGGAGGTGGGCACTGGCCTGGAGGTTCAGTCATTCCACAAAATGAATTTGAATGGTATTTGAAAAATACTGAAGTCTCCAGCTCAGAATTTAAACTGTAGAAAAGGTAACTCCTGTTGGAATGACATTCTTAGCAGTGAAATATAACAACCAACAAACCATATTGTGCTTGTATGTTGTAAAAACAGGAGGGCCAGCACTATGATTATGATTGGCAGAGACCACTACAATTAATTGGAGCCACTATTTGCATGTCACATCCCCTGAAGTTAGGTAATGGTGCACCATCAATAACTCACTCTGAGACGTAAAGGCGAGATATTGGCTTTTATTGACTGGAAGAAGGAACCAGCAATAAGTGACCACCATACTACATCCTGGAAACTGAGAGGCCGGGCCCAGGCTCTGATCGCCTTTATACAGGGGTTTGTGGGAGGAGCCACAGGAGCAGTCAGCAAAGGGGCGTGTCCAGACAGGCACACGTAGTTCACCACAGGTAAACTGAAACTGAAATAAGAAAGGTTGTGTATGATGTCACAGCAGTGTTCAAGAATGGCATTGGAAAGCTCAAACATATCAAAGCTAAAATAGTATTAAATGAAAATGTCACACCAAAGTTTTGCAAAGCCCATCCATGCTCTTATACTATCTGTAACAAAGTGGCTAGTGAACTAGATCACATGGAATCTGAAGGGATTCTTTCCAATAAGGTCACCAACGCAAGATTGAAAGTAGATCAATATGTTCTGCCTAGAATAGAGGGTATCATTGCAAATATTTCTGGAGGAAACACCTCAGCAAAGTGGACCTAGCTGAAGCCTACCTACAGATGGAACTGGGAGGAGAGTCCAAAGTGGTTCTCTCCATTAACACAAAGGGGTTTATTGTTAAAATAGGCTTATTTTTAGATTAGCATCTGCACCTGCATGCTGGCGGAAAGCTATGGATATGGTGCTGCAAGGCTATACTGGCACTCAGTGTTAGCTGGATGACATCATTGTTACTGGTATTGATGACAAGGAACATTGCCAAAATCTCTAGACAGCTAAAAGGATTAGAAAATTATGGATTCAGAGAATGATGACACAAGCGTGAATTCACTAAGCAGCACATCACCTATTGTGGTCACACCATTGATGCACAAGGTACACAAGTGTGCTGAGAAAATTAAAGAAGTGGTGGATGCCCCAAAGCCAAAAGATGTGTCATAGTTGTAGTCCCTTTTAGGATTTGTCATTACTATAACATGTCCCTGCCAAACTAGGCCACCTTACTCTACCCATTGAACTAATTACTGCAAATTGGGAAGAAATGATAGTCATGGACAAAGCAGTGAGAGGTGAATTTCTAAATGTAAAAAGCTGGTGACATCATACACTGTAGTTACACATTATGATCCATATCATCCAGTGAATCTTGCTCAGCCGCCTTACCTTATGATACAAGTGCAAACATGTTACATGCTACATGTCATGAAAGTGAATGCTCCAGAGCCTTTTCTCATATTCTCTTACATTGCAGAGAAAAATTATGCACAGGTTGACAGAGAGGCCTTGATTTGGGTTTGGGGTAGAAAATTTTCCACCAGTACTTTCATGGAAGTGGGTTTACCCTTATTAATTATCATCAACTACTAGTTGTTCCACTACTGTGTTCCACCAGCATTTTTGTGTGTTGTTGTCTGAATTTCCAGCATCTGCAGATTTCCTCATGTTTGCTCTTAAAATCAACTGCTTGAGTTCATTTTTAATCCACAGAGGGGTATTCCTCTAACAGCAGTAGCACAACTGTAGGAGATGGGCTCTTTTTCTTGGAGGACACGTGCACGATCAAATTCAGGAAGGCAACTAATCATTCATGGAAATGCTGATTGTCCTATTCTCCATTGAAAAGGAAATTGTATGTCTCGCTAGAAAGCAGAGGTGATCCAAATGGAAACCGGGAAAGAGCCAACACTGTCTGAGGCGTACATGGCAATACAAACTGGCTGGAATTTGCAGCAGCATCTCCAGTTCACCCATTTTTACCAGTGCCAGGAAGAACTTCCCCGGCTGGAGGTTGCTTTATGTGGGGATTGAGAGTTGTTGGACCATCCAAGCTGAGAGCTGGTGTTGGAAGAGTTGCATGTCCATCATCTAGGCATGCTGAAAAGGAATGTGCTGGCTCAATGTTTTGTTTGTGGCCCGGAGAAGATCAGCAGATTGAGCTGCTTGCTTTGCACCGCTTGGGATGCCAACACTTCCAGAACAAAGGTATTTAGAGCTTTCAGACTGCATCCTGCAGTCATAGAGTCAACTCCTCCAACTATTATGGAGGAAGCCCAGAGCCTGAGATTGTTTCGCAGCCACAAGTCTCACCTGCCAAGCAGGGTGACCCCATTGTCAGGAAAGACATTGTCCCACAAGAGTACGAAATACTTCCTTCAGAAAGATTAAATTGAGATGCATTCTTTATTGAGTTGGAGTTTATAACAAAACAAGGAGAAATGTTGTGTATTTAATATTTCAGTAATATGTGAGTAATCTTGTGTGGTGGGCCGGCTGTTGGAGTAGTGACATCAGCGCTGGATTTCGGGGCGAGAGTTTGAATCCGGCTGGCTCCCTTGCACACTCTCCATTCATGCTGGGTTGAGTGTCGAGCTAGCAACTCGACCTCATCAAAAAAACCTGGAGAGGGATGGACTCTGACAGGTTTCAGATGCCAAGGTCACGCCGTATGATGAGCACACCAAAAAGATCGGTACAAAACCTGTCATGACGGCGCCCCAACGACACCACTAGGAGTTATGGGTGCGTGCACACACACACGCAATATTGTGTGTTTGTTTTTATATATATATAGTTTGTTTAAATAATTAGTTGCAGTCTATATGTAAAGTAAGTGAATGGCATATGTTATTACGCCACCAGGTCATAAGCATGTGCCTCACTGAAGTAAAAACAAAACATTTACAGCTATTGCCAGCTTTGTGTTTTTTTTTTGTGTGTTGTTGTCTGAATTTCCAGCATCTGCAGATTTCCTCATGTTTGCTCTTAAAATCAACTTTAGTTTTTAAGATTTGGAGTTACAGACCATAGCAAAAACTTCTTCTGTTTTATCAAAAGATTTGGTATAAAGAAGGAGGAGTAGATACTCAAAAGAAATTCCAACAAAATTTTTAGGAAAAACAGCTTGAGAAAGATGGAAAGTATAGGATGAAAAGACAAGTAATAGGAACATTCTGAAGCTGAGTTACATGAAATATCTTAAAGAAAAGCTCAAGGAGGAAGGATTGTAGCATGTGGACTCTGAGAGTAAACAGGAAAATGAAAATGCTATGCTAAGGAAAGGTTTATTGTACTTGGAGTAAAGAGCATGAAGGCACACTTCTCAAAAAATACCAAAATATTTTACCTGAGTACCATCAAGCATTGAAATTACTTTTGGAAACATAAGTTGCAGATGATTTTTTTTGCTGAGTATTAAATACAGAAACTGAACTTAATATGTTCTAAACAAAAGCAAATACATTTTTCTAAGATACAGGAGTTCGACCCAGAAAAGTGTGAGATGGTACATTTTGTCAGGTAAGATATGATGGTAGAATATAGTATTAATGGTAAGACTCTTGGCAGTGTGGAAGATCAGACGGATCTTGGGGTCCGAGTCCATAGGACACTCAAAGCTGCTGTGACTCTGTGGTTAAGAAGGCGTATGGTGTATTGGTCTTCATCAACTGTGGGATTGAGATTAAGAGCTGAGAGGTAATGTTACAGCTCTATAAGGCCCTAGTCAGACCCCATTTGAAGTACTGTGCTCAGTTTTGGTCACCTCAGTACAGGAAGGATGTGAAAACTATAGAGAGGGTGCAGAGGCGATTTACAAGGATGTTGCCTGGATTGGGGAGCATGCCTTATAAGAATAGGTTGAGTGAACTTGGCCTTTTCTCCTTAGAGTGATGGAGGATGAGAGGTGACCTGATAGAGGTGTGTAAGATAAGGAGAGTCATTGATCGTGTGGATAGTCAGAGGCTTTTTTCCCAGTTCTGAAATGGCTAGCATGAGAGGGCACAGTTTTAAGGTGCTTGGAAGTAGGTACAGAGGAATGTCAGGGGTAAGTGTTTTACGCAGTGAATGGTGAGTGCATGGAATGGGCTGCTGGTGATGATGGTGGAGGCAGATACAATAGGGTCTTTTAAGAGACTTCTTGATAGGTGCATGGAGCTTGGAAGAATATAGGGCTATGGGTAACTTTAGATAATTTCTTAGTAAGTACATTTTCGGCACAGCATTGTGGGCCGAAGAGCCTGCTGTAGGTTTTCTAAGTTTCTATGTTTCTAAGATGTTGACATTTTAGAAGGTATAGTAGACATGGCATAGAATTTAAATCAATGTGACATGAGATGTGAGATGTGAGGGAAAGACAGTATTGTCATTTTGCCAGCTACTTCTTGCCTTTAATCAACAATAAATGTTACTTCAGGTATAATGCAGATTAGGATGCAGATCCATGCATTCAAAAAAAAATTGAGGAGCATGGTGCTGAACCCGGCCCACTGACATCGCATTGCAATGCCCAGGAAACAGAACAGCCGAACTCATTATATCCACATTCAGGAGTGGCCCACCAGGTTGACGGAGCTGGAGTCTGTTCCTGAGGCCTGACCACAGGAGCAAGCTAATGGCACTTGACAGCTTTCCACCGTAATGGCTTTTAAATGTCTCTGATAATTTTGAATTATTTTTTATTCAAATAGCCTTAAATCATTAATTAAGAACAAAGCAGAATGAAAAATTAATAGCACAGCACTTTATCAATAAATAATTAAAATAATTCAAACACTTCCCTGCTCTTATGTATTTTTTTCACAACTTCAGTTTAACCTAACTCGTAGCTCCATTACTGTAATTGGGACAAGTTTGCATTCCATTGCTGAACTTGAGCAAGGTCCAATATCAGAGCAAGGCAAAGCAATTGGCATCTAGCACCTTCACAAACATGGAAGTTCTGAACACCTGTAATTATGGAAATAAAACCACATAATTTATTTAATGCTGATCTTGCAAAAGATGATCCAGCCTTTTCCCCTCTTAGAAGCTAATTCTTTCTTTGATATTTGTAATAGGCTGAGTTGAGCAGTTCCAAACAATTCGAGTGTCTTGAAAATGTGGCAATAAGCACAACGAAGTAACATAAGGCAGATTTATTATCATAAATAGAAAGGATTAATAAACCAAAAAATTAGTAAGTCAGAAAGACTTCCACAAAGATTTCAGGGCTCAATATTTTCAGTCATCACTCATTTCTCGTTATTGTTAGGGGATCTCTGAATTCCAACTCACTCATGAAATCACCCCTGGGTCCTAGTCATTTCTGGTCTAGCCAAAGTCCAAAGAAATATGGGAAAGGTACCCCCAGAAATATGAGTTCCACAAGCGTAGAGAGACACACAAATACAGGCAAATTCTTTGATCTTTTGTTCTAATGCCATTAGCTTAGCCTGGTTTCTTTCATTCATACAATACATGTGTTCATTAACACAGTGTTCAGCATACCCTCATAAATCAATTTGACTCTTTAATGGTCATTTTTTATCCATCAGTCCACCAATGTTTTGGATTTAACATTACTTTAGTTACAAAAGAACATTAATAGTACATATAAATAATAAGCCCAAATACAAAAAAGAATCCATCAAGCCAACTTGACAGGCACTAAGAAAAAAAATCCATCAAACTAGTTCTCAAAGTGACCAACAGACATTTATTCATTAACATACATCCTCAAGTTAATAGTGCCTGAGACTGAGAAAGAATCCGGCTTCCTTCAATAAATATTAGACCTTAACATACCTACAATGTTTACCTTGTACAGATGCTCTCCATGCTGCAAGCTCACAAAGAGTTAAATTGTCATTTTGAACTGTTCAGACATTCATCCAGTATTTTACAAAATTTAATATAACACAAATTTTTATTCCTGTGGTCACCATAAATCACTTGCCATCATGAAATATAGAAACCATCAGCAAAACGGCTAGAGTATTTAAGGAAATAAATTCTAATTCTCCAGGAAAAACAATCAATTGAGAAGCATTAACTTTAATAAAATTGAACTTCTATGAGAAAAATAAGAAAAAAATTGCATTGCATGAGCACACCATTAATCATATCTTGTATACTAGCTCAGAGAACTTCACCCAATTGCATTCTTTTTAGCTCTGTGGGATGGACGGTATTGGTCTTTTACTGTTAAACCATAAAAATTCCTTTTTTTGTCATCTCATAAATTTCCATTGTACTTTGATTATCTGAACGTCTGTGCATGTGTCCTTTTGGTTTCAGTGTGTGTCTCCCTATTGCACCAGATAGCCATTTTATGAGAGGTAGCAACAAACAATTTTGTAATATCTTTGTAGATCAGGCATAGGGTAACTCTCAGAGTCTCTTCTGGACTCCAATCTTCTTGATAAAACTTCCAACTTCATTCCTATTTACTTGGTGGTTATTTACACCATGTGTGTTTACTGGCCATTGACACGGAGGCGAAGCTACAGCATAGTTTGTTTCAACTTACTTTCTGTACTTTCCTGAAACCAGACTAATATTGTTTGAAGGTCAGTCTGTGGGAGAGGTAAATTCAGTTACAATCATGGATGAATTTTTTTTTTGTCTGGTTTGCAATGTTGTTGATCTTCACATGCTGTGTTTTAAATTAAAAATAATAAGAACAGATGGCATGGTGTAAAGAATCAATTTTCACTCTCAACACCAATACTGCCCTTGTTATCTCTACTTCCAGCTGTTCTCCCATTCCCTTCCAACAGATATTCAAGGAACTGATGTATAAATAGCTTGGCTACCATATACTGCAAAGCAACATGTACGATTTGACCGTGGTACTCCAGACTTCCATTTTTCCCCGTTTTATTTCCTCCACTGACATACAACCCAGGCTAGGTTAGAGATCTGAACACCATACTTAAAGTGAGAGTGTGAAATATTGGGATTACTGGGAATTATGGGAGCTTTTAGCACCAGGGAATTTCTTTCCTCACTCCCAGACAGCTGCCAGCCCAGATGGGGTAGGAAGCAACTGTTGACAATATGCCAAGAACAGAATTCCAGGTGGAGGGAGGCCACTGTCCAGCACAAATGGAATGATCAACAGGAAAGATGTATCATGCAGGGAAATAGAAGAGGATTTGAAGAAGAGTCGGATCATAGATCTCCACAAGGAGTTTCTTCACTCAATTTGTTCTTGTAGTCCCAGAAGCACTCTCTGTTGTATTCATCCAGAATGCTGCTTCATGATCTAAATGCAAAAAACTTTATTGGGCACGTAATAATGACACAATAAAAAAATTAGTATCAGTATGTATTCGAACATAGGGGGAAATGTCTTCACTGAAATGGTCATGACAGTGTGAAACGAGATGCCAGGACAAGTGGTGCATGCAAGCTTGATTTCAACTTTTAGCTGAACTTTGGATAGCTACATGGATGGTATGCATGTGGAGAGTTATGGCCCCGGTGCAGGTAGATGGGAATAGGAAGTTGAAATGGTTCGGCATGGACCAGATGGGTTGAAGGGCCAGTTTCTGTGCTATACTTTTCTATGACTGTATGATTCTAAAGATACAGAAATGTATGAAGATGTCTCATACACCTTGTCAGTCTAAACTCATGCTGATAGGGTAAGAGTAGCTAAGATGCACTGAGTAGGATAACTAAGTGGGCAAGGCACAGTGTATTCCAATTAATTGGGACACTTCGGGACCATTATATTTTGGCATGTTTAAGCGGTTACCCTAATTTGCCAAAGTTTCATGGAAATAGTTTAAAAGTTATAAATAAGACCAACTACCATTTAACTGAGAACTAAATGATGTATTTAAATGAAATACAGAACAAATTATAACCCTACCAATGGTACTGCAGACTATAAAATGGTATTAGTTCCTACTAGGTTCTCGCCAGAGGGATTCATCCAGTCTTCCCTGCTGTGTATGGGCTGTCCAGGGAGGGGTAAATCATGCAGATAGGCAGACCACAAGCAATTCAGAGATGGAAACAGATAACCCACATTATCCAACATGGATCCAGCTTCAAATGTTAACTTAAAAAGCTACTTGATCAACACAATAGTGCTGCCTTACAAAGCGTCATCAATATTTGAGCGTGGAGGCCACAAAACTACCTTCAATGCAGTGTTTCTGCAAGTTGGGCTACAAATGCTAACAGCAAAATGAATGTCTTACAATTGAAGTCCATTATAATTATAGTGCGAAGTTTCAAGCATAAAACTAAAAGTATTGTTTCAGCTTGAATTTTATGTCCAGAGTAGATACCCTTGTTTTCAGTGTAATCAAAAAACCAGTAGATTTGAAAGGCTGATAAACAAAAAAAAACCTTGTTATATCAGTGGATTCTACTGATTATTATAATGAAGGAAACGGCCACACACCCCAGCTAAAAATCCAGGATATAATACAAAAATGGTAATGGCAAATAATGATTGAAAAAAGACAGATCTCCAAAACTCAGGATTATAAATGAGTTAAGGATGATGGGTACTGAAAATGTCCACAGTTGGGACTAGAGGCGGCTTCATGCACCTTGGGAATGGGTATATGACAAGATTTAAAGCAGGAGGTGGGACACCTAAAATATTGGAGGGGAGTGGTATGTCTGTAAATAACAGGAACATCATGAAATCTGTTTGAACTGGCTAGAGACCTGAGGTTGTCTTTACCTGGGTAGAGACCTTAGGATTCTTAATTACTCTGTGTAGAGGTCTAAGGTTTCATCTTACATTGAAAAAGTCAGAATTAGTTGGTGAGGAGACTTCAGATTTCCATTTGCATCAGAGTAAAATGAGGAAGTAACATGCAAGGCCATCCAGGGCTTTTTAGGATAGGAGCTTTGAGAAACTGTGTGTACATTCTGCATTCTGTATGCATTGGATCAGAGGAAAATGGGAAGGGTCTCAAATGTGTGGAGAAGTTAGGAGAAGTTAGAACAGAAGTTTTCCTGAACTCTGAAATGGAGGGGGGGGTGGGGGGGGGGCGGGGTTGCTGAAAGAATTGAATAGGCTCCCAGATTTGGCAGCATTTTGAGTGAATGAGGTGAATGTCTCCCTCTGCACCTTCACTGGAAGGGTGTTAACCTTTGCTGGACCATTTTTCACTGTCAAAAACAGTCACCTTCCCCCTTCAGCTCACTGTCTGCTTTAGTTAGGAGGCTGATCTGACCAGTTTAGATGGCTGCATGAATTATTCCTTAATTGCACCTCTCTATCCATGGAGCCTTCTTCACTGTCATGAAATTTTGGGTGGGGGAGAGTTCACCTGTTTCTATTTTGTTCTCCAGCACATTTTTTGTTTTAATCATTGCACACTTGATAGCATAGTTCACATTGGGCTCACATTAAGCAATTCCCTTATTTTCTTTTAGGATTTTTATATCATAGTATTTTCTTTGATGAGTTCAATAAGACATTTTCTTTGATAATGTAAAATTCCCTTTAGGATATTTGAATTAAATGTACTGTAATAATAATTTTTAATGTCTCAGATTGTTTATGGAACATTCATTGTCCAGAAGCTCTTCAGCTCCTTTTTATAGCTTATGCCAAACATGGATCAAAAGAGGAATCTTAAAAACATGGAGTTAACATCACTGAAGTCATGCCGAAACACTGATCTAGCCTCAGGCAGATTGCTGTGTTCAAATTTGTTCCCTTATAGAGGGCACTGGAGAGTGTCCAGGCAAGATTTACAAAGATGGGTCCTCTACAGATAGGGTAAATGCAAACAGGCTATTTTCACCAAGGTTGGTTGAGACTAGAACTAGAGATCATGGGTTAAAGGTGATAGGTGAAATGTTCAAGGGGATCGAGTGACCAGCAAAAGAGAAGGATGTGGGTTCCATTTCAGCATTTAAGTGAAATTTGGATAGGTACATGGATGGGAGGGGTATGGAGGGCTACGGTCTGAGTGTAGATCGATAGGACTATGCAGAATAATGGTTCAGCATGGACTAGATTGGCCAAGGGGCCCGTTTCTTCACTGTAGTTTTTAATGACTCTATAAGGGACAGCAATTACAAGTTTAAGACTTTTCTTTTGGGAGAAGGTTGGGAGAAGATCTGATAAATGTGAATGTGTTGGAAATGAGAAAGGAACTGGCCAGAACAGATAATGGGAGACTGTTCCTCTTACTGGAGGAATTGACAATAGAGGTCACAGGTATAAAATAATGGAGAAGAGAATTAATGGTAACAAGTTATCAAACGTTTTTGCACATGTGTTTAGAATTTGGAATGCAGCACATACAGATAATGTGGAGTATTGTTTACTCTTTTCCATAGACGCTGCCTGATCTGCTGAGTTCCTCCAGCATTTTGTGTGAGTTAATGTGGAGTAAGGATTCATGGTTGCCCTAAAGGGAGACTAAGATGAATACTTGTTGAGGAAAAATTTACAAATCTATGTCAAAAAGACTAGGGAGAGAAACTGATGAGAAGCTTTGGTAGAGAGTAGGTGCAGACATGATTATTCAAAATGGCCACCATTGTACTGTATGGCAACTTTTTCAAGATGTTTTGCTGATAACCAGCTAAGCTTCATAATGTTTGATAGTAATAGGTCAAAAAGAATCGATAAATTTTGAATTTTGAGATTGTGGGGAATGATGGATTTAGGTGTGAATGGCAGAAGTTTGCTTTTTTTGGGATATGAATATACAGAAAAGATGCAGAGAGTATTGGAGCATAATTGAAGCTTAACAGCAATAAATAAATTCTGAATAAAGCATTAATCACAACACTGGCAGTGGAAGCATGTCCTTGGCATGGAATACATATGGTTTCCGATATTTAGAAATGTCATAACAATATTCTTGTGCCTTGAATACTGGTAAGATAGATTCATAATAGCCTGCTTGAACTAATTACTAAATAAAATGAAACAGGAACGGCAAACCTCCTAACATGGTCTAAAAAGAGATAAGCATGCTAAAATATTTAAGCTAAAATAATGATCTGCTAAGAAATTTGACCTCCAAGTTTCGGCCCGAAACATCGTTATTACCTCCTCCCATAGATGAAGTCTGGCCTGCTGAGTTCTGCCAGCATTTTGTGTTTTTTATTTATTTCCAGCATCAGCAGATTCACTTGTGTTGCTTCAGTTTCAACTTATTTATTTGTATAATCTCTAGATATAGAACATAGAGCATAGAAATTTACAGCATATTATAGGTCCTTCGGCCCACAATGTTGTGCCAAACACGTAACCTAGCGCATAAGCCTCTATTTTTCTAAGTTCCATGTACTTATCTAAGAGACTCTTAAAAGACCCTTTTGTACCTCCTTCCACCACCACAGCTGACAGTGCATTCCACGCATCCACCACTCTCTGTGAAAATCTTACTCTGGAAGTTCCCTAGGTACCTATTTCCAAGCGCCTTTAAACAATGCCATCTCGTGTTAGCCATTTCAGCCCTGGGAAAGAAACCGCTGGCTATTTACACAGTCAATGCCCCTCATCATCTTATATATCTCTATCAGGTCATATCTCATCATCACTCCAAGGAGAAAAAGCCAAGTTCACTCAACCTATACTCATAAAGTACGCCCTCCAATCCAGGCAACATCCTTGTCAGTCTCCTCTGCACTCTCTCCACATCATTCCTGTAGTGAGGTGACCAGAACTGAACACAGTATTCCAAGTGGGGTCTGACCAAGGTCTTATATAGCTTTAGCATTACCTCACAGCTCTTGAACTCAGTCCCACAGTTGATGCATACCAACACACCATACGCCTTCTTAAAAACACTGTCAACTGATGCAGCAGCTTTGAGTGTCCTATTGACATGGACCCCAGGATTTCTCATATCCTCCATACTGCCAAGAGTCTTTCAGCAATGTTCACTCACTACAAGGTTCCATCAGATGTTAAGGCATAGAAGCAGAACTAGACCATTCAGCCCTTTGAGTCTGCTCCACTACTCCATCATGGCTGATTTATTATCCCGCTCAACCCCATTCTTCTGACTTCTCCCCATAGTCTTTCATGCCCTGAGTAATCAAGAACCTATCAACCTCCACTTTTAAGTATACTCACTGACATGGCCTCCACAGCTGTCAGTGTCAATGAGCTGCACAAATTCACCACCCTTTTGCTAAAGAAATTCTTCCTCATGACCTTTCTAAATGGACGTCCCTCTGTTCTGTGGTAGTTTCTTCCAAAAGTCTTCAGCCATTAGGTTTTTTCAACCATTCTGAATATTTGAGAAGTGCTACTGGACATTTTATTTTGTTAGGGTTTGATTAAGTGTTGGTGGTCTCTGGTTAATAAGGATGGAAAGAATACTTAAAGAATCCATTAGGAATATGGTGTGAAGTAGCCAAGTGCAATAAGAAATCAATAAAATTTGCAGATGCAAACAAAGAGTCAATGAGAAATTGATGTTGCTGACTTCACCGTAGGAACAAATGTATTCAAAAGTAACACTATATTAGAACATAGAACATTACAGCACAGAAACAGGCCTTTTGGCCCTTCTTGGTTGTGCCGAAACATTTTTCTGTCTAGTCCCACTGACCTGCACCCGGCCCATATCCTTCCATACACCTCTCATCCATGTACCTGTCAAAGTTTTTCTTAAGTATTAAAAGAGAGCCCTCATTTACCACTTCATCTGGCAGCTCATTCCACACTCTCACCACTCTCTGTGTGAAGAAGCCCCCCCCCCCCCATGTTCCCTTAAACTTTTCCCCCTTCACCCTTAACCCATGTCCTCTGGGTTTTTTCTCAAAAACCAGTGGAAAAAGCCTGCTTGTATTCACTCTATCTATACTCAGCATAATTTTATATACCTCTGTCAAGTCTCCCTCATTCTTCTACGCTCCAGGGAATAAAGTCCTAACCTAGTCAACCTTTCTCTGTAACTCAGTTTCTCAAGTCCTGGCAACATCCTTGTAAGCTTTCTCTGCACTTTTTCAACCTTATTAGCATCCTTCCTGTAATTCGGTGACCAAAACTGCACACAATACTCCAAATTCGGCCTCACCAATGCCTTATACAACCTCACCTTAACATTCCAATTCTTATACTGAATACTTTGATTTATAAAGGCCAATGTACCAAAAGCTCTCTTTACTACCCTATCTACCCATGACACCACTTTTAGGGAATTTTGTGTCTGTATTCCCAGATCCCTCTGTTCTACTGCATTCCTCAGTGCCCTACCATTTACCTTGTATGTTCTACCTTGGTTTTTCCTTCCAAAGTGCAATACCTCACACTTGTTTGTATTAAGCTCTATCTGCCATATTTTTGTTCGTCCAGATCCCTCTGCAAGCTTTGAAAACCTTCCGCACTGTCCACTGCACCACCAACCTTTGTATCATTAGCAAATTAGACTTGAACTTAAATTTAAAAGGAGAGTTTTCTTGCTAACAATACCACCTTAGGTACTCTGTGCAGGTATGTTTGCGAAATGCTGAACTAAAGACATTACTTGTAGGAGGTGGATTGTTATAACAAATTCAACACCATACTTGCTGTAAGTAATGGTGTGTCAAGGTTCCTCCCATGAGGCAATGTGAAAGATAGTGTTGTAATCTGCTGAGGAGCATTATGAAACCATGCACTCTGACCACTCCTGCTAATCTTCATGAAAGGTAATTTAAAAACAATAATTTCTTTAAACTGTATGCATTTAAGTCAAATGCTCTAATGAGTATGAACATTAAATTTATGCCCAGAAGTTAATGATAATTTAAGAATAGCAAGCATGCTTTCTCATTTTCTGTAAGTTAGGGAGTCTGGAATCAATTGTAATTTTCACTGGATCTGAGGGAAAAATATTATTTCCACTATCTCAATATCCCTGATCTCTTTTTACACGTTCATGGTATGTGGGTTCCATTGGAAATACCATTCATCAGCTTCATCTCTAACAGCCTGAATAGCTATTGAAACGGTAGTAATGAATTTCTTTGTTTGAACTGCTTCAGCACACTTAGTGACAGCACTCCTTCCCCTATTGTTGTTAAATCAGTCTTTCGAAATCAGCAACGATTAAAGTCTGGTCCTGCATTTCCAATTGCACCTCAACCCCTCCTTATCATCTATCATTTGCCAGCTCCTGCTTCATGCACCCCCCACCCCCTCACCCCTTTGTACTGGCCATCCATCTATCCCCTCTGAGCTCTCAGTCCCGAAGAAGGGTCTTAACCTGAGAAGTTGACTATCCCTTTTGATGTGCCCAAAGCTGTAGGGCGTATGACAAGGAGGGTCATGGCAACTGGAAGCTTTCGTATTGTCTGCTGTCCTTGCTTTTCTCGGTTATAGAGGCTTGAGGACCAAACACGTGTACTTGAAGAAATCCTGACCAGCTTCTGCAGTGCAGCCTCATGTAGACTTTTTTTCTTGGTTCAATAAATAATTACCTAATGGACAGATCTCCTGATTTCTAGTTATATAACGTTCCTTGTGTTCTTTGACATCACATTCTGTCAAATACTGCTTTTACATCAAACGTGGGCATTTCCACATTTCTGCTATGCACCCTGCAATATAAACTATGCACCTCAACATTGCAATGAGGCCTTAAGCTGCAGTCATGGCAAAATCCAAGCGAAGCATCAGGGAGCAGCATATTGAAGAGTACATAAGCTCTTAACTAGTGTTAACTAGTGTTATTGATGAGGCTATCAGAATCAGAATCAGGTTTATTATCACCAGCATGTGACATGAAATTTGTTAACAGCAGCAGCAATTCAATGCAATACATAATATAGAAGAAGAAAAAATAACAATAAATAAAATTTAAAAATAATGATAAATAATGAGTAAATCAATTACATATATTGAACAGGTTTTTTTAAAAGTGAAAAAAACAGAAATACTGTATATTTTTAAAAAGTGTGGTAGTGTCCAAAGATTCATTTAAGAATCGGATGGCAGAAGGGAAGAAGCAGTTTCTGAATCGCTGAGTGTGTGCCTTTAGGCTTCTGTACCTCCTACCTGATGGTAACAGTGAGAAAAGGGCATGCCCTAGGTGCTGGAGGTCCTTAATAATGACTGCTGCCATTTCTGAGATGCCGCTCCCTAAAGATGTCTTGGCTAGTTCCCAAGATGGAGCTGACTAGGTTTACAACCTTTCTGCAGCTTCTTTTAGTCCTGTGCAGAAGCCCCTCCATAACAGACTGTGCTGCAGCCTGTCAGAATGGTCTCCACAGTACAACTATAGAAGTTTTTGAGTGTATTTGTTGACATGCAAATCTCTTCGAACTCCGAATGAAGTATAGCCGCTGTCTTGCCTTCTTTATAACTACATCATTATGTTGCGACTAGGTTAGATCCTCAGAGATCTTGGCACCCAGGAACTTGAAGCTGCTCACTCTCTCCACTTCTTATCCCTCTATGAAGACTTGTATGTGTTCCTTTGTCTTACCTTGCCTGAACTCCACAATCAGCTCTTTCGTTTTTCTGACATTGAGTGCCAGGTTGTTGCTGTGGTGCCACTCCACTAGTTGGCATATCTTACTCCTGTACATGCTCTTGTCACCACTTGAGATTCTACCAACAATGGTTGTATCATCAGCAAATTTACAGATAATATTATAGATGGATTTAGAGATGGTATTTGAGCTATGTCTAGCCACACAGTCATGTGTATATAGAGCAGTGGGCTAAGCACACACCCAATTACTTTTTGCCCAATTCTAATGACCCTAGCGAGGGCAGCAGTAAGCCACATTCTTGAACTGCTGTAGTCCTTCTGAAGTACTCTGATTGTGCTGTTTGTTAGAGGTTTCCAGGATGTAAATGGAGGGTAATGGATAATGGAGGGCCAGTGACATATTTCCAAGCCATGGAGGCGTGTGACCTCTAGAGAGATCTGTAGGTGGTATAATTCTCAGATACATGCTGGCCTTGGCAGCAGGTTAGGCATTTGAGAGCTACTGTTGGAGTAACTTAGAGGAGCATTTTATCAATGATGCGTACCACAAAAAAGCCTTGCATAGAGTGATTGTGATTGTTAGGACTGTTCAGAGTAAGACATGAGGCTATGATATCTTGACTCAGGAGCAGTAATGGTATGACTGAGCCCAGGATCTTTTATTCTTTACTTTTTTGTAATGCCTTTTTAGCGTGAAACTGCCTAACTTGGGCACCACAATCATTTATTTAGTGGCTGGCGAAACACTATTACAGCTCATAGCATTTTGGAGTACATAGTTCAATCTGGCACCATCTGAGAGGAGATTGTACATTCTCCCCGTGACCACATGGGTTTCCTTCAGGTGCTCTGGTTCCTTCCACTGTCCAAAGATGTACTGATAAATAGGTTAATTGGGCATTGTAAATTGGCCTGTGATTAGGCTCATTTCAAGTAGGTGGGTTGCTGGACAATGTGGCTCTTTGGGGCAGAGGTATCTGATTCATGTTGCTTATGATAAACTAGCAGATGCTCATTTCATTAAATGGATACTTAGTTTTATTATTATTGACATACATTTAGCACCATCTGTATACAGCATTCTGTACCTTATTCATATTAAAATATATTATCTGTATAAAGAGGGTTCACATGGAGAGAATAAAAAGAGAATGATAAGTATTAAGAATCTGCCAGGTGAGCATTAGAGTGATTTATTGAAGATAATAACCCTGAATTTTAACTTTATCAGATTTTCCAGTCTGTCTAATAAAGAAAAGAGTTCTGCCAAAGCAATTTGTCAATTATACACCTGCCTTTAAATGCAGTGCTTAGTACTCAGGAATGACAACACACCGTTAATGTAAGTTTAATGTTTTACATCTGCTTCAAAACATTCTTGGGAGAAGCTATGAATCAGTGGTAAAAAACCATAAAACTCAGAAGGAAAGATCATTTACTGCTCAGTTCTGAAAGAAATATTTGCACAGGAGTGGAATATAAATTCGTCCATGTCAAGAGATCATAAAGGATTGTTGCCATCTTTATATTTTTATACTTTTGGATTAAACTCAGTTATAATCATGTTTTAAGATACAGTGCATCCCGGTTAACTGGGACACATCAATACAATTTGGCCCAATTAAGCAGCTTCCCAATTAGCCAAATTTTCATGGAAGTAATTAAAAATGTATAAAGAGTATAAACTGCCATTTAACAAAATAACAAATTATATATTTAAATGAAATACAGACCTACACTAGTACAGAACTATAAAACTGCATATTAGTTCCTAGTAGTTGTCAATGGAGGGATTTAACTAGTATATATCCATATTCGTTTGATTGACTCTAAATGAATGAAATCAGTGCAGATACCTAGTACCGTTAAGGGACTGCAATGCTTTTGATGATTGCATCCTCCAAGTACTCATTTTCATTGTAATGTTCAAGATGATTAGTGATACCTCAAAATTTTTTGTAGTGCGTAATTTAATTTTCACTCCTGGCTGTTTCTGGGCATCTCCAAGCCTGGCTGATTGAAACCACAGTGAGCAAAACAGTTCTGAATTGTTTTACTGCTTACAGTACTTATCACCAAATATCAGCAGGAAAAACTACTGCTTTATGAATACAAACACACACAACTGTTGCTATTAAAACTGTTCATTCAAGGTCCACTGTAGTGTCTTACAGCTACACAGGTGCAATTGACAGATGATAGTTAGAAACCGTTCAGCAACAGTCTTCTGTCCCAATAAAGTGGCATGGTGTCAGAAATAAATGAAGGGAAACCAAGCTATGTTCTTGATTAGTTTTTGTTCTTGAGAGTTGTCTCAAATAACTGGCTGTCCCAATTAACTGAAATCCACTGTATTTTAAAACATTTTTTGTCATATCTCATCAGATAAATGTGTCATCAGCAACAGAATTTAAGCTTAGGTTAAATAAGTGGTTGAATGCTTTAAATCATCCTAAAAAACTTTATAATTATCTTTGAGTTCTTAATTAGAAATCTTCCTGTAGCCCATCTACTTTCGAGGTTCAACGTGTTGTGCATTCAGACCACTGTAGTAATGTGCGGCTATTTGCGTTAGTGTTGCCTTCCTGTCAGCTTGAACCAATCTGACCATTCTCCTATGACCTCTCTCATCAACAAGGCATTTTTTGCCACAGAACTGCTGCTCATTGAATGTTGTTTTTAAATTTTTCGCACCATTCTCTGTAAAGTCTAAAGACTGTTGTGTGTGTAAATTTCAAGTAAAAAGCAGTTTTTGAGATACTCAAATCAACCCTTCTGGAACCAACAGTCATTCCGCAGTCAAAATCACATACATCACATTTCTTCCCCACTCCCATGGTTAATTTGAGTGACGACTGAACCTCTTGCCCATGTCTACATGCTTTTATGACTTGAGTTGTGGCCACATGTTTGACTGATCAGATACTTATATTAATGAGCAGTGGTATAGGTGTACCTAATAAAGTGGCCAGTGGTTGTATGTAAAAAAAGTTGCAACATACACTTGTCTGAGACATTTATAGATAGAATTTTGTCATTGTTGACCAGACCCTCACTTGGAACATTCTTCAGAACAGTGTTATATTCCTACAGCCAAAAACGTACAGTTTAAATTTCACTGCAAACTCTAAACAGATATGGTCACAAAGTCAGCCATACTTAGAATGCCAATAAAATCAGTCCCAAGATTTATACTCCCCTTTATCTCCTTTTCATTCCTCTTTCGATTTATTTTTCTTCCTTCTTTTTTATGTATTATGTTGGCTCTGTATTAATGACAAGATTTTGAGTTAATCTTTAACATCCAGGGTCTTGCTTGACATGGGATGTAGAACTCCTGTTGGCAGGAGCAAAAATCCATGTGGTTAAAACGTTCATTGGTATTGAGATATTTTAACGTGCCCATGCAGAGTGTTTGGTATTACCCATGCATAATAACTGGAATTTCTCTCAGTTTCTGCTACTTCTAATAAAGATTGGGATCTCGAACACACTGCCCAAGAACGTGGTGAAAGCAAGCCTTCCAAATGTTTGTAAGTATCTGGATGGGCACTTGAATCACTAAGACCTGGAAAAGTCTGATCAAGTGGCTGGTTAATGGGAGGAGTAGAGATGAGTACTTGATTGTTGCTATGGACCTGGTGGGCTACAAAGTTTGTTTGTGTTGTATAATCTAGTGTTTTTGTCACTTGATGTTGCCCCAGATAGAGAAGGGTGAAACATTTGATGAAATGCAAAACAAAAATTAAATCGAGGTATCACTGTAAAACCACAACAATTCTTGGATAAAGCTAAAAGCAATATCCAGTAGATAGTTTAAAATTCAACAAATTGTTGCAGCTCACATTCTCTTTTGACAAAGTGATATTATATTCAGTGTTCTCTCCTCTTTCCTCTCTTCCCATGTGATCCTGAGGTCTCTGGGATTCAGTCTTTCACATGCTTATTGCCACCCCTCAATCCCCAAAGGTCAATATGCCAGTGCCTGTTTCAGAAGCTGTCACTTGAGTTTAATAACTCAGCTGATCAAAAATGCCAGGAAACCATTAAGGCCCTCACCAATCTCATGGTAATTCGACTATGGTTTTCTATTATATCTCTCACACAGATGATTCATATCTATTTTGCTTTGGCTGTATGTTGGTTTACTAAAAAAAAGAGGTTCTGCAGCATTTTTTTTACAATTCCCAGAACCATGAGCACCTGCATGTTTTACATAATGGTAATATCCTGGGTTAAGGGTTAAATTACTCTGTGAAACTTTCTGTCATGGAGGGCATGATTTCCTGAATGCAGAAGGTCTCAACTCGAAAAGTCAATTGTTTATTTCACTGCATAGATGCTATGTGCTCTTCTAAGTTCATTCATCATTTTGCATGTGAAGCTTTCTACAACCCTGTTCGCCTTTCCTCTGAACAATTTTATTGGGAAATTTGCCATGGTCTATACACTTAGCAGCCACTTTAATAGGTATACTGGTACACCAGTTCATTTACGAAAATACCTAATCAGCAAATCATGTGCCACCAACACAATGCATGTGGACATGGTCAAGAGGTTCAGTTGTTGTCCCGTCCAAATATCGTAATGGCAAGAAATGTGATCTAAATGGTTTTGACTGTGGAACAATTGACGGTGCCAGACGGGGTGGTTTGAGTATCACAGAAATTGCTGGGATTTCCACACACAACAGTCTCTAGGGTTTACAGAGAATGGAATGAAAATTTTAAAAAATCATCCAATAAGCAGCAGCTCTTTAGGCAGAAATGCCCTGTTGATGAAGGACATTGAGAACCCCCTAGACAGTGAGATTGGGAGAATACAGGGAGAATTCTACAAGGGATGGTGTAGCAGGAGAGGCAAAATTGAGCAAGAAAGATAAAAAAGTGTCCCAATTGGGTTTGTTTGAAGTGATTATGTGTGACTATTCTTTAGTCAGGAAATGAGAGCCAATTGTGATGCTGCATCAGTCACCAAGTCTAGCTCAATAGAGATAGTTCTGGGTAACTAAGGAAGTTGTGTCAGCGGTTACATCATCAAGTGTTAGTGAGTGTAGCCTTTGCAATCACTGCTCCAGGGTTTCATTGATATAATTATATCCATGCTGCTCTCTATTGGAGATTGAACCATGGATTCTTCAACATCAAAGGCAAAACTGTCAACTTTGAAGTAATTCTGGTAATTGATGTGCAGCAACAACACTGCAGACCAAAAATATCACCACATAGATAACATGCAGAGAGTGCATGATCACATGTGTCCAGCCTGACCCCAAACAAATACTCATGCACTAGTATTCCATCTTATTCATGTTTTATAAAATACCTGCATGACATTGATAAGTATGTTTTTTTATTGTATCATAAGAACATAACAAATAGGAGCAGGAGGAGGACATCTGGCCCGTTGAGCCTGCTCCACCATTCAATAAGTTAATGGCTGATCTGACCATAGACTCATCTCCACCTAACTGCCTTTTCCCCATAATTCTGAATTCCCCTACTATGCAAAAACCTATTCAAACCTTGTCTTAAATATATCTGCTGAGGTAGCCTACACTACTTCATTGAAAGCAGAATTCCACAGATTGACCACTCTTTGGGAAAAGCAGTTTCTCGTCATCTCATCCCAAATTAGCTCTCCCAAATCTTGAGGCTATTTCCCCTCATTCTCGTCTCACCTACTAGTGGAAACAATTTTCCTGCCTCTATCTTATCTATACCTTTCATAGTTTTCTATGTTTCTATAAGATCTCCTCTTATTCTTCTGAATTCCAGCAAGTGCAGTCCCAGGCGACTCTAACTCGCTCATCTTTGTAGTCAACCTGGTGAACCTCCTCTGCACTGCCTCCAAAGTCAATATATCCTTCCTCAAGTCAGAAGATCAGAACTAAAGTTAATCTCCAGATGCAGCCTCACCAGTACAGTTGCAGCATAACCTTCTTGCCCTTAAATTCAATCCTTCTAACAACGAAGGCCAACCATGCGGCATTGACATGACTGACATTAGTCTTGAACTTAGTGGCTTGTCAAGCCAGTTCAAAGGAGTAGTGACATATCAATATTGATTGGCCATTATTATATCAAACAGCAGTTTTACCTTGATGGGATCTAGGATTGCATGCTGCCAGAAATAAAGGCAAGGACAGCAGATTTCCTTCCCCAGTGAACACTGGTAAACCAGTAGAGCAATTCTAACTATCTAATAATCCCATGGCAGCCATTATGGATGCTACCTTTTTAATTACAGATTAATTGAATTAATTAACTGAATTTCAATTCCTCAGCTGTTGTCAGATTTGAATACGTTTCTAGTTCATTACTCTAGGCTTTTGGGTTTTAGGCTGAGTGAAAAAGAACTATATTTTCAAGCCCCATATGAAATGTTAAGGTTAATGTAGCAATTCCTCTTTCAAGTCAGAGGAAAATGGAGTCAAGCCCCATCTGGACAGTTGTAGCTATTAGAGACAAGGTATGAATACTAAAATGATACAGAGATTGTAATCATGAAGTGTGGAATTGAGATCAGCCTCCAGCCACCTATCCATCTCTTCTCTCCCCAGCACAGTTATCCAATTCTCCAGTTAAGCTAATAAACATTTAACTGACTAATGACATTCTTTTGGTGCTGGATATTAAAAGCAGAAGAAATCATTTGCCTTTAGTAATAAAGAGAAAGATTGAAGAGACAGAGAGAAAATGCAGAACAATATTGTTTCCAAAGGGTGATTTTATAGTTAATTAAATGCAAATTAATTAAAAGTTTGTCTAATAGAGTCATAGAATCATCCAGCATTTAACAGATCTATTGGAATATAGGGACCGGAGTTTTGAGAGAGTGGAGGTAAAGGGTTATTTGAAGAAGGATCATGGATCAGCTAGTTCCTGACTTCCCAAAATGCACAAATAATTTTTGAACAACCTGGATGCTTTCTCAGTTCCTCCAGCATTTTGTATGTGTCAACTGATCTCTCTTCTCACCACTGAATTCAGGGCAGTGCACAATTGTAGAAGTCACTTAATTGTTTCTGTACTGAAAATCTGGGTGTAAGTAAGATTAAAAAATCAATTAAAGTTAATTAATAAATGTCATATAATATGTAAGTCAATATTTTTTTTGTTTGTTTTATCCTGAAGAAGAGTCAACTATCTATTCATTTCCATAGATGCTGCCTGACCTGCTGAGTTCTTCCAGCATTTTATGTCTGTTGCTTTGGATTTCCAGCATCTGCAGACTTTCTCATGTTTTCTTTAAACCTTGTGCTGCACACATAAACAGGTTGAAACAAATTTGATTATCAGAAATGTTTAAAAGGAGTGGAACTGCAAAAAGCCATCAGGGCAGTTGGAGAGCAAGACCTTGGCAGCTTTGGAAACCAGATGTAGGGAGGCCTGGGGGATGTCTGGAGATGTACAGTTTTAAAGAGTAAGTGTGGCTGCTGGGAACAAATAGAGTGAGCAACATTAAAATAATGTGACCCAATGACTTCGCCTCAAATCTGGGTGAAGTTAGATCTCTGTCATAACGACAAATTATTTCAGCAAATACCGTTGAAGTCAGATGTTTACATACACCTTAGCCAAATACAATTAAACTCAGTTTTTCACAATTCCTGACATTTAATCCTAGAAAATATTCCCTGTCTTAGGACAGTTAGGATCACTACTTTATTTTAAGAATGTGAAATGCCAGAATAATAGTAGAGAGAATGATTTATTTCAGCTTTTATTTCTTTCATCACATTCCCAGTGGGTCAGTAGTTTACATACACTTTGTTAGTATTTGGTAGCATTGCCTTTAAATTGTTTAACTTGGGTCAAACGTTTTGGGTAGCCTTCCACAAGCTTCTCACAGTAAGTTGCTGGAATTTTGTTCCATTCCTACAGACAGAACTGGTGTAACCGAGTCAGGTTTGCAGACCTACTTGCTTGCTCATGCTTTTTCAGTTCTGCCCACAAATTTCCTATCGGATTGAGGTCAGGGCTTTGCGATGGCCACTCCAATATCTTGACTTTGTTGTCCTTAAGCAATTTTGCCACAGCTTTGGAGGTATGCTTGGGGTCATTGCTCACTTGGAAGACCCATTTGCGACTGATCTTTAATTTCCTGGCTGATGTCTTGTAATGTTGCTTCAATATATCCACATAATTTTCCTTCCACATGATGCCATCTATTTTGTAAAGTGCACCAGTCCCTCCTGCAGCAAAGCACCCCCACAACACGATGCTGCCAACCCCATGCTTCACGGTTGGTATGGTGTTCTTCAGCTTGCAAACCTTCCACTTCTTCCTCCAAACATAACAATGGTCATTATTGCCAAACAGTTCAATTCTTGGTTCATCAGCCCAGAGAACATTTCTCCAGAAAGTAAGATCTTTGTCCCTATGTGCACTTGCAAACTGTAGTCTGGCTTTTTTATGGTAGTTTTGGAGTAGTGGCTTCTTCCTTGCTGAGCAGCCTTTCAGGTTATGTCGATATAGGACTTGTTTTACTGTGGGTATAGATACTTGCCTACCTGTTTCCTCCAGCATCTTCACAAGGTCCTTTGGTGTTGCTCTGGGATTGATTTGCACTTTTCACACCGACGTATGTTCTATGTTCACCTCTAGGAGACAGAATGCGTTTCTTTCCTGAGCGGTATGACGGCTGCGTGGTCCTATGGTGCTTATAGTTGCGTACTACTTTTTGTACAGATGAATGTGGTACCTTCAGGCGTTTGGAAATTGCTCCCAAGGACTTGTGGAGGTCCCCATTTTTTTTTTACTGAGGTCTTGGCTGATTTCTTTTGGTTTTATTTGTAAACTTCTGACCCACTGGAATTGTGATATAGTCAATTAAAAGTGAAATAATCTCTGTAAACAATTGTTGGAAAAATTACTCGTATCATGCACAAAGTAGATGTCCTCAACAACTTGTCAAAACTATAATTTGCTAATATGAAATCTGTGGAGTGGTTAATGAGTTTTAATTACTTCAACCTAAGCGTATGTAAACTTCTGACTTCAACTGTATATTTAAACATAGAAGAGAGAGCGAAGCATGTTAAATTCTTACTAATACGAGCATAAATTTAGTATTTATTGTTTTTATTTTGAACATTCACTTGAGACTTATGTGTAATTTAAAGACATCAATATCTTTTTAAATTACCTTTCCTAAAGATTAGCAGAAGTGGGAAGAGTGCATTGTTACATAATGCTCCTCAGTAGATTACAACACTATCTTTCACATTGCCTCATGGGAGGAACATTGACACACCATTATTTACAGCTTGTATGGCCTTGAATTTGTTATGTGGAATCCATCTTCTCTAAAGACTATTTTCGGTTACTATACCTGTGTACGATACTTAATGGCAATGTTGTTCACAAGACAACTCTTATTGTAAATTTCTGTTCAGGTCTAAAACATCCTTAAAATTGAAATTATGGACATCGTTTTCACACAGTCTGTTATTTTGCATCTGCAAATTACTTGATTCCTTATTCCACTTGGAGCTGCATTCTTAATGGATATTGTAAGTATCCTTTCCACCCTTTATCACCTAGAGCCCATCAAAATTTAATCAAACCCCAACAAATAAAACATCCAGTAACACTTCTCAAACATCTCAAAACAGTTGAAAATTCCTACTAGTTTATGACTTTATAAATAACATCGTAATGAGTGAACATTATTGTGGATATCTGGAAATATAAAAATCAATTATAAACACAAAGGATAGTGGAGGTGCTTGAAATTCAGAGCATCACAAATGAAATGTTGGAGAAACTCAGCAGATCAGGTAGCATCTATGGAAATGAGACCCTTCTTCAGGCCTCCAGCATTTTGTGTGTGTTATAGCTGATTGAACTATCTCAGTTTTGATATTCAAATAGACATTCCTAGCTCTTTCTACACATTGTTGGGGAGATTGTCATTCTTGTTTACTTTTATCTTATAATTGCATCAGTCCGTACAGTTCTACCTTACTGGCACTGGAGGCACAAATGTTTTGGTTATTACATTTCTAAATATCTGAATCAAATTATTGTACATTACAATACACTACAGTATGTGTTGTTTCAATGCTGTTATTATTCATTTGATATTATTGTCATTGCTGTTGAGTTTCAGGTATTCATTTTCACTCTTACTTCATCCTTTGTACACGTACACATCATAAGATTTTAGGTTCTGTCAGTTGTATATTTCAACTATTTTGTTTTTATAATTTTAAACAGCAGGATTTCTCAAATCCAATTCTATTGGCTTGTATTTACATTTCTGATCTCTGCCATGTTAATTAACAATTTCTGATTTAACTTCCCCCAGCAACTCTGAAGTTCAAATTATCAGGGAGCCTTTCTTACCGCTCTAATTGTTGGAATTTAATTTAATGTATCAGACTCTGTGTCCTCTGGTCCTTGAACTACTCACCAATGGGAACAGCTTCCTGGTGTTTATCCATCTATATAAGCTGTGATCTCGTACACCTCCAACAAATCCGCTTTCGACCATCTGTGCTTCAGGGAAAATAATCACTCATCCCTGGAACTATTCCAGCAAATATTTTCATCACCCTCTCTGGAAAACAGCTGTTTCCCATTACTCTCTGTTTTCTGTCTTCAATCCAATATTCATCCCTGCTGCTGCTGGCTTTATAATTACATGGGTCTTAGTTTAGCTAACTAGCTTTTTTGTGGAATTCTTTATTGAAAGTTCAAAGTAAATTTATTATTAAAGTACATATATATCACCATGTACAACCCTGAGATTCTTTTTACTGTGGGCATATTCAGCAAACCTGTAGAATATTAACTATAACAGGATCAATAAAAGATCAAGTAGAGTATAGAAAACAACAACCTGTGCAAATACAAATTTAAACAAACAGCAACAAAGAGCAAGAACACAAAATAACAAGATAAAGAGTCTTTCAAGTAAGATAATTGGTTGTAAGAACATCTCAGTAGATGAATGCAGTTATACCATTTTGTTCACGAACCTGACGGTTGAGATCTAGTAATTGTTCTTGAACCTGGCGATGCAAGTCCTGAGGCTTTTGTACCTGTTACCTGATGGCAACAGCAAAAGAGAGTATGCACTGGATGGTGAGGATCTTTGATGACAGCATTTCAGGTAGATATGTCCTCCAATTATCTGCCTATTTCAAGTCCCTTAAGTGCCTTGTTCTCCAGCACCACTCTGGTAACATAGTCTAGATACCCACCACAATATGTGCAAAAGGAAAAAAATTGGCCCGCACATCTCCTCCGATCTTCCCCATTAATTATATGCCTTTTAGTATTAGCCATTTCATCTCTGGGAAGTAAAACTGGTTGTCTACCCTATCTATGCCTTTCATGATTTTATAAACGTCTATCAGATCTTTCCTCAACAGTCGCCATTCCAGAGAAACAATTCTAGTTTGTCCTATGTTCCTTTATAGTATATACCATTCAATCTGGGCAGCCTCCTGGTATACCTCTTCCACACACTCTTCCTAGTTCCCACAACTTTCCTATAATGGGATGACCAGAATTCAGTGCAATACTCTAAATAAAGCTGCAACATTGCACATAGTAAAGGCAAGCATGTCAGAAGCTATCTTTACCACCCTGTCAACCTATGTAGCCACTTTTCGAGAGCTATGGATTTGGACCCCAAGGCCCCTCTGTTCATCAACTTTATTAAGATACAAGTCTGTCTGGTGGGTACTTGAAGCATGTCAATCATTATTCTGTAACAGCGTTACTCACCAATATGTTACCCTTGTCAGGTACACTCTCACTCCTTTGAAGTAATGATTCTTCAATAAACAAGTTCTGCTTTGAACTTTCCCTTGCCCCGCTTCATTATTAATCAACATCTATTCATCTTTGCTCCTCATTAGATAGAAGATACTTGTCCTCACTGGATAAAGCATTACAGAATGAGTAGCGTAAGCATGCTAAAGCAAATACATTAAGGAATTTTGCAATTGTTTCAGTGTAATCAAGTACAAGTAGTTGTACAGATGCAACTTGAGCAATTTAAAAATTACCTTCGGCTTAACCGTATTGCTGCACTTTATTATATGAAATATAAAGAATATTTTAATAAAATACAATGTCATATTTACAGGTTATTATCTATTCTAGTCCCAAAAGGGAATTTATTTATGTAGATGTCCATTTTTTAGCAGATTGCTTCATAATCCATTACGTTTAAACATGTCTGTAACTTCATCTCTTTTTCTTTCTCTTTCCCTCCCTTTCTCTTTTTCTTCCTCTGTCTCTCCCTTTGTATCTGTTTCTTGCCTCCCCTCTCCCTCTCTCTTTCCATCTTTTCTTTCTCTCCCTCTCTATCTCTCCTTCCTTCCCTCCCTTTGCCCATATCTCTCCCCCTTCTCTATCCAGCCTAAATTATTGGTACAAAACTTTTACAAGGATCAACTCACTCATAACATTTCTGGCTGAACGTTAGCTGTATTAACAAGTCTTGTTCCAATGTACTTTCATTTGAAGCATTAATTACACATCTAGTGTTAAATTAGGAAGTTTCTTTTTGTAATCTGTTCCGTCACCTTTTCTTTATTTTTTGCAGTGATAAGGAGATGTCACCTAATTACAGGAAGGATATTAATAAGTTTGAAAGAGTGCAGAGAAGGTTTACAAGGATGTTGCTGGGACTTGAGAAACTGAGTTATAGAGAAAGGTTGAATAGGTTAGGACTTTATTCCCTGGAGTGTAGAAGAATGAGGGGAGATTTGATAGAGGCGTATAAAATTATGTTGGGTATAGATAGAGCTTTTTCCACTGAGGCCAGGGGAGAAAAAAAAACTGAGGTCATGGGTTAAGGGTGAAGGGGGAAATGTTTAAAGGGAACATTAAGGGGGGCTTCTTCACGCAGAGTTGTGGGAATGTGGAATGAGCTGCCAGATGAAGTGGTGAATGTGGGCTCACTTTTGACATTTAAGAAAATCTTGGACAGGTGTACAGATGAGAGAGGTTTGGAGGGATATGGCCCAGGTGCAGGTCAGTGGGACTAGGCAGAAAAATGGTTCGGCACAGCCAAGAAGGGCCAAAAGACCAGTTTCTGTGCTGTAATGTTCTATGGTTCTATGGTTAGATATATTCAAACCTGGTGATTTCATTTGTAACCCATTTATAACATGATAATAGCAGCTTAATTGTAAAGTGTAGAGCTCCTCAGGCATCTTTTGAACATCAGATAAGTAATTGATAATTGATATATTATCTTTAGAATTTATAAAGTAAAAATTATTGAAGCTTAGAGATGTGAATGTACTGAATTCAAAAATGACCCTATTGAACCATATTTTGAATGGCTTTGCAGTACCATTTCTATTAATAATAACAGTGTGTGGCAGGAGATGGGAGGAAATACCTCATCTATGACCACAATAGAACATATGACCATCAGCAATCTTAAATATAAATGACTGACAAATCTGTTTTGTATTTTTTTCAAAATAGCCAAGCATTGCATTGAATAATTTTAGCAAAAATGATTGTATCAGGCATAGATTTCAAAAATTCATAGAAGCATAAAATGTATCTTAATTTGCAATATTCCACAAATAACTTGGAAAATTGTAATCCCTTTATACTAATGACAATGGGACAAAATTGCATTCTTGAGGGGCAGGAATATTTTGAATAATCATATGTAAGTAGATATGTCTCTCACCTGTTTTCATTTATATGTTAATTTTTTATGACATACCAGTTAAGGAGAACTTTGATAAATTGCGCAGTGCACAATAGTTGAAAATTTACTTGTTAAATATACCCATATATATAAAGAGAAATATGAGAGAGAATTAGATCATGAAGTCATGCATAAAACAGACTAAACGATAGTGCAGTTATTTAGAATTTCATAAAAAAATCTGAAAAGTGGAAGTTGATGTATTGTTTTATACATTGTATGAGAGTTGCAATATAAGGATCACTATCATCTCTTAAGAAATGACTTTCAAATAGCAGTAAACTACATTAGTATGTAGAACAACATTCAGATTGTTGTTCACTTTCAAGTGAACAGAGAAGATTTATAGCTGAAATTGAGCTAAACCTACTTTGACAGTTGTGAGTAATTTCATTAACTTTCACTAAATTTCAGGTGATTAGTAAGTGGCAGATTTGCTATATGGGCTACTTTGTGCTGAGGCAATTTATTAGCTGTGTTATGATAACATCTAATAAATACACTGCACAAGCAGGCATCTGTTTTACATGAACAAAGCTGCCATGCTTCACTTGCTGGACAAGTCCACAATTAACACCGCAGAACCTTTGTTGCTTCTTCCTGGTTAGTTTCTGCTCTAGGTCTTCCACTTCTCAGGAGGTAACATCCAACCTGAGGATGGACTTACTACATTCACTTCATTTCTGTTGGCTCTCAGCTGGCTCTCAGGTAAATGTCAAATCTACAAGCATTCATACAGGGGAGATAGAAAGGGATGGGTAAGTGGGAGATTTGACTGTGGCTGGGGTCTTTGATATTTGCTGTGGTTCTGCTTATTCTTGAAGTTTCTCTGGGTTCTCGACTCCATTTTGAGCAGTCACAGGTAAGTGAATGGTAAGAGTTGGTGAGTATCATGAAGAGTTAGGCAACTTACTTGAGTTGTTTCCTCTGCCTACCTGGTAGTTTCTAGTCATTGCAGGAGTCTGGTGTTGGGCATGTGAACAGTGTGGTCTGCCCATGCAGGTTAAGACAAACCACACAAATTGTTAGTTATGGAGAGGAATAATTAGTCTATGGTTTGGGCTGAGACTTTTCAATCAGAACTGGAAAGGGAGGGGGAAGGATGGGGGTAATTAATGCCTTTACACTGGGGACCTTGGCCTAGAAGAGGAAACCGATCTTATTTTCTTTCAAGTACCAATGACTTGAAGAAAATTTAATTTGATAGGACTTCTCTGGTGCTTTGCATGTTGTCTGTATATCAGCATCGTATGGCAGGACAGGAATCATTAATTTCAAGAAGATTATGATGACCATGAACCCTGTGCTGGGCTTAAAGTCAGGATTTCTAAACACCTTTTGACTGGCCAAAGGTTGTACTAGTGCAATGAAAGGTATGGTGGACTTCATCAATACCTGCCTTTGTTAAGGATCAGTTCTGGGATTTGGAAATCAATCCACAATTTTCTTGGATCTTGTCTTAATCAGAGAGTGGTTTTGCATCTCAGAGGCAAATTTGTAGATGACTGGTGTTTACATACGTATAGTGTAATGTCATTTTTTTGGATGTTTTATTAAAGAAGTTGGAAACAATTTTGAGCTTGGTCTTTCATCATGCACAAACACAAGCTTTGTCTGCATTCAGTGAAATCTGGAAGAGTCAGGTCATGTGTTTTCTTGATATTGCTCCCCGCATTTCTCGTGGAGTTGACACCCAGTGAAAATCAGGTCTACTATACTTATCGGTATGGGTTATTTACTGGCCTATTGTTTCCTATTAAACAGTTGTGACATCCCATCCTCTCGTGCACATACAAATGAGCATTGACCTGCTTGATAATGGAGATAATGTTCTCCATTATCTTTTGTTGACTGATTTTACTATTACAATAATTCACCACATAACTGGACATGCTTAACAGAGATCGAATTCTACAAATCAAACAGGTGTTACTTCATCAAAATAACAAGCTCCTAGCCTGAAATCAATTAAGCAAGGAGAAGAAAATTGCTTCTCACTATAAAACTCTTTTAAGTTCTTTCACTCTTGTATACTTAATGTAATTTGCCTTTTGTGTTCTGGCATCCATTATATCCATTTGCATTCACATGGAAATAGGATCTTGATGTGGAATAATATGAAGGCATCATGGCCAACATATGATCATGCTAATCCACAAACTGAAATCTAAAATGGATCAGTCAGCCTTAAGTTGGTACCTTAGATTTTTTTGCCAAGTTTATAAATTTGTTAGACACTTGAAACTTCTAATTATGTTTCATGTTTTCATAGATTTTGGAATTGACTTTAATTTCATGATGTCATGCAATGTCTGTTTCAAAACAATGAATGGCATCATGCCATCCTGCAGTTAAGGGTGTGATTGTTAACAGATATTAACAATGTTTCTCTAATACTGCACAGAAAGCATATCCCATATCGGATGAGTCCCTCTTCTGAAGAAATTGACCATCGTCCATCCCTATCTCCATTGTAGGGTCATGTAATCAGTGGAAAATTGCATAAATTCACAACCACTGACTTTGTGCTGGGGTTCACTGTAAGAGGCCAGTCTGACGCAAAGACATCATTATGTGAAGTTCTTGTGTTTTTGCGTTTTTGTGTTCAGTGCTAGGGGTACAATAAATGAGTTGTTATGGTTTTGCTTAAACTTAAAATACCTCACTTTATTTGCCAGACCGACACCATCTCTACCAAAAGTCCAACCAGCAGCCTGTGCCTTGAGAATAATGATCCTTCTTTAAATCCACAATCTACCTGAGCACAAAATTCCTGTTGGGAGGACGTGATCACTTAACTTAGTCCAAGAACTGTCCACAGTCCAAAACCACAACAAAACCCTCACTCCACCTGTATTAGAATTCTTTTAGGACAGCCAATTACATTCTGATATTCCATACTCCTGCCTCAGCCTTTGTATCTGATTCCATTTGGTCTTATGAATGCTATTAGTCTCAGACAGCTGTAGCATAGAGTCTGAACATATACATCTTCGCTTCATACTGAAATTTCAAGGCGTTCAGTGAGACCCATTATCACCACAAGTCCACATCATGGATGGGATGCCATTTTACTCCGGCATCTAGACTCATGGCTGAATATTCTGCAGTAAATTAATTTTAAAATAAACATGTTGGGTATGTTTGTGTAACAATCTAAAAACACTTGAACATTTGGTATCATGCACAAATTTCATTTCCCACTTGCCCAAAAGATGAAGAAATCTCAAAAGCTGGCATGAAAAAAAATTCAAACAAATAAGCCAAGTCATAAATGAAACACACTGTCCAGCAATTTGTGGGAATGCATTATTATCAAATTCCTTCAGGTCGCTGGGTGATCTGCATCATTCCAGAGCTGGCTTTGCAGCATTGCAACATCTTGGTCTTTTCCCTGAAATTACTTCAGACAACCTTTGATTGTCCATTAAATTTTGCACAAAAAGTATGCCTAGTAGTTAATTAAATTACACATTTTAATGTAGCTTTGTTAAATGTTGTCAATTTGAGGCTCTGTCATTCCCTATATTTCCAGCATTTTTTTTTGTATTTTGGTTTAAATTTCAGATTTCAAGCTGCCCCGGGCATTTCTCCAAGCACCAGTTGTCACTGACTACCAATTAACATCTTTTACCCAGAATATAAAGGAAAACAGGAATAGCTGCACATTTCAGGTGGTGAACTGAACTAATAAAAGGTTCTCAATAAAGTCAAACAAACCTTAATTTTCCCATCAGTCACTATTTCTTCAAAATGATTCACCTTCACCAATTTACTTATTTTTTTGCAGCTGATTTGACATTGAATTAAATTACTTTAATTCACTCTCTTTCTCATACCTTGCGCTATTTACTTAAATAGATGATGAGTTAGACTGTTTTGTGTTCAGTGCACAGATGGTGTCTTGCTGAAACGCTGACTGAAACTTTAAGGACGGACAGTTGAACATACAAATCTCCTTAAAAAGGCTTGTCCCTAGGTGTCCTGCTTAATCCAGTACATTAAGCAGTATGGTGGAATGTCATAATGTTTATTCCCATCAAACTGCACAAAAAACGCAGCTATTGTTTTTATGTCAAACGTGTTACCTGGCAAGTGGTCAGCATATGATCAATGGCTAAGATCACCTTTGTTAGCCTGATCACCTTCAACTGAGTCTTGGGATTTGCAGGAATCTGTTTCATTGCAAAAAAAATAGTATGTTGAGAGACTATTTCTGTTCTCAGCATTGAATTTATTCAATTTATTCAGATCTTATTCCTCCTAAAAAAAACCTGTTTTACTTGGGTTTCTGACAAGTTCATGGCTTCTCAATAATTCAAAAGGACCAATAGCTGTTAACGCTTTTTTTGAAACCATGCAGTCTTTACAGTATGCAGTTGTGAAAATAAATGTTGTGGAAACAAGCCACTATTAAAAAATGTTAGTAATTTCTTTAATTAAATAATAAATGGAAAGTATCAACATTATCCATATTAGATCAAAGTGATCAGACTGGTCATAGCCACAGGAGATTCTGTAGCTGCTGGAAATCTTGAAGAACACACATCAAATGCTGGAGGTACTCAGCAAGTCAGACCGTGTCTATGGAGGGGAATATGCTGTTGTGATGATTAGGTTTGTACCAGTTAGTTCAAGAATAAAATGGCTGATGTAACGAGGCTGTTATTGAGCTTAGTGGTGTGGGACTTCCGCCTTCTGTACCACATGCTCAATGGTAGATGCAAAAAGATGATAATGACCCAGATGGTGGGGATCATTGGATGTTCTCATATTATAAGACTGTACATCCTGTAGATATAAACATCACTGTGATGTACCAAACAGAGTCCACTACTCTCTGAAGCTTCGTATATTCCTGAAAATACAAATTATCACACCAGACTAGGAACCAATCAGTCAGGACTCTTTTCATCAATATATCTGCTGAAGTTTGATAGAGTATTCAATGACAAGCCAAATTTCCTTAACCTCCTATGAAAGTAAGTTGCTGGCATGCCTTCCACATAATTGTGTCTACTGTATGTGCTGGGTGCAGGAAAGATCATGGGATATGTTAATATGAGGGAATTTAAAGCTGTTGTCTCTCTCTATCACTGATTCTAAAATGTAGATTCTCACAGGTTCCTTCCTGATGTCAATAACCAGCTCTTTAGTTTTGCTGATGTTGAGTAAGAGATTATTGTTGCTGCCAGGTGATCTATCTCACTCTGTAAACTGACTCATTGTAATCTGTGTTTCGTCCAATATCAATAGAATTGCATCAAATGTGAGGATAAAAATGAAGCTTTACTTAGCTACACAAGCTTGTGCTTAGAGTGTAGAGCCCTTGGGATGCATCTGTGTGGTCAGGAGGAAATGTTACTGATGATCTGCACTGTGGCCTCCCAGTGATCAAGACAAAGATCCAGTTGTAGAGGGAAGAACAAAGGCACAGGTTTTGAAATTTGTTGGTTACTTCTGGGGGGATGATGATGTTGAATGCTGAACTATAATCAATAAACAGCTGTCTGATGTTATGTTACCCATCCTCACTGAACCATGTCCGTCAATGAGTAATTGAGAGGGAGGTACATAAGGTCAGGTCTTGAAGTCTGATGAGTTTGGATGGGATTATTGTATTGAAGACTAAATTGTAGTCAATGAACAGTCAATGAATCATGACTGAAAGAAATATGAAGGAAATCACATTTGCTTTTGACTTATTGTGGTGGTAGGCAAATTAGAACAGATTCAGCAAGAGATCTGTACCATTAACAACCTTCAAAAACACTGTATATGGTTGATGTAAATGATACCAAATGATAGTCATTATGGAAGGTCACTATGCACTTCTTTTGCATTCATACAGATGCAAGAAATTGAATATGCCCATAACTATTCCAGTAAGTTCTGCACACATCTTTACTATTTGGCAGAGGGCCACATGCATTCCAAGGATTAATCCTCTTGAATCATGCCCAGACATTGACCTCAAAGAAAGATTAAGGAGCCATTCAGAAATGTGGGGACTCATGTGATTTTGCCCACTGTCAACGCATGCATAAAAGGTGTTGAACACATCCAGGAATGATGGAGCATTGCCACTAATGACCCCAATCTCAACTTGTAGTAACTTAAAATGTGCAAGCTCTGCCACAGCCATTGAGAGTCCATCTTTGATTCGAGTTTGGTCGAAATTGCCTCTTTGTTCTCTCCACAGGTTGTACCAGGGTTTCTTGTATAACTCTTGATCGCTAGCCCTAAATTAATTCAAATAGTGTAGAGGTACATAGCTAGTTCTGTAGTTTCCACTGCAGCTTTCAGGTTTAAAAGATCAAATCTCAAGAATGAAATCATTGTTGCTAGCTGCCTGCAATGGCTCTCTGGTGCCATATTAGATTATAGTGCAGTATTGAATACTTGCTGATGGTTTCAGTGCCGTTGTATCACCAACTAGATTATATTATCTTCAGCATTTAATTATGCTTTTCAATGCAAATCAGAATGGAACACTGGTTTCAGACTGTATCTCTTCTTTATTAAATTCAAGGAAGCATTCACCTATTCAAACTTATGCATGCTGTAAAATATTGGCCGACTTCACAAAGATTAATTGGAATCAAACATTGCAAGAAAATGTTAACTTCTTCCCAGTCTCCAGATGTTTTTAATGTCAATGAGAATCAATGATAGATAAATATCAAATTTGAATGAAATAATATTATTTCAAATGAACAAAGTACCTTCAGAATTACTTGATAGGATAAAGTACACCAAGTATGATCAAGTTGTAGTTTTTCAACTCTAGTGCAATGCTGTCAAAATGAGTATTATCTTATTAACACCAGCAGTGTTTTTGTGAAGACATAAAACTCTGAATGATCATCTAGATATTTTAAATTGCTCTTTGTTTTATTCTATTTTACATGGGAAATTGAATAGAGCATAGGTTCTAGTGAATGACTCTATTGCGTTTGGATTTTCCTAGGTCAGATTCATTAAGACATATTTAAGTCCAATAAACAGGTCTCCACTTTGACTAATTCTCCAAAAAATATATTATACCACAGGTTGATATTAATTTGACCTTTGCTTTTCATTTTCTATTTATCTTCAAAATATGATTTTTAAGATAGTATGTTTCCTCTCATATTGTGAAACCTTCCATAATAATTCCTAGTGTTTCATAACTTAAATTATTTCTTAACTCTTATTTGCCTACAGCACCAAAATTTTATATGAGTTTAAGATTTGTAGCCTTTTTCTTTAGCATGCTTTTGACTGAATTTGGATAAAGCTAGCTAATGAAAATGGGAACTTGCAGTTAGACTTTAGTGCACAAATTGAAATGATATCTGAGCTCTCAGATCTTTTCAGTGGGTGTATTTATGGAGCAACATAAGAACAAAAAAAAAGTTAATATCATTTTGTGGGCTTCAGCGATTATTGTTGCAAACAGCATCAGTAAATTTATTTACTATAACTTATGTGCAATCATTAATATAAGATGTGATTGAGAAAGATCATGGTGTTAGCTGATCTCAGGAATAGGAATTCATGAGTGGGAATAACAGAAACCAGGCTGCTCATGAATACAACAAATGACTAAAGTCAAAGGGGCAAACTCAAGTTCATTATGATGTGCAAAAGCACATTAATGAACAGGTGCAATGGAAAACTATAGGTGCAGCAGCTTCATAGGCATACAACATCAGAAAAAGCAGCATCCACAGAAAGCATAAAGTGTACACATTTTTACAATAAAGAAAAAAATTATAACCAAAAATCATCCATTGTACTGCAAAGTGATCAAAACTGTCCTTGTATTGTTGCTATATTGAGGTAATATTTAGGTTGAACAAATTGGTTCAAGAACCAAATGGTTTAAGGTAAGTTGTTCTGTGCTATGGGTCTATAGTTGCTTCCTGCCCATTGAAAGCATTCCCATTGGGGCGTTTTAATGATACATCAGTCTATCAATGTAGCTTTCATTCTTCCCAATCTGTAAATAAGTAAGTTAACTGACACATGATAAACGTTTAACAAATAATAACACTTCAAATAGGGCAGCACTGTAGCATAATGGTTAGGATAATGCTTTACCGTACAGAAAACTATCAATTCCTGCTGCTGCCCATCAGAAGTTTGTACCTTCTCCCCATGACTGTCTGGGTTTCCTCTGGGTGCTCCGGTTTCCTCCTGTTTGGTTGGATAAGCGGTCATTGTGAATTCTCCTGTGATTCGGTCTGGATTCAATTAGGGAATGTTGGGTGGCTTGACTCAAAGGGCCGGAAGGTCCTATATGGTACTGTATCTCAATAAATAACTGCTACTTTAATAATCCTTGTAAAGGAATGAATCATATTTATTTGACTATTTGTCTTATTAGAGCCTCAGGAAGATTTACAAAGTTTGATTGTCCAAAGCCTGTTTCTGTATTAATAAACAATTCACATGGTTAGAGGGACCTCATCCCATGCATTTATAGCACTGTATGTTAGGCTTCTGAGTTTTACAAAGTTCTAATAAATTATCAACCCTGAATTTGGGGTCAACAGCAAAATAACACAACTAATTAATGATCTCAGCAAAAAAAAAATTCTTCACACAATGAAGATGTCTTCATTCAATGCCAGTGGCAGGATCTGCTAATTTTATGGTGCCTATACCTACCGGCTTTCAGTTCAACAGGATCTTTAGCAACCAATAGCAAAGCCTACAGTGTAAGAAGTGAAAATATGATTAGCAGAATTTATAAAACATATTTTGTATTTTTGAATGCTTTTGGAAATAACTTGCTACATGAAAATTTTAAATACACATTTTAAAACAGGGGTTTTCAACCTGGGGTCCACAGACCCCTCGGTAAATGGTAAGTGCTGTGTATGTTGTGTATTTAATGTTTTGGTAATATTTAAGTAATCTTATATGCGTACACACACATTGTTTGATTAATCATTCTAGTCCTTTGAAATAATTAATGATGGATTATATATATAAATATGTGAATTGCATACATCATCAAGCTACCACATAATATGTGCACACCTCGCTTAAAGTAATCTCATATTAGACCCACATTCCTGTGTTTTCCTTTGAATTAGTTTAATATTCTAAAGTTACAAAACATAACATTGTCAACGGGGTATTTTTAAAACAAACCCGACATAGCTACTGACCAGATGAAGCGCAGCAAGATGTTTAAACCAAAAAAAAATAGTGCAGTAAGAGCAGATGAAAAAGCACACCCCAGCACTTGCAGAGTTGGTTGAAATAAAAAATCTGTGCAGACATGTTCTTCTGAATGGAAGACAAGATTGTGTTTTTTCAAAAAAAGTAAGAACAGAAAAATTCACACATTCAAACAGAGCGTGTGCTGGTTTATAGTAATCATTAAAAAAGAGAGCAATAATGGATGGCTACTTTGGAAAGGTAGACACATTTGATTACACAAAAAGTAATTGGACTATTCATACTCAGCTAATTCAATAATATTTTGAAATAAATGAAATAGCCAATGAGAAACAAGTGCCAATTTTGCTGAGAGTATTGAGTCTAAAAGCATACAGTTTGCTTTGATGCTTGACTGGTACAACCAAGCAGTCTGAAATCAGCTTTGCTGATATTGTCAAAGTAATTTAGGAGCATTTAGGACCACAGCCATTATTGATTGCAGAATGCTTTAGGTTTAATAAGTGGAATCAAAAAGTAGGGGTGCCCATTTCAGCATATGTGGCTGAATTGAAGAAGCAGTCTGAGCATTGTTAGTTTGGAAATGGACTTAATGATGCACTGAGAGATCATTTAGTTTGTGGAATCTTCCAAGAAGACATTCAAAAACAGCTTCTAACTGAAGCACAACTTGCATTTAGAAGAACAGTTGAAACAGTTTCAATGGAAATCTCAGAGAGAGATACAATCAAATTGCAGTCAGGAATGGAAGTGAATGTGAACAAAATTGCAGGAACTAGATGGAATCCTGCTTGGTTGACCAAATTGTGTTACATTTGCTGATATGCACCAGACCAATGCAGGTTGAGGGTGAAACTGGCAGAAAATGCAACAAAGCAGGGCACATACCAAGAGCATTTCAGGCAGACAAAAATCAATGGACTGCAAAGGGAACAGAAAAAGCTAAAAAGTCAAGTTGCAGTTTGAAAAGAAGCACTAACCTCAGGATTGTGTTGCCTTGAGATTTACAAATTACAGAAAATGGAATTGGACACTCTCTCGGCTCTTTTGGTCATTCCACAAAATGAGTTTGAACAATATTTCAAAGTTACTGAACTGAAGCCTGCAAATATCCAACTTAGAGTCTATAAGGAGAAAAATTAACCCTGTGGCCATGACATTTGTAACTGTGAAAGACAACAACCAACGAGCCACATTGAGCTTGTGTGTGGAAAAACAGAAGGAGCAGCATTGTGAGGATGTGATTGGCTGAGACAACTACAACTTGACAAGAGATCCATTCACAACTTGCATACCACCTCCCCTGAAATGAAGCCAAACACCATGAACCATTGCCCAACAGAAGATGAACAGACATTGATGGCAGCCTCTGGGACTCTGCTTGGAACGCATATTGGACCATGATGCTCAGAGGAATTGTGAAACTGACAAAAGCAGTGGTCCAACTGCAACAGATTTTAGAGGCAATGTATCAGACAGCTACTTGTGAAATGTGGTTAGGTTTTCAGCTGGAAGAGAGTTCAAGAAGCTTCAGGGGAGCTGCAAACAACCAGTTTTTCTGATTATAAGAAACCTGAATCTACTCTGTGTGCATTAAGGTTATTAAATGAACTTCAAGTGGGGAGACAAAAATCTGCTGGAAAAGTAGACACAAATACCCATGCCCAGCTGAATGAATGGAAGGCTAAAAAGAGAGGAGTCAATGGAGATGACAAAAACTTTCAAAATGTCAGATGATGTAGCTGATGAGGAAACCAAGAGGAGAGATCAGATCATAAAGGGAGCAATAGAAGAATTAATAAGGGAATACTCCAGTGAACTAAATGGACTTTCCCAAGATAAAGATGCACAAACTAGAAGAAGATAAAGGAAGGAGAAGAAAGGTACCCAGAGCTGTCAGAATCATTTCCTGCAGTGTCAGAGTCAACTACTTTAATCACCGAGGAGGAGGCTACAGATCCTGAATTTGCTTTCTCAGCCTCAAGTCTCACCTGGCAAGCTGAATAATTCCCATTGTTAGGAAACACATTATCCCACAAAAGTACAAAATCCTCTACAGTGATTAAATCTTTAGGCCTGAATGGGACAACTGAAAAATTTACTATGCGGTGGATATCTGCATATAGTAATTGAATTATATAATATACTGTGGATATATTTGAGATGCCTTTTTTATTAAGTTGGAGTTTATGGCTAAGCAGGGAGGAGTGTGGTGTGTTTAATATTTCAGAAATATTTGAGTTATCTTGTTTATTGTTCATTTAAATAATTCATTATTGGTTATATGTATAAATACATGAATTGCATACTTCATCACACTACCATGTAATATGTGCACGCCTTGCTTAAAGTAAACTCGAAGTTATACGCGTTTTCCGGGACTCTTGTGTCTTCCTTTGAACTAGTTTAATGCTTGAAGTTACAAAAGTAAGGCATAAAAAAAGGCTGAGAATAACTTTTCAGACTGTTATTTATGTACACCATTAAAAACTCATCTTGAATTTGCATCAGTAAGCATAACCTGTTTTGACTACCTTTTAGCTGAGCTAACTTGCAATTGCTTAAGATTCATATCAGTTTCTGGGATTGAAATGCAGAAGGTTGTATACAACATTTCTGTGTCATGACACAGCAAAATGCTAAGTATCTTGGGTCCAAGATTGAGAGGTATCTAGAATCCAGGGGAGTAGATTATCATGGAATCAGACTTGATATCATTGGCCAGAATCATAGTAAAAAAAAACCAGTTTCTGTATTCTTAAAAATAATATTGCTTGCTAGAGATATCATTCCCCCTGAACCCATTACCTTCTATGCTTTTCTTGGGGAATATAGATGAGAATGATTAATTTAGGACACAATGACAAAATGGTGCTGATAAGTGGTGAATCTTTGCATGCAGCTTTGAGAAGAATCAATAAATATTCCCATTTAAGGTTACTACAACTGAAATCCACAGTCACAGCTGTAGGAAACTTCAGAAAGCAGTATCATTCAAAGACATTTCAAAAAATCAACCGACACTCAAAATCACTGCAAATTCAGGTTGCAAGTGCATTTTCACTTTAAGAAAATGGCAGGGGGATGGCATACTGGTTTACAGGTAGGACTGAAATGCTGAGGCCTTAGGCTCCTATGCTATCCTGCTAGTGAATGTACAGCCTTTGGAAAATAAAATTGAAGGTCTCAGAGCAAGATTGCTGTACCAGAGGAACATCTGGCAGTGTTGTGTACTTTGCTTCACAGAAGCACGCCTGTCCCCAACCATTTCAGACACATCGCTACAGCCTGATAACTTCACCATTCTACACAGAGACAGATAGCTCTGTCTTTTAAAAGTAGAGGAGTTGGAGTATGCTTTATGATTAACTCTTCGTGGTGCACGGGCGTGATGGTTCTGTCTCAGTTCTGCTCACCCAAACTGGAACATCCAGTGGTTAAATGCTGTCCTTTTTAAATGTTGTCCTTTTTGTCTACCAAGGGAGTTTTCCGCCACCATCCTTCAGGAAGGGGAAGTCAAGGGAACAAACATCAGTCCTCATCAAGTGTTCATAGAGGATGAGCAGTTTTAAGTTCTTAGGTCTCAACATCTCTGTAGGTCTATCCTGGGACCAATATTTGATGCAATAACAAAGAAAGCATGACAGCAGCTATATTTCATTAGGCATTTTATGAGACTTGGTATGTCACCAAAGATTTAACGATGGCTACAAGGTGATTCAGCACCAAGTCAAGGTAAATATTAATTTATATTTACAGCTGTGTTATCTAATCAATAAGCTAGACAATATGGTTCAATCCTGCATTATGGAACTTTGGGAAACAGAAGTTTGCCTTTACAGAATTCACATGTCACTACCAAATATTTTGAAATAGAGAATAAAAAATGTTTGCTTGCACGGAGCTTATGTAAAAAAGAAAACACAAAATGTTAAAGAAACAAGGTAGTTTATCATTTTTAACAAGGGCTCACATAACAGAAAATTACAATGGGGTTTTCTTGGATCGTAAACCCTCAGTAATGCAAAGTTGTAATGTACTTAATGGGAAGATTTTAATTACCCAATTACCTAAGTGGGAAATGAGAGAGAAATAGTGATAGAGCAGTCCAAGTGGCAGTCCTTGGCATAATTGATGCTTGCCGCTGAATATCACACAAGCAAAAGTTAATATACTGGATATAGTGGTCAACAATTAGCCCCAGCTAATCATGTGATCTGAAGCCAGAAGTACATTTTCTGAATTTTAATCATTCAGTTAGAAGATTCAAAATTGAGCAATTTCATAGATTTTGATGCATTTTTAAAATGTGATTTACAGGAGCTGGGAAAGTGGTTGAGGGAATTGAGTGCAAATTGCTAAACAACTATTGCTTATTCTCTTTGGAAAATCAAAGAAATTATTTCTTTTTTCAATCAAATGGTGCAAGAGCAAAATGAAAGTTTCTAGGTCTCTGCAAAGGGAACTTAAACTTCCATCCCCTGAGAAAAGTACATTTATTTTGCGATATGATTGATGGATTCCAATTAAATTGGACATCAGGTTCTGTCCAAGTAGACAATTTATTTGAGGTAGATCCTGAAGGATTAGAAAGTATCAAAAGAAATTATTCAACTTCAGTTGGAAAGTATGTTGTAAACTGAACCATATCAGGACATCTGCTGCAAAATGTGCCTGAACCCTCTTCAGCAAAAGAACGAGATAAACCCATTGCAATCATCAGCACAGAAAACGCAGCTTTCTTTAGACAGGGACTAAGATCATCTACTTGCTCAATGTTGATGCAAGGACCTGGCTTTCTAACCAAGTGATTAAACATTTGTAAACAATTGCATTCAAGCAAAACAAAGAAGAGATTAAACTCCAGGGAAAGAATCAGGGCATCTCATTAAAATGCATTCAATACAGAAAGGCCCAGATAGAGCGGATGTGGGAAAGGCAAGGACCAGAGGGCATAGCCTCAGAACAGAAGGATGTCCCTTTAGATTGGAGATAAGGAGGAAATCCTTAGCCAGATGATGATGAATCTCTGGAATTCTTTGCCACTGATAGCTGTAGAGGAAGTCACTGGGTATATTTAAAGCAAAGTTTGATAGGTTCTTGATCAGTAAGGGTATCAAATGTTATGGGGAAAAGGCAGGAGAATGAGGTTGAGAGGGATAATCAATCAGCCATGATGGGATGGTGAAGAAAACTGAATGGGCCAAATGGCTTAATTCTGCTCCTCTGTCTTATGGTCTTAATATCTAAGCAGGAAAGGTTCAATTTTGCAAGAGGAAAAGAGTTTGAGTTATAGAAAGTGAGTGGGTTAACTCTGACTGGACATATCATTCACCACACTCTTCCAAAGTTGACTGGATGAAAACCTCAGAAATATTCAATTTTTTTTAACATCTATTTTGGCTCCTGCAGCGACGGTGTGCCAATAAGGATAGGTAGGATAAAAATGGTAGAGACTGCATCATATTGAAGCATATGTGCACTCAAGGTAATCCATCCTTGTGGTCAGAGAAATGCTAGGGGATGGTCAGTGGATTTAATGATGGCAAGATGGAACCAGTTAATTAAGGCACTGTTCTGAAGGCTGCAGGTAATACTTCGAGATGTACCTCTTTTGAATTACTCTCACTGCAATCTGCAGCATGTAATTTCCCTTTAAGCAATGTACTTTTAAAGCAAATTAATGATGTACAGATTTCACAAACTTCTGAAGGACTCAGTAGAGCAAGCAGGTATAACGCCTTTAAACATGTGCAAGTTCATTGCCATGGCTGGAAGCGAGGTAGGAGGGGAGATCTCCAAGTCTGGCTTAAACGCAGAGGGATGAAGCCTCCTTTTCCCAGCATCTTGTTAGTAAGTGTACAGTCACTGGAGAACAAAACTGAGGACCTGAGGGCAATATTGCTGTATTGAAGAGAAATTAGAAGTTGTTGTGTTTTATGTCTGAGTGAGATGTGGCTTTCTCCCAGCATGCCAGATACCGTAATTAAAAAGGAAATCCTCTTGCTTTACTGGATGGATTGAAATGCTGATTCAGAAAAGGCAATAGGTTGAGGTGTATGTTTCAAGGTAACTCTCGGTAGTGCTCAGATGTGGCAGTTTAGTCAAACTTGTATTCCCCTAACCTTGAACACCTAAAGGTCAAATGCCATCCATTCTATTTACCTAGAGAATTCTCCTCCGTAATCCTGACCATAGTTTGCATTCCACCACTGGCCTACTATCATCAAACATTTGAGATACTGCATGATGCTATCTCCAAACCAGAAACAGTTCACTCTGACAGACTTCAAATCTTAGTTGAGGACTTCAGACAGACTTGTTTGAAGAAAACTCTGCCCAATTTCCATCAGCATATAACCTGTAGCACCAGGGGTCATAACACACTAGACTTCTATAATACTAAGATAAGGAATACCTATCCTTCCATGCCCAAACTGCATTTTGGTAAATTGGATAACTTGGCTTTCTTCCTCATACTTGCATACAGGCAGATGCTAAAGAACAAAGCTCCAGTGATTAGGATAACAAAGAGGTGGTTGTGAGAGGTTGAGGAATGTCTATGAGCTTACTTCAAATCAATGAACTGTGCCATGTTCAAGGACTCATCTGTGGATCTGAAAGATACACCATAATTGACATTATTGTAGTAAAACAATTGTACATGAATGTATCCCCACAAGGTCTTCAGAGCCTCCCTCAATCCCAAGCCCTGGATGAACCATGAGATCTGCAATCTGCTGGGGCCAGATCAGAAGCATTCACGTTTGGTGACAAAGAAAGTTACAAGAGGTCTAGATACAACATCATAGGCAAAATGACAACTCCGGACTAAACTTGAAACATTGAAGGATGCTTGACGGTTGTGGCAGGCCTTGAATACTGCCACCTCTATTAAAGTTCAATCAACCAACATAGGCTTCAGCAGGGTTATGCTTCCAGATGAACTAAATGACCTTCTATGCTCACTTTGATCGTAAAAACATTGAGAAGCCATCATGAGCTCCCACAGCCACCGATGAGCCTGTGGTTTTTATCTCTGAAGCCTGCAGGGGATGAACCCATGAAAAGCATTCAGCCCAGACAGGGTTCCTGGTCAAGTACTAAAGACCTCTGTTAATAGCTGGCTGAAGTGTTCACTAAGATCTTTAATCTCTCACTTCAATGGTCTGAAGTACTCAGGTGCTTCAAGCAAGCTTTAATTATAATTCTACCGGTGCCTAATAAGAACATGGTGGCCTGCCTCAGTGATTATCATCCATAGTGATGAAGCGTTTTGAAAGGTTGGTGATGAAACATATCAACTCCTCCTGAGCAGCAATTTGGATACTCTTGAATTTTCATACTGGCACAGGAGGTCCACAGCAGATGCATTACTTTGGATCTTCTCTCAACGTTGAAATATTTGGACAGCAGAGGAGCATTCAGCAAGATGCTCTTTACAGACTATACACTGATACCAGCATCCCCTCAAAGCTAATCAATAAGCTCCAAGATCTTGCCTCAACACCTACTTGGACAATTGGATCTTCGATTTCTTCACTTACAGACACCAGTCAGTTTGGTTTGGCAGCAACATTTCCACCATGATCACCATCAGCACAGGCTGTGTGCTTAGCTCCTTGCTCTACTTGCTTTACACTTATGACTGTGTGGCTAAGCACAGCTTCATTGCCATATTCAAGTTTCCTGATGACACCACTGTCATAGACCGAATCAAAGGTCGTGTTGAATCAGTACAGGGAGGGAGACTGAAAATCTGGCTGAGTGGTGCCATAACAACAAATGCAATGTCAGCAAGACCAAGGAGCTGATTATTGACTTCAAGATGAGGAAACCAGAAGCCAATGAGCCAGTCTTCATCAGAGGATCAGAGGTGAAAAGGGTCAGCAACTTTAAATTCCTTGCTGTTAATATTTCAGAGGACCTGTCCACGGCTTAGCACGTAAGAGCAATTACAAAGAATGCACAATAATGCCTTTACTTCAGTAGGAGTTTGCAAAGATTTGAACTTCTATAAATCTGTAGTGGAGCATATAGTGGAGCTAGTTGAACTTGTACTCAATGCCAGTAGGACCAAAAGAGCTGAATGTGGACTTTCAGAAAGGGAAGACAAGGGAACATGAAGCAATCCTCATAGAGGGATCCAAAGAGAAGAGAATGAGCATTTTCAAGTTCCTGGGAGGCAATTGCAGTTTGTTGTCTTTTCAGCACTGTTTGAATGCACGAGTTGGTGTGGTCTTTATTTGATTCCGTTATGGTTATTATTCTATGGATTCATTGAGTACTGTACGTCCACAAGACAATCAATCTTAAGAGTTGTATATGGTGACATATATGTACTTTAATAATATACTTACCTTGAAACTTTGGTCTGAACAGCCCTTTCAAAGGAGACTGAAGATTTTTACAATATCCTACATGCATTAAAGCAACTGAGGTGACATTGTGGGTACTGGGAACATTAAATTTCAGTGAGAGATTCTCAAAGATTATCCAGATTAGATTCATTACTCTCTTTTAAGATATGCTACCAATTAATTAAAAGCAAAAATAATATCTGTTAAAATATTTTCCTTGGTACACAATTGAATTTGGAAGACTTAAGCATAAGGAGAGAAAATGATCACAAAACAGATTAGACAGACAAAATTATTTCTGATACAACATCCAAATGCCCTTACCTATTGTCTTTCACATTCCTGACCAGCTGTATTTAAAAGGTTTAGAATTCCTATCCTTGCTTTCCAGTCCTTCTGAGGCCATCATCTTCTCATCTTTTTCAGCCTTTCAAGCTACTGTGACTTCTAAACTCATCTAATAATAACTTTCTGTGCATCCTTGATTTTAGTTACTCCATTATTGGTGTAATTATTCCATTATTATGATGCCTTCAGCTGTCAAAGCCTTAATCTTTAGCTATTCCTTACTAAACCCCCATCTTTAACTTACCTCATAAGACCAAACTCTTTCAAACTTTTGGGCATCTATCCTAACGCATATGTGTCTAGTGATCAAATTCAGTAATGCTTCAAGAATGCCTTGAAAAGTTCAGGTACTTTAAATTTGGTACATAACTGGAAGTTACAGTTTTCTATTGATCGTTGTTGACCATGATACTATTCTGGGTGGTATTTACTTATAAGAAATGAATTCATTTCCAACTAGTTAAACATGTTAAAATGTATAATACTTGCAATGCTCTGTGTTTTCTCTGCTAATCCATTTATAAGGGAGATTTTTTTCACTTTGATTGGGATGCAGAGTTGCTGGCAAAGCCACTATTTATTGCTCATCTTTCTATGTTCTGAATCAGGCAGTAGTGAGCTACCTTCCTGCAGTTATTCTGGTGAAGGTAATTTCATAATGTCGTGGGATTGGGAATTCTTGGATCTAATCCAATTAAGGTAAAGGAACATTAACTAGGAAGGCAACCTGTATAGTGAAGTGCTGTAAGAGCAACATAGCTAACTTCAATGCATTACATAGGAGGTAAGTATTGCAGCCATAGTTAGGAAAGAAATTAATTGCTAGGGCATTGAAAGTGTTCTATTCAAAGATAACGTCCAGTGTGCTTGTGGATTGACACATCTTCAGGGTTAGTGAAAAGCATTCCATCATATTTACTCTGTTGTGAAGATAGTGATAAGTTTTTAGGTGCCAGGAACTAGTTTCTTCACAACTGAACAGTTGTTTCTGACTTGCCTTTGGAATTATGGTACTGTATTTATATAGCGGCCCTCTGTCAAGTGACCTCAAATTTCAAAGTTCAATGTTCACATATGTGACCCTGAGATTCATTTTCTTGCAGGCTTTCACAGTAGAACAAAGAAATAAAACAGAATCAATGAAAAACTGAACAAAAACAAAAAAAAAATACTGACAACCAACCAATGTGCTAAAGAAGACAAAATGTTTAAATCCAAAATTAATAACAATATTGAGAGCATGAGTTGTAGATTCATTGAAAGTGAGTCCACAGGTTGTAGAATCATTACAGTATCAAGCTGAGTGAAGTTGTCCACACTGGCGCAGGAGTCTGATGGTTGAAGGATACTAGCTGGTCTTGAACCTGGTAGAGTGGGACCTAAGGCTCCTGTACTTCCTTCCCAACGGCAGTAGTGAGAAGAGAGCATGGCCTGAATGTTTGGGTCCTTGATGATGGATAGTGATTTCTTGTAGCAATGCTCCTTGCAGATGTGCTGTTTGGTGAGGTCTTTGCCTATGATGGAAGGGACTGTATCAACTACTTTTGCAAACTTTTCCATTCTTGGGCATTGGTATTTCCATACCAGGCTGTGATGTAGTCAGATGGGATTCTTACCACTATGCATCTATAGAAGTTTGTCAAAATTTTAAATGACATGCCAGATCTTCACAAATCTCTAAGAAAGTAGAGAGACTACCATGCCTTTTTTTGTAATTACCCTTAGAGCGGGCCCCAGAATAGATCCTTTGAAATGGTAACGCCAAGGAATTTTTTAAGTTACTGTCACTTTCCACCTCTGGTCCCTTAATGAGGACTATCTCATGAACCACCTGTCATCTTCTTGTTTGTTCCTCTTGTCATCAATAACTAACTCTGTGGTCTTATTGGCATTGAGTGAGAGGTCATTGTTGTGGCACCTGGTCAACCACAATGCCAGAAAGTTGATGATGATAGTTCAGTGTTGGCAATGTAAATGAATTTCAAGAGTAAATGTTTAGACTTAATCTTGTTGGAGATAGTTATTGCTTCATTACAGTATGAATGATGCTTTCCACCTATCAGTCCTTTAGTATATCTTGATCTTGCTGCATGTAGACATAAATTAACTTATTTCATATAGAGTTGTGAATTAAATTGATTTGACTGTCTAATTGTCAGAAGATCACAGATGAAACAGTTGAAATGGTCACTGGCATACTGAACTCCTGTAGTGATATTCTGGGATACTTAACTTCTAATATCCACAGCCAACTACATTTGTGCAGGGCATGACTCCCAATTATTGAAATGATCTCCCAAGATGCCCATTGATCGGGAAATCAAAGTAGTCAGTTTGCCCCTAGGGGTCCTAATACCACAATCACTTGAATGCTGCCTTGAGATCTAGTGCAATTATTTTCATCTCATTTCTTTAATTCATGTTTGCACCAATGTTTTGATGTAGAATGAAAGTGGGTTATGATTTTGAAAAATAAAACTGTCGGTCAGACATTCTGCTTCTGACTGCCACTATATTTTATTATTTTAACTGTTTTCGCAATAATATTATGAAGGAGTTATTGAGGGAAGTGATGACTGTCTTGCAAAAAGAATCACACACATCGTCCAGAAGGCAGTTTAATGCTCTATCTTTAACAATGCAGCAATTTAAAAGCATTTACTTCGTCAAAAATTGTAGTTCATGTAAAAGAAAAAGCAGTTTAACATCAAAGCCAAAATTGTCTATACTTAAAAGTAAGCTTTTCCATTTGTAAAACATCCTTCTATAGTAAGAAGTCTTGTGATTTCTCCATAATAATTTCCCAGATATAGTTATAAAACTTCCCATTACCTTTTTAACAGTAGGTGTACCCAACACATTCGGCGTGATTATATCATAAGAAACACTTCAAATGTAAGAGTATTGCAACTTAAATAAATTAAGCCATTACCAAACAATGTCAAGGATGAAGGCAATTCTGCAGCACAATTAAGGAATTCAGGAACAGTATTGCAACATGACAAGTATTCATTAAAGAAGAAAAATAAGTACTATTATTTGATGGTTTGCATGTCAAAGATAAAACAGTTGGAGAGAGTTTGATGTTGTGATGCTTGCCAGGCTTGCAGACATTTCATCACCAGTTAAGGTGACATCCTTACTGCATAGCTGTTGCCATTTTTCTCTTGGACTACTCATGTTTATGTAGCACCCCTACCTTCCCCTCCACCCCTCTTAGTCCTGATTGGCTATCCCTTCATTTGACCTTTTGATTCCATTGGCCTATGTTTCTTTGATTCTAAGAGGTGTGTAGATGGTGTCCATTTCGATAGACATAATCTCCCAGAAATCAAAATCCTATCTTGTTCTGTTAATTCCATAACGAGATTGCATTTCAAATAGCTTCTGATAACCACGTCCAACTCCAAGCTGTAGTTTAGCTACCAAGCCCAGCAGAACGGTTTCTTCTGACAGGAGAAGGGGCAAAGGGGGTTACTGGTGCCTTAAAACCAGTCACTCTGGGCAAATGAGGCTCATCAGCAGCAGTTGGCAGCTTATCTAAGAGAAGAAAACACTGATTCCAAAAATCTGTTCTGCCCACTGATGGGAAGGCTTCGGGAGTAAATCCCAAATGAAAAATCTGCAGCTGGAGCCCTTAAGGCAGTCGTAGATTGAGTTCAATGCTCACTGGCAACTCCTGCAATGCTACTGATGTCGAACTATATCGGACTCTGCCATTTCTTTGGATTCAAAGTTGTGTGGAGAGGTGGAGCGTGTTGCATGGGCAATATCTTGCTCTCTCAAATGTAATGCCCTGATATGCATATACGTAGACAGCTAGGACACAACATCCATGGTTGACCCGACCAGCATAGGCCCTAAGATAACTAGTTCAGAAGGCAAAAATATGACATAAGTTGGCTATGGTTAATAATGAATGAGTTTTTTGACAACAATCTAAAAGGATCTGGATGGGTAAAAGTATGGACAGAGAAATATTAGATAGAAGTCAACACAGATTATATAAAAGACACAGATTATATATTAATGTTAAAAGATTAACAGTTGGACATCAGCAATTTTGTGTATTCCTTTATTGGTCATGGAAAGTAATGATGGAAAATTGAATTTTATTATAGTGCAGTTGCACAGTGCAGTAACAGTATCAGGTGTGTTAATGAGGGCATGTTTTAACAGTTGTAGCAGAAATTGCTGGATATATTCAACAGGTCACATATCATCTATGGAGACAGAAACAGAGTTTGCACTTCAAATCAATAGCCTTTCAAAAGAAATGGGAAGAGTTATGAAAAAAAATTAAGTTGCAGAGGAGGAGAGAAAAGTGAAGACCGCAAATGATCTGTCATACTAGGAGAGACTGCATGACAGAAGTGGTTTACATCTGGCTGAAAAAGGGTAGTAAAGCCCCGTGAGAAACAAAAAGAAATAACAACATCCAAATACCAGAAATGTAAGAGACAAGGCCAGAAAGACAGATGATCTAAATTTTTGAACTTGCTGTAATCTATGAAATATTGTATTATGTCTTGTCAGAGATGAAGTGCTGTTTTCTAAGTGTTAAAGGAATTGAGCAATTGAAGAATCGCAAGGGACCCTGATCAGTTTCAAGCATCAAGGGTTTATTATATAAGTATTTAAAGTATATTGCCAGTAGAGGGAGGCTGTATGTGTTCCAAAAACTTCTCTGTGGAAAACAAGGGAAAGTGTCCATTATTATAAACTTTTCCAATTACAAATTTTAGGGGACAGTTGAAACTTTTTATGGACAGAAGATAGACAACTCTATGTTGTTCCATGATTCAAACCAGCCACCTTATCAGTGTGTCTGAAGAAGAACAGTAACCCTTACTCCATAATCTCCCTGTACTCCAGGATCCTTTAGATAAGGGAAGTTTAGCAGATCAGTCTCTTTGTGAGACCACAAAAAGGAATTGTACCTTGTCAGTTCCTCATTTTTTAATATAATACGTGACTATTCTCCATTTTGTAACATGTCTAATTAAGCATTACTATTTGTCCAACTCTTACTATATTACTTTTTCCTTGATCTTTTCTAATATCAAGCTTCTGTCAATTTTCTTCAGAGCAACATCGGAAACTAAACCAAAGGGGTTTGTGTAAGAATGTTACAGAGAGCGACAAATGATTTGATGCTGAATATCCTTTACGGTCTGTGTATATGTGTTCTAAAAAGAAGTCACTCACTCTTCAATTGCTATCCTCCTCAGGTTTAGCAAATCTACCGAGGTTTATTGAGGAGGCATCTGGTTGAATAGAGAAGCAGAAGCAATGTCTGTGATTGAACAGTAGACTTTGAGGAGGCTTATGATAAGGCTCCACAATCCCGCATGCAAAATTAAACCTCCTGTTGAATGGTACAGCAGGTATGAAGGGCCCCAAAGGATCTACACTTAATCATGGTTTTCAAATTCCCATGTTACACCATGAGGGAGAACACAAACTGAGCATCAAAAGCAGAACACTAAGTTAGAAAAAGTACAAAAAAAAATTGCTGCTTCACCAGGAAAATGTATTTGTGTCCTTGAAGAACAAGAAGGGAGAAGGTAAAGCACCAGGTGTTTGCACCTCTTGTGGTCACATGGGAAATACCATGTGGAGCAGAGAGTCTACTAATGGAGATGGATGAATGAACTAGACTATTCCAGAGGGAGTAATGCCTTTGCTTGGATGGTGCAAGAAATCTCAATCCCCGCATAAGGCAACCCTGTCAAGGACACATTCATCAAGGCACTGGTAAAAATGGGGGAACAGGGATTTCTGTTGCACGCTTCTGCCATTTTGAATTACCATGTTTACCTGAGGATCTTTTATAGTTTCCCTTTGGACCACCTTTGCCTTAGCAGGGAGACTTCTGAATTTCATTCAGGAGAATACATCAAACAGAATATCCTCTTTGTAAATTTTTCAGGTACTTCTTTTTCAAAGGGTAGAAGGAACTATCTATCAGAATTTCCATGATTAGCTGTCCTCTTTAATTTAATCTTGTCCTCCAAGAAAAAGAGCCCATTTTGCATTTGTGCTGCTGCAAGGCATCATAGACAAACTTCACTGAACGATCTGGGTATGGCATCAGACGTCACTATTTCCCTTCTCTTTTGGAAAGCCACCTCATACTGCTTTGTCCATTGCCATTTCTTCCCACCATGTAGTGATGAGTTCAAGAGATGGAACACAGAGGGCAGATTTGGCAAGATCCTGTTATAATAATATAAAAAGAACTACATCTGTGACACATCCTTTTGCCTTGGGGCATCTATTACTGCTTGAATTTTCTCAGCATAATTATATAATCCTTGTATATCAATAGTGTTATCACTGTAGGCAATGCTTGACCTAAGGAATTCACACTTGTTATATTGTGCTCCAACACATAATCTTCTGATCTTTTTAACAAAGTCTTGAGATTTCAGAGATGTTTCGTATCATCTCATTAGTAACAATGATGTCATCAGGTTTCCTCGTAGCTCCTGATACATAGCTTTCTGCCAGGGCACAGATGCAGATAATATTCCAACAATAAACCTATTACAGCAATAAAGTCCTTTGTGAATGTTTATAGTGAGAAACATTTTAGACCCTCCATCTCTACCTGTAGGTAGGACTCTGCTATTTTCACTTTGCTGAAGTATTTCCTTCCAGAAAGGTTTGTAAAGGTATCCTCTTTCCTGGGCAGAAAGTATTAATCTACTTTCAGTACTAGGTTGATCAATATTAAAATAGCCATAGATCCTGACAGACACAATTTTCTTGGCTACTGCGACCAGCGTTATTGCACATGAGCTCCACTCAACCTTCGAAAAAATCCTTCAGCCTCCATACATTCTAGCTCACTGACTACTTTATCACCAATCATATAAGGAACTGGATGGGCTTTGTAAAACTTAGGTGTGGCATTTTCGTTTAACACCTTTTACCTGGCCTGGCCTGCTGAGTTCCCATAGCATCTGGTGTGCGTGGCTTGCATTGTCAGCATCTGAAAATTTTCTCTTGTTTGTGATTGGACTATTTTACCCTTGGTATACTTGAGTTTCAAATGCCATCCTTGAACACTGTTGTGGTATCATTCAGCAACTTTCTTAATTTGCTTTATATTGATATTATTGCAGGAGTCGTGGCATGCAAATAGTGGATGGATCTCCAATCAAAGTTTAGTTGACTCAGCCAATCATAGCCATCTGTTTTATACTGCATACAAGCCAAATGTGACTTGTTGGTTGTTGTATTTCACTGTTACAAATGTCATTCCTACTGGATATAACTTTCCTCCCGTCTAAGTTCTTAGTTGTATATCTGCAGGTTTCAGTTCCATATCTTGGACATGTGGTTCAGCTCATTTTTTGGAATCACTGAAATGGATGAGCTAGTGTCCAATTCCATTTTAATGAATTTGGCATTCACTGCAGTTTAGTGCATTTTTTGAAACTGAAAATTCCTCTTCACTATGCAATTCATTTATATTTGTCTACTCAACATGCATCCAACTTGGTTGCATTTTCTGTAAATTTTGCCTTTAGAACTGTATTGGCCTGGTGAATGTGACCCCTCACCTCAACTCCCCCCCCCCCCCCACCCCATCCCAGCCCCACCACAATGGCAACACAATTTGTTCAACCAAGCAGGTTTCTGTTTGGACATTACGATATTGATCACGTTCATTTTCATTTCTGAATGTAACTCAATTGCGCCTCTGTCTGCTGTTTCCATTGATACAGTGATTTCAACTGCTCTTTTAAATGTGAATTGTGCTTCAGTTAGGAGCCATTTTTGAATGCTTCTTTTGTAAGGATCCACAAACTAAATGATGTCTCAGTGCATATTAAGCATATTATCAAACTGATAATGCTTCTCCCTCCCACCACATGATACAGAATCTCCTGTTGCAACATTAGCCTTATTACCCACCCCAAAACCATAAAATCATCCTTCGTCCTGAGAGAGAGCATCAAAAAAAGAAGAGCCATGAGGAATCAAGTTGTCAGGTTGGTGGAGCAAACCGGGTCTATGCACAGTAAAATATTTTCAACCATCACCAGAATGATTTGGGATTTTCTGGGATTATTATTCTTCTGTGAGGACTTGAACCATAATATGGCTCAGCAAAAGAGCTGACTTCTTCCAACCAATGAGTGGCAGTGGTAGTACAACATCTTAGAGCTTGACAATAATCAAAAAAAAAATATGGTTCAGACCAGCTCATCCATTGGCTTTGTGCTATATTGGGCTCACATAGTTTCCCAGACATTACAGACATTTATTGACCCTATTTTTATAATTGCTGGCTCAATGAGTTACTTTTTGGACTAATCCCATTTTGCAACCTTTAGAATATACTGTATCAATTCAGGTATTTATCCAGCACCACTTTGACATGAATTCCTACTTCTAGCACTTTTTCCAGCAGTCACTGTTGCTGTTACCTTCCTCCTTGCAGCCTTTTTCTTCCTCCTGCCCTCTTTTCCTCCCTCATACACAACTTGCTTTCATTGCTTTCACTGATAAAGTACAGGAATATCCCTTCATCCAACTGCTTCCTAACTTTCATATAGCTGTTTCTTCCCATGTACGCTAATCCCATTTGTCTATATTGGAACCATATCCTTCTATGCTTTGCCTATATAAATGCCTCTTAAACATAATAATTGTAACTAATTCTACCACAATCTACTGATGCCAGCCAAGCTCCATGCAGAGTATTTTTCATTAGATCCCCTTCAAAATGCTTTCCTTTTGCCTTAAATCTATGCCTCTCCCAATCTTACATAATTCTAATGGGTCACTCCTCAGCCTCCTTCACTCCAAGGGAAGTTCACACAGACTATGCAGTGTTTCTTCTCCACCAACATCTTTCAATCCAGGAAACATCCAAGTGAATCTCTTCATGTTCTCCAGCACAATCACATCCTTTCAAAAATGAGGTAACCTGAATTGCACACAACACACCAAGTGCACGCTAACCCATATTCTGTAAAGTTACAACATAACATCTCAACTCATACAGAGTATGCCCCAAACCAGGAAAGCAAGAATGCCATCTGCCTTCTTCCACATCCTATAAACCAATATCTCCACTTTAATGAAATTATGGACTTGGATCCCTTGGTCTCTTTGTTTATCAACATTTCTTAGCGTCCTATCATTTACAGTACATGTACTAACCCTATTTGACTTCCCAAATAACAAGTCCATCTGGCTATCTCTTATGATGACATGGGTGGGTTGAGGGCCAAGTCCAAACTAAACCATAAACAGCAGCCGCACAGAGCAGAATCTAGGAGTGTGACAACAGGCCTGCTTAATATGGAACCACACTTAATCTTGGCCTGTATGTTGTATTACATTTTTTAAAATATTGAATGAATGTCTGAATAGTTGAAAATGACAATTTAACTCTTTCTGGACCCTTAACAAGTGGGGTCTATATGTGAGTAAATGAGTAATGCTTGCAGAGTGTCTAAGATGAACACTATAAGTCTGCTAACGTCTAATGTTTGCTGGTAGCAGCTGGAATCTTTCTTAAGGCTGACTTGTGCATATGGGCTACGCCGCAGCCCTGATTTTCACTTTTGTGCCACTCTACACCATAGCGAGCATGCGTTGGTGTGCGCAAAAATGCTAGTTGTTGGTGGGGTTTCTATGCACTGCTTTGGTTTCTTAGCGAGAGACATGGACAAGGAAATGCATTTCGAACATTTTCACATGTCAGCAGGTAGATTTGAAAATTTGGTTCATCTATTCACATCGGTGTACAGACCGATGCTACCAGTTGTTGCGATCTGTGTCGTTGCGACACATGAGTTATTTTCTGGGGAGGTGCATGTCACCCTACAGCGTAGGATACGGTGTAGGGTATGCCGTACCTACAGTGTTGATGTGACGCACAAGAATAAATCAGCCTTTAGTCTCAAGCACCATTAACATGCAAATATCTGTCAAGTTGACTTAATGGATTTTTTTTTGGGTTCGGGATTATTGCTTATATGTAATATTAATATCCTTTTGTGAGTTCAAAATATTATGTCAAAAATATTGGTGGACTAATGAATAAGGAGTGACCGTTAAAGTGTCTAATTGATTTATAAGTGTTTCCTGCACACTGTTAACAAACTTGTGTTATTTAAATGAAAGAAAGAGGCTGTATTAATGGCATGAGAACAAAAGGACAATGAGATTATATATTTATTATATATTTACATTGTATATTTTACAAGATTATATATTTTCTATGGTAACTTTTATTTCTTTTTGAACCAATAAACCATACGGTTCTACAACCTCATCTTGTACAGAAGGAGAGTCATCGCTCACAATACTGAGAAGTCTACTGGATGTTTGCAATGACTTTTTGTTTTGTTTCATAATGAATAAGTTTGATGAAAGGTATCATTCTGTGTAAGATTTGACCAGGCGGCAAATTTTTGAAAGCAACACGAAGACCGCAGCATTTTTGGGTCTAAAGCAGACTTTGTATGGAAAATATTATGAAAAGAAACAAGATGCTGAGGTTGAAGATGAAGCTCTCTACTGTTGTTTGATTCAAGTTGTTTTGTAGTTAAGTTGACATCAAATATAGCAGCAGATTTGGTGCTGAAATAACTGAACCTATGTGCAAATGGTCTATTTAAAAATTAAGCATTTCAATTAAGTAGTTGTAATAAGATTTCTCATTAATTATTGGACAGAGGAACTGCGTATATGCAGATGCATGTGTCAATTTAAAAATAATCAGTCATGATGGTTACAGAATTTCGTACTCTACTCATCAGAATGATGAAAGTACATTAAACACAATTCTGCAGGGTCGATTTCCCTCTCAGTCTTCTTCAATATCTTGTGCAGCTTTCTGGTGCAGTAATTTTGTAGTGGTCTTTGTTGTGTTGTGGCTGCTGTCACCTTGTTATATCACTCACTATGATCTAACAGTAGGCTGAAGTCGATGTAATTTAGACCAGAAAAAAAATCACCTCACAAGAAAGGAGACTGAAGGAATTCATGAACTCTTCTTGCTTAGACATGCATATCTCCTCATTAAGATACTCAGAAGAGAAAATTGCGTTTGAAGAAGAAGCTTTGCCTTCAAAACAGCTAAAACAGAAAATCTGCACAGGTCAAATGCAATTTGTACCAAGATGCTTACTGTGATATTGTATTAGCAATGCACTGCAGGAGATATTTTGTCAACATGTTATTACTTTATCTCCATCTAGTATTCACTTTGCTTGATGTTCAGAGTATGATTTTTTTATTTAATCCAGGTTTAATAAAAGTAAATGAAAGTTTATTATCTAATTAGATATATTGCGGTGAGCATTTGGTCCATAAAGACAAATGAGGAAGCTCATTAAGCTCAGCCACAGTGTGGGCCATGACTCAAAGAGAGATCAGCTAATACAGATGAGGAAGGTGACCATCACACATCCTGGTTACAGTTAGGGTGACTCACAAATACACAAGTGAATAACTGTATATGATGGCATCCGTTAGTCTCGCAAGACCATGGATCTGTGCCTGGAAAGTCTTGCTTCAGTCTGTGGTGGTGGAGCAGCGTCTGTTGTGGCTGTAGAGGCCCACACGGCAGTGACCGTCTCGGTTGCAGTGACTGCACGTGAAGGCGCTGTCCTCCGGTGATGTCTTGGTGCTGTTTTCTTGGTGAGTGCGCTTTTCTTCAGCAGCAAGCCTCAGCTTCTCTTCTCTTTTTTGACCTTTGCGTAGTTCCAGCCTCCAGCATGAATGGTCGTTTGCAATGCCCTCCCACCTCTCGGTGTTCATGTTCAGTGACTTCATGTCTCTCTTGCAGACATCTTTGAAACCAAGATGGGGCTGCCCTTGTGCCCTTTTGCCGGAGGCCAGTTCCCCATACAGCAGGTCTTACGGGATCCTCCCATCTGATGTGTGGTGTATGTGGCCCAGCCAGCGGAGACGGTGTTGTTGGAGCAGGGTGAAGAGGCTGGGTATCTGTATAACCCAAGCTAAAATGTGACAATAAATGAACCAGAACTTCCCACCATAATTCCATGAAAGCATTTTAATGCAAGAACAATAAACAGCATTGGTCATTAGAAATGCAGGGGTGGGCTGTCAACCATGTCCCCGCCACCAAGGAGCACAACATTGCCCCCACCTGAGGGGTCAGCTGTCCTTGGCAAACCTGAGTCCATAACAAAGTCCAGAAGTCCCTATGGTTGTTGACGCTGCCACCTATGGCACTGGGGGGGTGGGGAGGAGGTTTCTGGAGAACCTCCTCACCCCTGACGGGGGAGGCGTGATTTGGGTGAGGCAAGAGGCAGGCACCTGGAGTGTCATTTCATTCCTTCAGTCTCACTGGGTTAGTGGTGGCCAAGGGCCGACACAGTGCCAGCCAGTTCTCGAGCAGCATGCCAACTGCGTGTTGCTCAGTCAACCACATTGGAGATGCGCTTGAGCTCCTTCCCATGGCTTCCCAGTCGGGGGGTAGTCCCTTCTTCTGAGTGGGGCAGTAGGCCCATACTGGGGGCCCCCACCATGTCCTGTTGCCAGGCGTCCTAGACCGAAGGCCCGGCCCCTTTGGGATGGGCATGCATTGCAGCAATTCACAAACAGCTCCACGCTCTGCCTGTGTTAAGGCCAGCAGAAGCCTTCACGTAGCTTGCAACTCCAAAATGGTGGCCCCCCCCACCAGCCCATCCACCGGCTGCGACAATGTGGTGCAGAGCCCCCGGGGGAACTACCAGCTGCAGGAGATGTCTGTCACCATTGGGCAACTACCATCACTGGAGCAGCACCTCTCCTGTTCCCCACTGTGAGTATAGGGCTTTGGTCTCCAAATCCAGGGCGGGGACCTCCGCCCACTTTGGCCGTCACCACACACTCAGCATCTCCTCACCCGGGCCTGCGCAGGATCGCTCACCTGCTTGCTGCGCAGCTGCTGCTCAATGGCGGGGAGGTCTACCTTGCCTCCGGCAGCCACCTGAAGTGCCACACTGCCACTTGCCTGTCATTCACTGTGCTGCACTGCCACCGGGCACTGTGAGCCTGCCCTGTCCGCCTTCTCGAGCTGCCCTGCTGGAGAGCCACGGCTTCAGCTCCGAGGTGGAGTGTTGCCCCCTGGGACATCCACACGGGCCCCACAGCGGGACAGCGAGTCCAGTCCAATGATGCAGGACTCCCGGATGCTGGCAAGCCACACCTTGTGCTCCACTGTGTTTCTCCCCCACTGCGATGCACAGCCGCCTCTTCCATTGTATCACAACAAAGTCGCCGGTGACCGTACACAGCTGGAGCACCAGCACTGTCCACCCAGGAGGGGATGGCTGTTTCCTGTTGGGGAGCACACCTGGACAGATGATAGTGATGGTCCACCAACACACGGTACCTGAGGCTCTCCACCATGCAGTTCACACGTAAGCCTTGTTCCTCCCCGGAGCGCTGACACGGAGGGGTTCTGCTGGAGGTCTCGGGCGGGGGGCCAGCCTCACCACACCGGTGGTAGTGATCATTTCATGTATTCAGCCAGAGTTGGCTGGGCACAGGTCAGGGCTGCCTCACCGGCTCCTCGTTGTCAGTTTCCTCTTCTGTCTCAGTTGACGCAGTTTACCACATTATCATCCATATTATTAATGTACTGTATGTGACAAATGAGAACGGACCCAGCTTCAGTCCCTGTGACACACCACTAGCCACAAGCCTCCAGTCAGAGAGGCAACGCTGTACTATCACCCTCTAGCTTCTCCTGCTAAGCCACAGTCAAGTTCAATTTATTACTTCAACCTGAATGCCAAGCAACTGAACCTTCTGGACCAGCTTCCTATTCAAGGCTTTGTCAAGGACCTTGCACAGATAATGTCACTAGCTTTCCTTCAGCAATCTTCCTGGTAACCTCCATGGAAAAAATCTGTAAGGTTAGTTAGACATAACCTATCACGTACAAAACCATGTCATCTATTGCTAATGAAGCCCTGATTATAAAATGTGTTTATATCTTACCCTTTAGAATACATTCCAATAATATATCCACTAGTTAAGTCAGGCTTACCAGCCAATAACCTTCCAGCTTATTCTAACAACATTTGCTATCCTCCAGTCCCCCTCTGTCAGGGCTCAAGCAATTCTGCACTCTCCTCCCCGAAGGTCTGAAGGAACACATTGTCATATCCTGGGGATGCATCCACTCTAATTTTTCTCAGGACAGTATGCCCTTCCTCCTCTGAGACCTGGACCTCGCTATTGTTTTGCCTCAGTTCTACAGACTCTGTATCCATCTACAGAGTAAACAGAGATACGGAAAAAACATTCATTTAAGATCTCCCCCACCTTTTTCAGTTCCATGTGTAGATGACCAAAGCATTCTTCAACTGATCCAATGTTGTCCTTTTCTATCCTGTTGCTCTTCATATACCTGTATTAGCCCAATGGGATTCTCTACCTCCTTGTTTACCAGAGTAACCTCATGCCTTCTTTTTGCCCTCTTAACAGCTCTGTTTATTGCTCTCTTGAATTTCTTATACTCCTCAGGTGGCTCATTTTTTTCCTCTGCTGCCTATACCTGCTATACACTCTCTTCCTCTTGTTAACCAGAGCCTCAATAGCCCTTGAAAGTCAAATTCAGGCGGTTAGCCTTGCCTTTTATTCTGACAGGAACATGCAAAATCACTATTTCACTTCTGAAGGCCTCCTGTCTATCAAAAATCCTTTTTTCCAGAAAGCTATCCCAATTCACACCTGCCAGATCTGATCTGATACCCACAAAACTGGCATTTCTCCAAAGGACCAGTCCTATCCCCTTCTCGCTAATTCTCTTGAAACTAATGGAGTTATGATCACTAGATCCAAAAAGTACCCTTACACACGTTTCTGTCACCTGCCCAATCTCATTCCATGTTTGAAGATCCAGTACTGCATTTTCTCTGGTTTGGACCTCTATAGTGATTAAAGAAACTTTCCTGAATACATTTGACCAACAGTTATTTTACAATATGCCAGTCCAAATCAATATGTGGAAAATAAAAGTTAACATTCAAAGTCCAAAGTCAATTTATTATCAAAATGCATATATTTCACCATATGCAACCCTGAGAGTCATCTTAGAACCATAGAATCATAGAACGCTGCAGCACAGTGTACAACTACAAGCCCTCCATAAAATCCTTAAAAAAAAGTACTAAACCCACACTACCCCATAACCCTCCATTCTTCTCCCTAACCCTCCAACTTCTTGTGGGCATTCACAGTAAATACAAGAAACGTAATAGAATCAATGAAAGACTGCACCCAACTGGATAAACAACCTATGTGCAAATACGTAAAAGAAAGAAAAAATCAATAGATAAATAAATAAACAGGAAGCAAAAAAGCATGCAAGCAATAAATATCAAGAACATGAGCTGAAGTGCCCTTGAAAGTGAGTCTGTAGCTTGTGGGAAAAATTCAGTCGTGGGGCGAGTGAATGTGAGTGAAGTTATCCCCTCTAGTTCAAGAGCCTAATTGTTGAGGGCTAATAACCATTCCTGAACCTGATTGTGTGGGTTGTGAGGCTCTTGCCCTTCCTCCTGACAAAAGCAGTGAGAAGAGAGCATAGCCTGGATGGGGAGGTTTCTTAATAATGGATGCTGTTTTCCTGCAATTTTACTCCTTGTAGATCTGCTCAGTGGTGAGGAGGGCTTCATCCATGATTCATTATGTAGTATCCACAACTTTTTGTGTGTTTTCCATTCAGGACTGGTGTTTCAATACCAGACTATGATGCAAACAGTCAATCTACTATTCACCACACATCTATAGAAGTTTGTCAGACTTTAAGATGACATGTAAATCTTCACAATCTTCTAAGAAAGTAGAGATGCTGTCATGCTTTCCTCATAATAGCATTTACATGCTGAACCCATGACATTCTCTGAAATTATAACATCAAAGAAATTAATGTTGCTGATTCTCTCCACTTGGCAGCATAATTTTTTTTATTTTATTAGTGGTAAAATAATATTGTAAAGTAATGAGTTAACCAATGCATACAGATGCCCCTTGTAATACAACAGATCTAATATATTTTGTTGATTATATCTGCTGAACAACTAGGTAAATCTGTTTTGTAAGGGTGATGTTTTATTATAGAGAAATTGACTAATAGCTTTCAGTAAGGTGCATTCATTATCATGATGAATAGTAACATATAATAAACATTTCCAGCAGTGAAGCAAATTGACAAGACCATAGATGCCACCTGATGAAAATATAATTCTAATTTTCATCTCTATTTACAATCCAATGTAAATACTAAATTAAAAGATATTGGGCAATTTTACTGCACATTCTTTCCTAATTTATTTACTTCAAGTACTGAAAATAGTCCAAATAAATCACCGTAATTTCTTTTCATGATCAATTTGTAAATCTCAAATTAACAGAACCAGTTAACAACACACTGGCCCATTGCTACACCACCATCAAGAATGCCTACTGTGCTATTCCATGCCCTCAATTCTGGAAGTCTGATCACCTGGCTGTACTTTTACTCCCTGAGTATAGGCAGAGACTGAAGACTGCAGCACCAGAACTGAGGACCAAGAAGGTATGGACAAGGGAAGCACAGGAGCGCCTATAGGACTGCTTTGAATCGGTGGACTGGACTGCATTCAGGGATTCATCTTCCAACCTGGAAGAGCATACTGCAGTTGTTACCAACTTCGTTAAAACTTGTGTGGATGACTACGCGCCATTAAAGACTTACTGTACATTCGTAAACCAAAAGCTGTGGATGAACCAGGAGGTATGCCATCTGCTGAAGACTAAATCTGTGGCATTCAAGTCTGGCAACACAAGCCTGTACCAGAAAACCAGGTATGATTTGTGCAGGGATACTTCAAGGGCAAAGATATAATCTCAAATGTGGTTGGAGGCGACATCGGATGCACGGAAACTCTGGCAGAGTCTGCAAGGCATTACTTCCTACAAAGCAAAACCCAATAGCATGAATGGAAGCGATGCTTCACTACCAGATTAACTCAACACCTTCTATGCACCTTTGAAAGGGAGAACACAACTACAGCTGTAAAGATCCTTGCTGCACCAGATGACACTATGATCTCTGTCTCAAAGGCCGATGCTAGGCTGCCTTTAAAGATAGTGAACCCTCGCAAAGCAGAAGGGCCCAATGGAGTACCCAGTAAGGTTCTGTAAACCAGTGCCAACTAACTAGTGGGAGTATTCAAGGACATTTTCAACCTCGCACAGCTACAGACAGAAGTTCCCACTTGATTGAAAAAGTCAACAATAAAACCAGTGTCTAAGAAGAATAATGTGGGCTGCCTTAATGACTATCACCCAATAGCACTCACATCGGCAGTGATGAAATGCTTTGAGAGGTTGATCATGACTAGACTGAACTCCTGCGGCAACAAGGACCTGGACCCGCTGCAATTTTCCTATCGCTACAATAGGTCAATGGCAGATGCAATCTCCATGGCTCTCCACACGACTTTAGACCACCTGAACAACACAAACGCCTATGTCAGAATGCTGTTCATTGACTATAGCTCAGCATTTAATACCATTATTCTCACAATCCTGATTGAGAAGTTGCAGAACCTGGGTCTCTGAACGTCCCTCTGCAACTGGATCTGTGACTTCCTAACTAGAAGACCACAATCTGTGCCGATTGGTGATAACATATCCTCCTCGCTGACAGTCAACACTGGTACACCTCAGGGGTGTGTGCTTAGCCCTCTGCTCTACTCTCTGTATACACATGACTGTGTGGCTAGGCATAGCTCAAATACCATGTATACATTTGCTGACGATACAACCATTGTTGGTACAATCTCAGGGGGTGACGCAAGGGTGTACAGGAGTGAGATATACCAACTAGTGGAGTGGGACCACTGCATCAACCTGACACTCAACATCAGTAAGACAAAAGAGCTGATTGTGTACTTCAGAAAAGGTAAGACGAAGGAACATGTACCAATCCTCAAAGAGGGATCAGAAGTGGAAAGAGTGAGAAGCTTCAAGTTCCTGAGTGATAAGATCTCTAAGGATCTAACCTGGTCCCAGCATATTGGTGTAGTTATAAAGAAGGCAAGATAGCAGCTATACTTTATTAGGAGTTTGAAGAGATTTGGTATGTCAACAAATACACTCAAAAACTTCTATAGTTGTACATGGAGAACATTCTGACAGACTGCATCACTGTCTGGTATGCAGGGGTTACTGCACAGGACCGAAAGAAGCTTCAGAAGGTTGTAAGTCTTGTCAGCTCCATCTTGGGTGCTAGCCTACAAAGTATCCAGGACATTTTTAGGGAGTGGTGTCTCAGAAAGGCAGTGTCCATTATTAAAGATCTCCAGCACCCAGGCATGCCCTTTTCTCACTGTTACCATCAGGTAGGAGGTACAGAAGCCTGAAGGCACACACTCAGCAATTCAGGAACAGCTTCTTCCCATCTGCCATCCAATTCCTAAGTAGATATTGAATCTTTGGACACTACCTCACTTTTTTTTAATATACTGCATTTCTGTTTTTTCATGCTTTTTTAATCTATTCAATATAAGTAATTGATTTACTTGTTTATTATTTTTTGCTCTGATAAGTTATGTATTGCATTGAACTGCTGCTGCTAAGTTTACAAATTTTACGCCACATGCCGGTGATAATAAAGCTGATTCTGATTTTCCACATTTTCAAATTTCCTTGTAAGTTGACTTCAAAGGAAAAAATAGCGTTGTTTATGCCATGTAACTTTTAATTGAGTAGAAAGTACTGTAGATGGGCAGACATCTCAATGCATTAATATCAGTTCTGTGATCTCAAATTTAAATTTGTTCAGCCTATTAATTAAGTGTCCTGAATTACTTTAGGAGATGAGTTGGAACAAATTTGTTAGATGTTCCAATAGACACATTTGAAGAAATCATGATATTATATCTAATTGTTTTTCTGGAAATCAGTATATTTGTCATTTTATTCTATTAGCTAGTCACAAAATCACATCTCTATTCAAATTCAATACTGTAAATGGTAATTGTGTGCAAAATTGTATATTTTATTAAGCTAATAATATTCATTCCTTAATATGACATTATTATGACACTATGATTGTCATAACCATAGGAAAATATTCAATAGAATAAGAGCTTTTCCCTTTTTTAATGAGTCGATATCTTTTATTAAGATTTCTTTTTATTTGTCCAGCTCAGTAATAAATGTCAAATATGCAATACTGCTCTAGATGTAAGTGTTTGTCACCTTTAGGTTACCTACTTAAAATGAGAATTTTTATTATGCTCCCTTTCTTGGAATGAAAAGTAAGAGAATAAAGACTGACAGGATTACATTTGCATTTTCCATTGTGAATATGTGAACTGGAAACTCTAGAAAAAAAACACTTTAGGGATACAAGGATATAGCAATTTCCAGTGATTGATTAGCTTGTATGTAATTGGAGCAGGGGTTGCTAAGTTACATAAGAGACTGTACATTCTTGCACCCATTAAGTTAAGAAATGCAGGAGCTTTCTTTTGCTCCTCCATGTTGTCCATGTTACAATACAGTGCTGTTTACCTCTTGCTGTTTTGTTCTGCAACTTTCTCTCACTCGGTTTCATACTCGTCGCCAATTTGTTTTGTCTGTGCACAACTACATATCAATTAAATAAAAGCACAAATGTGAGGGATGGAGTTAACTGGTGTATTCACATCACAATGAGAGCAAGGAGAGAACAATACACATGAGCAGACAACAGATCAATACACAGGCTGGGTGGGGGGGGGCATTATTGACCGAAAACAAGTAGATCCATACATTCTTTGTTGCTCATTACTACTTCTACAGCATCATTTTTCCAGTAGTCCAATATCTACTCTCACCTCTCTTTTACACTTTTATATATTGGAGAAAACATTTGGTATCCTCTTTGATATTACTGGCTAGCCTACCTTCAAATTTCAACATTTATCTCTTCATTGTATTTTTAGTTAGCTTCTGTTTGTTTTGAAAATCTTACTAAATTCCCACTACTATTTAGAATATTATATACCCTCTCTTTTGCTTTTATAAGACAATAAGATATAGGAGCAGAAGTAGGCCATTTAGCCCATCGAGACTGCTTTGCCATTTGCTCATGGCTGATCTGATTTTCCTCTTAACCCCATTCTCCTGCCTTCTCCCCGTATCCCTTCAAGCTCTGACTGATCAAGAATTTATCAACCTCTGCCTTAAATATACATTAAATCATGGTCTCCTCAGCTGCATGTGGCAAACAATTCCATGGATCCTCCATTATTAAAAGGACGCCCCTCTATTCTGAGGCTATGTCAGCTGGTCTTAGACTCTCCCACCATTGGAAATATCATCTCCACATCCACTCTTTCAAGGCCTTTCTCTATTTGATAGATTTGCATGAGGTCATCTCTCATTCTTTTGAATTCTAGTTGATACACACCCAGAACCACCAAATGCTCTTCAGATGACAAGCCATTCAATCATGGAATTATTTTTGTGAACCTCCTTTGATCCCTCTCCAGTTTCAGCCATGCTTTGAAAGAAAAGAAGGCTTCACCAGTGCTTTATCAAGTCTTAACATTATACCATTGCTGTTATATTCTAGTCCTCTTGAAATAAATGCTGACATTGCATTTGCCTAACTCATGACAGACTCAGCCTGAAAATTAAACTTTAGCGAAACCTATACATGGACTTCCAAATCCCTTTGCACCTGAGATTTTTGTATTTTCTCTCCATTTAGAACATAGTCATCCCTTTCACTTCATCCACCAAAGTGCATGACCATGCACTTCCCAACACTGTATTCCATCTGCTACTTCCTTGCCCATTCTCCTAATCTGTCTAAGTTGTTCTATTTCTTCAAAACTACCTGTCCCTCCACCTATCTTCATACTGTCTGCAAACTTCGTAACACAGCCATCAACTCCACCATCCAAGTCATTGACATATAACATAAAAAGAATTACCCAACACAGACCACTGTTGGACACCACTAGTGACCAGCAGCCATCCAGAAAAGGCTGCCTTTATTCCTACTCTTTGCCTCCTGCTAATCAGCCATGGATTTTTTCCATGCTAGATTCTTTCCTATAATACCATGGGCTCATAGCTTGTTAAGCTAAGCCTCATGTGTGGCACCTTGTCAAAGGCCTTCTGAAAATCCAAGCACACAACATCAAATGATCCTCCTTTGTCTAGCCTGCTTGTTACTTCTTTGAAGAATTGATTAGTCAGGCAAGATTTTCCCTTGAGGAAAATCAAGCCTACTAAGGCCTATTTTATCAAGTGCATCCAAATACTTTGAGACCTCATCCTTAATGCTTGACTCCATCACATTCCCAACCACTGAGGTCAGACTAACTGGACTGTCATTGCCTTTCTTCTGCCTCTTCCCACCTTCAAGAATGGAGTGACATTTGCAATTTTACAGTCTTCCAGAACCATTCCAGAACCTAATGATTCTTGAAAGATTATTACTAAATCCTGCCTTTCACTTCTTTGTTAGCGACAGATGCTTTATTCTCCCTTTAGAATACTACTTTAGCTTTGGGATGTACCTATCCTGTTCCTTCTGAATTACTCCTAGAAACATCAGCCTTTGCTGTCTTGCTGTTATCTTTGCGAGTGTCCCTTCCAATTAACATTGACCAGCCACTCTCTCATGGCTATGTAATTCCCTTTACTCCACTGTAGTTGAAACTCCCTGGTTTCCTCAGCTGTGCAAGTCTAAGGAAGACAATCTCCGACCCCTTCAAACACATGAGATTGAGGCGCGCTCCCAGCCCAAACCCCTATTTGTGTGGATGCTGTGTAATTCGTTACAAATTATTGCCACAAAATAATAGACAATACACCACATACGATTAACAGACTTATATTTATGAAACTTAACTTAACTAAAGGGTTTGTAAAGAATAACTAAAAAGAAAATTTTCTAATTGGACAGTCAAATGTGCACAAGTCAGATATCATTTTTTACCAATGGAGACACCCCACCCCTGCTGCCTAACCATTTGTCTTTTGTGCATCCAATGTGCATCCTTGGATTTTAAACTTGGAACTTTGTTCTTCTTTCAGCCATGACTCTGTAATGCCCTTAACCTCATATTTGAAAATCTCTAACTGTGTTATAAGGTCATCTACCCTATTCGATATATTGTATACATTCAAATATAACACCCTCAGTTGTGTATTCATCACCCTTTTTGATTTTGCTGCCAGGTGACATTTTAACTCATCCTACTGACTGAAATTTTGCCCTGTCCCTCATAACATTGCATATAGCATAAACTAGAACACCACCAATTAGAATACCAACTGCCCCCATTCTCAATCCTTCTTATCCCAGTTCCCATCCCCCTGCCAGATTAATTTAAATCCTCCCCAACAGCTTTAACCATATGTCATTCTAGAGTTATTGTATGTTAGATACTGAAGTAGACTTGAATATACTTAATGCAAATCAACATTTTTACTTGTGTTCAAATACTGCAACTGAACAGTGCTTATAGTCCAGGTTGAAAATGGAATGAGAATTAAGGAAAGTAAATTTTAGATAAGTTAAATATTTTTTCATTAAAGCTGTGCTTTTCTGCCTTACAACTATCATTAAAAACATATGAAGCTGTAAATTTACATTTGCCTCATTCCTCTGGATTAAAAACCAACAAAGGCTCATGTTAAGACTCTTACCAAAGCAATAACTGCCCTCTCCATGAGCTACTGAATAAGCAGTGGGGAACCCATTCCTACAGACTCATTCAACTTCACTGTCACAAGGATCGTTACAGAAAATCTTTCCCACCAAATGCAATAACCACATAGAACAGTTCATTTCTGTGTGACAGGAGAACACACATCATAGTACAATAGTCTCTGTTTTATTACTTTGTGCATTAATATTGCACAACATTGCAAATTATTGCACATTTGTAAATTATTATTATGTATATTATTATTCTGTACTTAATTATTAGTTAAGTCAGCGCACTGCTAAATGTGTTTTTAAATGTTGCTGCTGTAACAAAAGAATTTTTTTCTCAGGATCAATAAAGTATTTATTATTATTATTAGTAGTAGTAGTAGTAGTAATAATAATAACAATAATAATAGCATTAAATAAACTTACCACAATTTTGTGCAGTGTTTTCAGCTGAGTGGTCAGACATTTAGGCCAAAGTTGTGGAGCAATCTTTCAATTCATAAGTTTTTGGAATCCTTCCCAAAGAGATGTGGACATTCAGTTGGAGACCATATTAAAGCTTAAGAGTGAATAATTTTTTCATACAAATGGAAGAACTATCGGATCAGGTGGGAGAATAGTCAAGGTAAAGGTTATCAATTAGGTAGACTCGGGAGGATAGTTAGTCGATTGCAGCTTCTTCCAGCTATGTTTAAAACGTAATTCAGTAGCTTATTCTAAATGTTATACTCTCATTAAACCTATCATAAGCCTTGAATGGAAGTTGTTTAACAAGAGTGTGAGGATGTGATCTCTAGTAGATGATCTTTATTTCTTTCTTCTTTGGACTGTTGATAAAACCACATTAGCTACAAAATTAAAACTAATGCAACTAGGGAATAATCAATGCAGAATGTGTTCAAGTAGCAATTAGCCATAAATACTTTCTGAATGTCATTGTCAGTTAGGTAATTGACATCTCGGAACTAAAGCTACCTCAACACATGTTTACTTCATTGATCCATAGAGCACTGTAGAATTCTGCATGCTGTTTTGCTGAACCATGGGGTCAAATGAAATTTGGAATAAGAAATGAAAAGTTATTTTCACTCTTCACTATTTCTGCTAAAGTCTCTTTGACCTGCAACATTAATCTCTCTCTCTCTCTTTCCAAAGAAACTACCTGACCTTTCGAGTTTTTTCTAGTATTTCCTATGTTCCTTTTAAAATCTTAGATCTTCAGCATCGGCACTTTCTTACTTTCCAAGTCTTACTCAGGTATGTGAATGCTAATAAGAGAAAGTATATTTAAAGAATACATTTAAAGAATTTTTGCCAGCATTGACATCTCCTTTCAATGAATTGTGATTCTGACACAAAGTGTTGCAAATTGACAGAGATTTTAATCAATACTTTTGACTGTGAAATGCACCTTATTGATTTTCTGTATTCACCCAAAGTGTAAGCAAATACCTTGAGAATGTTTTACCCAAATACAATAGGAGACAAACAAATATCCATTTTATACATTCACAAAAATGCTGACACAAAAGAGCATAGGAGATTGACATGTATAAACATGACAGAATGTTCAGTTTCTGAGGTTATACTTTGCTCAATTTAAATTCCTAATATTCTTTCAGCACTGTGTCTTTCAGCATTACAATAAGCTGAGAAATGTGTTTTATGTTGTACGATACTGCTGATGCTTGCCAAATTAATCACTGATGACCTAATTTAGGGTTAGGACTTGAGAATTCCGTTAACTAGTTTTATTTTTCCAGGGCTTTCTTCCTTCTGTTATTTGGTATATACCACAATAAAGACTGATGGAATAATTTCTCAGATGAGTAAGTTTATCTTTGCAGTTCAATATTATGCATTCTATTTTAGGTTCTGTAAAATATACCCAGTTATTAGAAAACTATGAAGTCAGAGGAAAGTGAGGATATTTATCTTTCAGTTATGTATTTTACTGTTGAGATTTGGTGTAAAACTCATGTCTATCACATTGGTTCAGAAAATACTGTTGGCAGGAAACACACAGCTGCTGTAAGAGAACAATTAGAGAAATGACCATACCGCTGCTGTCTTCAGAAACCAAAATAAATAGTAAAGAATGTGTGAAGTGATTCCTAATCTGCAGCAAAACTTGAAATTTAATTGCCGCAGAAGCCTTATATGAAGAGGGCACGTCCTTAGGTGACTGGTGTTAATTGTGTTAATAAAACACAATTTCATCTGTTACAGTTCATGCAGATTTTATTTTGTATTAAGATGGGCATCTGTAAACAGAATTTGTCTTCTTCACTCTAAGAAATACAGTAAATTCCATGTTGCTTCCAATTTGTTATGTCTTGTAACTCCAGAAACTAATCAAAAGAAAAAAACATGAGAGCCTGGAAAATCTGTATTCTTAGTTTTTCTTTGATGAGGTGCTGACATATGACCTGGCGGCATAATAACATATTCCTTTCAAGTATTCTTACATATAACCAGAACTGAATTATGGTAAACAAAGAATGCTTAATTAAAAAAATGTATTTATGATATTACTCAAATATTGGTGAAATAATAAATATAGTACAATCCACCCTGCTTAGCTATAAACTCAAACTCAATATAGAATGCAGCTCAACTTAAATATTTAATGTATGCTCTCTACTCATTATATTGCTGTGGAGGATTCCTTACTTTGTAAGATACAGCCTTTTCTGACAATGGGAGTCAGTCTATTTAGCATGTGAGACTTGTGGCTGTGAAACAAACTCAGGTTCTAGCGTCTACTCCATGGTGGTAGTAGGACTGCAGGAGGTTGTTTTGAGAACTCTGGACAACTTTCTTCTGGGTGTATTAGCATCCCAGGCAGTGCATGTCATGCTGCTTGATCTGCTGATATATCCCAGGCCAGCAGACCAAGCTTTGACCCAATGCTTCCATTTTGAGCATGCCTAGATGATCGGCACGTAGCTCCTCCAACACTTTAGCTCTCAGTTTGGATGCTACAAGAATTCTCAATCCCTACATAAGGCAACCCCTGTTAAGGGCAAGATCATCCCAGTGTTGGTAAAAATGTGGGAAATGGAATTTCTGCTGCTCATACCAGCCTTTTTTGGGTTGCCATGTAGACCTCAGACAATGTGGGTCTTTTCTGGTTTCCCTTTGGATTATCTCTGCCTTAGTAGAGAGACCTTCAATTTGCATTAGGGAGAATACATCAAGAGGAATGTCCTCTTTTGTAATTGCTTTTCCAATGGTGATTGGGGCAATCTATCAGCCTTTCCATGATTAGTTATCCTTTCAAATTCAATCCCATAATTGTATCCATTAAGAAAGAGAGCCCAGCTCAGCATTTGTGCTGCTGTAAGTGGAAAATCCTTCTGATAATTGAAAATGGACAATAGTGTTTGATGATTAATAACGAAGGTAAACTCTCTTCCATTGTTTGAAAATTGTTACAAACGCAACCAGACTCAAGGCCTCTTTGCAAATCTGTGCATAATTTTTCTCTGCATCATGATGAAAACACTATTAGGTTTTCACTTCCATCACTCATAACACGTGACATGACTACACATATACCATTAAGCGAGTCATCACAGGTAAACTTCACTGGACGATGTGGATCATGATGTTTGAGTACAGTGTCTCTCATCATCACTTATTTGTATTTTGGAAAGCCTCACATTGTTTTGTCCAATGCTCGATCTGTAGTAATGAATTCAAGAGGTGAAGCACAGTTAGCAGGAACCTATGATAGTAATTGACAAACCCTAAAATGTGCCATAACTGTGGGCCTTTTTAAAAAGGCCACTTTTATTCCTGACTGCAACTCAATTGTGTCTCTGTTTGCTGTTTCCATTGATACAGTGATTCCAACTTCTCTTTTAAGTGTGAGTTTTGCTTCAGTTATGAACTGTTTTTGAGTACTTTCTAGTCATATTCCACACACTAAACAATCTCTGAGTGCTTGATTATGCCAATCACTGAACTGACTTTTCACCCAACTAAGCTGAAGTGGACTCCCTTTTTGAGTCTGCTTATGAAATCTAAAGCATTTTAGAATCAACAATGGTTTTGGTTCTAAGTGTCCCTGCATTATGTTCACTATAAAAACAAATGTAATTGTGGTTGGTTGTTTGGACCAGTCAAAGTTCTAAGCAAACTGTATGCTTTTCTGCCTATTGTATTCAGTAACACTGGCACTCAATTTCAATTGGTTATTTCAATTCCCTCAAAGTACTGCTCAATTCGTTCAGAATACATCATTAAGTTATTTGTTGTGCAGTCAAATGCACCTATCTTTCAATTGTAGCCAGCCATTTCTACTCATTTATTTATTATTATTATCACTCAGTTAATAAACTCATATCTGAATTCAATGCTTGTTAATTTTGTCCATATTTGGCATTTATTTAAATTTGAAAGTCTTTCTCCCCTTCTGAAGAAAATGTGCTGTGTTTCAACATGGAAGTAGTCGCCTTGGGTTTGTTTTAAAACTTCCTATTTATGTTTTGTAATTCCAGAAACTAATCAAAAGGGAGAAAAAAACACAGGAGCCCGGAATACATGTGTATTTACTCTCTCTTTAGTGGGGTGCTTACATATAACGTGGTGGCATTACGACGCAGCATTCACGTACTTCTTACATATAACCCATTATAAACATGTCAGCAAGCAAAGAATATTTAATGAAACATTACATTTACATTATTACTCAAATATTACTGAAATATTAAATACAGTGCATCATAGAATTATCATCAGGAATCCCATTCATGAAGTCGCGCTTCATACAATGAATTCACTGTGGGCAACCACACAATTCAATTTTATGACTGTGATAAGCTCTATATATACGGTGTAGGAGGCCAAGACTGGTGAAGTCAGAGTGAGAGCAGGATGTAGCATTACACAGCTCATGGGGCACTATCAGCAGTGACAAAGAGTCAATCACATTGGCAGAGAAACCATTTTTTAGTGAGCAACAAGATGTGCTGTCTTAACACTGAAGGCGATGTCAAATTATTTTGTAAATGGAATATGTACTAGCAAATCAATGTATGTTGGTGAACCTTATGCAACAAGCATTATTGTTATAAAATTGTTATATCGGGAATGTACTCTCAACAATTTTTGTTTATGAAAATTATGTGAAAATTGGACATCTTCAATGTGAATAGGAAATACAATAACTAGCTTAGGATAAGCTATCCAACTGGATCCATAGTGTACAAAGGCTGTTGAAAATCTAGTCAAGAAGAAATGAAAAGCTTACGAAAGGTTCAAAAAAACTAGGTAATGATAGAGATCTAGAAAATTATAAGGCTAACAGGAAGGAACTTAAGAATGAAATTAGAAGAACTGGAAGGGGCCATGAGAAGGCTTTGATGAGCAGGATTAAGGAAAACCCCAAGGCATTCTACAAGTATGTGAAGAGCAAGAGGATAAGATGTGAGAGTTTAGGACCAATAAAGTGTGACAGTGGAAAACTGTGTATGGGACCGGAAGAGATAGCAGAAGTACTTAATAAATACTTTGTTTCAATATTCACTACAAACAAGGACCTTGGCGATTGTAGGGATGACTTACAGTGGACTGAAAAGCTTGAGCATATAGACATTTAGAGGATGTGCTGGAGCTTTTAGAAAGCATCAAGTTGGATAAGTCACCAGGACTGGACAAGTGAATCTTACTTCAGCGGTTGGTAAGCTGATGGAGAAGATCCTGAGAGGCAGGATTTATGAACATTTGGAGAGGCATAATATGATTAGGAATAGTCAGCATGGCTTTGTCAAGGGCAGGTCGTGCCTTACAAGCCTGATTGAGTTTTTTTGAGTATGTGACTAAAGACATTGACGAAGGTAGAGCAGTAGATGTAGTGTATATGGATTTCATCAAGGCTTTTTAGGGTACCCCACGCAAAGCTTACTGAGAAATTAAGGAGGCATGGGATCCAAGGGGATCTTCCTTTGTGGATCCAGATTTGACTTTCCCACAGAAAGTAAAGAGTGGTTGTAGACGGGTCATATTCTGTATGGAGGTCGGTGACCAGTGGTGTGCCTTAGAGATCTGTTCTGCGACCCCTACTCTTCGTGATTTTTATAAATGACCAGGATGAGCAAGTGGAGGGATGGGTTAGTAAACTTGCAGATGACAGAAAGATTGGGGGTGTTGTGCATAGTGTGGAGGACTGTCAGAGGTTACAGCAGGACATTGATGGGATGCAAAACTAGGCTGAGAAGAGCCAGATGGAGTTCAACCCAAATTGAGGGATCATCAACCCAGATCATCAACTATGGGATTGAATTCAAGAGCCGAGAGGTAATACTACAGCTATATAAGACCCTGGTCAGATCCCACTTGGAGTACTGTGTACAGTTCTGGTCACCTCACTACAGGAAGGATGCAGAAATTATAGAAAGGGTGCAAAGGAGATTTACAAGGATGTTGCCTGGATTGGGGAGCTTAGTTTGAGTGAACTCAGTCTTTTCTCCTTGGAGCAATGGAGGATGAGAGGTGACCTGATGGAGGTGTATAAGATGATGAGAAGCATTGAACATGAGGATAGTCAGAGGCTTTTTCCCAGGGCTGAAATGGTTAACATGAGAGGACACAGTTTTAAGGTGCTTGGAATTAGGTATGGAGGAGGTGTCAGTGGTAAGTTTTGTTTACACAGAGAATGGTGAGTGCGTGAATGGTGGAGGCAGATACAATAGGGTATTTTAAGAGCCTCTTGAAAAGGTACATGGAGTTTAGAAAAATAGATGGCTATAGGTAACCCTAGGTAATTTCTAATTTAAGTACATGTTCAGCACAGCATTGTGGGCCAAATGGCCTGTTTCTAAATGGTTTTGGCTTGAAATATGCAAATCTGAATTACAAAGATAATAAGACATTGAGTCAAATTAAAGTTCAAAATAAATATATTATCAAAGTAAATACAGATAAGTCACTTCATACTACCCGGAGTTTCATATTCTTATGGACATTCACAGTAGATACAACCAAACACAATAGAATCAATAGAAACTGCACACAGCAGAGATAATCAGCCAGCCCAACTGCAAAAGATGATGAACTGTGCAAATACAAAAAAAAAGAGAGAATAGGCAATAAATGTTGAGAACACAAGTTGTAGAATATTTAAAAGTGAACACATAGGTTGTAGCATCAGATCAGTGTCTGGATGAGTGAAATTTTTCCCTCTGGTTCAAGAGCCTGATGGTTGAGGGGTAATAACTGTTCCTGAAGCTGGTGCTAAGGGACATGAAGCCGCTATACCTTCTTCCTAAAGGCAACAGCGAGAAGAGAGCATGGCCTGGATGGTGGGGGGTTTTGATGATGGATGCTGCTGTCCTGTGATAGCGCTCCATGAAAAAGTTCACAGTGACGGGAGGGCTTTACCTATGATGGAATAGGATGTATCCACCACTTTTTGTAGGTTTCCTGTATAAGGATATTGGTGTTTCCATACCCATCCATGATGCAACAAGTCAGTATATTCTCCACCTTGCATCTATCGGAGTTTGTCTAAGTTTTAGACGACATGCCAAATCTGCACTGCCATGTCTTATTTGTAATGGAACAAGTGCTGGACCCAGTAGAGATCCTCTGAAATGATGACTCTGAGGAATTGATCACTCTCTAAACTTCAGATCCCCTAATAAGGACTGGCTTATGGACCTTCAGTGTACTCTTCCTGCAGTTAATAATCAGCTCTCTGGTTTTGCTTACACTGAGTGAGAAGCTGTAATTGTGGCACCATTCAGCCAGATTTTCAATCGTCCTCCTATTGTGGTAAACCATGTATATCTGTCTGTACACGCCCCTCTGCTGACTGCTCCTGTGGCTCCTCCCACAGACCCCTGGATAAAGGTGATTGTGTCACTGCTCCTCCCACAGTTCAAGACAGTCATCCAGCATGGACGTGGATCAATTTTACTGTTAATAAAAGCCTTTCAGTATTTACTCTACTTCCAGTCATTTGGAGTTATTGATAATGCATCACCTATATACTGATACATCACCACCTTTGACTTGGCCTTCAACAGTGGTGTCATCAGCAAACTTAAATAACTCACTGGAGCTGTGCTTAGCCACACAGTCATAAGTGTAAAGCGAGAAAAGCAGGGGACTAAGCACATGACCATGTGGTGCACCTGGGCTGATGGTGAGTGTGGAGGAGATGCCAATCCAAACTGACTGGAGTCTGCAAGTGAGGAAGTTGAGGATTCAGTTGCATGAGGAGGTATTAAAGCCTATGGCCTTGGAGCTTATTAAATTGTTTTTCTTAGAGGTTGTAATTGAATCCACATCTACAACTTCTGCTGCCAGCTTGTTCCACACCTGCACCACTGGAGAAGTTCTTGCTCAGATTCCCTATTTCAGCTCTCACCCTAAACTTGCGACCTCTATTTTAGTCTCACTCTACCTGAACAGGAAATAAAGCCTGAATGCATTCGACATATCAAAATGATTCGTAATTTTGTATACGTCTGAAAGAACTCCCCTCATTCTGCTGTGCTCCAGCAAATAAAGTTCTAACCCATTCAACCTTTACCTAAGCTTAGGTCTTAAAGTCCCAGCTATAACCTTATAAATATTCTCTTCACTCTTTCAAGCTTATTGAAATCTCTCCTGTAGGCCACAATACTCCAAATTAAGCCGCAACAGTATCTTTTATACAACTTCAACATAACATCCCAGTGCCATAAGTTATGGAAACCTATGTACTAAACACTCTTTACGATCCTGCCTGTCCTGTCTTTAGACTGTATCACTGCGGAGGTACCTCTGTCATCTAGACGGATGCATTCAAGAAGGAAGATCACCATTGCTTTTCAACAGTCTTCTTTGGTTGTCCATTGACATCTGATGACAACGTCCACTCCTTTAATTGTGAGATCTTTGATGACTATGCAGTCCTATCCTGGACCCACAAGTTCTACTGCAGGTGGGACCTGTATATGTGGTAGTGATGGCAACTATGGCTGCATTTCTCCTGGCTCTCTTTTGCTGTCTTCTGGTTGATCTTTCCATCTCCAGAATATGAAGCTCATCCCTACACAGCTGTCGCCAAGTATTATAGTCAGCAGCAACATCCTCCAGGTCTTCAGGTCTAATCTTGCACTTCCTTAAAGCATTCTTCATCTGATCCTTATAGCGCTTCTTCGGCCCTGCAGCTGAGCGTTGACCATGATGTAGCTGACCGTATAACACTCTGAAGGGTAGCCGACATGGGGACATCCTTATCACATGACATCCTTATCACATCCTTAGCCACTGCAACTGACATTGGGCGATCGTGGCCTCAATACTTCTGTAGTTGGTCTTTACAAGTATTTCAGTGTGAGGCACCCGCTCAAGGGTGCTTCTTATGTGGAAGCGCTCCAAAGACTTGATGTGATGGCTGTAGGTTACCCAAGCTTCACAACTATAAAAGAGGGCGGTGACACAGACCGTTTGGTATATGGCGACCTTTGTGGAGGGACGAAGGCTCCCATTCTGAAAGATTCTACACTGAAGTCTCCCCAAGGCAGCTGATGCCTGTTTAATGCGGCTCTGCGCAAAGAGAACGCTTATGGTACATTCTCCTCAGGTTTGGCTGTCCCAATAAATTTGTTAACATCCTCCGCCAGTTCCACGATGCAAGACTGCATGGGTGACCATAGGAAAACAAGAGTCTGCGCCCATCCTTGTACGCATAGGGGTGTGTGCTAATGCCAGTGCTCTTTAACATCTTCCTCCTGTGTGTTACCAAGCTTCTCCACAAAGAGATTGAAGGCAGCAGCGGTGTGGCAGTGGACGTCAGATTAGATGGCAACCTCTTTGACATCAGGTGGCTCCACACAGATCTTCAGACTGTCCTTGCTGTGGTGGTGAGAGTGTACAGCAGGATGGGGCTGACCGTCAATACCACCAAGACAGAAGAGGTTTGCCACTGGGGTACCAGTGTCCCGCCCACTCTACCTGCCGTCAATGTTGGTGATGAAAAGCTGCCAGTAGTGCCATCTTTCAAATATCTGGGGAGCATTCTCTCTGAGGATAGCAGCATTGGCAATTCTCAACAGTGGGCCAGTTGACAAAAGCTGGTTTTGCTAGTAATCCTCACATTCCATATAAAGAGATCTAGAAAAAACAGTTCATGGACGAGAAGCAGAGGAGGGCATTCAACATATAAAAAAAAGCTTTGATCAGCAGCTTTCTCTCAGTATTTACACTTTCAGTGCTGTCTTTCAGAATAAATAAAAAACATATTATAGCGTTATGAAGTTCATGCTGCGCAGAGATTTTCTACCTTTTGTACCCAATGGATATTTTACAAAATGTGGAGAGCAGAAAGGTTCAACTGGAAAATATATTCAAACAGCTTCAATGATTACGGTGTGGAATTCCAGTGATGAGAGGTCAGTAAGGAGTTACAAATGACTATAATTGTGCAGACTGGTTAAACAAAGTGCTTGCTATTCCTACTGTGACTCAGCAAGCTAAGAATGATTACTACCACAAACAATTGTTTAAAAACAAACACATTTAGTATGTAATTAAGGATTAATAGGCGATCTATGTGAAGCCATTGTGGTTTACACAAAACATACAGTTTAGTAACAAAGCTTCCGGGAAACAAAAGAACAATACTGAAATGTAAATATTTTTCAGCCTAAATGAAGCATCATTCCATGGAACAATAATTTGGTTTCTCTTTTTGCAGACATTTTTTTGAGCAGTTAAGAGTTTCCAGTATTTGCTATTATTTTTCTTTTAGATTTCCACCTTTTGTAGTTCCTCGAGTTTTCAAAGCATTTTTTTCTATTTTATTCCTGGTTTACAAACAGTATTTGCAAGGATGATATTTATTCCCCATCTCTTATTGCCCCCCCCCCCCCCACAATACCCCACTGAAGTGAGTGATTCCAAGGCAACATCAGGAGAGTACTTAAACATCAATTCCAAATGATCTGGAACCATAGTTAGGTTGGAATGAATAGGGATCTCTATTTATTTTTGTCAGAAGTCAAATAGATTTTTACAACTAGTAGTTCCACTGATGCAAGATTTTACTTAATTGTCTCTGGATTATTGGTCCAAGCTCTGAAAGATAGTCCAATACCTTAAGCTCTAAGATGCTATAATTCATTGTACCATGCAGTATTCCCCAACCAATTTAAGGACAAACAGGAGTATGTAGGTTTAATAACATCTCTGAAGAATCACTCAGGCGTATTTGTAACTACTCAAGAAGAATTATGGCATTGGCAGATTTAATTGCACCGAAGGACAAACCAAACTTTAATAAGAAAAGTAAAAACACACACTTATTAATTCTGAGTTCCATTGTGAATCACTTTGCCTCAGATATTGTCTAAGGATGTAAGCAACCAATTCGAATTAAATGTACTGATTAAGAGAATTAGTTTAAGTAAATATTTAATTTTGTAATACATCAGGGTTTTGTGCACAATTATGAAATATGTGATTCGGGTTATCTTTGTGAGGTATTTCCATTGCAGCCTGCATACATCTTGATTGTCAGTTTGAGAGAGAAATTGGCTTAAGCAAAATACTTCCTGATTTTTTTTTTATTAATTATCAGGATGTGAAAACTACTTTTGAGGTCACTATATATGGCCTCCTTCATGACTAATAACTAGACTGTATGCAGTTCAAAATTCAAAGTAAATTTATTATTAAAGTACAGTACGTATATATCACCATATGCTATCCTGAGATTCACTTTCTTGCAGGCATTCACAATACAATATATAAATAAGAATATCTACGTACAAAGACTGACAAACAATGAATATGCAAAAGACGACAGACTGCAAATTCAAAATAAATAATACTGAGAGCATGAGCTATAAGAACATGGAGATGAGAATTTGGATGAAAAGTTGATGCTAGATGCCTTGCTCAGGTGCTTTCACTCTTGAGTGGACGGTAGAGGTGATGCTCTTTGCCATTCTCAGTGTCAGAGGCCATTGATGTAACTATTGTTGCTGAAATACCCTCAGCCCCCATCTATTGCCCCCTCTTGCTCCTTCTGCCTTGATAACCCCATCTCTTACCCTCCTCTTCCACCTCATCCCCCCACTTACACACCCCTCTCTCTCTCACTCTCTCTTCAACCCCCTTTTGCCCCCCAATACCCTCTGTCTTAATGCTCTTTCCCACTTCTCTCACTTCCCTGACTCACTCTCGTCTCTCTCACCCCATTCTCTTATCTTGCCCCATATTCTCTTAACCCACCATCTTTCACCCCTCTTCTCTGACACACCCCTTTCTTGGCCCCCTCTCACCCCCTTTCTTGCACTGCCACATTGGGCCATCTTTCATGCTCCCTCTCACTCCAATTTTGCCACCCCCTCTTGTACCATCCCTCATCTTGCCCCTTTGCCCCTTTCAACCACCTCTTATGACCCCATCTATCCACACTTCACTCCCCCCTCACCCCATTCTCATGCTACCCCGCTCACAGCCATTCATCCCCCTCCTTACCACCTTCGCGCCCTCTCATACCCCCTCTTTCTCAACCACTCTCTCAGCAATATTGCCTCCCTTGTCCTCGTCTTTTGCCCCCTCCCTTGTCCCCCCTCTTTTGGCCCCCTCACCCCCACTCTTGATAACCTTCTCTTAATGCCACCTCCCCTACACTTGCTCCCCTGTCTCTCCCCTCCCCCTCTCTCTTCTCTCACATCCACTCGCCCTTAGTGTCTCACCCACTTCGCTCACATCCACTCAAGAACTTCTTGTCACAACCCTCACTCTACACCCCCTCTCTCACACCCCAACCCCCTGTTTTGCCCTCTCTACTCTCCCCTCTCACTTCCCCTCCATACCTTCACTCTGCTTTCCCACAGCGCCCCCTCTCTTTCACCCTTCTCACCTCGCTTGAGCCCTTTCTCTCATCCCCTCATTTGCCCTCCTTTCTCTCACCCTGTTTTAAACTCCTTGCTTGCCCCCCCACTTGATACATCCTCTCGAAGATTCTCCATCCTTAACACTCCCATCTTGCTCTTCTCTGTTGCCCCCTTCTCTCATAACCCTGTCTTGATACCTTTTTGCAGAACCGTCACTCTACACCCACTTCTCTCGCCTCTCTTTGCCCTCACAAATCTTGCTTCCTTCAGCCCTCTATCACCCCCATCTCTTGGCCCGCTGTCTCACCCCTAACCACACACGTCCTCTCCCGATTTCTTCTCTCTTCCACCTTTTGCCATTCTCCCTTGCCCCCCTCAGCCCCTTCTTCTTGATGCCCCCTCTTGCCCCAACCCTTCATCCCCCCCCCACGCTTGCCCCTTTTCCTTTACTCCCTTTATCTTCCTCATCCCCCCCCCCTCTCAACACCCCTCTCAGAACTCTCATCCCCCACACTTAGGCACCCCTTCACTTATCTCACTCTCTCTTGCCCTCCTCACCTCAGCTCTTGCCTCCCCCTTGACCCCCACTCTCTCAAGACTCGGTCTTGCCTCTCCTTCACCCCACTCTCTCTCTCTCTCTCTCCCCACCCCTCTCCTCCAGCTTCCCTTCACCTCTGATTTTTCACTACAGCATTCTCTCTCCTCATGCTGCTCATTATCACACTCTATACCACATTCATCTGGTTAGGAAAGATGGAAGCTGTGTGACCATGAGTAAAATGACAATTATTAAAATGTAAAACATGGTGTTTTATTAAGAATCTGTCCAACTGTGTAATTTGCATATATATCCAGTTTGCACCTCTTTATCAGTGTGACAGTGAATTTCCATTGCAGACTGTATCTCCCGAAGAAACATTGTAATACTTGAATATTAAGTTGCATATAAAATATTAACTCTGAGAATCAAATTTAAAAACAAGATCAGCTTTCTGATAGTACCACCCATAATTATTTTTGACAATGATTTAAAAATTGCCAAAATTATGGAGAATAATTTCTGTTCATTTCATGTTATCAGGATATTTATTCATATATTATATACATTTCTGCTTTGAAATGTTTCTTTATGATTTACTGTGTTAGTTATTTATACATGACTATATCAGCTACACTAAGACAGAGAAAGTCTGTGCCTCCTGTTTCTTTTGACTGAAATGCAAAACAGATCATCGTATTTCGGTAGCCAGCAGGTTAGTAGGATTGTGAGTGCACTCTGCATTAACTGTGCCATTTACTAGTCAGACATGTCAGAAAGGCTCCAGGATTACAACTTATTAGTATCACTTTAAGCAAACTAGCAAAGTGTCAAGCTAGCTCACTTCGCAGAAAGGGGAAGCACTATGCAAACAGGTGCCAAGATTCATGTAGGAAATGAATGTAACCTGGGAAAGATTGAAGAGTGCTATAACGTTAGAGAGAGCAGTTTTAACATGCTGCTGTCAATGTTTGGCGGTGGAGGTGAACAGCAGGAGAATGTTTTTGCATTTGTTGGGAGCCACCAGCTCACCAGACACATGGTAAGAAAGGAGCAGGAGCAAAAAGATTTGAGAATAAATGTTGGAGCCAAGCTTTGTGGTGCTGGAAGTAGGAGCTGTTCAATAATCTGACAGTGAATGTATCTACTGGGACACGTCACATGGGATCCAACTATGTGCTATCTCTGAAGGCCGTTGTCCCTTGCACATGAGCAAACTCCAGCAGGAATGGTTTATGGCAGTGGAGGCTCAACCAGACTTAGACTGCCACAATAATGGCTGAGGAGACTTATGTTCAAAACTTCTGGCGGGGCCTCGCAGCCATCCAACATGCCCTTCAAGTAATTACTGGAAATATGGGACCATGATCACAGTGAGTGGAAAGGAGCTAAGCAGAAGTAGAAGTAGAAGTTTGCTGATCTCTTTCTGAGTAAGAACATTTGTTTTCCACCCAACAGGCTGTGGCTTATTTTCTCTCCCATTTATTAGCCAGATTGCTAGCATTAGCCTGGTGGTATTCTTGTTACAAAGGAGTGTTCTGAAGTTGAATACCTGGACCCTGACTCTTTGGGGTCATTCTACAAGGTCAAGAACATTTTCTTTTTTCTACCAGCCATCTTGTAGCCATTCTAAAACTATGCTACTTTGTTATTCATTATTATTAGTTTTTAAAATTATATAATTTCATATGTTAAGTAATTGTGGTGTCATGGTCCGGTCTGTGAAATCTGCATTCTGGTTCACGGTCTGGTTCGTTGTCTCTGGACTCCAGGTCTTCTGGCTGTCCATTGTTTCTATTGGGCTTAAACTCAGGCACCTGATTCTCATATTGAGGCTGGAGTTTAAGTAGCTCTGGGTTTGAGTGTAGTTGTTGGTTTGTCTTGTCGGTATCCTGTCCTTGCTGGTACACTATGGTGGGATCTGTCCCTTTCTGTCCTTTCCTCTGTTGGGTAAGTCAGGCTGTCTTTGTTGTTACCCTGAGGCTGGACTGTTCCCTTCCTTCCCTCTGAAGCCTGGCCTGGAGCCCTGCTGGCTACCCATGCCTGTAGCCCTGCTGGTAATCTTGCCTGTGTCCTTGCCTCTATTGCTGTCAGTACAGCTGCTGGTGAGACTGGAGCCTTGCCATGCCAACAGAAGGAACTATTTATTGTTGAGCTTGGAACTGTCTCTTTGTGTCCCTGTGTTTAGTGTCTTGGTATGAGTCTTGGCCTTATGTCCTGTCCCCAAGGAGAGGTTCTGTGTAAAGCCCTGGCCCTATGTCCTGTTCTCAAGGAGGGGTCCTGGCTCTGTGTTCCTGTGCTCGTGTCCAAAGCTCCACGGAGGTTCCAGTCCGTTTACCGGCATCTAAAGTGAGTAATTTCTTTTACAGCTCATTCAGAAAGTAGTCGTATCAACGACAAGCCACTATCAGTGACAAAACCTCAGCAGTTTGGCATGGATGGATCATAGTTCTGAATTGGTGGTTTCTGTCTATGTACTCACCAAGCATAGCACAGTATTGGACTAGACTGATGGCCAACACTGCTTCAAGGAAGCCTACAGCATTTGACAGAGCAGGATTCAAGGTACTTCTGCTGTACGTTTTATTGTTTTGTGACATTGAATCTCAGTGAATTTAATTTGACTATTTTGACACTAATCTACAGAAAAGACACTTCTTGTCAACGTGGAGGTGAATTTCTACAGAATGATCTAAACGAGTTACAATTATTAAACACAAAATAATTGATTGCATGATTACTCATCCCTTTCAAGTCAGTATTTAGTAGATGCATCTTTGGCAGCAACTGCAGCCTTGAATCTGTGTGGATAGGTCTCTATCAGTTTTGCACATCTGGACACTAAAATTTTCCCTATTTGTTACAAAACTGCTCAGGTACTGTCAGTTTGCATGGGATTGTGAGTGAACAGCCCTTTTCAAGTTCAGCCACAAATTCTCAGTTGGATTCAGCTGTGCAGTCTTACTTGGCCACTCCAACTTTGTTGTTTTTAAGCCATTCCTATGTAGAGTAATCTTCATGTTTTTGGTCATTGTCTTGCTGGAAAACAAATCTTTCCCCAAGTTGCAATTCTCTTGCAGACTGCACCAGGGTTTCCTTCAGGATTTCCCTGTATCTTGCTCTGTTGATTTTACTCCCTATGTTCACAAGCCTTCCAGGGTCCGCTGTGGTGAAGCATCCCCACAATATGATGCAGTCACCACCATGCTTCACGGTAGAGATGGTGTGTTTTTGTTGTTGCAGTACTTGGCTTACGTTGAACATAGCAGTTAGTCTGATGTCAAAAAAGCTCAATTTTGGATTCATCAGACCACAGAACTTCAGAGTCACCCACATGCATTCTGGCAAACTTTAGCGGAGATTTCATGTGAGTGTTTTTTAACAGTGGCTTTCTCTTTGCCATTCTCCCATAAAGCAGTGACTGGTGAAGCACCCGGGCAACAACTGTTTTATGCATAGACTCTCCCATCTCAGCCATTGAAGCTTGTAACTCCTTCAAAGTTGTCATAGGTCTCTTGGTGGCTTCCATCACTAGTCTCCTTGCATGGTCACTCAGTTTTTGAGGGTGACCTGATCTAAGTAGATTTACAGCTGTGCCATTTTCTTTCCGTTTCTTGATGATTGATTTAACTGTACTGCAGGGATATTTGGTGACTTCTCCTGATGTGTGCTTTTCAATAACCTTTTCAAAGAGTTGCTTGGTGTGTTCTGTTGTCTTCATGGTGTTGTTTATGCCAGGGTACTGACTCACAAGAAGTTGGACCTTTTTTAACTTCTGATTTTTAATGGTAGCTGGCAGTCCAACTTAAAGGTGTATTACCATCACCAAATGAGGAGTTGGACCTTCCAGATACAGGTGTATTTTTACTAAGATCAATTGAAACATCTTGACTGCACCCATATTATCCTCAATTAATTAATTAAGTGACTTCTAAAACCAATTGGCTGCACCAGTGATGATTTGGTTTGTTGTATTCAAGGGGGTAAATACGTATGCTGTTAATTATTGAGCTTCGGAGGATGATGGTGCCTAATGGTGACTCCTTTGCTTGCATCCTTGGAAGCAGCTCTATTTCTACCATTGATATCTTTTTTTTTCCCTTTCAATCTTCTTTTGAAGACCCTGACCGAGAATGCAATGCTGACTTTGGTTCTTTGCGGAAGTGGGACCCGCTCTCAGGGCCTCATGACCGGCTGCTCTTTGAAATGCCAAGGACGTGGCCTTCTGGGTGCAGATTTTCATGGCTCTGGAGGCGGGTGGATCCAAGGCCAGTGCTGCTGCCTTTTGTGTTATGGGAGTACACAGAAGAGCAAAAGTAGCAAGCTGGCTGCTGGCTGTGTGCCCAGGGACCCGAGTTCTTTGGGCACAGAGCTTTGAAAAAGTGATGCAACAGTCTTTTAACACCATACATCAGAGAGTTGTTGTGTTATGTCTCCCCTCTCACTGTGAAATGGGGACATCTCTTTTTCCTTTATTAGGGAGAGAGAGAGAGCCTGTGGTATGTCAAATACTGGGTGAACGAGTAGTTTTTGGGGTACTGTAAGTCTGTGTATTGACGCTTTGCTGTACCCTTGAGTTCTCGATGGAGGTGCCGATGCGTTTTTGATGATGGGGTGGGGTGGAGTTGGGGGGCAGGCTCTAGGGTTCTAACATTTAACTGTCATTCATTCTCTGGGGCACTCCTCTGTTTTCATGGATGTTTGTGAAGAGAAAGAATTTCAGGATGTATATTGTACACATTTCTCTGACAGTAAATGTACCTATTTTGAGTTTTATATTTCTGTAATGCCCTGGCTAAGATTTTATTACTAATGCTGTCAGGTATTTCATTTAATAGTTTCTGTAGAAGCAGTGTGTTCTACTGATCGTTTGGGTTTCAGTTACAGATAAAGGATTGAAATGTACAACTTAGTAATGTTGGGTCAACAAATCACTGTATATTGCATGCATTCTCTGAGTGACGATAAACCTGATTCTGATATGGGTCTATATTGTGAACTGTGAGCGGGAAGGGGAGCAGGGAGAGGGGAATCATGGTTGTGACAAGGGGCAGGGAGTGGGGAGGTAGCAGGAAGCACCAGATTGACATTCTATAATGAGCAATAAACCAATTGTTTGGAATCAAATGACCTTGCCTGGTCTCTCAGGGTTGGGCGTATCTGCACCCGCACCATTCTCCAATAATTAACAGCATACATATTTACCCCCTTGAATACAACAAACCAAATCATCACTGGTGCAGCCAATTGGTTTTAGAAGTCACTTAATTAATTAATTGAGGATAATATGGGTGCAGTCAAGATGTTTCAATTGATCTTAGTAAAAATACACCTGTATCTGGAAGGTCCAACTCCTCATTTGGTGATGGTAATACACCTTTAAGTTGGACTGCCAGCTACCATTAAAAATCAGAAGTAAAAAAAGGTCCAACTTCTTGTGAGTCAGTACCCTGGCATAAACAACACCATGAAGACAACAGAACACACCAAGCAACTCTTTGAAAAGGTTATTGAAAAGCACACATCAGGAGAAGTCACCAAATATCCCTGCAGTACAGTTAAATCAATCATCAAGAAACGGAAAGAAAATGGCACAGCTGTAAATCTACTTAGATCAGGTCACCCTCAAAAACTGAGTGACCATGCAAGGAGACTAGTGATGGAAGCCACCAAGAGACCTATGACAACTTTGAAGGAGTTACAAGCTTCAATGGCTGAGATGGGAGAGTCTATGCATAAAACAGTTGTTGCCCGGGTGCTTCACCAGTCACTGCTTTATGGGAGAATGGCCTTTGGTACTCCAACTCTGCCACCTGTCCCGCTCCACTCCCGCCGCGCTGCACCCTCACCACTCCTAACTATCATTGCTCCTGCGGATTTACAAACTCACTCTCTGATCCACGTTGACAAATGCAGTACTGCGTAAAAGTCATAGTCGCTCTAGCTGTCTGAGACTTCTGCACAGTACTGTAGTTGCCAGCTCCTTTCTCTTCCTAACCTTGCCTTTAGTGGTTCCATTATACTAGTGTGTGGGTATTGCATACAACAGAATTTCCATACACCTTGGATCTTGCTCTGTTAAGTGCTGAAGGCAACAGCCTGGTCCAACACTGCAGTATGCTTGGTGAGTCCCTGGATAGGAGCCATTAATTCAGCATTACGATCCATGGTCTTCACTGCTGAGATTTTGTCACTCTAAGTGATTTGTCACTATCTGAAAGGAATTTGGCAAAGCAAGCTATTACTAAATTAAGGCATCAAAACTGGTGTGAGTACCAGCACACCAACTGGACATTGACACAATGGAGAAATACAGAAACAGCTGGAGGAAGGAAGCTGGTAGAATAACATCCATAGGAGGGGAAAGGTGGCATCAGAACATCCAGTTACAGGATCTCAACCCAAACTGTGGACAGTTCCTTCTCTCCCACAGATATTACCTGACCCAATGTCTTAGTCACAGGAGCAGAATTAGGCCATTTGGCCCAGTGAGTCCGCTCTGCCATTCAATCATGGCTGATCATATTTTCCCCTGCTCAGCCCCACTCCCCGGCCTTCTCCCCGTAACCTTTGATGCCATGGCCAATCAATAACCTATCAAGCTCTGCCTTAAATGCACCCAATAGTCTGCTCCACAGCTGCATGTGGTAATAAATTCCAAATATTCACCATCCCCTGACTAAAGAAATTTCTCCACATCTCTGTTTTAAAGGGATGCCCCTCTATCCTGAGGTTTGTTGCAGATTCTCCCACCATTGGAAGCATCCTTTCCACATCTAGTCTGTATAGGCCTTTCAACATTTGAAAGGTTTCAATGAGATCCCCCCCTCATCCTTCTAAATTCCAGAGAGTACAGATCCAGAGCTATCAAACAATCTTCGTATGGTAACCCTTTCATTCCTGGAATCATCTTCGTGAACTACCTCTGAACCCTTCCCAATGCCAGCACATCTCTTAGATGAGGAGGCCAAAATTGTTCACAATATTCAAGGTGAGACCTCACCAGTACCTTATAAATCCTCATCATCACTCCCTGCTCTTGTCTTCTAGATCTCTTGAAATGAATGCTAATATTGCACTTGCTTTCCTCACTACTGACTCTACCTACAAGTTCACCTTTAGGGTGTTCTGAACGAGGACTCCCAAGTCTCTTTGCATCTCAGATTTTTGGGTTTTCTTCCTGTTTAGAAAATTGTCTTCATATTTATTTCTACTACCAAAGTGCATGAACATACATTTTCCAACATTGTATGTCATTTGCCACTCTCTTGCCCATTCTCTTACTCTGTCCTTCTGCAGCCTACCTGTTTCCTCAGTACTCCCTGCCCCTCCACCAATCTTCATATCATCTGCAAACTTTGCAACAAATTCCATCTAAATCATTGGTCTACAGCATAAAAAAGCTGTCCCAACACCAACCCCTGTAGAAAACCACTAGTCACTGGCAGCCAATCAGAAAAGGATCCTTTTTTCCCCACTCACTGTTTCCTACCAATCAGCCAATGCTCTAACCATGTTAGTAACTTTCCTGTAATATCATGGGCTCTTAACTTGATAAGCAACCTCATGTGTGGCACCTTGTCAAAGGCCTTCTGAAGGTCCAAATATACAAAGTCCACTGCATCCCCTTTATCTATCCTACATGTAATCTTCTCAAAGAATCTCAACTGGTTTGTCAGGCAGGATTTTCCCTTAAGGAAACATACTGACTTTGTCCTATTTTGTTCTGTGTCACCAAGTACTCTATAACCTCATTCTTAACAACTGACTCCAGTGTCTTCCCAACCACTGAAGTCAGGCTAACTGGTCTATAATTTCCTTTCTGCTGCCTTCCTTTCTAAAGAGTGGAGAGACATTTGCAATTTTCCAGTCCTCTGGCTCTATGCCAGAGTCTAATGACTTTTGGACAATCATTACTAATGCCTCCACAATTTCTACTGCTAACTCTTTCAGAACCCTAGGGAGCAGTTCACTGGTCCAGCTTACTTACATACCTTTAGGTCTTTCAGCTTTTTGAACACTTTCTCCTTTGTAATAGTAACTGCACTTACTTCTCTTCCTTCACACCCTTCAACACTTGGTACTCTATTAGTGTCTTCTGCAGTGAAGAATGATGCAAAATTCTCATTGAGTTCATCTTCCAATCTTCTTGTCCCCTTATTATTTCTCTAGCCTCATTTTCTATTGGTCCAATATCCACTGTCATCTATCTTTTATATTTTTCACATACTTGAAAAAGCTTTTATAATCCACTTTGATATTGTTTGCTAGCTTGCTTTCATATTTCATCTTTTCCTTCACTCCAGTTCCCAACCCTCTGCCAAATTAATTTATGAGCTCCCCAATAGCTCTAACAAATATACCTATGTGAATATTGATTCCCCTCAGGTTCAGGTGCAACCCATCACTTTTGAGCAGGTCACAACTCCTCCAGTAGAGATCCTGATGTTCCAAGAACCTGAAGCCCTTCCCCCTCCACCAGCTTCTCATCGACACATTAATCTGCCAAAACACCCTGTTTCTACACTAGCTGGCATGTGGCGCAGGCAACAATCCAGAAATTACTACCTGGGACGTTTTGCTTCTTGGCTTTCTATTTAGCTCTCTCAATTATCTTTTCAGGGCCTCTTTGCTTTTTTTTCCCTATATCATTGGCATCAATATGGACCAAGACATCTGGCTGCTCTCCCTCCTTCTCCAAAATACTGTGGACACGATCCAAGATGTCCCTGACCTTGGCACCTGGGAGGCAACATACCAATCGGGTGTCCCGTTGACACCCACAAAATCTCCTGTCTGTTCCCCGACTATTGAGTTCCCTATCACTACTTCGCCCCTCTTCCCCCTCTTTCCCTTCTGCACCCCGGACCCATGCTCAGTACTAGTAACCCATTCTCTGTGGCATTCCTCTGGGAAATCATGCCCCAAAACAGTATCAAAAATGGTATACTTATTATTGAGGGGAATAGCCACGGGGATGCTCTGTGCAAATTACCTATTCACATTTCCATTTCTTTTGACAGTCACCCAGCTCCTGCAACTTAGGGGTGACTACTTCCTTGTAACCCTGATTGATTAACTTCTCACTTTCCCATTCAAGCTGAAGGTCATCCAGCTGCTGCTCCAGATCCCTAACGCAGATGTATTTCCTTGGTTTGTGTTGGCGCATGTCCGAGTGGTTAAGGCATTCGTCTAGTTATCTGAAGGTCACTAGTTCAAGCCTTGGCTGAAGCTTGCGTGTGTGTCCTTGAGCAAGGTGCTTAACTACACATTGCTCTGCGACGACACCGGTGCCAAGCTGTATGGGTCCTAATGCCCTTCCCTTGGACAACACTGGTGGCATGGAGAGGGGAGACTTGCTGCTTGGGCAACTGCCCATCTTCCACAAGAAAAACTTGCCCAGGCTTGCGCCCTGGAAACTTTCCAAGGTGCATATCCATGGTCTATCGAGACTAACAGAGGCCTACGTTTCCCTGGGAAACTCTGGGTCTTCCAGGACCCCAACATCCAGCATGAAGAACACACAACAGCCATTTACTACATTACGTAGAGAAAAATGAGGGAACCTTACCCAGAGCAAACACCTCTTTCGATTTCAAAGCCTTCTTTGAGCCAAATCCTGAGATTCCTACTCTCATCTCTGGCTCACTCCCAGCAGTGGCTGATCCACTTGCCCCTTCTGTACTTCTAAACAAGCGTCATTGACCTGCAGGAAAACTCATCGCTGTGGCCTGGTCCTGCTGCTGAATAAGCCTGCATGCCCTGGAAACTCTCCTTTAAGACAAGCGGCGCCAACCTGTGAGAAACTTCATCAGTGTGACCTGCTTCTGCCACTGATGGGCCATTGGACTTTTAGTAGGTTTGTTTTATGCTCCAAATTCTAACATTTGCAGGTCTGCTATGTTCCCATTGATAAAATGCATCTCCTTTCAGATCCAGTAAGTGGATGATTTGCAACACGCAGAGACCTGGGCCATTGGCAATCTCCTCCATGGGGAAGCTATTAACTCCAACAAAGCCATGCGCTCATCTTGCTTGAATTTCTCCCTAGGCAAGAGAATGAAATACAGTAATTTCTCTCTTGAAAGGGAGCGTCAGTGACCTACTTCATACAATAGTGGATGGCAAAGTGTAAAATATAAACATTATAAAATATTTTCCACTTCAGCCTAGAAGGAGGATATGAATCATTATCTTTGAGTTCCATATTACGGCTACATCCACTCTAGACCGGATAATTTTGAAAACACTGGTTTCACGTAAAAACGATAGGCTTTCACACTGCGTTTTTTAAAATATCTCTATCCACATTGAAATAGAGATTTTGGTGAATCTCCTCCTCCTGTGCATGCACAGGACACATCTACCGAAAACAAGTGATGTGTTTGGTGTCAAATCTCACCGTAAAAGTGCATGTTTGCATAGTTACAGCCTAGAAAAACATAAAATGATGGACAGCTGTTGGCTCTCGTGCAGTATTTAGTTTTTTTTAAACTTAAAAAAAACAAATACTGGAGTGTACGGAGGCAACCGACAGAGAGTTCATGGACAGATTGACCCAGCTGATGATGAACATTGAAAAACTGACTAACTCTGTTGCAATAATAAAGCACCTTGTTAAATGCATAAAACATGTCTGCCTCAGTGTTATCTTATATTTCCATACAATGTTACATTAGGCTGTTAAACATCTATTGTCAGAAGTACTTGCATAAATAGTTAAATCACCTTCATATGAGCAGGGACAGAAAACAGGTCAAAGTGAGTACAGTATACTTATTTATTCAGTAAGTTATGGGTCAAGGTACTTGGTGAGTACATTTCTAACTCTTCTGGCTTCAGTCTCATTGCCGTCTGTTCTGAAATTGTTAGGTTGCGTTCAAGAAAGCAATGAAATAGCGCGCTGTCATCTGACAGCATTTTCAAAAGTCTCTGGTTACCCCATCCACACCGGTCTGCCCAAGCAGTGTTTTCAAAAATACTCACTCTGGAAAGTGTTTCTGAAAAGCTCTGGTTTCGGGGACAAAAACACTGTTTTAGTGTGGATGGAGGGTGAAAACGAAGAGAAAAAGCTTCAGTTACGGATTGATCCAGTATAATGTGAATGTAGTCTATGTCTTACAGAGCAGCTTCATAATATTCCAATTTGTGCCTTCATTAGTAAGTAAGTATATAACGTGCACCACAGTAGTGTAGCAGTTTACATGACTGATACACAGGGTGGTCTGGAGTTCAGAGTTCAAATCTAGTGTTCTTTGTAAGGAGTCTCTGTATATCCCCCCATAGACTGAATGAGTTCTCCCCAGGTACTCTGCCTTCCCCCCCACAATCCAAAGATGTACCAGGTATATTGTCAATGTACAATTTTCTGTCATAAGTTTAGGGTTGAAATTGGGGTTGTCAAGGGTTGCTGGGAAGACACAGCTTGAAAGGCCCAATTTGCGTTTTACCTCTAAATTATAAAAATATCAAACATTATCATCAAAATAGTTTTTTTAACATAGATTTAGAGTACACAAGTTGAGTTGTTTGTTCTAAAGTCAATGACTGCCCATTTGTAGAGGTCTTGTGTCGTGCTGTTTTATATGAATAAGCACGGCAAATAACAATGATGCCCCCATTCAATTGGCTCTTTGAAATGCTAATATCTTGCTTGACTGAAATTCATTTAGCTGATCTTTGAGGTTCCAACAAATCTGAACACTTATGCAACAGTCCCGACAAGTAAATTCTTCTGATAATTATTGAACATTGACCCAAAGGCACATCTTTTCTGTATTTTATTGGTTGGAAGTCATCAGGTTGTCTGCGGTAAAGCTGTCTTTGCAGGGTCCATAAAGCCCTTGTTAAAGATTTTGCAATAATAGTTGTATTATTGACAAATGAGAAAATCCTGGAAAAAAAATTGTATACCATCAGGCATTTGTGAACAGATAAGCAGTCATTGTTTCCGGTCTGCAAGCCTTCATTAGTATTGCTCTTGCTTTTGTGTGGCTTGGATGATGGAGCTAATAGAGAGGATTATGGATTACCGTGATCATTGGAGAAGTGGGAATTCTTCACTCGGGCAATGATAGAAACTAACAAATGACAGTGCCTGAGTTAGGAGTTTTGCTATTAGGTATTGTGCTTGTCACTCTGTCAATATGGTGTGTTGGATATGACGTGATCATTATCCAAGTACTTTGTTGGAAAGAAGCGGTCCAATGGAATTATCTTTCCCAACTTGTTCTTTGAGAATGATGCCTTTCTAGAGAATCGTGTACTTTCAAACCTTCACACTGGTAAGTGTCAGAATCAGAAACAGATTTAATATCTCCGATATATGTCATGAAATTTGTTGTCTGTGGAAACAGTACAATGTAATACATAATAACAAAAAGAAAAAATCTGAATTACTGTGAGTATGTATATATAAAATATTCAATTAAATATATATGTATATCTATATTAGTGTTGGCGCATGGCCTAGTGGGCAAGGCATCAGACTAGTAACCTGAAGGTCACTGATTCGAGCCTCAGCTGAGGCAGAGTGTTTGTGTCCTTGAGCAAAGCACTTAACAACACATTGCTCTGCAATGTCACCGGTGCCAAGCTGCATGGGTCCTAGTGCCCTTCCCTTGGGAAACATTGGTGGCGTTGAGAGGGGAAGGCCTGCAGCTTGGGCAACTGCTGGTCTCCCATACAACCCTGCCCAGGCCTGCACCCTGGAAACTCCAGGCGCAGATCCATGGTCTCCTGAGACCGATGGATGCCACCACCACCATATCTATATTAAACAGTTAATTAAGAGGTGCAAAAATAAAATTTAAAGTAGTAAACTAGTGTTCATGGTTTCAATATCCTTTTGAAAATTGGATGTCAGAAGGGAAGAAGCTGTTCCTGATTTGTTGAGTGTGTGTCTTCAGGAACCTATCCCTCTTTACTGATAGTAGCAATGAGAACGTAGCATGTCCTCGGTGATGGGGGTCTTAAATTATGGATGCCGCCTTGAAGGTATCCTGGATACTACAGAGGCTTGAACCCATGATGGACCTGACTAAGTTTTTACAACTTTCTGCTTATGTTGATCCTGTGTCTTAGCCACACCCCTGTCCCCTCCACCACCCTTCATACAATCAGTGATTCAGCCAGTTAGAATACTTTCTATAGTACATCGGTAGAAATTTGTGAATGTCTTCGGTGACATACTAAATTTCCTCCATCTCCTAATGAAATATTCCTGTACTACTGTCATACCTTCTTTGCAGCTGCATGTCACCCAGGGAATCCCTTTCCCTTCCTTGAGATATGGACCAGAGCTGTCCCTGTGCTGGAAGTGACATCCTCTTTGATCTCATTCATAGCTTCCATGGATATGGCATAGGCACTGAGGATGGTAATGGTGTTGGAACAACTTTGTAGGAAGCATAGGTCCTGATATATTCACTCAACTGCTTAGGGTGATATTGAAAAGTCAGACTGGTTCATTCGTAGCAGCAAAACCCATCCCATAAAGATGATAGTTGTCCACTCATTACGCTTTGCTTAGGTCATCACCCATCGTTAATGACTCTCTTGGGCATTGTCGATGTTTCAGTCCATCAGTGTTGTAATTATCCACAAGGACCCTGGACGACTTCTTTCTTTCTTTTTCAATCTTTTTATTGAATTTCATATATAAAAAAAACATAACATAATATTGTATTAAATAGGTTACGAGTACATTAAACTTAAAGTTAAATTAATAACAAGATAATATCTTATTAAACTATCAGCAAAAAAAGATCATATAATAATCAATCTAATCTATATTGATCATACATGAAAGGGATTAAGAATAGTCAACAAAAGAAAAAAATATATAAAAATGCAAGAAAATATATATATAAAAATAATAATAAACCTAAACTAACCATGGGCAATAATAATAGTTTATATGTATATGATAGTGTCAAGAACTCCGGAACTCCATACCAGAACAAGAATAAAAAGAGAAAAGGTCTGGAAGCAGCCAAATTAATTCATATGAAAATGTTGAATAAACGGTCCCCAAGTTTCTTCAAATTTAATTGATGAATCGAAAATAGTACTTCTAATTTTTTCTAAACTCAGACAAGAAATAGTTTGAGAGAACCACTGAAATGTGGTAGGAGGATTTCCTTCTTTCCAATTTTGTAATATAGACCTTCTGACCATTAATGTTGCAAAGGCAATCATTCGTCTAATTGAAGGGGAAAGTCAACTATCATCCTCATTTGGTATACCAAAAATTGCAGTGATAAAATAAGGTTGTAAATCAATATTCCAAATTGAGGAAATGGTAGCGAATATGTCATTCCAATAGTTATGTAAGGTAGGACATGACCAAAACATGTGGGTCAATGAAGCCACATCTAAATGACATCTGTCACATTGAGGGTTAACATGAGAGTAAAATCGAGCAAGCTTATCTTTAGACATATGAGCTCTATGTACGACCTTGAATTGTATTAAAGCATGTTTAGCACATATAGAAGAAGAATTAACCATTTGTAAAATTTTTCCCCATTTTTCCGTTGATATATTGTATTGAAGTTCTTTTTCCCATTCCTGTTTAATTTTACTCGATACCTCTGGTTGTATCTTCATAATCATATTATAAATAAGAGCCACCAATCCCTTCTGACAGGGATTTAAAGTAAAAATCATATCTGAAAAATCTATCAAAGTTGAATTAGGAAAGGATGGTAAGACTTTATATAAAAAATTTCTAATTTGTAAATATCTGAAAAAATTAGATTTAGGTAACTTAAATTTGTTGGAAAGTTGGTCAAAAGACATCAAACTACCTTCAAAAAAAAGATCACGAAAACATATTATACCTTTCCTTTTCTATATGCTAAAAGCTTGATCTGTTAAAGAAGGTTTAAAAAAAAATTAAGTAAGATAGGGCTATCGAGAACAAAGTTTTTCAGAGTAAAAAACTTACGAAATTGAAACCAAATTCGTAATGTATGTTTGACAATAGGGTTAGATATCTGTTTATTGAATTTAACTAAATCAGCAGGGAGAGAAGAACCAAGAACAGAGAATAAAGAATATCCTTGTGCATCATTACATTCTAAATTTACCCACTGTGGGCACAATGGTGAGTCTAAATCTAGTTTCCAATATATTAAATTTCGAATATTATTCGCCCAATAATAAAATCTAAAATTAGGCAAAGCTAAACCACCATCCTTTTTAGATTTCTGTAACTGTCTTTTACTTAATCTGGGATTTTTATTTTGCCACACAAATGAGGAAATTTTTGAATCAATGTTATCAAAAAAAGATTTAGGAATAAAAATTGGTAAGGCTTGAAATAAATATAAAAATTTCGGTAAAATCATCATTTTAATAGCATTGATCCAACCAACTAATAATAAGGATAAAGAAGACCATCTAGTAGTAAGTTGTTGAATTTGATGAGGCATAGGTAAAAAATTCAATCTGAATAAATCTTTATATTTCTTGGTAATTTTTATACCTAAATAGATAAAGTTATCAGTAACAACTTTAAATGGTATCCTGTCATTCAGTAAAGTTTGCACATTTAAAGGAAATAATTCACTCTTGTCCAAATTTAGTTTGTAACCAGAGAAACTACCAAATTGAACCAACAAGGATAGAATAGCGGGAATAGACCTATCCGGATCAGAAATATATAACAACAAGTCATCAGCATGAAGTGATAGCTTGTATAACTTCTCATTACGGGTAATACCAAAAATATTAGGAGATTCACGAATAGCAATGGCTAAAGGTTCTAATGCAATATTAAATAATGAAGGACTTAAGGGACAACCTTGTCTCGTACCGCGAGATAATTGAAAAAAAGAGGATCTGTAATTATTCGTAAGAACAGAAGCAACAGGTTTATAATATATTAATTTAATCCATGATATAAAATTAGAACTAAAATTAAAATTTTTCAAGGCATTAAATAAGTATGTCCATTCAACTCTATCAAAAGCTTTTTCAGCATCTAATAAAATAGCACATTCTGAGATTGTGGGTGGAGAAGTATAAATTATATTAATCAATTTTCTAACATTAAAAAAGGAATATCGGTTCCTAATAAAACCAGTTTGATCTCCTGAAATAATCTGTGATAGTATCTTTTCTAACCTAATAGCTAAAATTTTTGTAAGAATCTTAGAGTCTACATTTAGTAGCGATATAGGGCGATAAGATGCACATAAAGTAGGATCCTTATCTTTTTTAGACCCTGGACTTCTAGTGCATGGCTTTGGCCTTCAGCAGCTGCCAATTATCCTTTGAACTTCCAATCCTAGAACACCTCGGGCTTAGTGGTGCTAAATGTGATGGTCTCTAGGGTGGTCCGGTCACTGGGGACATTTTGTGGCCCCTGTTGGTTGAGGGCTGTTAGTTTGTCTGTGATGAAGTCTCTGAGGAGGCCTTGAGTTTCAGCATCAGTTTTCTTGTGGTGGCACTTTTATTTTTGCCAGTGTATTGATGACAGACTGACAGAAATAACTGAACAGATTAGATGTGGCCAAAGCAGCAAACATCATCATTGCATGGTGATGTGATAGGCATGCTCCCTCTTGCTTGGAAAATGATGCAACCTACAAATTATTAATGATGATAGAAATTTGATAGAGGTACTCAAAATTAAGAAGGGTATAGATAGAGTAAATGCAAGCAGACTTTTTCCACTGAGGTTGGGTGAGATTAGACCCAGAGGTCATGGGGTAAGGGTGAAAGGTGAAATGTTTAATGGGAATATGAGGGCAAACTTCTATATTGAGAGTGTGGTAAGAGCTGCCAGCAGAAGTGGTGGATGTGGGATTGATTTCAAAATTTAAGGGAGGTTCAGATAATTACATAGATGGGCGGGGGGGGGGGGTGAAGGGCTTTGAACCAAGTGCAGTCAATGTGACTAAGTATGAAGGGGTCTATTTCTGTGCTGTAGTGCTTCATGAATCTATGACTAGCTTGAGTAGAACTGTTGTGGGAATCCTTCATATGGTTTTACATGTGTTAAAACTGTTATGTTTTTAAGAGTGGGTGAAGGATAGAGGACTGAGCCGGTAGGGGTGCAGCTATAGTCTAATGCCTTAATGATTTGCTTTGGAATACAATACAAAAACAAATTTTAAAAGGGCAAGTAACTGGGAAGTTTTTGAAATAAGTATGAGAGGAGCTGCTGATCACTAAGTCATGTGGTAATGCGACCAGCCAGAAAGAATTTTGTTTGTGACATATAGACACTGGCTCTGGGACATATTAGTTCCCAATATTCCAAGGAAAGTGACTTAACTCCATCGAAGATATTGTGGCATTCTGTGGGGGGGGGGAGGGGCGGGGGTGTTCGACATCTTGCCCCAGCATTCCCAATGGCCAGCACTATTTATCGTTCTTGTTTTAAAATGCTTTCATGGATTATGCGGTGATGTTCAAGTTCATTTATTGTTACATTTTAGCTTGCGCTATACAGTTATTCACATGTATTTGTGTGTTTGTGGGTCACCCTGACTGTAACCAGGGTGTGTAATAATCATCTCCACTGTCTGTATGTGACTGAGCGGGTTCTCTCCCTAGGTTTTAGCGCCCAGTCTGTTTAGTGCTTGTCGCAATAAAACTGGCATTTGAGCAAGACGAGCTTCTCTTGTCCATCATCACGGACCAAAAGCTCGCGGCAATATTAGGGCATATGCCATCAGGTGGAAATATTTGTGAATGATTAGCTTTTGAAAATATTCTGCTTTCTTAGTTAAAAGAAATGTGAGCTGATGTGGTAAGAGAACCAAGGGGTCTGGAATCTTAGTGATCAAAGTCATCAACTGTATCTGAATTTGGCTGAGGAGCTTGAAGAATTGAGGAACAATACAAAGAAACAGGAAAGAAAGGTAGGTCAGAAAAAGTGAAAGACTATCAAACCAAATTTTTAAAAAATTGTAAGTTGTAAGACTAATAGAAGTAATTGAACTGGATTGGTTTATTATCATATATACCAAGATACAGTGAAAAGTTTGGCTTGCATTCAATTCATACTCATCAATTTTGTACACAGTGCATTGAGGTAACACAGGGCAAAATAAGGTGCAGAATAAAGTGTAACAGCTACAGAGGAAATGGAGTGCAGGTGCAAGATCATAACAATGTGGATTGTGAGGTCAAGACTCTATCCCATTATTCATTCAATAGTTTTAGGGTAGAAGCTGACACTGAGCCTGGTGGTATGTGATTACAGGCTTTTGTATCTTTTGCCCATGGAAGAGAGATTTTCCAGGATGGGTGGGGTCTTTATGTTGGCTGCCTTATGAAGGCAGCAAGAGTATAGACACAGTACATGAAGGAGACTGGTTCCAGTGATGTGCTGAATTACCATATGTGTCCGCACTTTCTTGCTTTCATGCTCTGAGTGTTTACCATGCCGAGCTTTTATGCAGCCTGATAGTCAAGTTCATTGTCATTTTGACTATAAAATGCTGGTACAGTACACAGTAAGAACAAAACAATGTTCCTCCAGGACCCTGGTGCTACATGAAACACAAGGCTACACTAGACTACGTAAAACATAAAAACTGCACTAGACTACAGACTCGCACAGGACTACATAAAGTGCACAAAACAGTGCAGGCTAGTACAATAATTATATAAACAAGACAATAAGCACAGTAGAGGACAAATTACAATATAGTAATGTAGATGTCAGTCTAGACTATGAGTATTCGGGGAAGAAACTGTTGCACAGTCTGGTCGTGAGAACACAAATGTTTTGGTACCTTTTGCCAGATGGAAGGAGGGAGAGGAGTTTGTGTGAGGGGTGCGTGGGGTCCTTCACAATACTGTTAGCTTTGCAGGTGCAGAGTGTGTGGTGTAAATGTCTGTAATAGCGGGAAGAGAGATCCCAATAATCTTCTCAGCTGACCTCACTATCTGCTGAAGGGTCTTGAGATCTGAGATGGTGCAATTCCTGAATCAGGCAATGATGCAGCTGCTCAGGATGCTCTCGATAAATCCTCTGTAGAATGTGGTGAGGCTAGGAGGTGGGAGATGGACTTTTCTCAGCCTTCGCAGAAAGTAGAGACGCTGCTGGGCTTTCTTGGCTATGGAGCTGGTATTGAGGGACCAGGTGAGATTCTCCACCAGGTGAACACCAAGAAATTTGGTGCTATTAACGATCTCAATAGAGGAGCCATCAACGTTCAGTGGGGAGTGGTCACTCCATGCTCTCCTGAAGTCAACAACCATCTCTTTTGTTTTGCTCACATTCAGAGACAGGTTTTTTGGCTCTGCACCTGTCCCTTAGCCACTGCATCTCCTCTCTGTATGCTGATTCATTGTTCTTGTTGATGAGACCCACCAGAGTCATGCCATCAGAGAACTTGATGATGTGATTCGAGCTGTGTATTGCTGCACAGTTGTGGGTCAGCAGAGTGAACAGCAGTGGACTGAGCACGCAACCCTGGGGAGCCCCCTGTGCTCAGTGTGATGATGTTGGAGATGCTGCTCCCGATCCGAATGGACAGAAGTCTCCCAGTCAGGAAGTCTGGATCCAGTTGCAGAGAGAGGTGGTCAGGCCCAGCAGTTTCAGCTTTCCAATCAAGTGCTGAGGATTGATTGTGTTGAATGCTGAACTGAAGTCTATGAATGTATGTATCTTTTTTGTCCAGGTGGGTGAGGACCAGGTGGAGGGTGGTGGTGATGGCACTCTCTGTTGAGTGGTTGGGAAAAATGTGTTTGGGAGTTAATGTGGAAAAAGACTAAGGAGCTGGTGGTAGACCTGAGGAGGGCTAAGGCATTGGTGACCCCTGTTTCCATCCAAGGGGTCAGTGTGGACAAAGTGGAGGATTACGAATACCTGGAGATACGAATGGACAATAAACTGGACTGGTCAACGAACACTGAGGCTGTCTACAAGAAGGGTCAGAGCCGTCTCTATTTCCTGAGGAGACTGAGGTCCTTTAACATCTGCTGGACGATGTTGAGGTTGTTCTATGAGGCTGTGGTGGCCAGTGCTATTGTGTTTGCTGTTGTGTAATGGAGCAGCAGGCTGAGGGTAGCAGACACCAACAGAATCAACAAACTCATTCGTAAGGCCAGTGATGTTGTGGGAGTGGAACTAGACTCTCTAGCAGTGGTGTCTGAAAAGAAGATGCTGTCCAAGTTGCATGCCATTTTGAACAATGACTTACATCCACTCCATAATGTACTGGTTAGGCACAGGAGTACATTCAGCCAGAGACTCATTCCACCGAGATGCGACATTGAGCGTCATAGGAATTCATTCCTACCTGTGGCCATCTAACTTTACAACTTCTCCCTCGGAGTGTCAGACACCCTGAGCCAATAGGTTGGTCCAGGACTTATTTCCACTTGGCATGATTAACTTATTTTTATTTAATTACTTATGGTTTTATATTGCTATATTTCTTCACTATTCTTGGTTGGTGTGGCTGTAACGAAACCCAATTTCCCTCGGGATCAATAAAGTATGTCTGTCTGGAGTGAAGCTTTCTTTGGCACACTGGTAAAATTTCATAATGGTTCTTGGGAACAGGCCAGATTTCTTTAGCCTCCTGAGGTAGCAGACACATTGGTGAACTTTCTTGCCCATGAACTAGTATTAGAATGAATTGAATTATTACTTACATCTGTTACGCCTGCAGCCCCCTCCTTTGAGAATCACAAGATCACTTTTGATTTGGGTCAGTAGACCCAGAAAATGAGAGAGAGACGTGCGGAATGTCTCGTTTCCCCGGCGATATAAAGCTATGGGACACGGCCATTGTCTCTTGAAGATGAACTTGTGTTTTGCAATAGAGTGCTACGTGGAAGCCCTCAAGTAAAGTGGGCTGGTTGAGGGAGGGATTGCATCACCCCCAATCTGATTGACATCTGAGACCCTGTGAGTCAGGATAAAAGAGGGTCTGTGTGAACAGCCCCTCAGACGCACCAGAAGAAACACTAACGATCCTGTAGTAGCGGAAGCCATTAAGAGGAGGCCACGTGTGTTCGGTTCCATTTGCCCAGAACCGGTGGCTTTTACCATGGAAAAATGGCTTTTAGCTAACAACGGGGAAACCAACTCCCCACGATTCAAAGGATTGGCATCATAAAAGAACTGGGCAAGTTTAACACGTCCCTCTCTCAAACCCAAAATGCTGCAGCCTGAATGAACTAACAGTGACTTTTATATTTCCATCAGACAATACATCATCCCCTAGACAATGATAGAGCTATTTCTTATTGATTATTATTATACCCGCGCTTTTAGATTTAATATTGACGACGTATATTATCTGTATGTTTGCATTGATCTTATTTTGTGCCCCTTTATCAATAAATACTGTTAGAAATAGTACCATCAGACTTCAACGGACCTCTCTATCTTTGCTGGTAAATGACCCAGTTACGGTGTTCATAACAGAATTGGGGGCCCATCCAGGATTTGACACCAAATTGGGAGGCCAGTGAATCGGGCTTGTAAGTCCAAACTTGGATCTGGTTATGTGGGTAGCCAGGCAGGAAACCAGCAAAGATGGATGTGGGTGAATTTATAGAAAACCTGACTCTGGAGGCGCTAGAGGTGACCACCAAATCAGACTTGATAAATTTGGCGAAGAGGTTAAATCTCGCAGAGGTGAGGGTGTCAATGAAAAAGCAGGAGGTGCGAAGGGCAATAACTCATTATTATATCAGGAAGAATGTGTTTGCATCTGAGGTATTGGAAAATATCCTTGAAAAGGTACCAGCTAGTGGGGCGACTCAGTTAGAGTTGGAGAAATTAAAGTTGGAACATGCAATTAAGTTAAAGCAGCTGGAGGCAGCTTAGAAGGAGAATGAAAGAGCCGAGAGAGAGAAAGAGAGGGAAAGGGCCAAGAGAGAGAGGAAGCATGCGCTCCAGCTAAAGGAGTTAGAGGTGAAATGGGAGCAGGAAAGAGCTGAGAAACAAAGAGAGCATGAAATTCAGTTAAAAAGCTGGCAGCAGCTGAGAAAGAGAAAGAAAGAGCTGAGAAGGAGAGGGAGGCAGAGAAACAGAGCAAACATGACTTGGAGATGGAGAAGTTATGGCAAGAGCCACGAGTTCAGGGGTCAGACCGAGAGGAGCAGTTCAATGTTAGTCGAGAGTTGAGGTTAGTACCTCTGTTCAAGGAGATGGATGTTAATAGTTATTTCTTGCTTTTTGAAAAGGTGGCAGTGAATCAGAAGTGGCCCAGAGATCAATGGGTGGCGCTGTTACAAAGTGTGTTAAAAGGGAAGGCACAATGAGCATATACGGTGTTGGCCATGGAGGAGGAAGAGGTGGAGAGTTATGACAAAGTAAAGGCGGCCATTCTCCGGAGTTGTGAGCTAGTACCAGAAGCGCAGAGACAAAAGTTCAGAACTTTAAAGAAAGGGTGGAATCAGGCAGATACCAAGTTTGCCTATGAGAAGGGTGTGCTCTTGGACCGTTGGTGCACAGCAGAGATAGTGGGGGAGGATTATTGGCATCTCAGGGAGTTAATTCTGATTGAGGAATTTAAAGGTTGTGTTTCGGAGGATATCCAGAGGCATTTGAATGAGAAGCCGAATAAGTACATCTCCGAATTTGCTAGGTTCGCAGATGAATATGCCCTAACCCACAAGACAACGTTTTCCTCGAAGTAAAGTTCCCAGAGAGACCATGGGAACGATTGAGAAAGCCCACCGGCTGAGGCAGAGGTCCTGCCAGGAGCTAGTGGTAAGGTTGAGGGGCAAAGGCAAGACGGCCAGAGATTTCCAGGCTTGACCTGTTTTAATTGTGGAAAGGGGGGACATATTGCATCTAGGTGCTTTGCTCCAAGGAAAGAGACAGGAAAAGGGAAAGCAGCAATCCCTATGGGATGTGCCGTGGCAATCAGTAAATCGACAAGAGAGCCCTGGGTGGACAGAGTACGAGAAGGGTCTGAGACGTGTCTGTCACATGGAACCGTGTCTGTGAGGGAGGGAGACACACCAGTTCCAGTACGGATCTGGAGAGATACGGGAGCTGAGCCATCGTTGATCAGCAGTATGGTACTAGATTTTGGTCGCAAAACGGGAATGGTAGCTGTGAAAGGAATAAGCAAAGGAACAGAAGTGGTTCCCTTACATAAGGTCATTATGGATTGTGAGCTGGTGTCTGGACCAGTTGAAATAGGGGAGTGATCAGAATTCCCGAGAACTGATGCGAATGTCTTGGTAACGATTTAGCAGGTGGTAAGGTTTGGTCAGGAATGATGCTGACAAGCCGGCCGGTGAGTGTTGCGGCCCCGCCCCTAGAGTCTAAGATCTATCCCGCATGCGCGATCACTTGCAGCATGTCGAGAAAGGCAGCTGAGAAACGGAGCAGTTTAAATCCGGCCAGTTTCGATTTGGCTGAGATGTTTTTACTGACCCTGAACCACGAGGGTTTAGTGGGTGGTAAAACGAACAGTAGTAAGGTGGAAGAGAGTAGGGGAGAGGAGGTAGACCTTCCCTTAGCGAGGAGAAAAGTTCTAGAGGCAGAAAATAAAGATGAGGAATCGATAGAGAGGTTAAGAGGTCCAGAGTTGGACAGGGATGATCTGTCTGGTTTGGCAGAACTGTTTGAAGAAGTTGAAAATTCTGAAGGTGTTCCCGATAATGAAAAGAGGGCCATCCTAGATGAAGAGGGTGCCCTTGCCTTGAAGAAGTCTGCTGATTGGCAGATGAGGTTGCCCTTGCCTTGAAGAAGTCTGCTGATTGGCAGATGAGGTTGCCCTTGCCTTGAAGAAGTCTGCTGATTGGCAGATGAGATTGCTTCAGCCCGCGGGGGTGAGTTTACTCTGGAAGGGAGTTGCCCAGAGAGTAACTGGGAAGATCAGGGGAAATTAGAATTTGAAAAGGGTACGGGTATTGAAAGCCTGGAAGAGGCAAATGTCCCATTTGAGTGTGTCCAAGATGTGGATGCACATGGTACTGAACCTAGTATTGGAGCTTAGAAAAAGTCTGAGGTATTTGATTCCGTTGACAGGGAAGGCCGTCCTTGCGGGTCAGATAGTTGTGGTTCAGTGAAGAAAGGGTTAACCTTGGTAATAGTGGGAAGTGAGAGTTCCCAGGTGTTTGTGCTCGATGGTGGGTTAAAAGTTAATGTGGAGCTCACAAATGGGGAGATAAATATTATTATTGAAGGAAATGGGAAATATGTAGTTCCCAAATCGAATGAAGAAAATTTAAAACCTGCGGATTGTTTACAGATTAAGTCGGAAGATGATGGGGCCCCCTGTGCTATTGTTATTCCAGAGTGTGGTGTGAAAAGGCAGAATTTGAAATGCTGCTTGAACAAAGAGTTCAAACTGAAAACACATAGTCTGAAGGGTCCTGAAGAGAGGGCTAGCAACCTGTGTAAAATTAAATAATTGGGTGGAAATTCAGAAGATGGTCTAAGTTTGGGACACGGTGTTGGTAAAATAACTCCAATGAAAGAAGCGGGTGAGAGCTTATTTTGCCAGGGTACCCAAGCTCCCCTTGTGGGAACTAACCGGAAAAGAGACGACGGTTAATGGGGACGCCATTTTTAAATAGCAAAAGCCAGTTGTAAGGGATTTCGACAAAGCATGTGAATAATAAAGACAACCCCATGGAAGCCTGCCTGTTAAGTTTGAAAACAACAGAAAGATTAGTATTTGCATGAACTTTTGTAGATACACGTAAGCTAAGATCACAGTTCCTTAGTTTTGTTTGCTGAAGGAAAGAAATAAACATAGGTGGTTATTAAATTGATGCTACAAGACTTTAGTAAGGTACAAGATGATAAGATATTAAAGGAAGTGACACTGTAATCATTAACTGTTTAGATGCTGAATTGAATGTATAACTGTATTACTCTGTAGTGAAAAGGAAAAGCGTTTGTATTATGTTAGATTCTACAATCCTGTAAGACTCTGTACTACTTCGTTTTAACCGCTGGTGAAAACGCGTTGAAGAAAGGGGGTGTTACACCTGCAGCCCCCTCCTTTGTGAGAATCGCAAGATCACTATTGATTTGGGTCAGGAGACCCAGGAAATGAAAGAGAGACGTGCAGAATGTCTCTTTTCCCAGCGATATAAAGCTACGGGACATGGCCATTGTCTCTTGAAGACGAACTTGTGTGTTGCAATACTGGGCTACGTGGAAGCCCTCAGGCAAAGTGGGCTGGTTGAGGGAGGGATTGCATCACCCCCAACCTGATTGACATCTGAGATCCTGTGAGTCAGGATAAAAGAGGGTCTGTGGGAACAGCCCCTCAGACGCACCAGAAGAAACGCTAGTGTTCCCGTAATAGTGGAAGCCATTGGAAGGAGGCCACGTGCGTTCGATTCCATTTGCCCGGGACCGGTGGCTTTTACCATGGAAAAATGGCTTTTAGCTAACAACGGAGAAACCAACTCCCCACGACTCAAAGGATTGGCATCATAAAAGAACTGGGCAAGTTTAACCCATCTCTCTCTCAAACCCAAAACGCTGCAGCTTGAACGAACTAACAGTGACTTTCATATTTCCATTGGACAATGCGTTAACCCCTAGACAACGATAGAGCTATTTCTTATTGATTATTATTATACCCGCGCTTTTAGATTTAATATTGACGACGTATATTATCTGTATGTTTGCATTGATCTTATTTTGTGCCCCTTTATCAATAAATACTGATAAAAATAGTACCATCAGACTTCAACGGACCTCTCTATCTTTGCTGGTAAGTGACCCAGTTACGGGGTTCATAACACATCCTTCATATACATGAGGAGTGAAAATCTTTACGTTACGTCTGTCTAAATGTGCAAAGTGCAATTTATAGTAATTTATAATAAATATTATGTACTACAGGATAGTCAACATAGAAATACAGTTGCATCAGCATAAATTAAGCAGTTTGATGGCCTGGTGGAAGAAGCTGGCCCAGAGCTTGTTGGTCCTGGTTTTTATGCAGTGGCACCATTTCCTGGATGGTAGCAGCTGGAACAATTGTGGTTGGGGTGACTCAGGTCCCCAGTGATCCTTCAGGCCTTTTTTGTTTACACACCTGTTTTTGTGACTGTCCTGATTAGTGGGAAGTCCACATCTACAGATGTCCAGGGCATTCTCTGCAGAGTCCTGCAATTGAGTCCTACAGTTCTCATACCAGGCAGTGATGCAGCTAGTCAGGATGCTCTCAATTGTACCCCTATAGAATGTTCTTAGGATTTGGGGACCCAAACCAAACTTCTTCAACTGTCTGAGGTTAAAGAGGTGCTGTTGTGCCTCTTTCACCTCACAGCTAGTATGTACAGACCATGTGAAATCCTTGGTGATATTTATGGCAAGGGACTTAAAGCTTTTCACCCTCTCAACCCCAGATCCATTGATGTCAATAGGGGTTAGCCTGTCTTCATTCCTCCTGTAGTCCACAAGTCGCTCCTTTGTTTTTTGCGACATTGAGGAAGAGGTTGTTTCCTTGACTCCGCTGTGTCAGGGTAATGACGTCTTCTCTGTAGGCTGCTTCATTGTTATTTGAGATTAGGCCAATCCGTGTAGTGTCTTCAGCAAATTTAATTAGCAGATTGGAGTGTGGGTGGCAATACAGTCATGGGTATACAGAGAGTAAAGGAGGGGACTCGGTATACAGCCCTGAGGGGCACCAGTGTTGAGGGTCAGAGGGGCAGATGTGAGGGAGACCACTCTTACCACCTGCCGGCGATCCAACAGGAAGTCCAGGGTGAAGGCTGAGGTTTCTGAGCTACTTGTTGAGCCTGGAGGGAATTAATTATACTGTTGAACACCAAACTGTAGTCCAAAAACAGCATTCTCATATAAGCATCCCTCTTCCCCAGATGTGTAAGGCCAGTATGTAGACCTGTGGCTATTGAGCCATCTGTCGATTGGCTGTGTCATAGGCAAAATGTAGGGGGTCCAGTGTGGGTGGTGACGTGCTGCAGATTTAGTCCTTGACCAGCCTCTCAAAGCATTTGAGTGTTATTGAGGTGAGTGTGACAGGACACCAGTCGTTCAGGCATGTTACCTTGGTCTTTTTAGGTACACAGACAATGGTGGACGTTTTGAAGCAGGAGGGCAATCTACAATGAGAGGGAGAGATTAAAAATCTCTTCCTCTCCCAGTGTAGAGTGCAGGCTATTTGTGATGTTCACTTTTAGGAATTTGAAGCACTGAAACTCTGCACCCTTTGTATAGACAAAAGCATGTGCATCACTTCCCTTACTGAAGTCAATAACCTGCTCCTTTATTTTGATGACATTGAGAGAAAGATTGTTGATTCACTATTTGAAAAATAAGATTTTGCAGTGATTTAATTAAAAGAAATCACATTTAATGATGCTGGTGGTGTTAATAACTAAACATAACTTTCTAAGGTGAGTTTAATGAGCAATTAACATGCAAGAGTAGAAACACCATGGGGAAGCTAATTATGAGTTGTGATTTTTGTAGAACTAATTAAAATGTTGCATGCACTTAGGAAATGATTTCCTATGACTGAAAATAAAACAATGAGCCTCTGGATTATTAAGTTATTATAAAGCAAAGGCTTGAAAGCTTAGGTTAGGACAGTGAATCTTAGCTCAAGGCTTGCATGGAATGATAGAAATTGTGACCAAATTTTTCTTTCCATGATAACTTTAATGTGAATTCTTTCAGCACTGTTCCAGAACTAAATGGGCATGTAAAGTGGATTTTACAGAAAATTTGGCCTCCTGCTTCAAATCATCTACCATTGTCTATGTACTTGGACTTCCTTTCCCTCTGACACCATATTCTTATCTATCCTAAAGATGCAAAATAAAGCATCTCCTTCAATCCTTAAAGATGTACTAAGATGGAAAGATGCCTCTATCCAGTTACATTCCAGCACAATAATCCATACTACAGCATCAACTCTCTCTTTACCTTGGCCTCTCATGTTAGTGGTAACACAGACCAATCAGATCTTAACACTTAATTGGCCAATGAGTCTGCCTGCTTAGCCTGGACATTCAATAAATCCCAGCCTTGAAAAATAAAATAAGCTTAAAATTGCTTTTGTATTGCTGGAGCTTATATCAACTTATTTTCTAAATATCAGAACATGCTTATATCTGACAACTAAAATTAGATCTCAAATTTGATTTTTCGTCAGTGTTTCTGCAAGCATTATTCACAAATAGACACAAAGAGAAATTACTAAAATTCTAAGACAGCTGAGATGAAGAGAATCTCTCTCTATGGATAACACCTAGATCAACGTTGAAATTGAAAATGATTTTGTAATTTGGTTACCTATGGCATTCTAATCAATTCTTAACAGCCTCTGAAATAGCTCAACGAGCCTCACAGTTCAAGAAAAGGCAATAAATGCAAGCCAGCATTTTCATACATGAAAGAATTAAAAGAAAACAACATTACGCAAATACACTTCAAATGGAAAAGGAAAGCTAAACTGGCAGAACATTTGAAAAACAACATTAAATGGGATGAAGATATAACTTAAGGCATAAATAGTGTGTGTTTTCTGGTGTTTCGGGCAATCACAAAAACAGGAAGCACATTTATTTGTTAGCAAGTTAGTAGTAAATAAGTTTCTTAGTGAAATATGCCTTGGAGTGTTTGTGGAATGGAATGTATGACAGGCTTCATTCATTTCAGATCACCTTTATGCAAGAATGATTAGAATCCAATGTGGCCATTCGCTGCAACAGAAATACACATTTGTTATGTCACAGGTAAGCTGGCAGTAGTGTGCAGAGTATGACGTGAGATTACAATTGCACCACTTCCCTGAAATTACAGTTAATTAAGGTGTTACATTAGCAAGAGAGATCTCTTCAGTTTGAATGATTTTCAGTCACAGAGCTACAAACTTGTGCTACTTGGATACTGAACTGAAAACGGCTGCTTGGACTATTCCTTTTATCGTTAGCAGAGCTCGGAGCATTTTATAAGTATGGTGACTTTCAAGAAATAAGCAGAACACTGGGAGATATTGAGCACTAAGAACTGTTTCAACTTTTGAATTAATGATCTAGAAAATCAATAGTACAGGCCCGTTTTGTTTGACATTGAATATCTGTCTACGATTCCTCTTCGATGGACAGAAAGTCTGAACACATTAAAATGGCATAATGTAGGCATCAAGGCATTAAGTATCCATTATTGAAACTATCTTTGGATATCTTAGAGTAAGATTTGTTTAGGGACTTTAGCACAAAACAGACCCACTAGTATTGCTGCCAATTATGATTCCTCTTTAAGATATTATCTTCAATGGATCCAACATTTATAACGGTACAAAAAGTGGCTGATGTTATGTGTCTGCTTAGCAATGGTGACCAAACATGATTCTTCACCCTTGGCTTATGAAATTGGGGCCTTTGTAAATTATTGCTACAGCTAAATTACCATGAACTCAAATGGTGCTGACACTCTTGTGCACGGAAGAATTGGGCTTACTTTAAGATGATCTTTAAAGGAGAAGCCACAGACAACCAAAAGGTAGATTGAGACTATCTGCCAGTTTATGCAATAGGAGGAAGCTAAGTATTTCCAACCTATACTCAGTTTGTGATAATCAGCTCTTCTCTTAATTTTCCAGGCATCAACTAAGTCCTCAGATTCCATCTATTTCTCTGCATTTCATCCTCATCATCCAGTCGAATGGAATGGTATGAAATTTCAAACTTCCTCAGCAATGAGACTGCAAGTGAATTCCAGCAAGTATCTGAAATGTAGGTGGATGCTGCAAACCAAGTGGGCATAGTAATATCTGGATTCACGTTTTGATGTATTTTGGTAGCTTTTTTAAAATATGCAACCTGTGAACTTGTCCCATTATCTGTTTTCATCTTAATATAAAGGCCCTGGTGCAATATCTCATGGGCGAAGTGGCAGTTCTGGACCAAGTTTGAATCAATGAAGCAACACACACAAAAATGCTGCCTGGCCTGCAGAGTTCTCCAGCATTTTGTGTGTGTTGCTTGGATTTCCAGTATTTATAGGTTTTCTCTTCGAATCATTGAAGGATGCTCGATAGCTGCAGGAGGGCTTGAATGATATTACCTATTACAAAGTGACATCAAGTGACATAGGTGACAACAGGCCTTCAATTCTAGAGGAGCTCAAAGCCTTCTTTGCTCACTTTGACCATCAAAACATGGAGCAGCATCCACAAACTCCCAGAGCCCCCAATGATCCTGTGACTTCAGTCTCTGAAGTTGATGTGAGAGCATCCTTCAGGAAGGTGAACTTATGGAAAGTGTTCCACCTAGATGGGGAATCTGGGTGAGTACTAAAGACCTGTGCTAATCAATTGGCTGGAGTATTTACTGATATCTTTAACCTCTCACTTCAGCAGTCTGAGGTACCCACCCCCCCCCCCCCCCCGCTTCAAGCAGTCCTCAATCATACCGGTGCCTAAGAAGAATGTGACAACCTGCCTCAATGATTATCATCCAGTAGCACTCACATCCACATGATGAAGTGTTTTAAGAGTTTGGGGATGAAACACATCAACTCCTGCCTGAGAAGCAACTTGGATTTGCTCCAACTTGCCTAACAGCACAGCACATCCATAGCAGATGCCTTTGAATGGAAAATCCTATAAAAAGTAATGAGTACAGCCCAGTCCATCTCAGGTAAATCCAAACTCTCCATTGAGTACATCTACAGGGAGAGCTGCACAAGAAAGCAGCATCCATCATCCGGTTCCCCCACCACACAGGTCACGTTTCTTCCCATTGCTGCTATTATTAATTAGGTACAGGAGTCTCAGGATTCACACCACCAGGTTCAGGAACAGTTATTACCCCTTAACCATCAGTCTCTTGAACCAGTGAGGATAATACCATTCAACTTCACTTGCCCCATCACTAAACTGTTCCCACAACCTATGCACCCACTTTCCAGGACACTTTATTTCACGCTCTTGATACTTTTGGCTTATTTATTATTTTCTTTTGTATTTGCACAGTTTGTTGCCTTTTACACATTGGTTGTTTGTCTGTCCTGTTGGATATGGTCTTCCATTGAGTCTGTTATGGTTCTTGGATTTACTGAGTATGCCCGTCAGAAAGCGAATCCCATGGCAGTCAATTGACCTTGGATTTTTCACACTGGGAAGGGCAGCAGCAAACTTCCTGAAGGAACAAACTGAATAATAAACTAGGCAGATAAGTGCAGAGATTACAACAAAGACAATGCAAATTTTCATGGGAAGAACACAAACATTTGAACAAAGCTAAAAATCTTAAAGGGCAAAATAACAAGGAAAAAATAGATGCACATAAACCAAATCATGAAAAGTGCCAGGGTTGTTGAGAAGCCTGTCAAAAGAAAAGTGTAGAGTAGGCACTTGCATTTACCAATAGATAAGTGAGCTACAACTGCAAATAACTTGTGTTAAACTTTTATAAAATCCACTTATTTTTCAGTTAGAAGACTGAAGTCAGCAGATAAAAGTCAAAGACTTGAGCTGAACCTAATAGAGATCTCATGGGATGTTGCCAGTGATGAAGAATTCCAATAATGTGGAGGTACAAGAGAGGCTGGAGCAACTCGTATTAGAACAGAGAATTTCGGAGGCAATTTTATAACTATGTTTAAAATCTTGAATAGTTTTGAGAAAGGAAATTCAACTACTTTTGCAGTAGCTGAAGGGGAAGTAACTGGAGGGTGTGTGTGTGTAGGGTCATTTAAAAAAAAACATCAAGAAATTTGAAGGAATAATCTGTTGTGACCAGGAATGCCCTCGCTACGTAGATTCAAAGTTCAAAGTACATTTATTATCAAAGTATACAATCTTGGAATTCATCTTCTAGGCAGCCACAAAACAATGAAAGGAAAATGGACTTATAAGGGAAAAATTAGCTACAGGGAGAAGAACATAGTGGATTAAATATCAGATAACTTTCAAAAGAAGGGTTAAGCACCTTCTTTCTACATTGGATTATGCTTTATTTTTATGGCAAACATGAGGAAATCTGCAGATGCTGGCAATTCAAGCAACACACACACAAAATGCTGGTGGAACACAGCAGGCCAGGCAGCATCTATAGGGAGAAGGATCCTGATGAAGGGTCTCAGCCCGAAACGTTGACAGCGCTTCTCCCTATAGATGCTGCCTGACCTGCTGTATTCCACCAGCATTTTGTGTGTGTTGCTTTGTTTTTATGGATTGTTTTCACCCACTTTAAATGGACAGTCATAAATGATAACATTTCACTTTTCATAAACTGCCAATGTAATCAAAACAGGCAATCAAAATAGGTTTATAGTTCATAAAATTTAGATAAACTTTAGATAATCTGAGCAATTGGATCAACATGCTCAAAACAGCACACCCTAATGCCTTCAACATTGTTTAGGAGATTTTAACCAGGCCAGTCTGAGAAAATCACTAAGGAACTACCATCATCAGATCACTTGCAATACTAGAGGAAACAACACACGAGACCATTGCTACACCATCATCAAGAATGCCTACACTCTCACTTCGGGAGGTCTGATTACCTAGCTGTACTTCTACTCCCTGAGTATAGGCAGAGACTGCAGCACCAGTAATGAAGACCAAGAAGATATGGACAAAGGAAGCACAGGAGTGCCTACAGGACTGCTTTGAATCAGTGGACTGGACTGTACTCAGGGATTCATCTTCAAACCTGGGTGAGTTTGCTGCAGTTGTTATCGACTTCATTAGAACCTGTGTGTATGAATGTGTGCCTACAAAGACTTACTGTACATTCCTAAACCAAAAGCCGTGGATGAACTAGGAAGTACATCATCTATTGAAGGCAAGATCTGTGGCTTTCAAGTCTAGCAACCCAGGCTTGTACCAGAAAACCAGGAATAATTTGCGGTGGGCTATTCAAGGGCAAAGAGACAATTTTGAATGAGGTTGGAGGCAACATTGGATGCACAACAAGACTGGCGGGCTTGAAAGACATTACTTCCTACAATGCAAAACCCAATAGCGTGAACAGCAGTGATGCTTCCCTTCCAGATGAACTCAGTGCCTTCTATGCACACTTTGAAAGGGAGAATACAACTACAGCTGTGAAGATCCCTGTTGCACCTGGTGATCCTGTGATCTCCAACTCAGGCCGATGTTAGGCTGTCTTTAAAGAGAGTGAACCCTTGCAAGGCATAAGGTCCTGATGGGGTACCTGGTAAGGTCCTGAAAACCTGTGCCAACCAACTAGGACATTTTCAACATCTCACTACAACGGATGGAAGTTCCAACTTGCTTCAAAAAGCTAACAATTACACCAGTGCCTAAGAAGAATAACGTGAGCTGCTTTAATGACTATCGCCCAGTAGCACTCACACCTACAATGATGAAATGCTTTCAGAGGTTGGTCATGACTAGACTGAACTCCTGCCTCAGCAAAGACCTGGACTGAATGAAATTTTCCTATCACAACAATAGATCAATGGCAGATGCAATCTCAATGGCTCGCTACGTGGCTTTAGACCACCTGGACAACACAAACACCTATGTCAGGATGCTGTTCATCGACTATAGCTCAGCATTTAATACCATCATTCCCACAATCCTGATTGAGAAGTTGTGGAACCAGGGTCTCTGAACCTCCCTCTGCAATTGGATCCTCGACTTCCTAACTGGAAGACCACAATCTTGTGCAGATTGGTGATAATATCTCCTCCTTCCTGACGATCAACACTGACACACCTCGGGTGTGTGCTTAGCCCACTGTTCTACTCTTTATATAGACATGATTGTGTGGCTAGGCATAGCTCAAATGCCATCTATGAATTTGCTGATGATACAACCATTGTTGGTAGAATCTCAGGTGGTGACGAGAGGGCATACATGAGTGAGATATGCCAACTAGTGGAATGGTGCTGCAGTAACAACCTGGCACTCAACGTCAATAAGATGAAAGAGCTGATTGTGGACTTCAGGAAGGGTAAGGAGAAGGAACACATACCAATCCTCGTAGAGGGATCAGAAGTAGAGAAAGTGAGCAGCTTCAAGTTCCTTGGTGTCAAGATCTCTGAGGATATAACCTGGTCCCAACATATCAATTTAGTTATAAAGAAGGCATGACACAATAGGAGTTTGAAGAGATTTGGTATATCAACAAATACACTCAAAAACTTCTATAGCTGTACTGTGGAGAGCATTCTGACAGGCTGCATCATTGGTATGGAAGGACTACTGTACAGGACCAAAGAAAGCTGCAGAAGGTTGTTAATTTAGTCCGCTGAGTAATGGGTACTAGCCTACAAAGTACCCAGGACATCTTTAGGGAGCGGTGTCTCAGAAAGGCAGCGTCCTTTATTAAAGACCTCCAGCACCCAGGGCATGCCCTTTTCTCACTATTACCATCAGGTACAGAAGAATGAAGGCACAGACTCAGTGATTCAAGAACAGCTTCTTCCCCTCTTCTATCCAATTCCTAATGGACTTTGAAACCTTGGACACTACCTCACTTTTTTTACACAATTTTTAATCTATTCAATATACATATAATGTAATTTATTTATTATTGTTGTTTTCATCTTCTATATTATGTATTGCATTGAACTGCTGCTGCTAAGTTAACAAATCTCATGTCACATGCCGGTGATAATAAACCTGATTCGGATTCTGATAAAAATGTTAATAGAACAATTATCAAAGTTTCAAGTCTAACTTTTTGATGTTGAAGGTAACTCTGAAAGACTTCAAAGAAAATAAATGCAAAGTGTCCAGATTAAGAAATGAACCATCATATGCATCATTGCCCATGCCCTTTGAAGATAATGGCTTAAAGGATTCATTATGTTCTTATCTCTGTTGGTAATGTGAGGCTATCTTCACAGGATGTGGTGGATACTGATGAATAAACAGTACATTGCATTTTATTTTCCAAATATTTTCCAAAATATATTTTCACAAATCTTAAAGTATTCAGAATTGAAAATCATTTAATTTCCCATGCACAAAAAATTCAGTAGATGCTCAAAATATAGAGCAACACACACATAATACTGGAGCAATTAAGCACACACAAAATGCTGGAGGAACTCAGCAAGCCAGGCAGCACCTAGGAAAAGAGTACAGTCAACTTTTCGATGCCCCTTGGCAGATCCTACTGAAGGATTTTGGCCCGAAACATAGACTGTACTCTTTTCCTAGATGCTGCTTGGCCTGCTGAGTTCCTTCAGCATTTTGTGTGTGTTGCTCAGATTTCCTGTATCTGCTGAATTTCTTATTTGTGGGAATAATTAAGCATGTCAGGCAGCATCTATGGACGAGAATAAATAGTCGACGTTTCAGACTGTGATCTTTCATCAGAACTCAGGTCCTGATGAAGGGCCTTGACCCAAAATTACAACTGTTTATCTTCCTCCTGCCTTACTAAGTTCCTCCAGCACTTTGTGTGTGTCGCATTTAGTTTGACTTGTTCATTCAGTAATCACTCTGGAATAAAATACATTTCAGAAGGTTATTAGATCAGTCGGGTAGAAAAGGTGCCTATTTATACTTCACATTCTGCAGAGTGTCAAGTGAAAAGAGTCAGAGCTCAATAAAATGAAACATCTGCCTTTTCAAATGAAAATAATAAAGCAGAACTAATCGGAATATTGCATTTCAGGTAACTTGGTCATTAGCACCTGCTTAGCCATACGATCAGGAAGATATCTTTAATCTGCACACTATATCTTAATTAAACTTACTGTCATTTGATGCCAGCAACAGTTATTTGGGAATTGAAAGCCCCACAACAGATTTAAAATCAACAAAGTTTGGTTCTCACAGCCATAGGTTGATTCAAGCTCAATTTAAAAATCATTTAGCTTTGAAAATATATTTTAAACATTTTTTCCTGTTAACCCAAATTGCACATCAATATGTAAAGCTCTCAGTAAAGCCAAATCAAATGTTTCTGAACCCAATCATCAATCCTTGATTTAGGAACAAATTTTAAAATGTTTATGTATTGTGCTGATCTATATTAAATATTCTTTTGTTGCTCATTCATGGTACTGGGTAGTTCTTTCATTAACTGTTTTATGAAGCAGATAATTCCAATTCATTGATGTTAGCTGTAGATTTGCTGTCATATCTGTACTTTGATGTTTATTTTTGCAATACTAAACTAGTGTTTCTTTTTCTGAAGATCCGTTGTCTGTGACCACCCTTGAACAGAACTATTTCCACTTGGGTGCACTTCAGGGCTGAATGTAGAGTTCTAGACTCAGTATGTTTCATGATTTTGTAATGCATTTGGGAGCATTTCAATGCATTGGAGCAGCAGTTGATGGGAATTGATCTGTATCCTTAATCTCTCTCTGTGTCACATCAACCATGAGATAATTCAGCCCTCCTTATCTTCTGTGCGCATTTGCATTTCTGCATGAAAAAAGAGGAAAATGAAATGAATTCCTTCTCCTTGCTACAGTATTTGTGACAATCAGTCTACCTTTGTTTGCACAAACTGAAGAGGTTAGACTGAAACATGTGCCAGCCACTGAACAAATTTTTGGGGGCGAATTGGCACACAACTAACTGAAACATTGTCTCCTTCTTTGCTCTTCACCTTTGGAGAGCAAGGTTGGATGCAGGCCCCAGGCAAAAAATAGAAGGAATCTTTTTTACTGACAGATAAACCAAATTTTGACACTCTTGCCTTAGCCCCAGGTGGGCATTAATTTATTGCATAGAACTGCCCCAATATGTAGAGTCTGACAGTTTAATTCCAAATGGACCTCTCCCGTATCTAAAAGGCAATGTCATATTAAAAACAATAAAATAAGTTAAATAAGTTTGGCTAATGTCTTATAAGTTAAGACATAAGATAACAATCATAAATAGTTGAAATATGATGTAAAGTGTGAAGTCCATGATACGTCTTGAACCGGAAAGGGTGAAAAAAGGCAAATTAAAGATTTTAGATTGCATCCATCAGCACAGTACTTCATATTATTCCATCTTAACTCCTCTCTTTGTATTGAAGACAAATATATATTTATATTTGGATTGTAGTTCAAAGCGAACAGCAGACCAAAGCAACATTCTTTTATAGAAGAATTAGAACAGATAGTAGCAAAATGATGGAGAAAATTTAAATTTTTGAAGCAGTAAGTTGGGGAGCTTTTTCAACAGATGCGCTCCACCAATCCCTAACAACTGAAATGCTTAAATCATAGGCATTAAATCTGTAGAGGAGTGGTGGTATTAGTGACAATTGGCTTTGATCTTCTCCAAGTACATGTGTCCTTTTCTTCATATCAAGCCAAGTTTAATGATCATTCAACCATACATGGGTACAGCCAAATGAAACCACATTCCTCTAGGGCCAAAGTGCAAAACATGCACAACATATTCAAAATAGCGAGGGTGGGGGGGAAATGTCATGCAAGAAAGCACAAGTCCAAGAGCCTGAGCAACATCTCCCAGAAATTGAAGGTACAGTTCCCAAGCATTGCAGCTTGTCAGTCCATTAATCAAACACTAGAGGGCAGCACCGATGGTGAACCTGCCCCCGCCACATTACACCACCTCTAACATCTCCTCACCCGGACTTCAGCAGTAGGCAAGCCTATGGCTTGAGCGCTAGTCCTTGCTACAACCAAGACCATGCTGCTGCTTTGCTATCTGTCGTGCCACCAAACAAGGGAAACAGGTATTCCCCACCAAGGCCAAATGTGTGCAAGGATGAACCAAGACCTAAAACAATAGTTTAGGTTTCCATTGACATGAAATATTGCTGTTTGATGTATGCAGGTTTTGTAAGATACCATCAGCTTCAGACAGACTTTTTCCAGACTTGGCCAACATAGAAGCCTAGTACAAGACAGAAATCTAATGCTGGTGCATTTGTTCTCCTGTCCCACAGCTAGATTTGTGTCTGAGTTGGAGAGCAATGACATCCTGATCAGAAGCACTGCATGCTCCCTCTGCTTTACCTCATAGAGGCTTGGTAAACAGACAGCAACATTAGTCATTTGAATGGGGTCACCAACCCTATGGAAAAATAAGTATAATTATATTGATTATTTCATACCTTTTTATCCTTAATTATTTGTTAATTTTTAAGGTATTTTAATTGTATTTTTTCTATATTTTCTGAATGAATATCTGATACGGATTAAAATCTCCTTTTGAGCCTAGATCTTAGTAGACAGTGAATCCAATATCCTCAGAGCAAGACCTCCATATTGTTTCTGACCTGGGTGAGCAGAACTGCACATAGCACAACAATTGTGTCCCAGTCAAAGTTTTATACATGTACAGTAGTGGTTGTTCACACTAAATATTACAATGGAGAAGAAACATGATCTAAGTGACTTTGACTACGGAATGACTGCTGGTGTCAGACAGGGTGGTCTGAGTATCTCAGAAGCTGCTATCTGAAAGGGAACCCAATTTGAATCATTTTAATAGAAGGAAAATCTGGCACGTCTGTTTTTCAATAAATACTGTGCACATAAACTATAAACATCCAGAGCCAAAAGAATGACAATCACTTTTCTTTTAAAAGATTTGTCCACCACATTATGAAAAGCAGGAATAATGATTGCCCCATATGCTTTCTATATACCAGTACACACACACCCACACACACACACACACACACGTATATAGAATTGCTCTATTGGCATACTATACAATAGTCTTTGTTATGTTACAATTAAAATTTGACTAATATTCATTCACAAAAATAATGGTATGAATTATCATTGTTCTGAAGTTAATCTGTAATTATACCACCATTGTCTTGCATCAGGTACAGAACAAAATGGTAATTGCTTGATAAGTAAATAATCAGTACCTAGAAAATTAGTGTTGTAACACTATTCTGAACAAAAGTAGAGTATAGGACATTTTGTTGTCTCGTCGATGTTCAAAAGGTTCTAAGTATACTATCAAAGTACATATATATTACAATATACTACCTTGAGATTAATTATCTCCTCAGCTGATTGCCACAATATATAATTGATTTTATTTCACCCTTGAAAACCTGGTTGATAAGTAGAGAAAACCATAACCGCATTATCTTCATATATTGGTGAGAGTACTTCATTATGACTTTGAATAAATCTCGCATGCTGCAAATGAAATATGAGCATTCTGTATTGATTGCTTGATAAGCATCTTGACTTTAATTGATTTTTCTTCTTAAAAAAAGATAAATAATGAAATATTCAGAATTCCATATAAATCATCTCAGTGCAATTAAGAAGAGGGAGGTGATGGTGCTGGAATAATGACCAAATACAGCATTTGAAATCAGTCAATGTCTTCCTTCTTCATTCTGGGACTGAAATATTTATAAGCTGTTAAAACAAATGACTTTGTATGTTATATAATTCCACACTCCTCATTACTAATGAAGCATGAGACAGCAATTGAAATAAATTATCTGTGACTGCTAAGTTTCTAAAATATATGACAAATTCTTAATGCAGCTTTGGAACACAACATAGCTAATACATTTTGATGATTCTCAAACCTATAATAATGACTGTTCTTCTTTCTCCAGATGCTGCCCATCATGCCAAGTTATTCAATCTTTTTTCCTGCTTTTAACTTGCCCAATATACACTCCATGGTCACTTTATTAGGTACACCTGTACTCGTGCTTGTAAATGCAAATATCTAACAGCCAATCCTGTGACAGCAACTCGATGTATAAAAGCATGCAGACATGGTCAAGGTGTTCAGTTGTTGATCAGACCAAACACCTGGATGGGAAGGAATTGTGATCTAAGTGTCTTTGACTATGGATTGTTGGTGCCAGACAGAGTGGTTTGAGTATCTCAAACTGCTGATCTCCTGGGGTTTTCATGCAGGGCAATCTCTAGAGTTTACAGAGAATGGTGCGAGACACATCCAGGGAATGTCAGTTTTGTGGGTGAAGAAACCTTGTTAATGAGAGAGTTTAGAAGATTTATCATCAGACTGGTTTAAACTGACAGGAGGGTGACAGTAATTCAGATAACCACGCTATAACAGTGGTATGCAGAAGAGCATCCCTGAATGCACATGTTGAACCTTGTAGTGGGTGGGCTACATCAGCAGAAGACCACAACCATACACTCAGTAGCCACTTTATTAGGTACAGAAGGTCTTCTCTAATCCACAGGTTTCAGTTTTCCAGAACATTAATTACAAAGCAATCCTCCTTAAATTTTCCCTGCATATTGTTGCCCATCCCCAGCTACAGCCTGAATACACATTTGTTCTGTATCCTGTCTCTTGTCAGACCTGAACTCTGTTTTTAATTAGTAAAAAATTTAACTTCTTGACACCCTGCAATAGTGTGCATTCCTTCACCCACTTTTAATGTCTCTTTCTCCATTTTAAGGTAAGACTCATCTTAAAATTTCCTCAAGATTTGGCATCTTTGGAGATAGCAAATCATCCTATGAGGCAAAAATAGCTAGGCAATGTTTTTTTTCATGTTCTCCATTAAACATGTTACAAGTGTGCATTTTATTAATGACGCCTCACTTGGAGTATTGGGTCAGTTCTGTTTCCCTGCTATAGGAAGGATGTCCTTAACCTGGAAAGGTGCAGAAAACATTCACAGGATGTTACTGGGACGGAAGAGTTTTGAGTTGTAAGAGTAAGTTGAGTTTTTTCCCCTAGAGTGTTGTAGATTAAGGCGTGTTGTCATAGAGATTTATAAAATAATGAGAGACATAGATAAAGTGAATTGTCACAGTCTTTTTCCTTTAGGATTCTAAAGCTAGAGAGAATGAGTTTAAGATGCAAGGGGAAAGATTTAAAAGGGTCCTTTAGGGTAATTTTTACACACATTGGGTGATGGGTATATGTAATGAGTTGCCAGTGTTGAAGAGGCACGTACTTACTTACTCAATTACTTCACTTTATTGTAACCAAACAATTGATACTAGAGCGCACAATCATCACAGCGATATTTGATTCTGTGCTTTGCGCTCCCTGGAGTACAAATTGAAGTAAATATAATAAAAATTTAAATTATAAATCATTATTAAAAAATAGAAAAGGGGAAGTAAGGTAGTGCAAGTCAGGTCCAGATATTCAGAAGGTATGGCCCAGATCCGGGTCAGGATCCGTTCAGCAGTCTTATCACAGTTGGAAAGAAGCTGTTCCCAAATCTGGACGTACAAGTCTTTAAGCTCCTGAACTTTCTTCCGGAGGGAAGAGGGACAAAAAGTGTTTTGGCTGGGTGGGTCGTGTCCTTGATTATTCTGGCAGCACTGCTCCAATAGCGTGTGGTATAAAGTGAGTCCAAGGATGGAAGATCGGTTTGTGTGATTTGCTGGGCTACATTCATGATCTTCTGCAGCTTCTTCTGGTCTTGGACAGGACAACTTCCATACCAGGTTGTGATGCACTCTAGAAGAATGCTTTCTATGGTGCATCTATAAAAATTAGTGAGGGTTTTACGGGACAGGCCAAATTTCTTCAGCTTTCTCAGGAAGTAAAGGGACTGGTGGACTTTCTTGGCAGTGGACTCTGATTGGTTAGACCAAGTCAGGTCATTTGTGATATTCACCCTGAGGAACTTAAAGCTTTTGACCTGTTCCACCTGTGTACCACCGATGTAGATGGGGTCATGTGGTCTGCTACTCCTTCTGAAGTCAACAACCAATTCCTCCTTCCTGCTGACGTTGAGGGATAGGTTATTGTCTTCACACCATGCCACCAGGTTCTTAATTTCCTCTCTGTACTCAGACTCATCATTACCCAAGATACGGCCTAAAATCGTGGTGTCATCAGCAAACTTATTTATTGAGTTTGATGGAAACTTGGCCACACAATCATGGGTGTACAATGAGTACAGCAGGGGGCTGAGTACACAGTCTTGTGGGGCACCGGTGCTCAGAGTGATTGTAGAGGAGAGCTTGTCCCCTATTTTTACAGCCTGGGTCCTGTCTGTGAAGAAGCTGAAGATCCCGCTGCAGATCTGAGTGCTAAGACCCAGGTTCCGGAGCTTAGGAATCAGTTTATTTGGACTGATGGTATTAAAGGCAGAGCTGTAGTCAATGAAAAGGAGCCTTACATATGCGTCTTTATTCTCCAGGTATTCTAAGGAGGAATGTAGTGCCAGAGAGAGAGCATCTGCTGTTGACCTGTTGCTCCGGTAGGCGAATTGCAAAGCATCGAGGTTGATGGGTAGGTTATGGTTGATGTGTGCCATAACCACTCGCTCGAAGCACTTCTTAGCAATTGATGTCAGAGCCACAGGTCGGTAGTCATTCAGGCATGCCACCTTGCTTTATTTTGGCACTGGGATAATCGTTGCCTTCATAAAACACAAGGGGATCTTAGACTGAAGCAGGGAGCAGTTGAAGATGTCAGCAAACACTCCAGCTGGCTCGCTTACACAGGCCTGGAGAACTCATCCCAGGCCACCACCTGGGCCCGTTGCCTTCCTGGAATTTATCTTCAGGAAGGCTCTTCTAACGTCTTCCTCAGTGACGATGAATGTTTTTTTTTTGTAATTTATTTTTTTATTGAAATTCATCATCAAACAAACATTTCCAAAAGATGTATTTCAGACATTGTACATATATATCATATAATCATATATATCACAAATCTCCACAAAGTATTTATCTGAGGTATACGCTTATAGAAAAGAGTGGAAAGAAAAAAGAATCAAAAGAAAAGAACTATGTACAAGTAGGGAGTGATCTTTTTTTTACAACAGATTCATTGATTTGTGAGAATAAAATCAGGCCTATGAGGCGTTATGTAGTTAAACCATTTTTCCCAGTATGAATCAAATTGTTCTAGCTTATGATTAACAGATGCTGCTATCTTCTCCATGTCCATTGTAATTTCCATCCATGTATTTAAAGTTGGGCTCTCCTGTGATAACCATTTCCTAGTAAGAGTCTTTTTACCAGCCACCAACAGTATATTCATTAAATATTTATCTCTTTTCAACCATTCTTGAGGTATATATCCAAAATATATGGTCTTACTCTCCAAGGGTATTTCACATTTAAACATGTCTTGTAGGGCATTGTGTATCCCCCTCCAATAGTTTTTGATAACAGGGCAGTCCCAAAAAATATGATAATGATTTGTATTTTGATTTTCACAATTTCTCCAGCAAACAGGGAGGTTACTATCATAATGGGATTTCTGAGAGGGTGTAATAAAATATCTTATCAAGTTTTTCCATCCAAACTCCCTCCATTTCTGTGAACTGGTACACTTCCATTGAGATCTCCATATTGTTGTCCATTCTTCCTCAGATATAATTATCCCTCCTTCCTTCTCCCAGTTTGTTTTAATGTATGAAGTCAAATGTGTTTTAAGATTTGACAACCCCTTATACATGCTTGAAATGATTCTACTACCATTATCTGAATTATATGCTTTTCTAAAGAGCTCTATCAAGCATGTACTTGCCTTGGTTACATTTTTAAGTGTCTTATTAACATATTGTTGCATCTGTAAATACCAATAAAAATCTTGTTTCTCTATTAAGTGTTTCTCTTTAAGCATTTCAAAACTGAACAGTGTTCCTTCTTTCATTATGTTGCAAAGAACTGATATTCCTTTAGCTGCCCAGTCCTTAAATCTAGCATCCAATTTATTTGGTGTAAAATCCGAGTCATATGCACACCATTTAAGAATTACAATACCTCTCTCTAGATTATATCCTTTTATAGTAGTTTTCCATATTTTAAGAGTCAATTTCACCCATGGGTTATCAATAGTATTTACGTACCTTTGCAGGTTATCAGCCAAAATTGCTTGTATGGGGATGAGAATTACCCATTCCTCAGTGTTCTTCCATTGAGCGTCATATGATGGGTTGCACCAACATATCACAGCTTTCAACTGTGCTGCAAAATAATAATCTCTAAGAGAAGGTAAGCTCCATCCCCCCTTTTCCTTTGCTAATTGCAACGTTTTGAGATGAACTCTAGGCCTTTTACCCTGCCAAATATACCTTGATAGCATCTTGTTCCATTCATTGAATTGATTTTGATTAATCTCTATTGGTAGAGTCTGAAAGAGATATAACAGTCTGGGCAGTATATTCATTTTAATAGATTCAATCCTTGAAGTGAGACTGAAAAAAGGAATCAGGTTCCATCTTGCCACATCCTCCTTATTTTTTTTTATATAAAGGCTGATAATTACTTTCTGATAATTTTGCCAAATCTTTTGGCATTAACATGCCCAAATATTTGAAAGACTCTGTGTGCCATACCCAGGGATAACGACTTTCATTTTCTCTTGGTGGGCTATAGTAATATGAAAGTAATTGGGTTTTATCTATGTTGAGCTTGTATCCTGATAATTACAATATTGTTCAAAGGATTGCATCAATTTAGGTCAAGAGTATGTAGGTTGCCCTAGATAGATCAAAATGTCATTTGCATAACAAGCCAATTTATGCTCTGTCCCTTTAATAGTAATTCCCCTGATATCTTCATTTTGTCTGATGTATTGAGCTAATGGTTCCAGATATAGCGCGAAGAGTAGTGGTGACCATGTACAACCCTGTCTCGTGTCCCTTTCTAGGGTAAGTCTATTTGATAAATATCCATTGATTTTAATCCTAGCAGTAGGATTGTCATATAGTGTCTGTATAGTTTTAATAATTGTGTCTTGGAAACCAAATCTATGTAAAACTCTGTAAAGAAAATTCCAATTAACCGAATAAAATGCTTTTTCAGCATCCACGCTCATCACTATTGTTTCGATTTATTTTTTTTTTGTATATGATCCATAATGTGAAGTGTCCTTCATATATTGTCTTGTATCTGGCGTTGTCGTATAAAACCTGTCTGATCATTACGTATCAGTATGGGTAGAAACTCCTCTAATCGTTTGGCCATGATGGAGGTAAATAATCTATAATCTACATTAAGAACGGATATTGGTCTAAATGACCCGCATTCCATTTTATCCTTGCCTTCTTTCGGTATAGCTGAGATTATAGCTTCTAACTGGGTGGCATTTGTGCCTTTTTTAAAACCCAGTTCAGTGTGGGGAGTAATACAGGAATTAATTCATTTTTAAATTATTTGTACCACTCTGCAGTATACCCATCTCATCCTGCTGATTTGCTTAATTTAAGCCTACTAATTGCATCTTTTAATTCAACTTCAGTTATGTCAGCAGTCATTGTTCTATTTTGTTCTTCTCTTAAGGTGGGTAATTCTGGAGAATTCAGGAATATGTCAATTTGGGTTATGCTTCCCCCTGGAACTTTGGAATATAGAGTTTTGTAAAACACTTTAAAAGCTTCTTGACTTTCACTTAGCTTATTTTTTTATCATTTTCATTCTTGGTCCCTAATTCTATGAATTGTATTTTCTGCTATCTTTTATTTCAGTTTCCACACCAGCATTTTCATAGATTTTGATCCACTTTCATAATGTCTCTGTTTCAGAAACATTAAGTTTTGCCTGATTTCTTGCGTAGCCAAACTATTTATTTCATTCCTAATTCTTTTAATTTCCCCTAATGTATCATGTGCCAAATTCAATTTGTGTTTTTTCTCTAGTTTCTTCAGCCTATTTTGTAATTCCTCTAATGTTTTATTCCTTATTTTTTTCTTGTATGAAGATATTGCTATAATTTTCCCTCTTAAGACCGCCTTCAGAGTATCCCATAAAATGGGAGGTGAAACCTCTCCATTATCATTAAATTCTAAGTAGAGACCAATTTATTTTCTAATTTGTTCCTTAAAGTATGGATCATTGAGTAGACTTGAATTTAGTTTCCAAATAGTATTCTTTGGTTGTAGGTCAAAATCAACAGATAAATATTATAGGTGCATGGTCACTTACATCTATTGTCCCAATTCCACAGGTGTTTATTTTGTCTTTGTCTTTTCCAAATGTTATGAAATAGTCTATTCTTGTATATACAGAATGGGGAGCAGAATAATGAGTGTAATCCCTTCTGTCAGGGAAAAGGTCCCTCCGTATATCAATAAAACCAACATCCTCAAAAAGTGTATTAACCTTCTTATGTAAAGATTTTGTTTCATAGGTTTTTCTATTGGAAGAGTCTAAGTTTGGTAGTAATTGTACATTTAAGTCTCCCCCACATATCGGGAGACCTTCTGTTTCCATTACCATAATATCAGTAATTTTCTGAAAGAAACCAATATCACTTCCCGGGGGTGGGTATATATTCAATAGAGTAACTGAATTTCCATCTATATTCCCCCTTACCAGAATATATCTGCCCTCTTTATCTCCCATTTCAAATACTTTTTCAAAATTTACTTGAGATAAGAATAAGGAAAGATCCTTTCGGTTAGTCCTGATGAAGGGTCTCAGCCCAAAATGTCGACATTGCTTCTCCCTATAGATGCTGCCTGGCCTGCTGTGTTCTACCAGCATTTTGTGTGTGTTTTAGTGAAGCCCATTCTCTTTAGTTTTTTATGCTCATTATCACTTAAATGAGTTTCCTGTAAATATACTACATGGGCTTGTTCTTTTTTTCATTTCAGATAAAATTCTTTTATATTTGATTGGATTTAATTACCCATTGACATTAAAAGAAATGAATTTTACCTTGTCCTTAGCCATCTGTATTTATCTGTCAATGTATCATTGAAATTAGAATAAAACTTAATCGATCTACTCCCTGAACAACTAAGAACCAAGAAATGCAAATAATAACAAAAATGGCAAAGAACGTGTGATTCCAAGGCTGGGGTCTGGTGACGATGAATCTTGATGCCACCAGGTTCGGTTTATCTGGAGGGGGTGGGATGCTCCTCTTCTGTTCGAATCTCGCGTAGAATACATTAAGTTTGTCAGGAAGTGAAGCGCTACAGTTATTGTTATTGCCAGCCTTTTCTTTGCACCCAGTGATCTCATTTAGACACTGTCATAGTCTACTGGCATCCCTCTGGTTAGCCTGGGCTTCCAACTTGGCTCAATATTGCCTCTTGGTGTCTTTAATGGCTTTCCTGATTACGTGCCTGGATTCCGTGTAGTGACTGGTATCTCCGGACCTAAAAGCCGCAGCTCTAGCCTTCAAAAGGGGCTGGACCTCATAATTCATCCAAGGTTTCCGGTTAGGGAATACCTGGATCGTCTTGCACGACGCACAGTCCTCTGTGCATTTCCAGATAAAGTCCGTGACAGCTGAGGCATACTCATCAAGGTTAGCTGCCGAATCCTTGAATACTAAACGGTCTACCAATTCAAAGCTGTCACGGAGGACCTCATCAGTACAATTACAACATTTAAAATACATTTAGACAGATGATTATATGGATAGGAAAGGCTCAGAGGAATAAAGGCCAAACATAGGAAAATGGGACTAGCTCAAGTAGACATCTTGATCAGCCAGGAGAAGTTGGGTGAAGGAGTCTGTTTCCCTCCACAGATGCTGTCTGACATGATTGAGTTCTTCCGACCATTTTCTTCTTGCTCCAGATTCCAGCATCTACAATCTCTTTTGTCTCTGTTTACTTTGATTCCCTTACAACATTGCCTCTAACTTTTTTTTTTACAGCTGAATCTGCACAGAAAATTTTTACATGGTCTGAAAACTGCACAACACTTTAATTTTTTTTGTAATATCCATACTATGAATATTTGGAATGAAAACTGAAAAAACACATACTTTTGATTTTACTTATTAATTGAAGGGTATAATGAAATACAGTACAGGAAGAAAATCTTTCATCTTTTGTAAATTTTTTCTCATCTGTCTTTATTATAAATCCATTGTCTATAAAAACAGTACAGATTAATTTCTCATCCAGATGAAAGATACTTCTTAATTATTATATCATCCAAACTTTCCACTTCTAGTGTGTTTCTGGATTTACATCTGATTGAATTCATAATGAATCCATGTTCGCAGTCAACACTAGAAGCTTGAAGTATTCCAACGATGTCAACAAGAATTGACAGTTCTTCAAATTCTTCATTTCTAAGCTTGTAGTTCAACATATCAATGAACATCTAAATTGAACCACAGAAACGACAAATTTGAAATCACAGAACTGCTGCGATATTGTTGAGGCACTGCTTTCATTATAGTTCCTAATAGTAGCTGAGTACTTTTTTGTCAGTCATAAAACATTCTTGTTTCCAAATTCAAAATTGGAACAGGTTTCAATAGAAACAGGTTCAAAAGCTTGCCGTTCTCTTAACTCATCAACAAGATAATCTATTATCCAAGTGATTACACATGTTGACAGAATCAAAGGACCGGCACGGTATTGACGTCAGGACTTCTGGATATAAGCATATCTTTCAATTTGTCACTTCAATAAATGGTATCACCAAGATACTGTGACTGTAACTTGCTAAATTTTACTTTTGTATGCAGCAGTACAGCAATTGTATTCAAACAGCTTTTTAGAAAGAATTTAGAAGGAAAGATGCTAGATTTTCTAAAACATCATTAAGTACAGTTAATACTGCTCAATATTGTGGATTGGGTCAAAATCTTTAGGCAGTAGTTGCTGATTGGATCATTACATTGATTAACTTGCTCTTTGCAATACTGGATCAAAACTTCATAATTCCTCATTGAAGAAGTACAGGCAAAATACTTTGTCTACCATCTTACTTGAAACACTGACAATGTAAATACATTGAAGCTCTAAAATGTTTCAAAGTAAAGGTTGTGGTGCGCTTATTATTTAGAAAGTACATGGATTATCTTCATTAACATACAATTAATTACATGGTATTTCACAATTATATTAAATTGTGTAATTTCAAAATTACACAAGCATAATTTCAAAATTATATTAACATAGGTAAAAGAAAATTCCACCTATGCAGCAACAAAGGCGATGCGCGAGGGAGCATTTCAGTTACTGCGCAGCCACACACCTGCGCAACTTAACGGAACAGTGTTGGCTTAACATGGAAAAATATATCATTCCCATTCTTGAACATACTCAACAACTGCTCTTCAACTGTTTTTATAGGTGGAGAATTTTGAAAAATGCTAGCTTTTTCTGCACATTAACTTCCAGTGATTTGTGTGCATTGAAACAGTGACACAATTTGATTTAAGTAGACTCTCTGCTTTTCCTGCCAGATTTCCCCCTAATCTTCCGACTTGCATGTCCTCTTCTATTCACTTAAGCTGTTTGCTTGCTTGTTTCTGAAACATCTTTACAATCTGGTCACAACTCACAATGCCATTGATAAGATTTTCTATTTAGAATATCTCCTGCTGTTTAAATCTAACTCCTCAAAATCAATGCATAATACAAAATGCTCATATGGATTGTAATACTTATATACAAATACCATGAAGTGGGAATATTCACTGTGACAGGAAAGAGGGTGAAAGTGATTGTAATAGGGTCATGGCTGAATAACTTTGAAAATTACTGTATTTTTTGCATGAAATAGATATATTTATTTTAGCCTTTGGACAATCTTCCACTGATTAATCAAGACACTAACACCAGACTTTACTATTTGTGATGTCAGAATGGAGGTTTGTGGTTTATGGGGGTAAACACAGAGTTAACAATGTATTCAACTTATAAAGATTACCCTGCACATACATCTATTTCTCTTGCTCTTCCATTTCATATTTAGTCCATTGAGAATAGTTTTTCATTATGCATCAATAGCCTTCAGCTTAAATCTTGATATGGTTTCCATGCTCTCTATATTGATGACAATAACTGACCATGAGCCTAACAATTACATATACTTTTATATGTGTATCCTATGAGTGAATACTAGAAGATCTGTTAAATGATTTATAACCCCTTAACAACTAAAAGCATTTTAATCATGGAACAGAATTGTTGACTGAGCCTCCAAGACTGTCATGAAAAAGGAAGTTAGGCAGTCAAATATAATCTCTGATTTTTTTTCACCAGGTGGTTAATTTATTAATTAAGCATGCCAGCTTCTGATTTTTGATTCTTCCTGCTCTAGTTACTAATAAAGTAAAAACCATATTACAATATCTTCCACAATCCATCAAGGCACAGCATAAACGTTACCGCTTTGGCAATACGTATTTTCACAGCCACACACTTAATGCTTTTTTCCTGTTGAGACTAACTATCTATGAAATAGTCTATGACACATTATGTTTTGTTGACACACCACATAAATTTGCTCCCCACTACAAACACCCACACTGAAAACACAGGCCCATTCTTAAAGATACATTATCTATATGTACATGCTGATAACATTCATTGAGAGGCTAGGGAATATAAAAGATAAATTGTTCAAAATAATTCCTCAGAACAATGTAGCACAGTGAATAAATATCAAAACCTTTAGTTATACTTCTGAATGATGCTCTAGCTCTAGTGTTCTTTGGAGAATACTATGGATACTGCTTATCAGATGGGGACTGAGTGGGAGTGAATCCATTTTTTATTGTGAATGGTGTCAAAATGGAAGACAGTGGCATATTGGATGGGTATCAGAGGTCCTTAGGACACCGCTGCAATGTCATCTTTAAGTTCTCTACAACTGTTGTTGGCCAAATCATAGATTGTGTTGAGTCAGAGTTGAACAGAGCAACTTGGGTCACCTGGTTGAATGGGGGCACAATAATAACTACTCACTCAATGTCTGTAAAGCAAAAGACTTCTGGAAGGGGAATGATAGTGAACATGCACCAGTCTGTATCGGGGGAATGGTAGTGGAGACAGTCAGCAACTTCAGATTACTGGGTTCAACATTAGTAGATGAATTGTCCATGGTACAGTGCACAAATGCAATCTTAAGGAAAGCACGCCAGAATCTTTACTTTCATAGGAGTCTGCTCTGCCATTCCATTGTGGCTTATTTATTATCCCTCTCAAACCCATACTTCTGCCTTCTCCCCATAATCTTTGCTGCTCTGACTAATCAAGAACCTATCAAACTCCACTTTAAATATAACCAATGATTTGACCTCCACAGCTGTCTGTAGCAATGTATTTCAAAGATTCACTACCCTTTGGCTAACAACATTCCTCCTCATCTCTGTTCTAACCTCCAAGAGGATCACAACTTTGACGTAGTTTGGAGGCTTGCATGCCTCAATGACCCAAAGATCTATGTTGGATGGAGTCAGGGCTTTATGCTTCGGCTCTTGGCAGAGACACCCATGTCAAGCAGGTCACAGGGTAGAGGCTAGCCCAAGAGTGGTCCACTGGTCCTCTAGGACTGGGGGATTCAGCTCAGGGCTAACAACCCTAACTGGTAAATCAAAATTGTTATAGAAATGGCAATGAAAAAAGCTTTCTACATCTGAGTGCAATGATATTCCAGAGTCTGCACCTGGGACGTGCATGATGAACCGAAAGAAAACCGAAAGAAAACTGAAGCCTTGAACACCGCTAGAGATGGAGGACATTCATTGCAACACCAGCATACACCATACACCAGCAACATAATGGTCAGTAAATAAGTCTGTTCTAAATGTAGGTCCCTCTGTTCTGAGGATTTTTACTCTGGTCCTAGACTCACCCACTATGGGAAACATCCTTTCCACATCAACTCTATCTTGGGTATCAATATTCAATAGATTTTAATGAGATCCCCCTCATTCTTCTAAACTCCACAGATCCAAATTCATCAAACACTCCTCGTAAATAAACCCTTCCATTTGAAGAATCATTCTCAGGAACCACCTTTGAATCTCTCCAATGTCAGCATGTCTTTTTTCATAGATAAGGAGCCCAAATATGCTCACAAAATTCCAAATGTGGTCTGACTGATGCATTATAAAGCCACAGCATTACATCCTTGCTTTTATATTCTAGTCCTCTTGAAATGAATGTGAACATTGAATTTGCCTTCCTAACCACTGACTCAACCTGCCAGTTGAGGGAATCCTGAACAAGGTTGCCCAAGAACCATTATACCTCTGATTTTTGAATTTTCTTCCCCATCCAGAGAGTAGTCTAGGTCATTATTCCTTCTAACAAAGTGCACAATGATACACTTCCTTACACTATATTCCATCTGTGCTTTTTTGCCCATTCTTCCAATCTGTCTGAATATGCCTGCAGAATTCCCACTTCCTTACAACAACCTGTCACTCCACCTGTCTTCGTAGTGTCTCAACCTTGGCCACAAAGCCATCAATTCCATCATCCAGATCATTGACACACTAAATAGAATGAGGTAAAGTGGTCCCATGCCAATCCCTCTCATCACAAGTCACTGGAAGCCAACCAGAAAAGGCCTCCTTTATTCTGCACTTAGCCTTATGTCAGTCAGCCAGCCAATCTTTAATCCATGCTAACTTCTTTCCTATAATACCATGGATTCTTATATTGCTCAGCAGCCTCACATGCACCACCTTGTTAAAGGCCTTCTGAGAAACCAAGTAAACACCATCCACTGACTCTCCTTCATCTACCGTGTTTGTTATTTCCTCAAAGAATTCCAAAAGATTTTTCACGTAAGATTTCCCCTTAAGAAAACCATGCTGGTTTATCATGTGCCTCCAAGCACCCAAAACCTTATCCCTAATGGATTGTAACATCTTCCCAACCACAAAGTCAGGCTAACTGGACAATCATTTATTTTTCTTCTGCATCCCTTTCTTCTTAAAGAGTAGAGTGACATTTGCATTTTTCCAGTCCTCCGGAAACATTCCAGCGAGGAATAGCAACTACACTTACTTCTGTCCCCTGACACGTTCAAATTTCTAGCATTTTGCATTTCTAGCATTCTACATATTAACATATTTCTAGCATTCTAGCATTTTCTAGCATTTAGCTCCTATTGTTAAAAATAATGTGTATAAAGAAATATACTATTCAGCCCCTCGGACCTGCTACACCATTTGACACGATTACTGCTGATTTGTTTTTACCTCAAAACACCAGTTTCCTGTCTTTCTCTAATCACTGTATTCTTTGAATATCCAGAAATCTACTAAAATAGACCCAGTGGCCATTTTATTTGGTACACCTGTGCAGCTAGTTGCTTGTTAAGTCAAATGTCTAATTAGCCAATCATATGGCAGTAACTTAGTCAGTGAAGGAATGCAAACATATTCAAGAGGTTCAGTTGTTGCTAAGACCAAACATCAGAATGGGTAAGAAATGTGACCTAAGTGACTTTGACTGTGGGATGATTGTTGCTGCCAGATGGGGTGAATTAAGTATCTCAGTATATCAACTGCTGATTTCCAGGGATTTTCATGTCTTTGGAGCTTACGAAGAATGGTGCAAATAACAAAAAAAACAAATCTAGTGAGTGGCAATTCTATGGGTGAAAATGACTTGATAATAAGAGAAGTTGGAGGAGAATGGCCAGACAGATTTAAGTTGACAGGAAGGTGACACTGTCTCAAATAACCATGGATTACAACAGTGGTGTGCAGAAGAGCTTCTCTGAATGCACAATACGTTGAACCTTAAAATGGATGGGATACAGCAGTAGAAGATCACAATGGGTTCCACTCTTATACGTAATAATGTAGCCACTGAGTATAATTTGCATATGATCAATACACCCTTTGCTTGAACAAATTTCTCCTTATTTTAAGGCTGTGACATTGTTCTTGACTTTTTAGTTAGTGAAGACATTACTTTTCTCCTACCCATTCTGACAAACCCCTAATATATCTTGTAGGTGTCAAGCAGGACACTGTTTTTCCTTTAAACTTTGGAGGACAAAAGTTGTTCCGAATATCATACATATAACAGACCAGCCTGCCCAAGAATCTGCCTGGTGAAGTTTTTTTGCCTTGACTCTATATCAATCGTACCTTCCTTGGTTAAGGGAAACTAAACTGTACACAATACACAATGCGCACATAATTGGAGTGTGATTCCCCAGATGTGTAACACAGATCTTACTGCAAAATAGGCCAGAATATGATTTGCTTTCTTTCTTGCCTGCTTATTTGCATATTGACTTTCAGTGACAGTATCTGTTTCAGACCCTTCAGAAGCAGTGGAGTGATAAGTATTCCAGATAGTTATCACTGTAACATGTCATTGAAATGTTAGTTTTTATATCGAATGTATCTTTTTTTAATGGTGCACAAAGTTAATACTATTCTTTAATGATTTCTGTAAACTGTCTTCCCTTAAAAGGTAATTTAATCCAAAGGAATCATAATCCATGTATATAAATGCATCTCTTTAAAAGAACATACTTATACATGAAGTTTATGGTATCTTGGCTTTTACTTGACTTTGTATTTAGGCTTCAGATTTTATTTTACTCTCTATAAAATGATTAAAGTATTAAATAAAAGTAGTGCTTTTTTTACTTTTGCTTTGGAGATTATCTCAATGAGATTTGTACGCAACCTGGTGAGATTACTACTGCCAGGGATCTTTTGAACTGTCCTCTAGTGAGGAGGAAAAAAGAGAATGTTAGATCTTTGTGGGCAGATATTGTTTTTCAAGGTTATTGCTAAGTCAAGGAGTCATGGTGGGAGATACAGCACCGATAAAGCCCTTTAGCCTATTAAGTCTGCACCCATTTACATTAATGCTACTCTGAATCATTTTGATATCCCCACTTCCCAACAACTCCTTCCTGATTCTATTTCTCTCCCATACACTACAGCCAATTTACAGTGTTCAATTATCTTATCACTATGCCTGCCTTTGGGATGTAGGAGAAAACTGGAGTACTCAGGGGAATCCCACACAGTTAATAGGTGAATGTACAAACTCCATGCAGATAGGAACAAAGGACCGGATCTCACTGGAGAAGGGAGGCAATAGCTCTGGTGGATGTGCCACTGACTACCCTGACCACAACTGGCAAAGATGTTCCTTGGTCCTTCACATTCCACAAATGTTTTTCATTTTAAAGTGAAAATAATGCTTGTACTTGATTATTTTCCAAATTTTCATGGACTCTGCTGCTCTCAACAACATCTGGGCTAATACATTTAACATGATAGCACAATGGTCTAATTCTGTGCTGGATGAAACCATGCCCAAGTGTGGTACATGAATTATGTATAGTTAAAATTTTAAGTATATTTGGATTGGTTATTCAATAATGTTTAAGAGATCAGTTTATAACCACTTTACAAGTCTGAAGAGCTATGAGAGAAAAATGTTACATATTTAAAAGTCAATTTCAGAAAATTGAATACTAAAGATGAATACATAAATTGTTTGCAAAGACGCAGCAAAAATAGCTACTATTCTCATTACAATATGAATATAAGTGCTTAAAATTCACCGAAGCACAATTTCTTGTAACAAATGACTCCAGTAGAAGGCAAAGTTCATCAGTCCATGGTAAATAGGAAACTAATTAAATAGAAACATTCTTTATTTTGTTTTGAGAGACATTGTTCAGTGCCGATGGTAAAATATGTTATTACTAATTGCTATGTTATACCGTAGCATGATTGAATTACCATATAATAATTGAATGATAAAGATTATGGTTTACTGACATAATATTAACCTGCTCCAACAATTCATTCAAAATCTTAATATTCTCTACAGAAATAGCCAAACCCATTTATTCCTCTTCACATTTCATTTTATTCCATTAACTATGCCTACAGAGGCTTACATCTCTGAAGACTCATCACAAAGAATTTTTAAATGACTTTCCAGTGTCAATATGTCGACATAATGTAAACTACAGCCACTGTCCTGCTTTCCTTGGACCACGTTTAAGGTGATCAAGCATCAAACTTCAGTGAAGATTAATTGAGTAATTTTGTCTTCAGGAATATTTAAACTAAATCATGTGATATTCCCACACAATATGTTTTATTGCCAATTCCACCCCTATTTACCTCGCTAAAAGAATCTCCAGCAATTTGTCCCACGTCCAGCAATCTGGAGTAAGAACCATTTCAAATTTTGCAATGGAAAGTTATTTTTATAATGTAAGGAGTATTGGTGAAGTGAAGTGCTGGCAATAAAGACATATATAGCAGACCATCAAATAAAATCTATCAGAGCATAGAGAAAATCTATTGCTTAATTAGGAGGTGTATTTGCATTTTGAATAAGTAGTCTAAAGTCCCTAACCACAAAAAAGTGCCTTTGAATCAGGAGATAGGGAGGAAATGAAACATGTGCAGAGGGAGCTAAAGGAGTAGATCCAAGTGGCTAAAGAGGAAATCAGGAGCTGTAGGACAAGCTCTGACAGTGTAGAACACAGGACATGTAGAGAGGCATGAAGAACATTACTGCTTTCAATCAGCCTTGCTGTAGAGCGACAGAATGAAGCTGTGAATAGGCTAATGAGTTAAGCCAGTTCTTCAACAGGTTTGACAATTGCCCTTTTGTTTACAGTCCCCATATCACACCAGTCCAGGTGCAGAGGCACCCAATGCTCCCTCAGCACCAATGCCTCCTGTCCTTCCTCCTCCCCCTCCAATTCAATACATGGATGAACAAAACAGGCTACCAGTGTCTACATCATTTCCTTGTCCTGCACCTACCATTCACATCTGCACATACAAACTGCCAATCTTCACCTCCTCCAGCCCCCACCTTCTACCAACTCACCAGTCATCATGGACTCACCTTCATTACTGAGCAGGTGAGAAGTGCTCTGGAGAAGCTCAGGCTGGATTGTGTGAACTTCAAAGTCCTGAAAATGTGTACTAAGCAGTTGTGTGGGGCTCTTCAGTGCACTTTCACTTTGTGTCTCAGCCTAGCAAAAGTTCTGACTGTGTGGAAAACATCATGTGTGGCCCCCGTACTCAAGAGGGGCCAACGAAAAGTCTTGAATGATCACCTTCCAATAGCTCTGACCTCACACATCAAGAAGACACTAGAGAGGCTGATCCTGTCTCACCTCTAACCACTGGTCTGATCAGCCCTTGATCCCCTGCAGTTTGCCTACCAGGAGAACTTTGGAGGCGATGATGCTGTCATCTACCCCCTGAACAGGGCCTACTCCCAGCTGGATAAGCAGGGTAGCACCGTGAGGATCATGTTTTTAGATTTCTCAAGTACCTTCAATTCCATACAGCCCTCACTGCTGGGGGAAAAATCTCTATTCAATGCAGATTGGCTCTTCCATTGTATCCTAGGTAATGGACTACCTAACTGACAGACTACAGTTTGTACAGTTTCAGAGTTGTGTGTCCGACATGGTTATAAGCAGCACTGGGTCTCCACAGGGGACTGTATTGTCCCCCTTCCTGTTTACCCTGCATAACTCAGACCTTGGATACAACACTGAGGTCATGTCATCTGCAGAAATTCTCTGATGACTCAGCAATATTTGGGTGCATAAAGGGAGGATGGGAGGACGAATACTGGGCCCTGGTAGAAGACTTTGTCAAATGGTGCAAGATGAAACATCTGCAGCTCAACATTAGTAAGACAAATGAGATGGTGATGGATATTAGAAAGACTAAGTCTACATTGTTCCCTGCTACTATTGATGGTGAGGACATGGATGTGGTGAGAACCTACAAGTACCTGGAAGTGCACCTGGATGACAGACTTGAGTGGATCATGACCACAGGGGCTTTGTACAAGAAGGGCCAGAGTCATCTCTATTTCCTGAGGAGACTGATTTTTTTTTTGGAGTATGCAAGCTTCTCCTTCACACTTTCTACCAGTCTGTTGTTGTCTGTACCACCTTCTATATGGTGGTGTGCTGCAGCAATGGCATCAATGTGAGTGATGCCAATAGGCTTAATAAACTGATTAGAACGGTTGGCTCTGTTATAGGAGTCAAACTGGACAGACTGGAAGCTGTGATAGAACAAAGGACCCTTCAGAAAATCCTGGCAATACTGGACAGTGTTTCTTACCCTCTGCATGCCACCTTGGCTGAACAGAGCAGCACTCTTAGTAATAGACTAAGACAACTGCTTCTCCAAAGAGTGCTATATGAGGTCATTCTTACCCTTGGCCATTAAGCTCTATAATGAGTCAACCAATAGTGGGGAAGTGATGATCCCCTCCTGTTAGACTCTTTGTGGTAATTTAATGTTTAACTTTTTCTACTTTGCTTCTACTATTTATATTTGAGAACTGGTAATGCTACTGTGACACTGTAATCTCCTTTGGGATCAACTATCTATCTATCTATCTATCTATCTAAAAAGCTCCAGTGTAAAAATGTTTTCTTGCTTTTCATAGTTCAACCTAATATAATTATTCAACTATTTATATTTATTGCCATATTTGTAACATGTAAACGTAATTTTAAGATGGAAATTTAATATTAAAAGTAATATACTGCCAAATTAACTCTGGTATATTTTTCCAGTTAAGAAATTATTGTAAAAAAATTCCAAGGGTCCCATTCCCTTAGCATCTCAACAGCTGTTTCCAAATATTTACAGAGCCTACAAAAATATTCACCTTCCTTTGAAATTTTCATGTTTTATTGTTTTATAACATTAAATTTCAGTACATTTAATTTGGCTTTTTTGACACTGATCAACAGAAAAATACTCTTTGGTATCAATGTGAAAACAGCTCTCTACAAAGTGATCCAAATTAATTACAAATATAAAACACAAAATAATTGATTGGAGAAGATTTCACCCTCTTCAGGTCAGTATTTAGTAGACGCACCTTTGACAGCAATTGCAGCCTCCAGTCTGTGTGGCTGGGTCTCTTTCAGCTTTACACATCTAAACTCTGTAATTTTTCCCTATTCTTTTCAAAACAGCTCAAGCTCTGTCAGATTGCGTGGGGATTGTGCATGCCCAAACCTTTCCAAGTCCAGCCACAAATTCTCAATTGTATTGAGGTCTGAACTCTAACTTGGCCACCCCATGACATTAACTTTGTTGTTTTTAAGCCATTTCTGTGTAGCTTTATGCTAGGGGTCATTGTCTTGCTGGTAAATAAATCTTCTCCCAAGTCACAGTTCTCTTGCAGGTTTTCCTCCAGGGATTCTCTGTATTTTGTTGTTTTCATTTTACCCTCTACCTTCACAAGCCTTCCAGGGCCTACTACAGTGAAGTATACCCACAACATGATGCAGACACCACCATGCTTCATGGTAGGGATGGTGTGTTTCTGCTGACGTGCGGTGTTTGGCTTACACCCATCATTGCATTTAGTCAGATGGCCAAAAGGCTCAAGTTTGCTTTCATCAAACCATGGACCCTTCTTGCAGTTGACCTTGGAGTCTTCCAAATGCCTCTTGGCAAACTCTAGCCAAGATTTCTTGTGAGTCAACAGTGGCTTTCTCATTGCAACTCTTCCATGAAGCTGCTACTGGTGAAGGACCCAGACACCATTTCTGGTATCACAGTTCTGGTGTCTCATGTTAAAGTGGGTGGATACTTATGCAATCAATTATTTTGTGTTTTATATTTGTAATTAATTTAGACCACTTTGTAGAGATCTATTTTTGCTTTGACTCCAAAGAGCCTTTTTCTACTGATCTGTGTAAAAAAAGCCAAATTAAAACCATTCCGCTTCAATGTTGTGAAACAATAAAGCATGAAAACTTCCAAGGGGTGAATACTTTTTATTGGCACTACACTTATTAAGATTAGACAATGATTAAATTGATAACCATACTCTTAGCACCTCTTTTTTTTTGTAATTTATTTTTTTATTGAAGTTCATCAAACAAACATTTCCATATGATGTATTTCAGACATTGTACATATATATCATATAATCATATATATCACAAAATCTCCACAAAGTATTTATCTGGGGTATACACTTACAGAAAAGAGTGGAAAGAAAAAATAAGCAAAAGGAAAGAACTATGTACAAGTTAGGGAGTGGTCTTTTTTTTTACAACAGATTCATTGATTTGTGAGAATAAAATCAGGCCTATGAGGACATTATGTAGTTAAACCATTTTTCCCAGTATGCATCAAATTGTTCCAGCTTATGATTAACAGATGATGTTATCTTCTCTGTTTTGTAAATGTCCATTGTAATTTCCATCCATGTATTTAAAGTTGGGTTCTCCTGTGATAACCATTTCCTAGTAAGAGTCTTTTTACCGGCCACCAACAGTATATTCATTAAATATTTATCTCTTTTCAACCATTCTTGAGGTATGTATCCAAAATACATGGTCTTACTCTCCAAGGGTATTTCACATTTAAAGATGTCTTGTAGGGCATTGTGTATCCCCTTCCAATAGTTTTTCATAACAGGGCAGTCCCAAAAATATGATAATGATTTGCATTTAGATTTCCACAATTTCTCCAGCAAACAGGGAGGTTACTATCATAATGGGATTTCTGAGAGGGTGTAATAAAATATCTTATCAAGTTTTTCCATCCAAACTCCCTCCATTTCTGTGAACTGGTGCACTTCCATTGAGATCTCCATATTGTTGTCCATTCTTCCTCAGATATAATTATCCCTCCTTCCCTCTCCCATTTTGTTTTAATGTATGAAGTCAAATGTGTTTTAAGATTTGCCAACCCCTTATACATGCTTGAAATGATTCTACTACCATTATCTGAATTATATGTTTTTCTAAAGAGCTCTATCAAGCATGTACTTGCCTTGGTTACATTTTTAAGTGTCTTATTAACATATTGCCGCATTTGTAAATACCAATAAAAATCTTGTTTTTCTATTAAGTGTTTCTCTTTAAGCATTTCAAAACTGAACAGTGTTCCTTCTTTCATTATGTTGCAAAGAACTGTTATTTCTTTAGCTGTCCAGTCCTTAAATATAACATCCAATTTATTTGGTATAAAATCCGAGTCATATGCACACCATTTAAGAATTGCAATATCTCCCTCTAATTTATATTCTTTTATAGTAGTTTTCCATATTTTAAGAGTCAATTTCACCCATGGGTTATCAATAGTATTTATATACCTTTGCAGGTTGTTATCAGCCAAAATTGCTTGTATGGAGATGAGAAGTACCCGCTCCTGAATATTTTTCCATTGAGTGTCATATGATAGGTTGCACCAACATATCACAGCTTTCAACTGTGCTGTAAAATAATAATCTCTAAGAGAAGGCAAGCCCCATCCCACCTTTTCCTTTGCTAATTCCAAAGTTTTCAGACAAACTCTATGCCTTTTACCCTGCCAAGTATACCTTGACAGTATATTGTTCCATTCATTGAATTGATTTTGATTAATCTCTATTGGTAGAGTCTGAAAGAGGTATAACAATCTGGGCAGTATATTCATTTTAATAGACTCAATCCTTGAAAAAATGAATCAGGCTCCATCTTGCCACATCTTCCTTAATCTTTTTAAATAAAGGATGATAATTACATTCTGATAATTTTGCCAAATCTTTTGGCAAAATGATGCCCAAATATTTGAAAGACTCTGTGTGCCATGCCCAGGGGTATTGACTTTCAATTTCTCTTGGTGGGCTATAGTAATATGAAAGTTATTGGGTTTTATCTGTATTGATCTTGTATCCTGATTATTGACCATATTGTTCAAAGGATTGCATCAATTTAGGTAAAGAGTATGTTGGTTGCCCTAGGTAGATCAAAATGTCATCTGCATAACAAGCCAATTTATGCTCTGTCCGTTTAATAGTAATTCCCCTGATAACTTCATTATGTCTGATGTATTGAGCTAATGCTTCCAGATATAACGCGAAGAGTAGTGGTGACCATGCACAACCCTGTCTCGTGCCCCTTTCTACGGTAAGACTATTTGATAAATATCCATTGATTTTACTCCTTGCATATAGTGTCTGAAGGGGCTGAGGACTGTCTTTGGGAAACTCCCGGTCTTGTCCTGATATATTTCTCTCGGCCTCTTCTTGTCTCCTGCCTTCTTGATTCTTGCATTATTTCCCAAGCGGAGCAGGATAATTCCTCAGTCAGGCTTTCCCTTGTTTTGGTCATGCTGATGGGCAACCCTCTGGCCTTCATGTCTGTAGTCATGTCACTGTCTGGTACAACCGCGTCCTGTTGTTATAAAGCACTTGAAGTTTAGCAGGGTGGGGGCATCTGTCAGTCTCGAGAGACCATGGATCTGCACCTGGAGTTTCCAGGGTGCAGGCCTGGGCTGGGTTGTATGGGAGACCGGCAGTTGCCCAAGCTGCAGGCCTTCCCCTCTCCACGCCACCGATGTTGTCCAAGGGAAGGGCACTAGGACCCATGCAGCTTGGCACCAGTGATGTCGCAGAGCAATGTGTTGTTAAGTGCCTTGCTCAAGTGCCTTGCCTCAGCTGAGGCTCGAACCAGTGACCTTTAGGTTACTAGTCTGATGCCTTGCCCACTAGGTCACACGCCAACACTTAGCAAGGTATGGAGTTTGAAACGTAATCTTATTTTGCTTTAGTACTTGTTTTACTTCAGAGTATTTTTTGTGTTTCTGGAGGACCGCGGTCGGGGGGGGGGGTAATCTTGGTCGAAATATATTAATTTATCCTCTAAAAACACTCTCTTCTTACCCCAGATCCTTTGTAGAATCTCCGCCTTGGCGCTTTACCGAAGCAATTTAATTATTATTGAGCATGGCTTTCTATCCTTGCTAGGTTTTGGGACTAACACGCAGTGGGCTCTTTCGACTTCCAGCTTCATAGCCGGCGGAAGATCCAGCGTGTCCCGTAGTAACTTTCCAACAAACTCCGTCATAGACGAGCCCTCTGCTCCTTCGGGAACGTTGTAGATTCTGATATTTTTCCGCTGTGATCTTCCCTCCAGGTCAAGCAGTTTATGTTCTTGGTGATATATTATTTTAATTGTCTTACTCAGTATCCTTTCCACGTTTTGAATGCGATCTTCCACCTTCTCAATGCGAGTCTCTGCCACCACTATTTTTTGATTAATGCTGGCGAGCTCTGCCTGAATATCATGGAGCTGCCAGATTTGCTACCTGATAAAATTGACCACAAATGGAACTTCCTATTTTGTGAAGATGATATCATAAAACATGTCTTATTTCTTTTTAACTGCGTCTAGTTTGCAGGCTTGTTCCAACAGCATGATGTTCCAAAGAGCAGAGTGTAACTGAAACAGGATGCAGCAATGTTTTTGAAAATTGAATAAGTTGATGTTCCTTGTAAATGACCAATGGTAAAGGAAATTTATGTATATTGGAATTTAATATTACCACGACATAATTGGTGCAGATATTCGAGCAATCTTTCAAAAAATGTACTCACATGCTATTTCATAAGCTTTTATTATGACAGCACTTTGTCCTTATGAATGGTCTGGAAAATGGTCTGTAAATGTATACTGAAGGACAGTCCTAGTCCTGACAAAGGGTCTCGGCCCGAAACGTCGACAATGCTTCTTCCTATAGATGCTGCCTGGCCTGCTGTGTTCCACCAGCATTTTGTGTGTGTTGCCTGAAGGACAGAGTTCTTTCACTTTGTACAATGGCAACTTTATTGGAGCTTAAAACTGTGCAGTTAATTCTTTTTTTTTTTAACTTTTTTTATTGCATTTTTAAATGATTACAAAGTATGAAAAAACAATGTATATAACCCTTACCCCCTCCCCTTAACCCCTCCCCCCTAACTGCCCTATTCTTGACAAAATAATTGCAACTCGACATCAAATTGGAAAAGATAATTGAACTTGTTTCTACACAAAATGCTCTACATACAATAAATGCTCCACATATCAATAGATGAAGTATCTTATCACTGTTGGTCAATCCCCTTAGCAAAATATCTGTTTTAAAAATCTGTGATAATAAGGCAAGTTTCTGAAAAAGATCCATATTTTGTATTCATTATTATGCACAAGTATGTTTCTATATTTGAACAAATTAGGTGTTCACTCATTTCATTAATGAAAATTCCATTATGGAAAATTATAGAGCTGATCAGAAGTTACAAGCTGATCTTCACACACTGCAATAATCATGGCAACCTCAGTGACAGCAAAGGAGTAATCCTAGTTTATGAGATATACCTAATTATGCTATGTTCTGCTTAACTACTGCAAGAATCGCACTAAGATCTCCAAATATTTGTACAAAGGCACAATTGTCTTTATTTTAATCTTGTTTCTGGGTTCCTTAGCATGTTTTCATAATTAGTCTAGTTCTGGTCCTATGTCTTATAAAGCATCTGCTGAATTTTATGCAAGGCAGCACAGAATGTCGTGCTAGAATGTCCAGACCTGCAATAAAAAAGCTAGTCTGAATCATTTGGATTTCTAGATTGGGCAGTTGTTGGCAGAAATAGAAAAAAAATTGATGCTGTTGCTGCTGAAGATTTATTATAATGCATATCTATTTTTATTGCACTATTACTTGATGTCCCACTGCAGTATTGTAAAAATTCTGCGTTGTGGACATTTGGCGACTTGTACTGTAAAAATGGTCTTGCATGCAGATTATAGATCAATTCAATACAAAGGTGAATTGAGGTATTACAAGATAAAACAATAGCAGAATGCAAAACATAGTGTGACAGCTGAGAGGAAGTGCAATGCAAGTAGATAATAAGGCACAGGATCATAATGACATAAATTGCAAGGTCAAAAATCTATTTTACTGCTCATTAGGCTCGCCATCTTTTGGCACATCATTATTTGAGGTACAGGCCACTACAATGGCATTATCTGCAAACTTGCAGATAGAGTTAGAACAGAATCTGCCTATGTAGTCATTGGTGCACTAAGAGTGGAGTAGGGGACAAGAAAGGCTGAGGATGTGGGGCACCGCTGCTGAGGATAATTGTGACAAAATTGCTGCCCAGCCTTAAAGATTGTAGTCTGATGGTCAGTAAGTAATGGACCCAGTTGTCTGGGAGGACGGAATTAATGTGTGCTGCGATCTACCTCTTGAAGCACTTCCTGATGATGGATTTTGGAGCCACAGGTCAGTAGTTATTAGGACACATTATCTTGTTTTTCCTAGGTACCCAAGATGATAGTGGGAACCTCAGGTTGAATCAGACAGAGGTTAAAATGTATTATCATCTTGGGAAATAGGTCTTTAGCTCATAGTGACTGGAATTTCTTAAACCTTGTAATATTGTAGACACATATTATTGCCCACGATGGGTAGAAAGTATCAGAATACTTTGGGCATTATACACAGCTTCAAATGCCACCTGTACCATACTGCACACAATTTTGATATCTCTATCTAACACTATATATACCTGCCTTGTGTTCTTTTCAACAAACATTCAACAGATAGATTCCTGGAGTGTGATCTCTCATGGAGGGAAGTTTAGTAAGATCATATCTGTCACATTTCTGGATGCCTTAGATGATATGGATACTGAAAGCGTACTGAAAAAGATTATCTTAGTGTCATGTTCCATGGATAAGAAGTTAGACATCTAAAACTGGGATAAGAAAAATTATCTGCACCTAAACAACTGTGAATTATTAGAATTCTCAATCTCAATAGGTAGTGGATGTTCAAAGTGTATATTTAGGTTTGAATTGTTAGATTTTTTTAAAACCATTGGGAAATTAGGAGATTTTTCATTAGATTGGGTGGGAAGGTGGACTGAAAATAAATATTAGCCTTATCCATTATTATTGGAAGGAGAAAGAGTGCATTTAGACCATAAGACAAAGGAGCAGAATTAGGCCATTCAGCCCCTCGAGTCTGCTCCGCCATTCCATCATGGCTGATCCCAGATTCCACTCAATCCCATACATCTGCCTTCTCGCTACATCCTTTGATGTCTTGACTGATCTGGAAATGATCAACTTCCACCTTAAGTATACCCATGGACTTGGCCTCCACCTTAGGCTGTGGCAGAGCATTCCACAGATTTACCATTCTCTGGCTAATTGCAAATATTAAGATTTTTATACCTTACTCCAGTTTGACAACCAGTTGTTGAGCTCTTTTTCTGTCTTATGCCACATAATCAATTGAACATTGTCACAAGAACAGACAAAGACTGCTGGAAGAACTCATTAGGTTAAAGAACATCAATGGAGGCAAAGGGGCCATATCAGGGTCTATGCCTAAGATGTTGACACATCTCTTTTTCCTTCACAGATGCTGCTTGGTCTTCCAGCAGTTTTTTTGCTCCAATTCCAACTTCCAAAATCTCCTGTGTCTCCTGGACTTTATCATGGTCCTTTTAATATTAGATTTTATTACTGCTAAGATATGGAAATTCTTCAATCAGCTCTATGAAGCACAAATTTATACATTAACCAACCTATCTAGTTTCTTCATTATTTCAAAGAACTGTAACTAGTTATCATCATTTGACCTACATTTATCCAAGTGAATTTTTCTCCATCAGTGCGATTACATCAAATCTGTATCCCATTGCTGACTTTATTTCTCCTCTAGTATTAAAAATTATGGATGTACCATTTAACAGTCCTCTAGTCTATGGCTTCCATTCCCATATTCTTAAATGACTTCCTTCAATTACCTTGGATGCATCCAATCTGAACTGGATGCCTATTCCTCTTTGGAACTTTGCCAACATTTTTTAGTATCCTTTCATTCTGATTATCCTGTTCATTTGCCTTAAAATACCTATATATGAATCTTTATCATCTGTCACTGATGTTTGATATTTAATTTTTAAAATCAGTTTGTGACATTTATTGTCTCACATTTCCACCTGAAACATGTGTTAGGCTCTTTACCCATGGTAACCATAATCCAAAACTGATTTGTGGACCCTAATTGTTCTGTACTTGAATATTGCTATATAAATAAGTCATACTCTTAGAAAGTTCTGAAGGAGAAACAAGAAGACCTTGAACAATGTTGAAGTCAACGTAACTCTGAAAGAAATAAGGGTACTGAATTTCAAAAATAGAGCTGCAATGTGAGTTTACAAATCCCAAGGGTTCCAAGGCAAACCACAGCTCCTCTAGCAGGGAAAATATCCAGAAACATAATCCAGCCAGAATCCAATCCATCATTTTTTAATTAATCTCTTTCAAAGAAAAAATGTGAGTAATGCTATTGCATAGTTTCTGTATTTAGTGATTTAATAGACCAAATATTCTTGCAAACCAGAGTCTATAGCTAATCTGAATCTGTCACAGCCCTAAATTAAAATGAAAAAAAAAGAACTGAGAAGAAGAGTAAAGAGCAAACATTTTATTTCTCAATGTAGTCATCTATTGTGGAATCTGTAGTGACATCTGAACATTTTCAGGTCAGTCTTGGTTAAGGTGATTTAGATTCCCATGGAGAGAAACTGGTCAGCTGGCTTCCTCCTCAAAAGCCTGTTCAATGCTTCAGTCATGACTAATGTCTGTGTTAATTCTCACGTACTATTCTTGAAGTGTAGTTATTCCCTTGTAACCTTCCTTGAAATAAAATCAGAACATATTTTGAAGAGAAAGCTTTCAGCTTCCTGGTTCCTTTTGTCAGGGAACACTTCTTTACTCTTTCCTGCTCTGAGTTGAAGTTTACACTTCAGGTTGTTCTGGAATTCTTCATCGGGGGAGATAGTTTCTTGCCAATTGTTCCATCTATAACTCTAAATATCTCAATTTGATCAGCACTTGTGTCCTCAACTCCTTTGCCATTCGGCCATCTTGGTAACATACAATAAAAAAATTGGTTTAACTGCTTGCAATTACTTAAACTATACAAGAAAGAATCCAACATATATGATCAAAATCAAATATGTGATACCCAGGAACTGTTAATTTCTATCACAAAATTCAAGTATGTTTGTCAGCGGGATAGAGCACATTTAAGTTGTTCTGGGAAGTAAAAGGAGAATTTGCAGAGCTGCTGGTCTTAAAGTTGCAATCTTCTGGGTGCTGCATTGGCTACAGAAGCTGGGATTACAGATTCCACAACCTGATCAAGAGGCAAACAAAGAGGGAAAAGATAACCAAATTTCAAGCCAATCAGCATGATATCAGTAACAATGACGCCTTTAGAAACATTAGTAGAGGAGAATATTAACAGCTGATTGGTCAAGGTGTATTATTAATGAAGAGAAAGCAATGATTTGTTAAGGATAAGCCATGTTCAGCTACTTTAATCATGTCTGCATAATCAGTTAGCAGGGATGATGAAAGGAGACAGTGTAGTCTTGGTGTATATGGTCCCTCTCAAAACATTTGATGTCCTTTTCTCATTACTTCTATTGGGGTGGGGCTACAGGAATTTAAAGACCCACACTCAATCATACAGAAACTGATTATTTCCTCCACCATCAAATTTTTGAGCAGTCCATGGACCCATTTGGACTAGCTTGTTATTCCATTGTATCTGTGCTTTGTTGTAATTTAGAGTAATTTTGTGTTTTTGTACTGTATTGCTGCCACAAAACTACTAATTTCACATCAAAGTTCGAAGTTCAACATAAATTTATTATCAGTACACATATGTTATCTTATATGACCTTGAGATTTATTTTCTTGCAGGCATTTACAGAAAAAAGTAAGACTCCTGAACTTGTGAAAAACCATACATAAATAAAGGCTGAAAAACCAGAACAAAATATTGTGAAAGAAAAATAATTCAGAGAATTTGAGTTATGAAGAGTCCTTGAAAGCGAGTCTGTATGTTGTAAAATCAGGTCAGAGAAGTGGTGAGTGAAGATATGCATACTAGTTCAGAACTTGATGTTTACAGTGTCGTAACTGTTGCTGAATTTGGTGGTATGGGATCTAAGGCTTCTGTATCTCTTGCCCAATGGTAGTTGTGAGAAGAGGATAATGCTTAGATGATAGGGTTTTGGATGATGAATGCTGCCTTCTTTGCAGCAGTACTCAATGTAAATGTTTTCAGCAGTGTTTGTGATAGACTGGGCTGTATCCACCACATACTGTTGCCTTTTCCATTCCTGGGCATTGATGCTCCATAATGGGCCAAGATGCAACTTGTTAGGGTATTCTCCACTGAGCATTTATAGAAAATCATCATTAAGTCAGTGATATTAAATATTATTCTGATTCTGAAATGCCTCACATAATGTTTCATGCTTAAAATTGATAGTTAATGAATATAGGAGAAGTAGAAACTAAAGCACCGGCTTTGATAAAGGATGGAAAACTGATTTAGAGTCACTGAAATACATTTGTACAAGTAGATGGGTGACAAACCTTTAAAGCAGGGGTTCACAGCCAATTTTTATGCCATGGAGCCTTACTATTAACCCAAGGAGCTGTTGACCCAACATGGGAAAACCTGTTTTAGATAGATAGATATTTTATCGATCCCAAAGGAAATTACAGTGTCACGGTGGCATTAAAAGTGCATAGATATAAATAGTAGAAGAGAGGAATTTAGAGGGATTTAGGTCAAATGCAGGCAAATGGGACCAGCAGAGAGGGAGACCTTGATCATCAAGGATGAACTGAGCCAAAGTGCATGACTTTGATGCTATGGATCATCTATCAAACAGCATGGAAACAGAGCCTTTGGTCCTGAGTGCCTGTGTTGGCTATCAAGTACCTGTCCATACTAATCTCATTTCCTAGCACTTACTGTGTAGCCTTTTATGCCATGGTATTTCAAATGATCATCTAACTATTTCTTAAGATCTTGTGAAAATTGCTGTCTCCAAAATGTCTACAGGCAGTGCATTCCAGAAGTCATCGTTCTTGTTAACGAAATAAATCTTCCTCAGAATGCCTCTCAACATTCTATCTTTAATTTTGAGTCTATACCCTTTGGTTTTAGAGAGCCGTGCAAAAAGGAAAGGTTTCTTACCATCTGCTCTTTCCATGCTCCTCATATTTTTTTGTACATCATTTACATCCCCTGGCCTTCACCACCTTCGAAGAAAACAATCTCAAACTATCCAGTTCAACACCCTATTGAACCTCCTCTGCAACCTCTCCACTGCAGTCATATCCTCCTTATTGTCTGGTGATCAGATCTATATTCAGGATTCCACTGTGGTTGAATCAACAGTTTATATATTTGTACCATAATGCCCTTTCTTGTCACCAAAGACTACCCTCCTCATTATCAGCATCACCACCAATTTTAAACCCATCTACAAATATTCTAGTCATGTCTCCTCTGTTTACGTTCACATGATAAAAGAATATACCAGCAATGGTCCAAGCTTGATTACTGCAGTCCATCACTGGTCACAAGCTTCCAATTGCAAAAACAGTTTTTGACATCACACACTATTTCCTATCATCAGGTTAATTTTGCATTTAATATTCCAACCAGCCTTGGATCCCACGGGATTTTACCTATTCAAAGTGTCTCCAAATGAGACCTTATTTACCACCTCATCAATGCCATCCCTCGATAAACTTAGTGAACTCTTTGGAAAATAAATAATCAATTAGTGGCATTTCCTGGCTTATCCCTGTTGCCCTGTACTTTTTGAATAAATGTACCACAATTGGTGCTGTCTATTCATCTGGCAATTCTTCAGTGGGGAAAAAGTATTTGAACATTTCTTTCAGAGCCCTAGTCTTCTTCTCCCTTGCCACCCATTGCAGCCCAGGAAAGATTTAATCAGACCCTAAGAGTCTGTCAACTCCTAAACCAACTCTAATATCAATACATACTTACTTTTTATGGTAATTTATTCTTAAATTTTATTATTCCCTTCCCTAAATCCTCCAGTTACAACAACCCTTAAATTGAGAATATAGATGTGAAATATTTATTAACAACCTTACCTGACCTTTTGGCTCCATACAAATTTGCTATTTGTGTCCCAGAAAAGGCATATTCTTTTCCTATTTATATAGCAATCTGCTCCCATCCACCCTCAAACTAAATTCAGAATCTCAATTTCCAGTCTATCCTGGTTATTCTCCAAAACAGTACATTAAAGCTTGGAAAGTGGGCTTATCTGCTGGTACAATTTAGAAGAGGCCTTAGACTCCCATTTCTGACTATCCTTCTGGCAAATGTACAGCCTCTGGAAAATAAAAGTGAAAAACTCAGAACAAGATTGCAGTAACAGAGGGACATCAGTGGCAGCTGTGTACTTTGTTTCATAGAAACATGGCTAACCTCCATCACTTTGGACACAGCGCTGCATCCAATGGCTTCACCATTCCCCATAAAGACAGGGCAGCTGTCTCTTTTAAAGGTAGAGGAGGTGGAGTATGATTCATGACTAACTCATTAAGGTGCACAGACCATAATGAGTTATTTGAGATTCGGTCTCAATCCTGCTCTCCTGCCCTGGAACATCTAGGGATCAAATGTCATCCATTTTATCAGCCAAGGGAGTTTTCCATCATTATCCTGGTAGCAGTGTATATTCCATATCTGGTCAACATCAAGAAGACACTGGAGGAGCAGAGCACATGATCAACAGTCATAAAACAATGCACAATGATGCCTTCCCAATCATTATAGTGGATTTCAAATAAGCCAACTTGAAGAAGTCCATGAACTACCCCCAAAGTATTACCAAAGGACCAAGAAGGTGTGGTTAAGGAAGGTGAAGAAGTGCTTACAGGACTGTTTTCAGATAATGGACTGGACAATATTCAGGGATTCATCTTCAAATGTGAATGAATATGCCAGAGTTGTCATTGACATCATCAAGACCTGTGTGCATGTGTGTATGCATGTGTACCTTTGAAAACATACCGCACGTAGCCAAACCGGAAGTGATAGATGAGCCAGGAGATTCATTAACTGCTAAGGTCTAAGTCTGTGGCATTCAAGACTGGTAATCCAGAACTATACAAGAATCCCAAGTACAACTTATGGAATGCTATTTTAAAAGTGAAGAAAAACAATTCCAATTGATGATAAAGATAGAATCAGACGCATGTCAGATCTAGCAAAATGTGCAGGCCATCACTTCCTACAAGGCAAAACCTAACAGCTGGGATGATACACTCCAAGATGAGCTCAATATCTTTTATGCTCATTTTGAGAGGGAGAATAAAACTACACTGGTGCAAATCTCTGTGTCATCTAGTGACCCTATGATCCCTATATCAGAGGCCGAATTCGGAATATCTGTCAAGAGGGTGAAACCTTGCAAGGCATCAAGTCCTCATGGTGTACCTGGTAGGGCATTGTGATCCTGAGCCAACCAAAAGGTGGAGTGTTCAAGTACACTTTCAAATACTCACAACTGCAACCAGAGGTTCCTGCCTGCTACAAAAGGGCAACCATCTTACCAGTGCTCAAGAAGAGTAAATTGAGCTAACTCAATGACTTTGACACTCACATTAACTGTGATGAAGTGTTTTGAGTGTTGGTCATGGGCAGAATCAACTCCTGCCTCGGTTGGGACCTGGATCCACAGCAATTTGCCTATCAACAAAATAGGTGGATGCAATCTCACTGACTCTCCACTTGAATCACCTGGACAAGAGCAATACATACATCAGCCTGCTGTACGAATACTTCTCAGCATTCAACACCACCATACCAACAAGCTCCAAAAACATGGGGCTCTGTACCTCCCTCTGCAACTGAATCTTTGACTTCTTCATCAGAAGACTACAGTCAGTGTGAATCAGAAATGAAACCTCCTCCATGCTGACAATCAACACTGGCTCAACTCAGTGATGCATGTTTAGCCCACTGCTGTACTCTCTGCACTAACAACTGTGTGGTGAGGCACAGCTCAAGTGCTCTCTCTGCATTTGCTGATGATTCAACTATTGTTGGCAGAATTTCAGATGGTGATGAGAATGGGTACAGGAGTGAGATAGATCAGCTGGTTGAGTGGTGTCATTGCACTCAATGTCACTAAAGCCAAGGAATTTATTGTGGACTTCAGGAAGGGGAAGTTGAGGGAACACACACCAATCCTCATCAAGGGATCAGCAGTGGAAAGAGTAAGCAGTCTCAGGTTTTTAGGTGTCAACATCCCTGCAGATCTTTCCTGGGCCCAACATATTGATGCAATTACAAAAAAGGCATAATAGTGGCTATATTTCATCTGGAGTTTGAAGAGACTTGGTGTGACACCAAAGACTCTTGCATATTCAAGATTCACGATTCAAGATCGTTGAATATCATTTCCAGAACATAAGTGTAAAAAAGAACAAAATAGTTGTTTCTCAGGATCCAGTGCAGCACAAAAAAGCACACAATAAGATAAAGAACACAATAACAATAAAAGAAGCATTATAAGTATAAATGTAAGATAGGTTATAGGTATAGATTGATTGTATGTCCATAAAGTGATACTAGGCACAGAAGTGTCTGTGTGTAAAGTGACTAAGAGCAAATGATAAAGTATTTGTGGTTGGCAGTGTGGAGGGTTGGGCTACTGGGTAGATGTGTTGATCAGCCTTACTGCTTGCAGAAAGTAAGTGTTTTTGGGTGTTTTGGTCCTGGCAGAGATGTTAGATAGCATCTTCCCTGATTGGAGTGGGACAAACAGTGCATGAGCAGGGTGAGTGGGATCCTTCATGATGTTACTGGCCCTTTTTTGCTTCATTTCTGTATATATGAATTCCTGTATATATACATCTCCACAGATGTACCACGGACAGCATTCTGAATGGTTGCATCACCTTCTGGTATGGAGGGGGAACAGCACGGTATCATAAAAAGCTGCAGTAAACTGTGAACTTAGCCAGCTCCATCACAGGACTAGCCTCCCCGGCTTTGAGGACATCTTCAAAAAGAAGGCATCAATCATTAAGGGCCTCTATTGCCCCAGACATACCCTCTTTTCATTGCTACCATCAAGGAGGAAGTATAGGAGCCTAAAAACATATGTTCAATGTTTTCGGAACAAAATCTTCGCCTCCGCCATCAGATATCTGAATGGACAATGAACCCCTGTACACTACTTCAATATATTTTCCTCCTATTGCATGACTTATTAAATGAATTTTGATATATTTCTTATTGTAATTTTTAGTTTCGTTATTATGTATGGCAGTGTACTGTTGCTGCAAAATAACAAATTTCATGACATATGCCAGTGATATTAAATCTAACTCTGAAATTGAAACTTGCCTCTGAGTTCACTGAATGGATTTGAAGCATATCATTTTTGATCAATAGTCAGCTTAGGAAGGTTTGTTGATGGATTCTTAGATCTACTAGCTGCCTCTTGTTTCCCTTTGCATATTTATTGCAACAAATATCTATTTTAATTGGAATGGTTAATAGTGTAAGTTGTTTTTAGGTTTTATATTACACTTACTGCATGTTGGAGATCCATAACATAATTTTATCTGAACTCTTAATTATCCTGTAAATTTTTCTTTCAATTATGCAATGTATACAACAAAGAAATGTAACCTTTAAAATAATTCATTGATTTGATGCACTGCTATTCAAAAGTGAATATTATAGCATTATTCTGGTATTCTTAATTTGACTTTTATTGCTTCCAATCAGTTTAATTATTTGAACATTGTTTCCTATGACATCCCTGGCACCAATATTTCTCCTTGCTTATGGCTCACATAGTAAAATGGCATTCAAAAAAAAGACCGTTCAGTCTTTTTCGGTCGCAGTGATTTCTGGCATTTCTATAATTTATCTCAAGGCACAAAATACCTCCGATAAGAAATGGTGTTCACTGAATAGATATCAGGTAGGTTTTAGGACAATGTTTCCTGTTCAATGATATTACAGGAGAAAGGAGTCAACTGGGATAAAAACAGTTAGGTTAGCTGCTAAGTGTACAACAGGTAACTGCAAATAATTTCAGTTATTCCTAACCGACAGAAGTTACTTGACAATAATTAATTGTCTGCTACAAGTGGTACAGAGTAACATACAATCACAGCTAATTAAGATTGATTAAAATCGATTAAGCTTAAACCTTGGTATTGAATTTTTCATAACTTTTTTTAATATTTATATTCATATAATGTAGATCTCAGGTAAGCCATGTTAATAAATTCTTGAATGCATTTAAACATTAGACCTTTTATTGTCCTTTAAAACAGAAAGCAAATTAAATCAACTGAAAAGAAACACACTGACTAAGTTGACCAGAAAGTGAAGCAGCCAAGGAGAATGACATTTTTGGATTGTCACAGGCATAAATACGTGACTGAACCTTTTCTCTGATTCTGATTCTCTGCTGCTCAATGGGTTCCTTTCAGTGCTGAAATAACCACAATTGTTGCTTTAATCTTTTCATGATGGTACATAAACTGTTGTTTCCCTGTTATGTTTAATGTATGTTATTTTTGTACATATTTAGTGTTAAGGGCCAGCAATCTTACTGCATATCTACCTCAATGAAAATATGGATGGATACCTAAACACTGAAAGAACACTAATAAAAATGGAAGAGGGAGAGGGGGAGAGTGAGGGTGATAAATAAATGTGCATGCATAATTTTAGTTGCCATTTTATACAGAGCAAAATCATACTAGTAGCATCAACCAGGGAGAATGCACAGGGTCAGATGTTTATAAAAGGAATTTCATGTTAACTGATCAAACTGTGTTGCTACTCTTAATTTCTGTGCAAAGAAGTTTATGAGTCCTTATTCAGGCTAATGTTTCAAACAAAGCCTGTTAATATTGCAGCCGGAGGATTCAGCTCCTTCCTGCTGCTGCGATGTAAACTACTCTTCTTTTTATATATTCAGCTCAACTAGTTAAGAATAGCAGAAAACTTTCTGGAACAACAGATCTACCTTTCCTTATCCTCTTTCTACCAGCAATTATTTACAACCATTAGCTCTCATTCCAGACCACAGAACCAGGAATTCTAATGTGATGGCTCATGTAATGTCAAAACGAAGCATTTGAATATTAAAAGAGTTATTCATTCAAACACATTTTAAATTAGTGCATCTGGTTCTATGCTTCTGATTCAGTTCCATAAAAAAAAATGTTCCGGATTGTTTTTAATCTGGGAAAAGTAATAAACTTTAGAAGTAATGTCGACGGCTCAATACATCATGCGACATCTGCTGTTATTACATTTATAATTCACTATGGAAATTACTTCCTTTAATGCTTTCTCTTCTGTTTTGTCAATTTAGTATATACACTTTGAATGTTTGTTATCTATTCTTATCCTTGCCTTCAATATTTTTTCAATTTGATCCTTTATGTGCATCTTCAATACTTATCCATGTGCATTGAATGAATTTATTATCTAAAATCCACACAGCAGTAATCTTCAAGAATAATGTTACTGTTACAGTATATACTAGGGTGTGGCGACCCACTTTCTGCGCAGGCGAACCGGCTCACAAATAGCCAGCGCGCGGGGAGAGACTTTGGTAATGACCCTCTGATGTAATTTCTGCACGGAGAGGGCGGGCGCTAGAGATTAAATGCCAGCGCCGCAAAGTTTGAATAAACTAGTCTCGAAGCGACTTACCGACTGCGTGTTGTCTCTAGCTCTGTATGTAGTACATTGCTACATTGATGACCCTGACGGTCCAAACGGGATTTGGACCAAAGTTGACCGACTCTTCATCTGTTCATGCAGTTTCGCTAAAACTGCTGACTTTCTGGACGCTGTGACCACGTGTGTGGTATAGCCAAGCAGAAGCCCAGTTCCAGATTCGGCAGATATCCTCTGATTCCACACGTTACTACCACATGGTGAGCGCCCTTGACCAGGAGACAACTGCCCATGTTGCGGATTTCATACATTCGCCACCGGAAGAAGGCAAAAATGAAGCTTTCAAAGTGCTGCTCATTGTGACCTTTGGTCTCTCACGGCGTGAGCGGGTGCCCGCCTGCTTCACCTGGACAGTTTGGGAGACAGACTGCCATCAGCATTGATGAACAAGATGCTGGCCCTGGCTGACGGACACAAGCCCTGCCTCATGTTTGAGCAAGCATTCCTAGAGCAACTGTCTGGGGACATACATCTGCTGCTGGCCGACGCAGATTTCAGTGACCTCCGGAAGGTGGCGGCCCGGGCAGACGTGCTGTGGAAAGCCAAGAGGGAGAGCGTGGCATCCGTCGGTCAGATTACCAGGCCACACGCCCAACAGCAGACCAGACCAGGCCCGGCAGGGAGGGCGCACACAGCACAGAGGCAGGAGTGAGGAGGCCAGTGAACAGTGGTGTTACTACCACCAGCGGTGGGGCACAGAAGCCCACTGTTGTCTCCCACCCTGCAAGGGCCAGGGCCAAGGCCAGCAGCCGTTAATGACTATGGCAGTTGGCCACCAGGAGAGCCTCTTGTACATCTGGGACAAACAATCGGGATGCCGCTTCTTGGTCGACACCGGAGCGGAAATCAACGTCTTGCCCCCGATGGGGTACGACACCCGCAACAGGAAGCCAGAACCCACCCTGACGGCCACAAATAGCAGCACGATACAAACCTATGGTGGGACACGACCTGTACTTTGCGTTCATCTATTTGGATGAAATCCTTATAGCCAGCAGTAGTCGCCTGGAGCATCAGTCCCACCTCCACCAGCTCTACTCCCACCTGAGTGATTTTGGCCTCACGATCAACCCGGCCAAATGCCAGTTCAGTCTCGATACCATCGACTTCCTGGGCCACAGGATTACCAAAGACGGGGCAATGCCTCTGCCTGCCAAGTTAGACGTGATCCGTCACTTTGCCCGGCCCAACACGGTCAAAGGCCTGCAGGTGTTCGTTGGTATGGTGAACTTCTACCACTGTTTCCTCCCCTCAGCAGCCCGTATCATGCGCCCTTTGTATACCCTGATGTTGAGTAAAGGCAAGGACATTACTTGGGGCGAGGAGGCCGTGGTCGCTTTCGTTAAAGCCAAGGAAGCCTTGGCAGATGCCGCGAAGCTGGTGCACCCCAGAACGGGCGTTCTGACCGCCCTCACGGTGGATGCATCCGACACAGCAGTCGGTGGGGTGCTGGAGCAGCTCATCGAGGGGCGCTGGCAACCCCTGGCGTTCTTCAGCAAGCACCTACAACCACCCGAACTCAAGTACAGTGCTTTCAACCGGGAGTTGTTAGCACTGTACCTGGCAATCCGGCATTTCAGGCACTTTTTTAAAGGCACCGCGTTCACGGACCACAAACCATTGACCTTCGCGTTCACGAAGGTGTCCGATCCCTGGTCGGCTCGCTAGCAGTGACATCTGTCCTACATCTCCGAGTACACGACGGACATCCAGCATGTCTCGGGGAAGGACAACGTCATGGCGGACGCACAGTCCAGACCAGCTTTTCAGGCCCTGTCCCTGGGGGTGGACTATGCAGCACTGGCGGAGGCGCAGCAGACAGACGACGAGATGCCCAGCTACAGGACTGCAGTCTCAGGTTTGCAGCTGCAGGACTTTCTTGTAGGCCCAGGTGAGAGGACCCTCCTGTGCGACGTGGCTACCGGCCAATCTCGCCCCATCGTCCCGGCAGCCTGGAGGTGGCGAGTTTTCGACTCCATACACGGTTTGGTGCACCCATCTATCATGACAACTGTCCGGCTGGTCTCCAGCAAGTTCACGTGGCACGGACTTCGCAAGCTGGTCAGTGAATGGGACAGAATGTGCGCGCAGTGCCAAACAGCCAAGGTGCAGCGACACACTAAAGCCCAGCCACAGCAGTTCGAACCCACCCACCAGAGGTTCGACCACATTCATGTGGATATCGTGGGCCCCCTACCAGTGTCCCGAGGAGTGCAGTACACAAGATGGCTAGAGGCGGTCCCGCTCACCGACACATCTACCGATTCCTGCGCCCGAGCACTGATTGCAACCTGGGTAGCACATTTCAGGGTACCAGCCCACGTTACCTCCAACAGAGGCGCTCAGTTCACCTCGAGCCTGTGGTTGGCTGTGGCCAGCCTGTTGGGAACACAGCTACACCAGACAACTGCCTACCACCCACAGTCGAACGGACTGGTGGAACCCTTCCACCGTCACTTGAAGTCGGCTCTCATGGCCCGCCTGAGAGGACCTAACTGGGTGGATGACCTTCCTTGGGTCCTGCTTGGAATTAGCACAGCGCCCAAAGAGGATCTGCACGCCTCGTCGGCCGAGTTGGTGTATGGTGCACCCCTGGCCGTCCCAGGACAGTTCATACCAGCCCCAAGGAGGAAAGAGGAAGAACCCACAGCAGTCCTGAACAGACTACATGAAAGGCTTGGCAACCTGGCCCCCGTGCCAACTTCACAGCATGGACGGACCCCGACCCATGTACCCAAAGACCTGCAGGACTGTAAGTTTGTGTTTGTACGAAGGGGCGGATACCAGGCACCGCTACAGTGGCCGTATGAGGGGCCGTTCAAGGTGATCAACAACAACGGGTCCACGTACGTTCTGGACATTGTGGGGAAAGAGGAGATTTTCACGGTGGACTGACTCAAACCAGCCAATGTGGACTTGGCATAGACAGTCGAGATTCAGGCAATGTGGCGCAGAGTCAGACCTCCCAAACAGTGGCTGATCTAGACTGTGGACATTCGGGGGGGGGGGTGTATTGCCGGTTCTGGGGAGGGGGGGGGTTATGTGGCGACCCACTTTCTGCACAGGCGAACCGGCTCACAAATAGTCAGCGCGCAGGGAGAGACTTTGGTAATGCACCTCTGACGTCATTTCCGCCCAGAGAGGGCGAGCGCGAGGGATTAAATGCCAGCGCTGCGAAGTTTGAATAAACTAGTTTTGAAATGACTTACTGACTGCATGTCGTTGTCTCTATCTCTGTATGTAGTACATCGCTACAAGGGAATAATTTGACCAGATATTTCCTTAAGCGGCCTCTTCTGCATGCAATCCACACATCTTATATACTTTTTTTTTGTGGCTTCTGCACAACACCTTTGGTCTGTTTATTCATTTATTTATTTTTATTTTGTAATATATTGCCAAGTATGCCCTATTGGCCCCAGCAACCCCCAAAAAACCTCATTAACCCTAACCTAATCAGGTGACAATTTACAAGATCCACTGAACCTACCGGGTCCGTCATCGGACTGTGGGAGGAAAATGGAAGACCTGGAGAATACCCATGCATTCCACATGAAGGACATAAAGAAGTTCCTTACAGACCAACACCAGAATTGAATTCTGAACTCCAGAACACCCTGAGCTGTAATCGCGTAATGCTAACCGCTAACTACAGTGGCCCCCAGATTGTACCGTGGTATATTGATAATAGTGGTCATGATCATAAATTCACAATAGTATTCTTGATTTGATAATGAAGTAATCCTATGAATTACAGTCAATATGCTGTGTGGTCTATCAATTTCCAGAAACGGAAAATGCAAAGAATGGGAGTGAAATCTGTTTTTGGTGTTATTGGTTGAAGGATATTGTTGTGCCTGTGCAATTACAGATCAGTTACATAAAAGCACGCACACGGAGGCTGCTAACTGCGTATTCACATTGCAGAGAGCAAGAAGGAGAACAGCTGGACACACGTACGTGGAAGCCACATATCAATGTGCATAGATAATTTACCGGTCTATATGTAGCGCTAAAGGCAGCCTTTGCTCTAAAAGAAACAGATCCATACTTTACACTTCCTCCCCCTTTAGATTAATGGAGCACGAAACTCTATATGTAACAACACATTCAAATTTCCTTTAACAGCTCATGTTTAAATAAACATGCTTTCAAAATTAGAGTCCATAACCAACTTCACTACATGAAAGATTTATTCTTTTGGGTGGTGCTCTGCTTCTTTCAGGATAGCACCTTTGGAGCTGTGGAGTGGCATTAAGTTTGGCCACTGTCTTGTCAAAGACACCTTTCTCTGTTGCAGGTGTCACGTTGCTGTTAGTGACATGATCATCACTGAGAGGTAGACCGGTGGCTATAATGTGCCCATATTTTTGGATGCTGTGTTGTTTGGTTTCATTTTAACTGGGTAGCGGGCATCACTGGAATTCCCTTTCTGAGAATGAAAATAGGCACCAGGGGCTGGTGGTCTGTCACTAGAGTAAACTGATGTTCGTTGAAGTAGTGGTGGAACTTCCTCATTCCCCATACTAAACCAAGGGCCTCTCGGTCGATCTGTGCATAGTTGCATTCTGCGCTCATTCGTGGTCTCGAAGCAAATGCTATTGAACGGTCAAATCCATCTTTCACAATGCCATAAAGGACGCATCACATGCCAGTCTGATGGGCAGAGATGGGTTACAACGGGTGAGCAGTTCATCAGATGCCATTAGTGTTGTTGTTTCCTTGAATGCTCTTTCACATTTTACTGACCATTCAAACTTTGCCCTGTCTGCAACAGTGCATTCAATGGGTGCAGCACTGTAGCAGTATTTGAGAGAAATCAGTTTACAAGGATCAAGTGTGATCTGAGTGGTAACACATTTTCCGGTTTGGGTTTCTGTAGCAAGGCTTCAAGCTTCTCTGTGACTTCTGTAAGCCATACTTGTCAATGACATGTCAACAATATGAGATTTCATTCTTGAAAAACTCATAGCTCTCTCTCTTTGCATGCTGACCATACTCACCAGGCTTGTTAAGCACCATACCAAGTTTCTGGAGGTAACTTTCATCATTTGTGCCTGTCACAATGATGTCATCAAGGTAACAATGAGTTCCTGGGATAGCTTGGAGCACTTGCTCCATTGCTTTGTACTCAATGCTAATCTGACATGTCTGCACAACTATTTATCAATTATAAAAATACACACATGTGGAAGTGGCTTTAACTAGAGAGAGAGAGAGAGAGAGAAAGAACAGCTGAACGTGTGTGCACAGAAGCCACAAATCAATGCACATAGGTAAGTTATCAGTCCATAAATAGTACTAAGGGGCATCATTGCTCTGAAAGAAATAGATCCATACATTACAGATGTACATTGGTTTGAACATCAGGAAAGAGCGTGCATATTATCAAATATTGATTTGAATATTTTGATTGTGCAGGCCTCATCTTGCCTAGAACATGACACCCATGTAGCACTGAAAAAGCTACATCAGCTGGTTGTGTGTTTCTGTAAGTAGGGAGATTTGAAGATGCAATCATCTGATCAGATATTAAGAAGTACCATCATTTGAAACTGTTACTTCTTGCATAACTTCTTTCATTATCAAAATCTGCAGGAGTTTGCAAAATCTAAAAGCAAATGACTGCAGCTTTGCATCTGAGGTAATCAATGTCAAAGACAAATGAGAGAGGAAAAGAGAGAGAGAGAAAATACATTTAATTCATTTCATTTTCTGAATTATTCCAACTTATTAACAGAATGATGTCTTTTGGTGTAATACAGGGTGGAGCAAGGACACTTTATTAAGTGCTTCTGCTGTACAGGTCCATCGATCCAAGTTCAGAACTGACCTCAGATACTGTCTGTGTGGGCTATGTGAATTTGCGTGCTCCCACAAACATGCCACCAAGTTAATTGAGTGTCTTAAATTTCCTCTTTGTGTACGTTTAATGGCAAAATGAATCAAAGAGGAATTGATGGGTATAGGAGAGAGAATATGTTGCAAAGAAACAGGGAAATAAGGAAAGAATTAATGGAAATAATAGAATCACTTCCTTGGGACATGGTGTGAATCTGTAATAGCCTGAATGGCGCTTCTTGTGTAATTTTCAGATATTCTGTTATCTGTATACAGATAGATTGATGTGTCCTTTGTTTTGACCTGTATTATTACAATTGTAATACATTTAAGAACACAAGAGATACTGTAGATGCTGGAAACTGAAAGCAGCATGCTCAAAATGCTGAAGGAACTCAGCAGGTCAGGCAACAACTATGGAAATAAATAAACGGTCAATGTTTCAGGCTTGGAGCCTTCTCCAGGACTGGAAAGGAAAGGGGAATATACTAGAATAAGAAGATGGTGAAGGGAGAAGAGGGCAAGCTGGAAGGTGATTAGGGGAGAGGGGTGAAGTAAGAAGCTGGGAGGTAAGTGGAAAAGGTAAAGAGCTGGAGAAGAAGGAATCTGGTCGGAGGGGAGAGTGGACCATGGCAGAAAGAAGGAGTGGTACCAGTACAAGTCCAGCCATTCTGCCCATTAGAAATTTACATCGTCCCAAGGAAGCAATTCTATTATTTCCATTTTCTTGTTCCTTATTTCCCTGTTTTTGCAACATATTCTCTCTCCTATGCCCATCAAGTGCCCTTTGAATTTTTTTTTTACCATTAGAGGTACACGAAGGGAAATTAAAAACACTCAATTAACTTGCTGGCATGTTTGTAGGAGCACGCAAATTCACACAGCCCACGCAGACAGTATTTGAAGTCAGTACTGGACTTGGTGCCAGTGAACAACAGTTCCTCGGGCGACGCTGTCCAGATAGTCAATCATTTCAGCTTTTCTACATCTTCCACTTATTCTTTTTATCTGTATTTTGTTTTAGAAACTGTTGAAGCTTGTGACTTACAGTCTGTTGGTTGATCAAGTGAGCTATTGTTCTGCTATCTCCAGGAGAGAAATGCGAGCACAAGCTACCATGAGCAGCAGCTCAGAGCCAAGACGAGGGGCCATGGTTGATTACATTTCTTGCTGATTAAAGCATTGAAGGAGCCTGAAACATCAAGGCAAATGCGGAAGAGAGCAAGACATTATTGGAGAGGCTGTTGGTTCATGTCTCCTTCCTCAGAGAGGCAGCTGGTTGAAGTCATTTTCCTCGAGTCGCTGCCCTCGCAGCGGCCACTGGTTTGATTCTCTGCTGTCAGCTGGACCGCTGGTTCAAGCCACTGGACACTGATACTCTCGGAGATGTTATCAAAATTCTGAAATTTACGGACTGGACCGTAGTCTTTCAGTTCTATGCTTTTTCTTCATGTTTTCACCCATTCTTTCTTGTTGCCTTTTGGAGGGCTGGGGTTTGGGTGATCTGCTAATTTTGTGCGAGGGAGGTGTTGCGGGTGTTTGTGGTTTGTGAGTCTTTCTTTTTCTTTTCATTTGTTGGGGGTGGGAACTGATGCCTTTCATTCAACTACTTATATAGTTTTCTGTATTCTATGGGTATCTGGAGAAGAGACAGATTTCAGAGTTATATTCCGCATACAGACTTTGATAACAAAAAAAATATATACCTTTAAAAAAAATGAATGAAACAGGGGAAGGTGATAGGCAGGTAAGGGGAGGCAAGAAACCAGAGTGAGGAATTGAAAAAGAGGGGAGATGGTGGTGGTGGGGGGGGGGGAATATAGGAAATTGGAGAAATCAATGTTTATACTTAATATTCCAGATATACAATTGCTCAGTCTAGTTCCGAATTCAAAGGAGACAGCACGTCTTGCATTATGATATATAATTTTAAGCACAGCACAATTACAGTTTAAGATAATATTATCATTCCCACAAGTCCTTGAACTTATATTTTCATATTTTTTTCTCTGGTTTGACCATTGTCTTCTGAAGTGCATGTTCAGTGTACAGTGTAGCAATGAATGCAGATTAAACTCCATTTCTGAGATTTAATTGCATTAACTTTCAGCAAAGCATGCTTCTTAAATGGGTTTCAATGTCCTTTAATTAATACATTCTGCTTTTGGTGAGTTGAATTGAATTAAATTGAACTGAGTTGACTTTATTACTTACATCCTTTAAATGCATGAGGAGTAAAAATCTTTACGTTATGTCTCCATCTGAATGCACAATGTGCAATAATCTGTAATTTATAATAAATTTTATGTACAACAGCACAGTAAATATAACATAGAAATACAGTAGCATCAGCATGAATTAATCAGTCTGATGGCCTGGTGGAAGAAACTGTCCTGGAGCTTGTTGGTCCTGGCTTTTATGCTGCACTATGGTGTCCCGGATGGTAGTAGCAGTGCAGCTTGTGGTTAGGGTGACTTGGGTCCCCAATGATCCTGCGGGCTCTTTTTACACATCTGTTATTGTAAATGTCCCGAATAGTGGGAAGTTCACATCTACAGAAGCGCTGGGCTGTCAGAACCACTCTCTGCAGAGTCCTGCGATTGAGGGAAGTTCCGTTCCTATACCAGGCAGTGATACAGCCAGTCTGGTTGCTCTCAATTGTGCCACTATTGAAACTTCTTAGAATTTGTTGGGCCATACCAAACTTGTTCAACTGTCTGAGGTGTAAGAGGCACTGTTGTGCCTTTCTCACCACACAGCTAGTATGTACAGACCACATGAGGTCCTCAGTGATATTTATGCCGAGTAACTTAAAGGTGTTCACCCTCTCAACCCCAGATCCGTTAATATCAATAGCCTGTCTCCATCCCTCCTGAAGTTCACAACCAGCTCCTTCGTTTTTGTGACATTGAGGGAGAGGTTGTTTTCTTGACATTACTGTGTCAGGGTGATGAATTCTTCTCTGTAGGCTGCCTCATTATTATTTGAGATTTGGCCAATCAGTGTAGTGTCATCAGCAAACTTAATTTGCAGACTGGAGCTGTGGGTGGCAACACAGTCATGGGTATACAAAGAGTAAAGGAGAGGGGCTTATTATTCAGGCATGAGGGGCACCTGTGTTGAGGGTCAGCAGGGCAAAGGTGAGAGAGCCCACTCTTACTACCTGCCAGTAAGCGGTGTTTAATTTTTATTATAACACAACTTACTAATCATTCAAATTATTGAGAAAGGCAATGATAACGTGTTGGAATACAGATGCATATTTAACAGCTTAAATCTCCTGTTTTATATGGCCACAGTAATAGTAGACTACAGTCATTTCCAGTCCATAAAGCCATCCCATCCAAGGGATGTATACTTGTGTTTCTGAAGCAATCACAGGTAAGGAATGAAGTGTGCTCGATTAGACATGATCAGAGTAAAAAATTAAATGCGAACACGAGGAAATCTGCAGATGCTGGAAATACAAGCAACACACACAAAATGCCGGTGAAATGCAGCAGGCCAGGCAGCATCTATAGGAAGAAGTACAGTTGACATTTTGGGCTGAGACCCTTTATCAGGACTAACTGAAAGAAGAGAGAGTAAGAGATTTGAAGGTAGGAGGGGGAGGGGGAGATCTAAAATGATAGTAGAAGACAGGTGGGGGAGGAATGAAGCTGAGAGCTGGAAAGTTGATTGGCAAAATGGATACACAGCTGCAGAAGGGAAAGGATCATGGGATGGGAGGCCTAGGGAGAAAGAAAGGGGGAGGGGAGCACCAGAGGAAGATGAAGAGCAAGCAAGGAGTGATTGTGAGAGGGACAGAGCGAGAATAAGGAGAACGAGTAAAAAAGGGGGAAATAAATAAATAAACTAACAAACAAATAAATAAATAAGGGATGGGGTAAGTAGGGAAGGAGGGGCATTAATGGAAGTTAGAGAAATCAATGTTCATGCCATCAGGTTGGAGGCTACCCAGACTGAATATAGCGGTCAGCAAAACGGTCTCCCAGTCTGCGTCGGGTTTCACCAACTATACAGAACACCTACGCTCTGTCCGCCAGAGAAAGCGGGATCTCCCAGTGTCCACACATTTTAATTCCACGTCCCATTCCCATTCTGATATATCAATCCATGGCCTCCTCTACTGTCAAGATAAAGCCACACTCAAGTTGAAGGAACAACACCTTATAATCCGTCTGAGTAGCCTCCAACCTGACGGCATGAACGTTGACTTCTCTAACTACTGTTAATGCCCCTCCTTCCCTACTTACCCCATCCCTTATTTAAAACTTGGAGTAAATAATTAGTTCCCTTGCAGTTTTACAAAGGGTAATAATGGGTTGCCAATAAGGTGTAAATACTGTCTGAAATTTACTAGCGAAGCCGTCAAATTAATATCCAAAGAATGTGGATGCTGGAAATCAAAATAGAAACAAAACATGGTGAACATATTCAGCATGGATTGCATGAGATAAAAGTAGAGAGTAAAATGCAGATTAAAACTTCAGACAATTAAAAGATATCCAGCAACTTAAATTCTCTGTTGCACCTGAAATTTATTTCAACGGTATTCTACATTGTCCAATTAAGTTTGTGTATGACTGAAAGCACCTCTTATTTCTGCTTGGTACGTCACAGTCTTCCAGAAAAAGTTCAGCAACTTCTGATTATCAGTCCAACTTCCTTTCCAGTCCTGATGAAGAGTCTCGGTGCTAAACATCAATTCCTTATTCTTCTCTATTGATGCTGCCTGAGCTGCTGAGTTCCTCCAGCATCTCATGTGTGTTTGTTACTTCAGATATCAAACAGTCCTCCAGGACCTCCGGTTTCACCGACAATCCAAAGAGGTACCCATATTTTGTTTGAAACACAAGAGGATTTTCACTTCAGCCAAACTTTGGTCGGAAATTGTACTGTAAAATATTAACCATACCATAATGAAAGATACGTATGAAAATCCTTCACTCAGTGATTTAATGAAGTGAGGTAATTATTAAGTATTGTTTGTATTAGCAGACAGATATTTCTTACAAAAATATACTATCAGTACTGTGCTGTATAATTTAAAAACCTAAGTATTTATTTGGGATTTTGGTCTTCAATTTTGTTATATTAAAATACTGAGGTCCAGTGAAGCTAACCAAAAACTAAAGATCTTTATTACATCTGTGAATGAATTCTCTAGCATCTATTCAAATAATATATTTCTGCTCTAGAATGCAGAAATGGCTTTCAACACATAATGGTTAATGCAATGGCAACACGAGTGAATCTGCAGATGCTGGCAATAAATAAAAACACAAAATGCTGGCAGAACTCAGCAGGCCAGACAGCCTCTATGGGAGGAGGTAGTGATGATGTTTCGGGCCGAAACCTTTCCATATACAAGGGTTTCAGCCCAAAATGTCATCACTACCTCCTCCCATAAATGCTGTCTGGCCTGCTGAGTTCTGCCAGCATTTTGTGTTTTTATGGTTAATGCAATACCAGCTTAATAACTAAGATGTTAAAGCTTGTGAGGAAGTTTAAGGAACAAGAACATTGTTGCTGAAATTCAATTAACATCCTCAAAAACACAACTTTATCCAATCTATTACAGATGTATGTTTAAGTTTTGAAAAATATTATTTGAGAAAAAGAAATAGCAACTGAAGACATGTGTCACATACAAAGTACATAAATGGACATTGAGTGTGATAAAATCAGCCTGTTCTATTAGAACAACAGCTAATGTAAATATTTCTGTAACTAGTGAATGCTTCACAATAGCATGAATATTAAAGTTCAGTTTTTGTGCAGTGTAGATAATGTAATAAATTTTGATTCACATAATTGTTAAAGATTTGATTTAAATTCTGACAGCTACAGTTTGGTCCATAATTCAATACTTGACAAGATTCAAAGCTTGAAAAGTTTATGCTAATAATATAAAGGGAGATAAAGTAAATCACCATAATCAATGTGATAGATAAACAGTTGATTTTTAATATGTCAAATTCACATTAAAATAATAAAAATTGTAATGTGATGTGAAAGTCTGGTAAGTCTCAGAAGGCCTGTTGATATTGATTTTTGGTTTCAATATTCCTGTAAGGTAATCATACATCACCCAAATCTATTCCTCATTACATTATAATGAGCAGTCTTTAACATTGGTATCACTGCTGCACAACATTCTGTCTCAAATGATCCTGTAGTACTTCATCAAAAGAGCAATTACTATAATATTATGGTTGCCATGAGGGATTTCAATGTACACATAGATTCGGAAAATTAGGTTGGTGCTGGATCCCAAGAGGGGAAATTTGTAGAATGTCTATGGGATGGCATGGAAGAGCTCACTAGGGGATCAGCTATTCTGGATTTAGTGTTGTGCAATGAACCAGTATTGATTAGAGAGCTTAAGATAGAGGAACACTGAGGAGACAGTGATCATAATATGATATAATTCATCCTGCAATTTGAGAGGGAGAAGCTAAAGTCAGATGTATCAGTATTACAGTAGAGCAGAGGGAATTTCAGAGGCATGAGAAAGAAGCTGGCTAGAATTGATTGGAAGGAAACACTGGCAGGAATGATAGCAGAACATCAATGCTAGAGTTTCTGGGAGCAATTCAGAAGGCACAGAATGGGTACATTCCAATGAAGAAGTATTCTTTATTTTTGTAATTTTTTTTATTGAAGTTCATCATCAAACAAACATTTCCATAAGATGTATTTCAGACATTGTACATGTATATCGTATAATCATATATGTCACAAATCTCCACATGGTATTTATCTGAGGTATACACATAGAAAAGAGTGGAAAGAAAAAAACAAGCAAAAGGAAAAAAACTATATACAAGTAGGGAGTGATCTTTTTTTTACAACATATTCATTGATTTGTGAGAATAAAATCAGGCCCATGAGGCATTATGTAGTTAAACCATTTTTCCCAGTATGAATCAAATTGTTCTAGCTTATGATTAACAGATGCTGTTATCTTCTCCATGTCCATTGTAATTTCCATCCATGTATTTAAAGTTGGGCTCTCCTATGATAACCATTTCCTGGTAAGAGTCTTTTTACCAGCCACCAACAGTATATTCATTAAATATTTATCTCTTTTCAACCATTCTTGAGGTACATATCCAGAATATATGGTCTTACTCTCTAAAGGTATTTACATTTAAAGATGTCTTGTAGGGCATTGTGTATCCCCCTCCAATAGTCTTTGATAACAGGCCAGTCCCAAAAAATATGGTAATGGTTTGCATTTTGATTTCCACAATTTCTCCAGCAAACAGGGAGGTTACTATCATAATGGGATTTCTGAGAAGGTGTAATAAAATACCTTATCAAGTTTTTCCATCCAAACTCCCTCCATTTCTGTGAACTGGTACACTTCCATTGATACCTCCATATTATTGTCCATTCATCTTCAGATATAATTAACCCTCCTTCATTCTCCCATTTTGTTTTAATGTATGAAGTCCAGTGTGTTTTAAGATTTGACAGTCCCTTATACTGTACACGCTTGAAATGATTTTACTACTGTTATCTGAATTATATGCTTTTCTAAATAGTTCTAACAAGCATGTTCTTGCCTTGGTTACATTTTTAACTCTCCTATTAACATACTGTCGCATCAGCAAATACTGATAAAAGTCTTGTTTTTCTAAAAAGTGTTTCTCCTTAAGCATTTCAAAACTAAACAGTTTTCCTTCCCCTGAACATTTGCCACATTCCTGCTGTGCATTTCCCTGAGAACATCTGCTCCCAATTTATGCTTCCCAATTCCTGCCTAACAGCATCATATTTACCTTTACCCCAATTAAATGTTTTCTCAAATGGTCTGCTTCTAACCCTCTCCAGCACTATGGTGAAGGAGATAGAGTTGTGGTCTCTACCTCCAAAATGCTCTCCCACCAAGAGATCTAACATGTGACCGGCTTCATTTCCCAATACCAGATCAAGTATAGCCTCTCCTCTAGCTGGCTTAGCTACATGTTGCGTCAGGAAACCTTCCTGAACACATCTAACAAACTCCACCTCATCTAAACCCCTTGCGCTAAGGAGAAGCTAAACAATATTAGGAAAGTTAAAATCTTCCATCATCGCAACCCTATTATTATTGCATCATTCCAGAATCTTTCTCCCTATCTGTTCCTCGATATCTCTGTTGCTATTGGTAGGTCTATAAAAACACCCAGTAGAGTTATTGCCCCTTTCCTGTTTCTGACTTCCACCCACACTGACTCAGTAGACCATTCCTCCATTACTTTATTCTTTTCTGCAGCCATGACATTATTGCTATTTAGCTATGCCACGTCCCTACCTCCTTTGCCTCCCTCACTATTCTTTTTGAAACTTCTAAAGCCTGGCACACTCAGCAGCCATTCCTGCTCCTGAGACCTCCAAGTCACAGTTCCAAGTATTGATCCATGCTCGAAATCCATCTGCCTTGTTAATGATACTCCTTGCATTTAAATAAACACATCTCAAACCATCAGGCTGAGTGCATCTTTGCTCTAACGTCCGCCTATCCTTTCCTCAAAAGCTCCTTATAAGCTGTCTCTATTTGTACTCTAAACTCTCCATCCTTTGCCTCTTCACTTCAGTTCCCACCCCCCTGCAAATCAAGTTTAAACCCTCCCCAATAGCATTTAACAAACCACCCCACCAGGATTTTGGCCCTCTCAGATTCAAGTGCAACCCATCCTTTTTGTACAGGTCACACCTGCACCAGAAGAGGTCCCAGTGAAACAAAAATCTGAATCCCTGCCCTTGCTCCATTCCTTCAGCCACACATTTATCCTCCACTTCATTCTATTCTCAACTCACTGTCGCGAGGCACAGGTAGCATTCCCAAGATTACTACCTTTGACGTCCTGCTTCTCAGCTTCTGTCCTAACTCCCTGTATTCTGCTTTCAGGACTTCTACCCTTTTTCTATCTATGCCGTTGGTACCAAAATGCACCACGACTTCTGAACTGCTCACCCTCCCATTTCAGGATATTGTGAACACGCTCAGAAACATCACAAACCCTGGCACCTGGGAGGCAAACTACCATCCTTGTTTTGTTTTTGCATCCGCAGAATTGCCTATCTGTCTCCCCAACTATAGAATCCCCTATTACTGCTGCCCTCCTCTTCTGTTCCCTACCCTTCTGAGGGTCAGGGCCAGAGGCACGGCCACTGCTGCCTCCCCCAGGTAGGTCGTCCCCTCTAAGAACACATTGTTAAGGGGGACAGCCACAGGGATGCTCTTCACTACCTGACACCCTCTCTTCCATCTCTTGACCATAACTCACTGATCTGTCTCCTGTGGTCCCAGGGTCCCCAATCAATAGATCTATCAATTGTCTTTCAAGAACAATATGAAAAAACAACGCAGATACACATCCCACAAGATGATAGATGTAAATTGATTTATTGTTGTCACATATACAGAAGTATGGTGAAAAATTTGTCTTGCATAGCATTCATACAGATTGATTCATTACAAACATTGTAGCATGAGATAAAGAAATAACCAAGTGCAGAATAGAATGTAACAGTTACAGAGAAAATGCAGTCTTAAGATGCAAGATGGACTTAAGGTCAAGATTTTATCTTACCATACTAGGGATCTGCTCAATAGCCTTAAACTGAGGGGATATACTATAAGCTGTCCTTGACCCTGGTGAAACGTGCTTACAGGCTTTTATAATTTCTGCCCGATGGGAGGGGGGAAGAAGAGAGAATGGCCAGGACTGGGAGAGATTTTTTTTTATTATGTTGTCTGCTTCAATAAAGCAACAGGAAGAGCAAACAATGTCAAAAGAGTGGCTGGTTTTTGTGATGTGCTTCTCTGTGTCCACAACTCTGCAGGTTATTGAGGTCACAGGCACAGCAGCTGCATTACAATCAATCATGCATCCAGATAGAATGCTTTGATAAAAATCAGTGTGGGTCAAAGATATGCCTAATATCTTTAGCATCCTGAAGAAGTTGAGGCACTGGTTAGCTTTCTTGTCTGAGGTTTCTATGTGATTGGACTAAGGCAGACTATTGGTCATGTTCAGTCCTAGAAACTTCCGTCACAACCATGGATTTGGCAGTGTAGCAGATATGGCAATTGTGCTCGTGAATATGCATGTGTCAGCTAATTATGATTTCATTGTGATTGTATTTAACTCCATTCTTTTTGTTGTAGCACTTATTGAGACTTGAGCAAAGCACAGCAATGTTTCACTGCCTGCTTGCATTCGGCCCTGCCTGAGAAATTGCACTGTTGAGTCAACTGATTGAAGGTCCTGGTTATCCTGGCCTAGATAGGTATCTTATGGATAGGGGAATCAAAGGATATGGGGACAAGGCAGGAACCGGGTATTGATAGTAAATGATCAGCCATGATCTCAGAATGGCGGTGCAGGCTCGAAGGGATGAATGGTCTACTTCTGCACCTATTGTCTATTGTTAGCAGCATTGCTTTTATATTTAATTATTCTTTTCAATTGCTGTGTTGGCTTCATTTTCCATTTGACAGTTTTAGTTAACAGCCCTGTTTGGCCCAGCACATCTCGCTTTCTTTTCCCTCTAACTCTGTTTGCATCAAGTCTGTGAGCTATTGACCCATTTCAATGTTTCTCCCTCTGCACTTGGCCATATCCGAACATTGTGCCAACTTCAAGCTCTCAACCTCAACCCTATTGAAGTCAATGAATTTTGTTTTTCTTACATTCAGGGAAATGTTATTGATATGACATCATGTCTCTATCTCCCTCCTGTACTCTAACAGATTATTATTTCAGATATGGCCCACTTCTGGTTTAACGTGGCACTGTGAGACACATTGAAAACTTTCTGGCAGCAAGCAAAACCACTAACTACTCAATTAATCACACGTTTTATGGAAATAATCCCTGCAATCAATAACTTGAAACTTCCCTTTTGGAGATGAGATGTTGAACTGCCTGTATGACCTGTCATTTTTGTGGTGTGAACCAAAGTCTCAATGGTGTAGGGCAGTTGACTCCTGGCATGTATGGGCCAAATTTAGACAGCTGGGCCCAGTCCCAAGGGTGGGAATTGAGGTGATGTTTGACTGGTTTAAGCGCTGGGCCAGATTGAAAAGCTCAGGGTGTCGGGGCCGGAGGCGCATGACAAAATAGTGCTCTGCTCACTTCTCAGCGAGGTTTATTCACCTCTACCCTGAACTGAGGCTGCGGCCTGCAACTAACAAGCTCCTGGCCTGGCTAGAGCAATGAACTTCAGTTCTGAATGTTTTTTGCTTACTTTCAATTCCTTGCACAATGTGTTCTCTTTCTTTGTACATAGAGTGTTTGATGGTCTTCTTTCTCTTAGTGGATTCCATTGGTTTTCTTTGTTTTATGGCTGACTGTAAGGAGACAAATCTCAAGGTTGTATATAGAATACATATTTCGACAATAGATGTACTTCGAACTTTGAATTATCTATGTACTGGTAGATGGTGTTCGTCAAGAATCTGGCCATGCAGTTGAGAATTTATCGGGAGTAGAGAAGAGCGCTGAAAGATGCAGCCTTGTGGGGCACCAGTGTCGAAGATAATTATGGCAGAGGTATTGTTACCTATCCTTACTGATTGTGGTCTATTTGTCAGGAAGTCAAGGATCTAGTCTGCAAAGGTCCAAGGTTTGAATCCCAAGTCTCATAGTTTGGAGATGAGTTTTCTTGTAATAGTATTGGAAGAGAAACTGTAATCAATGAGCAAGCATCTAGTCTGTGTGCCTTTGTTGTCCAAATGCTCTTGAAATTTGTTCAGGGACAATGAAATGGCATCTGTCATAGACCTATTTCGGCAGTAAGCAAATTGCAGTGGGTTGAGGTTGCCCAGGAGGCTGGATTTATTGTGTATGACATGACCAGCCTCTTCATGATGGTAGAAGTCAGAACTACTGGACAGTTGTCATAAAGGTACATTATCTTGAATTTGTTAATTAGTAGGATGATAGTGATCTTCATAAAGCAGGTGGAACCACAGATTGAAGCAAGAAGAGCTTAGAAATATCTACAAACACCCCTGCCAACTGGTCTACACAACAACCAAGAACACAGCCAGAAGCATCATTTAGTTCAGATGATTTCTAGATGTTCACTCTCTGAATCTGATCTTGCTTCCACAAAGGTGACTCTGGGTTCTGATGCATTAGAGGCTTTTGAAGCAGCTGGAGACATTCCAATCTCTTCTGTTCAAATTGTGCATGGAATGCATTAATCTCACTGTGAAGGGGTACACTGTTGTTGTGGTAGCCTAGCATACATGTTCCACCACCACTGACAGCCAGCCTGGGACTCAATTTTGAACTGGTATAATTGGTATCCCAATTACTTTACAAAGGCCATTCCTAAATTTCTCGTAAAGGTTACAGCCACCAGATTTGAATGCTGCAGACCTTGACTTCAGTCATGCATGGATCTGCAAGTTCATCCACAGTTTTCAGTTTGAGAACACTCAATTGTCCATTTTGATACATGGTCCTCAACACAGTTGCTGATGAAGTCTGTGACAGTGGTGACATACTCATCTTAGCTGCTTGAGTCTTGGTCTGTAGATCAGTGTACTGACTCAAAGAAGTCACTTAGAAGCTCATCTACTTTCTCAGACCATCACTCAACACCATTTCAGGCTTCTGCTGATATGCAGGGAGAAGGAGCACACCTGGTAATCTGATTTACTAAAGTGTATACAGGAGGTGCCTCAGTAGATGTCCTGAATGGTTGAATAGCAACGGTAAAGGGTGCGTTGTGCCTCTGGTGGGCCAGGAGACTTGCTCGTAGAATTCTGGAAATACGCTCTTAAGATTTGTCTAGTTGATAAACAAACAGCAGCAATAAATAACATCATATTTCATACTGTTGATCATAGAATATAGTTCATTGAATGGATGCAGTACATCTGCCTGGGATATGGACTGCTGTCAGAATAGCCAAAATCAACTCCCTTGGCAGGAAACACTTCACTGTTAGATACTCCAAGCTGGGTGAGCAGAAACTTACCAAGACTGTTCCGCTGGATCACGAAGAGATGCTGATTAGGAAGGAAACCCCTTCACCTCTAACTTTGTCTGAGAACACCATATGAACCATCCAGTGAAAAGATCAAGTGACATCCTTAGTTTCATTCTCAGTTTTACTTTCAATGCTCTTGCAAGCTGAATAGCATAAATTGTGTTTCTCATTGATACTCAGCTAAACAAATGTTTTCACAGAGGGAGAGCATCATTGGTAACATTTGAAAATGTTGCTATTTAGAGTAGCTAACTTTCCATACTCATTCTGCTCCACCCAGTTTTTGGACATGATGTTCTCAATGGAGTAGTGAAGCAGTCAGCCAGTCAGAAAAAAAAAAATCCTGAATACTCTCTACACATGCCTCTGTCTGGAAATACTCCTCAACTAACAATTAAAACTGTATATTGAGACTTGTAAAATTATATACTGTAGGTGGCACACTGTTTTTGCATGCTCAGTATTATGATGATTGCTGAGCTCTACAACGTTAAAGGTGCTGATTCTTTGACAGTAAACATCATGAAGTATAACAGAATTGTCAGTACTTGAAGATGTTGTGCTCATCTTTAGCAAGATCCATGAGTAATATGCTGACAATGCACAGCCATCTTTTCTGCTCAGAGTTCAAAATACAAAAATATTGATCACAAGACAGGTTGTGGAAAAAAGAAGATGGGAAAATAATTAGGTAGCAATTATGTCAGTAGTTCAGATCAATTTAATTCACACACTGCTTTCTGTGCAAAATATGTTTTGTTGTGCACAGCAAAAAAGCTTGATGCTTTGCTGCAGCACTGAAGATCTGGGATCAATATTGGATCAGTTTGGGAAATGTGAACTAGACATGGAAATTACAATTATGTGCAGAGTAAATTGGACTGTCAATCTAACACTTTAGTTTCCAGTAAGTGGGCTAACTTAAAGTTACAATTTCTAAGTAATACTTATAATATTGCTGTTGCATATTGTCATTTGGATATGTCAATGGACTTCAGATTGTCTTTGTCAGCTCTTGCAACATTTTCAAAACTATGCACTGTACTGAATCCTAAAGCGGACCTTATATACTGCCAGAATTCCTTTAAGCTCCACTTCTGGTAGCTACAGTGGGGTCTCCTTGCTATCTGTCTCTGAAAATTATGAGCAATAATTTCAGCTGCTTATCCCAATGGATAGAGAGATGCTCCCTGAATTATAATGTGAAATCCATTCACTTGAGATACTGTAGACAGGATCTTCACTGCTTTTTTTTTGTATTATGCTTTGCTTTAAAGGTTTCTGTTATAAACCCTTTCTCGTGACAGAGTAGCACCTATATTCTTTAAAAGAGGTGTGGTGTAAGGAATAGCTGGCAATATCAGTGACTTGTACCACTTACAGTCATGTGATACTTCCATTTACTCCACATTGAGAGATTTGGAATTTGTCCTTTACAGAAACTATCCATTACATCTGTGACTAGCACTGGATGTTATTCCCTGCTATTCATGATTGCCATCTCTATAAAAGTCACAACCCCACATACCAAATTCTTGTCATTCTGTACCTGTCAGCTTTGACTGGATCCTTTCATCACTTATTCTGAGTTCATAGAACATAGAACAGTACAGCACAATACAGGCATTTCAGCTGTGATGTTGTGCAGACCTTTTAGCCTATTCCAAGATCAATCTAACCCTTCCATCACACATAGCCCGTCATTCATGTGCCTAAGAGTCCCCTAAATCTTCCTAATCTATCCACCTCTACTACCACACATGGCAGTGTACTCCATGCACTCACCACTTTCTGTGTAAAAAGTCCTACCAGCTGTTATCACAACTATACTTACCTGAAATCATCTTAAATAACACTCGCATATTAGCCATTTCTGCTCTCGGAAAAATGCACTGGCTGTTCACTCTATCTATGCCTCATCATCTTTTACTTCTTTGTCAAGTCACTTCTCATCCAAGAAGCCTGAGCTCACTCAACCCATCCTCATAAGATATGCTCTCTAAACCTGGTAAATCACTCTGAAGCTTTCACATTCCAAAGAGGTGACCAGAACTGATCACAATGCTCCAAGTGTAGTCAAACCAAGTTTTATAGTGTTGCAATACTGCCTCATGGCTCTTGAACTCAATTCCCCAACTAATGAACATGCCATATGCCTTCTTAACTGCCCCATCATGATCCAAAAAAAACTTGTCTTGTGTTTATTTTGATTATTATTAGCTTACCTTAATGGGATAATAACAGGAAGTGCTGGAAATATTCAGCAAGTTAGGAAGCACCTATGGGGAGAGTAAACAATTTTCATCAGACTTTTGCATTGGCCTATTTTGCCTATTTCTATTTCTTCCTCTGCAAATTTTGCCTAAACAACTTAGTATTTCCAGAACTTAATGACTTTATTTCAGATTTCTATTGTTAACGATTGTTTTGCTTGTCAGCACCTTCATGGGTCTTTGAATGCAACTAGGTAATCACTTATTGCTTTCTCAGCTTATTATTTATATATAATAGTTAAATTAATTAAGTAGTGCAAAAACAGAAATCAAAATGTAGTGAGGTAGTGTTTGTGGGTTCAATGTCCATTCAGAAATCGGCTGTACCTGAATCATTGAGTGGTGTACCTTTAGGCATTCGTACCTCCTTCCTGACGGTAGCAATGAGAACAAGGCTTGATCTGGGTGATGGTAGTCCTTAATGATGGACACCACTTTTTTGAGGCAATGCTCCCTGAAGATATCCCAGATACCACACAGGCTGGTGCCCATGTTGGAAGTGACTAAATTTACAACTCTTTACCACAAATAAGTTTACAATATTTTTCTTCATCTGGGGTTTATAAACCTCTGAATGAGCAACACACTTTTGTGCTGATTCTGTTCTCTTTTATTCCCACACTGCAGCTTTCAACATCTGTGTGTTTTACAACACTGACTTCCAGATCAAGGAGATTATAAGTTTTGAAAAACACCACCTGCATTCCCTCCCCATAAGATGTGCATAATTTTCAGGTCTTGTTAAATATTGACAGGTCTTGTTAAATCTTGCACTTGAGCTGCCATTTTATTTCTTTTCTCATCAACAGATGCTTTTGTACTATTACTGTTAATTTGTTCCTCTATTTTCAAATATTCACTGTTGTCCTTGGCTTAATTTTGCTTTGTTATTAATAGCAATGTGTAGCACCAGTCTTATCATGTGTGACTAGTCGTTGCACTCTTTTGAGAAAATCAAGTTACACTAGCTGCTAATAGGCCCTCAGCAGGTTCCAGGTATCGGAGGGAGGCAGTGAATAGAAACCACACACTTCTGGAAATAAGTTTTGGTTTTAAGAAAAGAACAATATGTATAAAAGATTTACATGAGCAAGAATAATTAAAAATTCAAACATTCTGTTTAGATTCCAAATCTTAGATATCAACAAAAGCCAAATTCCTGTTTAGTTAGAATTGGTGATATTCATTAGAATAACCGTTGTTACTCCGATTTCTCTAACTAATTAGATATAGTGTTATTCATTTAAAAGTTTACAGACTAAACTTTCCTTTTTAGTTATCCCTAGTTATTTACAAAACCAAATATAATTAACTTCAGTTTCAGCTCCAGGCAGTATATCTACAAGTTTAAATTCAAATTCAAAAATTATATATACACAGTTTTACACCTTTCACGACAATTCTCCAACATGACAACTTTTAAACAGTGTAAATCGCATTCAGTATGTAACTTATCAAAACCTTTGCAAAAAAATCAGTTCTTGCAGAAAATTGAATTCAGAATCTTTGATTGAAAATAAGCTTATATATTCAACTGTATTAAGTCCTCTGTGTTATTACACATTTTGCTCTCACACTGGTTTTTCATCTTGGGTTGCTCGCCATCTTGTTCCTTGGTTCATTGGATTGAAATAGTTTAACATCCACAGAAAGTGGATGAAATCTTTCTTTCTTTCTTCTTTCTTTTTCTTTTTTCTTTTTTTTTCAGATGGGGATATTAACGGGAAAGGGTTAAGGGGAGGGGGAGGGCTGATATTATACTCTACTATTCTATTATACTATTCACTCTATGTAATTATCTTTAAAAAAAATCAAATAAAAAATATATTAAAAAAAACATCCACAGAAAGTCAATTCACAAACTTGTACAGAAACTTAACCAATTCCCTTGGTATGAATTTGCAGAACTAATTCCTGACTACACAGTAGGGATTTTGGACACTGGTCTGTGCTGATATTGTCTTGTTCTAGCTGTAGCTTCAATAAATCTTTTATAGCTATTGTCTCTCTTCCAGGGATTTCATCCGAAGGGTTTCAAGTTAGTAGGGTAAAGATTCTAGCTACTAATTCCACTCTTCACAGTTCATGTTTTCAGCTTCTAGTTGTTGCTGTGTTTCTCTTGTCTGTCATGTGTCAGCCCGCCCTGCCCTTGAACAGCGTTTTTTTTTTCCAAATTCTTTTTTTAAAATCAATAAACCTCATTTTCATCCCTCCGCTGGTGGAACTTTCTATCATTACATCTTTGAATTTAATTAACCTGGGTTACACCCTCCTCATTTGAATTTATGCAAGTCCCTTTGCATATGGTTACAGGTTGCACTGTAATGGGTTTGGGGTGTTCTTCAGTTGTGACACCTAGAAGAGACTCTACAATAGTTGAACTTAGAGCTTGGGAAAGGGACTGAATTACTGTCACCAAAGGATTTCCTAGCTCAGGATATGTTAGAGTTCTAGGTTTTTCTCTGTGTCTAGAAAACCTTCCGAGTTCAGGTGCTTTGTGAGAATTTCCATTTGTCATGTCTTTTCTAGTCAACACTACATCATGTGGCTCTATTTCTTGTCACATCTCAAACTCATTTGGGTCTGATGGAATTTCCAGATTTCTGCCATCAGGTGGGATACACTGATTATGCATATCCTTATTTGTTGTTTCTTCCATGGGGTTTTCTTCAGGACTGACGGGTTGGTTACCTCCTACAGCGGATTCCTCTACAGCAGACAAGTAACCTGCATTTCTTTTTGGGATTCCAGCAGTGGGTCTGCCAACAGAGTGCTTGTAAATGGCTGATTTAGGCTTGGGTTGGAGCCCACAGTTCCTCTTTTCCATCTTTTTATTATCATTATCAATAACAACAAAATAAAATTGGTACATAAATAATGGGATTACAAACGTACATATTTCAACTAACTATAAAAGATTACAAAAACAATGATTACAGTATAAATGAGTATTCCCACATCGTAAAAGATACAATATACAAATAGACAAGGCAATCCTAGGTGTATCATAATATAGAATAAAAAGAAAAAAGAAAAAGGAAAAAAAGAAAAAAAAATCATTATGCAAAAACTAATCTAAAAATCTAATAACTAATAGAAAAAAAAACAAAAAAAAAGAGAAAAAAAAGAGAGAAAAGAAAAAAAAGAAAGGGCTGTTTATAATATCTCACAAAAATACAAAATTATCAGTGTCGTCAACTCCGATCCTCTTGACATATATGAAAACAAAACTGGAAAATCAAATAGGCCTGGAACAGGGTCCTATGACATCATATGAAAATATTGAATAAATGGTCTCCATATCTTTTCAAATTTAGTAGAAGTGTCAAATACACCACTTCTAATTTTTTCTAAATTTAAACATAACATAGTTTGAGAAAACCAATGAAATACAGTAGGAGGATTAATTTCCTTCCAATTCAACAAAATAGATCTTCTAGCCATTAGTGTAAGAAATGCAATTATTCGACAGGCAGAAGAAGATAAATGAAGTGAGTCCATCATTGGTAAACCAAAAATTGCGGTAATAGGATGGAGTTGTAAATCAATGTTCAATACCGCAGAGATAATATCAAAAATATCTTTCCAATGTTTTTTTTCAAAAGCAGACACGACCAGAACATATGAGTTAAAGACGCTATTTCAGATTGACATCTATCACAAATAGGATTTATATAGGAATAAAAATGAGCCAATTTATCCTTGGACATATGGGCCCTATGTATGACCTTAAACTGTATTAATGAATGTTTGGCATATATAGATGATGTATTAACTAATTGAAGAATTCTGTCCCAATTCTCAATAGGAATAATAAGGTTAAGCTCTCTTTGCCAATCATTTTTTATCTTATAAAGGGGGTCTGAATGTATCTTCATAATTATATTATAAAGTTTTGATATAAGCCTTTTCTGAAAGGGGTTTAATTCAAAAAAATTCTCCAAAATAAAGCCCACAGTTCCTCTGTGTAACTGTTCACAAGTTTCTCAACTCTTAGTAGGTTCATCTACAATGTCGTATTGGTCTGAGGTAATAAACCTCATCTTCGACTTCTTCTGAGTCAATTGAACTTCTTTCCTTTTCAACCGACTGTTCACTGATTGTACTCCTGTGAGTTGTGTACTTGTGAACAGGGACAGGAGAAAGTTGTTCATCGTCTTCAGAAGGAAGCAATCCACAAGGGAGCAATAGATCCCTATGTAATGTCCGTATGGGCCCAGACTGGTTCTCAGGACAGACCTTGTAAACAGGTAAATCACCAGCTTGGCTCACCACTACATAGACTGTTTCTTCCCATTTATTGGCAGGTTTGCTTTTATCTTGCAGGAGCACATTCCTTATGAGCACTGGGCCACTTTCTTTCAACTCAGAAGCTGTCACATGTTTATCATATCTGGTCTTGTTTCGGTCTGCCATTTTCTCTGAGTTCCCCATAGCTATCTTGAAGCTTTCCTCAAGATGAGATTTCAAATTTTGTACATACTGAGAATGTGATTTACCATGTTGTCTTTCAAGGGTAGTCCAAAAGCTAAGTCAACTGGAAGTCTAGGTTGTCATCCAAACATCAATTCATACGGACTAATGCCAGTCGTCTCCTAGTATACATTCCTAGTATAGTTATAAGCATGGACTAGGTTTTTCACAAATTCTCGCCAGTGACATTTATCTTTCATCTTCAGGGTTCCCAACATACTTAAGAGGGACCTGCTAAACCTCTCGACAGGGTTTCCTCTGGGATGCTATGGTGTAGTTCTAATCTCTTGAATTCCAACTATCTCACACAATTTTTTAATCGAGTTGGATTCAAGGTCAGGCCCTCTGTTGCTGTGTAGGCATTCAGGATAACCATAATGCAAGATTAAATGCTCCCATAGGCACTTTGCAACCATCTTGGCTTTTTGGTTAGGTGTTTTTAGTGAAATGATCAGTTATTACTAACACATCTTGTGCTACTTTGATGTTTTAATATGCCGTATGTTTTAATCTTGACTTCTACATCAGCAGCTATCATGGGCCGAATAATTGGCTTCTGACTAAATCCAGGGTACGATCAATACCCACATGGCCAAAGTCATTGGGAAGACTCTTAACTACCCCAGATTGAAACCTTTTAGGTATAACAATCTGTTGTGTTGTTTTATCTCTGGTTAATCTTTTTCTGTACAGAATTCTGTCTTTTAGTTTGAAATGATCCCATTCCCTGAGAAGGTAGAGTATTCTGGATATTGCGTTTTGCTCCAGTTTCCATCTGCTTGGTGACTTACCTGATACAAAGATCTGCTAACTGGGAGCCTGTAATCTCAGCATCAGAGAGATGAAAAATGACTGATAAACCCCACGCTGATTGTCTTATGCGTGATTGTCAGTAATAGCACTTGAAAGCATCGTTAAGGATCGAACATGTGTAATGGCAAGATTTGCTGCAGGTTCTGTTTGCTGGATAAGATGACTCTCATGTACAGTTTGCACAACGTCAGCGCTAACTTCACCTGCACCAGGATCTGCTTCTAGCTTAAAATTAGGCTTAGGAGTATCATGATGTGACCCCCATTCACTCTTGACCCTTCTCAAGCTGTTGTCTCTTTTCCACAACTAATGCCAGATTGGGTTCATAGCAGCAAGAACTAGCTATATGCTCATCTCTGCCAGATTTAAAAGAGAACCAAGGATTTGGTTTTCCACTTGGCTGTTTGTTGGTAGTTGTGGACTCTTGTTAATCCTTTCCTTTTGGTGGCATATCACTTGCTATCTCAGAGCTTGCTTTTCCCTTCTGCTGTTCTGAAGCATGTAGAGAATCAAATTCGGATTATTCAAATTAAAATAAATTTGCACATCCAACCATATTAAATCCTCTCTGTCATTACACATTTTGCTCCTGTGCTGGTTTTTCATCTTGGGTTGCTCGCCATCTTGTTTCTTGGTTCATTGGATTGAAATAGTTTATCATCCACTGAAAGTCAATTCACAAACTTGTACAAAGTCCTGGCCAAATCCATTGGTATGATTTCGGAGAACTAATTACTGACTATATGGTAGGGATTTTGGACACCGGTCTCTGCTGGTCTTGTCTCGTTATAGCTGTAGTTTCAATAAATCTTTTATCACTACTGTCTCTCCTCCAGGGGTTTCACCGTGAGGTTTTCAAGTTAGTAGGGTAAAGATAGTTACTACTAAGTTCACTCTTAACAGTTCAAGTCTTCAGCTTCTAATCATTGCAGCATTTCTCTCTTTGTCCATCCTATATCAGCCCACCCTGCCCTCATATAACGTTTATTTCAAATACTTTAAAAAAAAATCTTTAAAGCTTAATTTCATCCCTCAGCAGGTAGAATTTTCTAACATTATGTCTTTGGGTTTAATTAACCTGTGTTACAAAAACCTCCACAAACAGGTGCTTCCACTCATCAAGCCTACAAAGTTGTTTGAATCTCTTTATCTATTTACCTATTTTTTTCTCTCTCTCCCCCTCACCTCTTGTCTCATTCACCCTTCTCTACCTCCCTCCCTCTACCTCTCACTTCTCTACATCCCTCTGCTTCTCTACATCTACCTCCCCTCCTCTCACTCTATCTACCTCCTATTCCCACCCCTATGCCACTCTCTCTCCCCACCTCCCCTTTCATTCTGGGTTGCTGGGACCTGTGCTAGAACACTTGAATGGACTAATGAAATTTTTTCCATCTGATTATCTACCAGTCCTATGGTGTTTTAAAGGTCCCATAAGACTGAAGACAAATAAGCATCACTTCAAAGGTCTGTGATATTTTTTCCACTTGAATTTTCCTTTTCTGCTGAAATAGAACATTGTTAAATAAGTTAAAGTACCACTTGTAACATACTGTAAAGTGTACCTTGGATACTGCTGGAGCTCTGGATATTTCTAGCCACATTGCTGGATGCAGGAACAACTGTCAGCCTCATTAAAGTAATAAATATTTTCTTAAAGACAGACATACTGAACTCTACAGAATGTACCCTTCGTGACTGCGATTTCTAGAAGAATAAACTGGATAGTATGAAAATATTTCCTTTAAATATTTGTTTCTATTTTTTATATCTGCAAAATAGATGATTTAGTCACAACATGCTTTACCTATCCTTGTGTGGCAAGACTAATCAGATCATTGATATGGTCAGTAGTTCGTAACATTGAATGGCAGGATTTCTTTACAGATTTTGCTAACAGTAATGAAGGCAGTGTTGAATAACGTGCTGACACAATATGAACCATCATGAATATAGCCATATAGTGATACGGTAGTTGAATTTAATTGCATATTTAATGTACTTTTTCATTAACAGTTCAACCCATGCACTAGCACAGTTAACATTATAAAGGTCTGAAAGATTGAAAATACAGTCATGCAAATAATTCAGTAACCTGATATGTTACAGAGTACATTCTACAAGAACACCATAGTTGCACATGTCTCATCATGGCATTGCAAATACCTACGTCTTTAAGAATCATAGTCTGAATTTCCCTGAATGCTGCCTGCCTTCCTCAAGTGCTACTGCATTCAACATATCCTTGTACATATTTTCTGCAGATCCTTAAGGCAGTACAGAATAATGAGATCCTGAGTGGTAGCATGGCCTTTAATGATGCCAATCAATCAAGTAAATTGGCCAAGATAAACAAATTGATCTCTGGAAAAATCTTTCAGCCATCTAAGTTGTACTCTGTCATAACAATGCAATAACACTGTCATGGTTTCTTGATACTGTTGAACCTTTGTGACATTCAGATAAAGACCAGAAAACATGAAAAGTAAAGGAAACAATATTAAGCAGAAAGTTTGCAATGTGTCTTTGAAGAAATGAAGCAAATTAAAATACTTTAAAATATGAAAATGCAGAAAATGCTCAGCAGGTCAGGCAGCAACTGTGGAAAGAATTGTTCCACAGTTCACTTGTGTGTTTCCAGCACTTTCTGCTTATGTTTCAGATTTCTAACATTGTATTGTTTTTCAATTTTTGTAAGAATTTCAAAACAGTTTTAAGCAATTGGAAACATTAATGCAAGCAAAATAATTTTATTAAAATTATTTTGACCTTTCTTTTCCAATCAAAATGAATGTCGTCTGGATCCTGCAACAAGTCTATGTTGCAAATTTAATTGGTGGCGAAACTCTGGAAGTCTTAAATCTTCTTACAGCAGTAGAATGCAGCTAGGAAATATCTAACAGAACTTGGCTTGCTGATAGGGACTTCTACATTTTTGTGGTGCTTTTGTTACTTGCCTGCAATAAAGCCATGAAATACTGGCAATTTAAACATGTTCTTTCAAAATGGTGTATGGCTAGTTTAACAACTACTACCGTAGGGTAGCAATTAGCATAACACTGTTACAGCTTGGGATATTCTGTAGTTCAGAGTTCAATTTTGATGCCTTTCTGTAAGGAGCCTCTGTACACCCTCCCCGTAGAATGTATGGGTTTTCCTCAGGGTCTCTGGTTTCCTCCCACAGTCCAAAGATGCACTAGGTGGGTTAGGTGGTCATTGTCAATTCTCCTGTGACTAGTAGAGCTTTAATTGGGATTCTGGGATTGCTGAGGCAGTATGGCTCGAAGGGCTGGAAGGCTTAGTCTGTGTTGTATCAATAAATAAAAAATAAAAATAACAATGTGTATGCATTATTAAAATTGCTGTTTTGAGATCTGAAAGTACAGATGCTTGCCTGAAAATATGAATCACTGAGGTGTTTGACCATCAGCGTTTTACATGCTGGAGAAGTCAAACTGCTTAGAGACCTTATATTAAGATACTAAAATAAAAGCCAATTAAACAGATTATTTTTATGAAATCTCATTTTTAGAGAAATTCTGGATTAAGTTTTGGGTGTTGCTGAATTAAATATGAAATTCATGAACTAAACCATTGTTTGTTTTATTGGCTTAAATATGCTTGTTATTTTTGTCAATTTGGTGTTAGCTGAATATTAATACCGTTATTAAAGGCTAAGACAAATTCATGGGCAGCAGCTCCAAACCACTTCATTAAGAGTTTTGTTAAATTACGGTACTATTTACCAACTAATTAAATACATGCTATCATTAGTAATGCTAAGTCAACCGTTTTTAGATATGTTCCACAATTGTCTAACAATTCTTTTTGTCTTTACATATGGCTGTATTTTACAGGAATACATCTGCTTCTTGTGTTCAAAATAGTTACATTTTCTTTTCTGGATATAACTCCAAAAGCAGAGATTTTAGTTATAATTTTTATTTAAATATTTGTGTGTTTTACCTCTGGAATTTCCTTCGATTCTGTAATCCCAAGAAGTCCATATGTTCATTCTCAAAATTAATTGTCCCATGATAGTCATGTTTCTCTGCCAAGACTGTAAATTGTAATGTCAATATCCCCAACACAGTATCTCTTATTATTCCTTTATAAAGCTCCTTTCGACCAAACTCTTCAACCAAGTCTTAGATCATCCCAATTGAAATATATTTGCAGTTCAGAATATCATACTGTGTAGCATGTCCGCATGTCACATAAAAAGTGCTACACAATAAAAGTTGTTTTTATTGCGTTGCATATAGCACTTGCTAAGGAAATGTACAAGGCACATTGTTCCAGTCAAAATTCTTCTACATCTCAATTCCCAATTCCTGTCGTGTCATCTCAAATTGGGTTGTGGTCCAAGCATATTTGTTGGAAAAAAGATCCATTAGATCCATTTTAGGAAAGGGGCATTCTTAAGATACATTTCTCAGAGTTATTGATGTTGAGGCAGTTTCTTGGGATCCCATGATGTGTTTCAGTAAAGAATTAGTACCTGTAAATGATCAAATACATCTCCATTATCACCGTCAAAGTTAATCACTTTCATGAAATATTCATGACTTTTATAATGAGTTTTTGCAAATCTTAAAGTCAGGCCAACTGGGGATTGTTCCATTTCTTTTGCAATGTTCTAGGAGTAGTATTCACCATTCATGCCTGGTATTTTGAAGAATGATGCATTGTTGGTGATGTTTCATATGTCAAATGGACTTGCTTGCCTACATTGTTATTATATTACAGCCTCAAGCTGTAATAATATGGATCTGAATTTCACATGTTTCTTTGCATTTGCTTTCCTGCCATTTTCTTACCTTACATGAGTATTGATTATCCATCATGTGAGGCATCTCTAAAGGATATATATGCATAGGCTGTACAAAATGCTGCATCTGGAGGCTTGCTATTGTTGAATGCTGCAGTGTTCTGTAGTCTTGTTCTGCTTCTGAGAGTTCCTTCAATGACTTTCTTCAATATTCACATAAAACTCTCCTGTTATCCATTAGCTAGCAGCTAAGAAGATGTGGTTGTGAGAAATGTGAAATCTGGACACATTATAAATTCCCTGAAGTCAATAAAACTAAAGCCAAATTCTAGTTCAAGTTCAATTATCATTCAACTATACATGAATATAGCCAAACAAAACAGCATTCCTCCAGGGCCAAGGTGCAAAACCCATTACCAACAGCACACTGCACACTGTACGTAGCACATAGCAAAAATAGTACATATGGTTACAGTTTCAGAAAAGTATACCATCAAAGAGAAAAAAAAATATATAGCCCAGACCCCTGAGTTGCATGACTGTGGATTGATGGTAAGTTGTCCTGGTCCAGTTTGCCTTTTCATGAAGCGAGCATTGAAGGACAGCATCGAACGAACACTGAAGAGCAGCACTGAGCAATACCGGATGGTAGCACCATGCAAGCTCTGGAGAGCAAATAGTGTCTAATTTATTGTCATATACACCAAAGCATGCATTCAATGAAAATCTCACTTGCAGCAGCCTAAAGGGCACATAGAATCAATATCAGCTCCCACACAGAAGAAAAACATAAATTAAATATGGTTGAATAAAGGTCCATTGTCCTATTTTTACTGCAGAACATTAAAGAACATAAAGAAAATTAAACTTAGTGAAAATTCAAAATTTACTATTTCTACACTAAAGAGACTAATATAATTGTCAACAATTACATATTAATGATCACCATAGAGCAGATACAAAGATCAGAACTAGTTTTGTAGTTTTGTCTTCAGTAATAATGCATAATTAACTCATGGTGAGCAAAAATTAATTAAAGTAAAAGAAAAAAAATCTCCAGTCCCATGTTCTAGAGAACCCAGTATCAATGCAGAACTACTCAAAGGCTATAAACTGAAAGAAAATGCTGAAGTATTTGTTTATACAAACAAAATGCCATTAAATTTTCCAAGCCATTGCATAGATTACAGGATGGATTCAAAGTTAGGTCTTTGCTCAATAGATAATCATAAGTGTAAAAATCATTAACATTTTATCAGAATTCTAAAAGTCTTTAGCATTTAGAATTCTGAAGAACACACATCCTTATTGTGCTAATATCTGTACATTGTAGTAGACAAACAGAATGAAAGTGATAAAATCAGAAGGGAAGATTCCATCAATTAAATTGGTACAGATATTGTTGTTTTAGGATTATGTTTAAATTAGAGGACTTGGAAATAGAAGAAAATTGCAAGGAACTGCTGACAGAATGTTTCCAGGACCTGAGAGTTTATCAGGGTGAATTCTTTTTAAAATCATCTAGAGTTAAAAAAAAACAAGTAACATTTTGCAACAGAGGATAACTTGCAAGGGAAGTCAAACAAAATTCACCAGATGTAGAGTGATACCAGGAGAAAGAGTTAAAAGTTAAAGCACGTTAAGGTACAGAACCAACTGCTCTAATTTATTTGCTGGCACAACAGGTCCAGGGCAGATGCCATTTCATTAGCTCTTTACACAACCTCTGAACAGCAAAGATGCATACACCAGAATGTTCTATATTGACTATAACTTGGCATTCAACACTATCATCCCCTTAAAACTAATCAATGAGCTTCAAGACCTTGGCCTCATGCCTCCTTGGCAATTGCATTTTTGATTTCCCTGCTTGGAGAACACAAACAGTTCAAATTGATGACAACATCTCCTACACAATCTCCATAAGCATTGGTGTACCACAATGCTATATGCTTAACCCCTGCCCTAGTTGCTTTATATTTCATATCTGTGAGGCTAAGCATAGCTCCGATGCCATATTTAAGTTTGCTGATGACAGCACGGCCATTGGATGAATCAAAAATGGCAATGAATTAGCATATAGGAAAGGGATCAAAAATATGGCTGAATGCTGCCACAACAACATCTTCCTCAATGTCAGCAAGACCATGGAACTGGTAATTGACTGCAGGAGGAGGAAACAGGTGGTCCAGTCCTCATTCAGAGAATCAGAGGATCAGCAACTTTAAATTCTTCAGTGTGCTCATTTCAGAGGTTCTGTTCTGGGTTCAGCGTGTAAGTGCAATTATGAAGAAAGCATAGCAGTGCTTCTATTTCATTAGAAGTTTCCAAATATTTGGCATAATCCTATAGATGTGTGGTGGAGAATATAGTGACTGGATGCATCATGAGCTAGTATGGACACATCAATATCCTTCAAAAAGAAAGGTATATGGCCATGCCCATCACAGGTAAAGCCCTCCCCACCAATGAGCACTGTCACAGGAAAGCAGCATCCATCATCAAAGACCTCCAGCCCCCAGGTCATACCCTCCTCTCGTTGTTGCCATCAGAAAGAAGGTACATGGCCCTCAGGGCCCACACATCCAGGTTCGGGAACGGTTATTACCTCTGAAACAGGAGGCTCTTGAACGAACGAGGATAACTTCACTCAATTTTACACGCCAAATCACTGAACTGCTCCTGCAGCCTCTGGATTCACTTTCAAGGACTTGTCATGTCATGTTCTCAATAGTCATTGTTTATTTTTTTTCTTTTCTATTTGCATGATTGTTGTCCTTTAACACAGTGGTTATTTTTTTCTTCCTGCTGCATGTAGTTTTTCATTGCTTACATTCTGTTTCGTGGATTTACTGTGTATGCCCACAAGAAAACAAATCTCAGGGTTGTAAATGGTGGCTGATATGTACTTTGATAATTAATTTACTTTGACCGTTGAATACTGTAGGCAAATTAGAGTAATATTTAATATTGATAATTTGGAAAATTAATTTCATAGAACATTATGGGCCAAAAGGCCTGTTCCTGTGCTGTGCTGTTCTGTTCTAACATCTCATATCTTATTATCTATAGTGTCTGCACTTTACTGATTCGTGATATCCAATCTTTTTTGTTTTGTAATTTTTTGCAAGAAGTTCTCATTTAAGCTGCCCTTTGAGACTTGGCAATGTTTCCATCCTAACTGGTTTAGATCAAACTCAGAAGACAGCTGGAAGAGAAAACTGTCTACCTTTAAATAATGGTCCTGTGGGTAACTTTGATATTTATGTTACTTCTTATATGTTTACCATCACAGTCATTTGATTTTCTGAAAGCTTGCTCGCTTTGTGTTTAATCAAACATCCATTTCTGGGAACAGCAGTTTAGTTTTCATAATTCTTTTGAGCAATGCCTTTAATGTTTAATATTGGTGACTATTGAATGCCAATGTATAATATCTATGAGCTCATCAGGAACATAGTGCAAACAAAGCATCGTGTGAGAGTATGGTTTACTTGATGTGTTAGACTGAAGCACAGAAACATTTTGCTTCATTGCAGTTTTGATCACTCACTGTCATTACTGTGGCATTATCATACAAACTTGTTCAGATGAGTGTGTTGTATGAACTACACATATAATCTCTACAATGTGAAGTCTTTATCATTATATGGAATTATACACCAATATCATAGTCAATTAAAATTTCATTGGTCTGTGGACACTTGTGGATTTTATTGGTATTGCAAGTGTTCAAGACGATTTACCCCAAATGTGAATGTTTTAGTTGTAAGCGAGAAATCATTAAGGGCTATACAGAGAGCCCGCAAAGACAATCTGCAAAGAAGTTTCTCCCTGAACTGTAAGTTGCTTGTTATATTGCAAAGAAATATAGTACAGTATGTATGTGTTTCCTTGCTGTTCTAGGACGATTGTAAAGATTGCATCAGGTTTGTCATACAGCACGTAGATTTGTGAGCTAGAAATTTTCACCGACCTCTGGCCTAGTCTTCTGATGAGCGTGGAGTGGTCAATAACCAACACAAACTTTACATCACCAAAATGATGATTAACACTCTTTAAAAACTTTAATTTTGTTGCAGTATGCTTACTGAACACCAACATTTTGCAAACTGGTTTAGTTTTCCACAAGCAAACTTCTAATCAGTGTAGGCAGACTTTGAGTTCTATTCACTTCATTGATGTTTACTATTGTTCTTTGCTACTGACCTTGGGAAGAAAATTGTATTGTTTTGTTGACTGTTCATTTCAGATTCTATTCACAGTTATCAACATTTAGTCTTACCACATCAACTGTTGTACTGTATATATTCTGGCAGTAACTATGATCTCAACATCTCAGTTTGGAAGTTAATGACTTTCCTAGGAGCTTCCCTCAAAATCACTATAATGTCTATCCCTTTGATGACTTGTGTTACTGTATCTTCAGCACTTACATTGCTAATCAATCATTTCTGTTGATTGAAAAGAATTGTCTCATACACAATATTTTGCTTTGAATGAAAATTGAAGTCAGCATAGATTTTGTTCCCATGTAGACATGGGAATGTTTATAAACACCCTTTATTCTTCACCATTGTTGTGTATGTGGCCTGGTGACACAACAATGCTATTAATAAAAAAGCTGGAGGCGGGAGATAAGTTTCATGGTTCTTTACTGGCAGAAACCGAACTCAGCACACATGTGCAGATCAATAGGTGCCTAATAGCACATGCTCAATATACGCCTAATAGCGCATGCAATGACGTGTTACTAAAACATAAAGTAGTCCTTTATTATACTGTAGGCTATATCATACACTCCTCCCCTTTTATTTCAATAGTGTATCAACTTTTCTTTTACTTGGAGCACTATGCTAAACAAATATGTTTACCCTCAACATACAAAAACGCCTACCATTTGTTTACTTAGTAACTTAATAATATCAAATTATAACAATGTTACATAATAATATCAAATTAAAACAAACCTTTTTTTTACTTTTGGTCTAAGACCCATTTATAACTCAAGTCTGGGGGGGGGGGGGGTCTTCTCTGCCTCTCCGGGTTACGTCTGTCAATAAACTTATTTGCTTTAATACAGATTTCCACATAAAAGTCATGAAAAGTTGACCTCTGTGCATAGGGAGTTAAGAAGATGTGTGCCTCCAACTTGTTAAGAGATGGAGACAGCAGATCACCTCTGTATAATGAAGGCTCCTCTGTGCAGCTGTCCTAGATATATACGCATCTTTGTGCTATCACTTGTCTTCCGTACCCATATCTCATTTGTTCCAACTGAGCTAATTACACAGCCAATCTTCATATTCTCCTTAGATTCCAAATAGATAGCCTAACCTTTATGATACCATCTCTTTCATAATATAACTCTCTATCTTCTATTCGTGCTTCATATCTTTATGCTTTGTGATTCAGCAGGACTGCTGGGAAGATGGAGATGTTGGTCTTTGCAGAGATTTAAGCTTATTGCAAGTTTGCAGATCTTCCATTATCTGTTCATCTGCTAACAAGTAATTTACCTGCGCAGGTGCAGGTTTTTTTAAATTTTGTCTGTAATTGGAACAGGGTCATTAGGTCTCTTCAGTTTCCTAGTCATTATTGGCTTTACCTCCATTGAATCTCCTGGGAGTTCCATTGCTAGCCTCTCATTCTCAATCATCTTTTTTCTTTTCTTCTAACTCAATCTTTTTATCTTCAAGTTTCTTCACTGCTGCTTTCTTCTCCTTAAATTAATTCCTTTCCACTTGTTCTGTCACCAGTTGCAGAAGCAGAAAAAGCTCTACATTTCATATTCTTTCCTTGTATTCTTGATCTAGATTCTTCATCCTTTTCTGATACTCCTGCAAAGTGCCGTCCTGTGACTGCTGTAGCTGTCTTTTGAGAGATGTCAATTTCTCCTGGTGCATCTGCTCTTTTACTTCCAGGTAGTCTTCCTCATCCTGCTTACTGTCTCCCTTGCATCCTCTGTATCTTCATCCGAGTCATGGCTTCAGATACTGCGTTCGTACTCATCGTCGAACCTGTCTAGCTCCTCCTCGTTGTTGTAATAGTCGACAATGGGTGAGAGGAGAGCTGTGAATATCTTCTCCACCGAGCTAGTCCTCCTTTGTTGACACATCTAGTGCCTTCATGTTGTGCCAATCCAACTGCATTTTCCTGAGCCATTCACGTCCCAGCAATGGAGGTCCTCCATTTATTCAGTACATAGAGATTCAGCTGCTGTGTTTTGTCTTCGTAGGTCACTGTCACTTTAATTTTACCTTTGTGATGCTCTTTCTGTCCTGTGTAAGTCTTTCACAGCAGGTTAGTTCATTTCAGAAGTATGTGAGAAAACAGTCATTTGTAGTTGTGTACAGAGATCACTGTTAAAGCTGAGCCCGTGTCCAACTCCATTTTCATACTACTCTTTGATCATCTGTCTCTTTCAGACTGTGAAATTGCAGACAAGACAATTCACTTTTGTCTGAGTTGTTCCCATCAGAACTGCTTTCTTCCATTTTGTGTATATTGTTAAATTTTCTTTTCTAGGGTTTCTTGTTTCTCTGTATTTTGTCCTTTTTCCAGCTTTGCATACTCTGCCAGTGTGGCCCTGTTTGCCACCGTTTCTGCATTCTTTGTCTTTAAACCAACAGTCATCCGGGTCATGTGACATGTTCCCACAACGGTAACATTTCTTTCCTTCATTTCTGTTCAGTGACATTTTATTTGTAGCATATTCCTGAGATTTTTGTTGTATCTCTGAAGCAGCATGTGCTGCTGCTTCCGTTGATATTGCAATGTTCAGGTTGTTCTCTCATGTAAGGTCTTTTTCACCCAGGAGCTTCTTCTGTGTGGTTTCACAATGCATGCCACACACTAACCTCTCCCTCAATGCATCTGATAAGCCAGCTCCAAATTGACAATGTTCTGATCAATTGCTCAATTCAGCACAATATTCAGAAATGTTCTGATTCCGTTTGTGAAATTTAAATTTTTCAGCACTGGCCAGTGGTTTGGGGTCTAAATGCTGTTAGAGAGTGTCTACTATTTTCTTGAATGTTTTGTCAGCTGGCTTTTCAGGGATTAACAAGCTCTGTCGCAGCCCATAACACTGAGGCTACATCCACACTAGACCAGATAAATCCGTAACTGAAGCTTTTTCTCTTCGTTTTGACCCTCCGTCCACACTGAAACGCCCTCCAGAGTGTGTAAATTTGAAAACTGTGGGCGGGGTAACCGGAGAGTTTTAAAAATGCTGTCATGACGTGCTGGAACAAATGGTGGTGGCAGCACAGCACTTCATCGTTTTCTTGAATGCAACCCCCACCCCCTCCACACAACCTAACAATTTCAGAACAGACGGCAATGAGCCTGAAGCCAAAAGAGTTAATGTACTCATCAAATACTTTAACCCATAACTTACTGAATAAATAAGTACTCAGTACGTACATTACTTTGCCCTGTTTTCTGTCCTTCCTTGTATGAAGGTGGTTTACCTATTTATGCAAGTACTTCTCTGACAATAGATGTGTAATAGTCTCATGAAACATTGTATGGAAATACAAGATAACGCTGATGCAGACTTGTTTTATACATTTAACAAGGTGCTTTATTAATGCAACAGAGTTAGTCAGTTTTTCAGTGTTTGTCATCAGCCGGGTCATACTGTCCATGAACTCTCTGTTGGTTTCCTCCATGTGCTCCAGTATTTTTTTTTAGTTTTAAATCCTCTGGCGTGAGAGCCAACAGCTGTCCATCATTTGGCAATTTCCTTTTAAGTTTTTTTGGTCTGTAACTGAAGAAACACGCACTTTCACAGCGAGCTTCGACACCAAACGTGTTGCTTGTTTTCTGTAGATGTATCCTGTGCATGCCAGTAGGAGGAGATTCATCCAAATACCTATTTTAATGTGGATGGAGGTATTTTCAAAAATGCTTGGTGTGGACGCCTATTGTTTTTACGTAAAACCGGCATTTTCAAAATTATCCGGTCTAGTGTGGATGTAGCCTGAGAAAGATGCTGGCTTTCTTTTCATCATTAACACCATTAACATCACAATTTAACTCCACTCTTTCAATGTAAGTTGCCCAGTCTTCAATGCCACTATCAAATGCTGTAAGGGTTCCAATCATCACCATCTTTGTTATGTTAATTAAGCCCCTTTCTCCCCTTATTTTCCTTTTTGACTCACATCCTTTCTGCTAGTGCCATGAGCACTCTCCATCTAGATGTGTGTGTATCGCTCCTTTTTATCTCCCTTCTGGGGCAGGCCGACCCTTAGTCCCTAGGGGTCAGCGCAGGCTGTGGTCTCTGCTGGACGTGCTGCGGCTTCAACTGTGTCTCTTGTTCTCCCGACGTTCCCGACCCCGGCTGTGCTCCTGCTTACTTTCAGACTCGTGGCCTCGCTCTGCCTCCTTCTCCCGCTCCTTGGCTTGTTCCTTCCGCTCTTCCTCCGAGTGTCATTATTAATTAAAACATGGCGTTCGGATATGATGTAGGTTCATTAACCCCGTGGCCAATCTGTTGTGCATCTGGCCTGGCTACACAACATTGCTATTAATAAAAATGCTGGAGATGGGAGCTAAGGTTCATAATTCTTTACTGGCATAATCCGAACTCAGCACACACATACAGATCAAAATGCACCTAATAGCGTATTCAATGACGTGTTACTGAAACATAGTCCTTTATTATACTGTAGGCTATACGGTACAATCATAATGTTTTTTCTCATATGTCCCTGTTATTCGACATCTTATTATTTCATATTCAGTGGGAATGAAACACGAAATGATAAATGCTGCCTTCTAGAGGCATGACCTTTTGAAGATGTCCTTAACAGTAGGGAGGGTCAGTGAGGAGAGTAATACTGGGCATTACTGTTTATTGAGACACGTGATATCAATGTTGATTGGTTTGAAAAGATCTTTTTTATTGAGATCAGTCAATAGAATTTATGCAAGCCTGACTGACTCATTTATCAACATAATAGCTGTTATGATGCTGTAAGAGATCTCATACAATAAAAAGGCAACCTGAAAAAGATCAAAGTTCACTTTCACACATCCACCCTCATCTCATCCTCTTGTCATCATAACAGGGAGAGGATTCCTCTGTCTTTACCTTCTACACTAAGAACTATTGTATCCAGCACAACATTCTCTGTAACCTCACCCATCTCCAGTGGGGTCTACCACTATGCACATCCTTTTACCCCCCTCCCCCACTCTCAGCTTTCTACATGACTGCCTTGTCCACTTGTTCCTTCCCAATGATCTCTCTCCTTGAACTTATCCCTGCAACCAGGATAAGTCTACACCTCCTCCCTCACCAACATTTGAGGCCCCAAACAGATCTTCCAGGTGATGCAAAATTCACTTGTGAATCTGTCAGGGTCATTTGATGCTCCTGGTTCAGTTTCCTCCATACTGTTGAAACCTGACGTAGATAGCTGGATTGCTTTATTGAGCACCGTTGCTCCATTCACCTGTGGCCATCCATATCAATTCAGTTTCCTATTGTCATTCCAACATGTGTGTCCATGGCTTCCTTTACTGCCATGATGAGGTCATACACAGGTGAGAAGAGCAGCACCTCAAGTTTCGTCAAGATAGTATCCAAGCTGAATGCATTATCATCAATTTCTCTAACTTCTGGTAATTTCTCCTTCCTCCACTTCCTTTTTCTTCCATTCTTATTCCCCTTTATCCTTTCTCTTCACTTCACCTGCCTATCACCTTCCTCTGGTGCCTTTCTGGCACGGTTCACAGTCCTCTCCTATTAGATTCCATGTTTTTCAGTCCTTACCTTTTCCACCTATTGCCACCCAGCTTCTTATTTCATACCCCCTCCTTCACCTATCCACCTCCCCCCCTTAGCAGTACTTGATAAATTTTAATCCTTCCCCTCCCTCCTTTTTCTGGCTTCTGCCCTCTTCCTTTCCAGTCCTGATGAAGGGTATTGGCCCAAAATATCAATAGTTTATTCCCCTTCACAGATACTCCCTGACTTGCTGAGTTTTTCCTGCATTTTTCTGTGCATAGCTCAAGATTTCCAGCATCTGCAGAATCCCTTGGGCTTAAAATTCACTTGGCGTAGTATTCACATTTAGCTAATGTTCAACTAACAGCATCCTCATTTCCAGTTTATCTATACTTACTACCAATGTAAATTCTGATGGTTTCAGCCTGCATATTTGTGATTACCTTTACAAACTGACTTCTGAGTATGATCGGAAAAATAAAAGCTATTTCTGCTAAACCAAAGATGTATTGCATTTTCTCCTTAAAAGAGGGAATATGCATTGTTTTAAAAGACAATAAACCAAAATGTAACAATACTAGTCTTCTCTTCACTAGAGCCTCCCAAATTTGCTTCCCTCACACCCCCACATTCTTCAGATAGGCCCATGCACCTGAGTTTAAAAAAAGAATGTTCTATCTGAGTGAGCCTCTTTTTATTAGAACTTTTAAAAAATATATTAACATATGCTATGCAATTAGATAGCTTCCACAGAGATTTTCCTATATTTTGTTCCAACAAAATTCTTACATAAGTTTTAACAGAGATTATCCATAAAGTCAGTTTTGAGTTTATCAGTGTTTTTTCTTACTGAAAGAATTTCTGTTGAGTAGAGATCAAAGCATATTGACTTTTCTGTTTATCTCAAATATTGAAACACCCAAATAAAATGTTTCTGTAAATGCAAAAGCACGGCGATTATAGTGTGAAACAATTCAAAAAACTGGATGGTTGATAGAATTTAAATCCTGTGCAGGAAGAACATATTGTCCCATTGCAAATTGCTACAATGTTTTTTAGAGATAGCCCAATTTTATTATGCCTCCCTCTTTATGTGAAATCATTACAAAGTTTAGGTTAGATAAACTAACTCTTGATTGACTTAGTCTATAAGCAAAATCTATGTTATGGCAGGGTTTTGATTGTCAAGTGCAAATGAATATAGACAACAGATGGATTACTTTTCTTCTTCTCCTCTTGAAATATTCAATAAAGAAAATACAGAATTTCAATCAGGAGAATTCAATGCATAGTATTGAGTCATTTTACATTTAAAATGAGGTGCATTTTTCTTTCAACAGTTTAAGTATTATTCTCACAGATTTTAACTATCCTCTGTTTGCCTTAAAGAATTTAAATTAACATTAATTTCCAAGTTATTAAGAGTGCGATGAAAGCAGGAAGTGCAATCAATTAGCCTTGCAAATATAATAATTTAAAACTAAACAGTAATTTTCATTTTTACTATTGAGTTGAACAAAAAGTTCAAAGCAATCTGTTGTTTCTTAATCCAACTGGTCGAAAAGCAGTGGGTTTAATAATAGTGAAAACCTTGTTGAACAGCCATGATTTCAATCAACATGGTGTCACCTTTTTACAGTCACTCAGGGGAGGAGCCACCAGAGGCTGTGTGGAAGAGAACAGAGGCACAGCAGGCATATTGAGTTGGGGACTGGCTCCTGCAGGCTGCTTTGCCCATCAGTGCCGCTCTTTAGCATTTGCTCCCTGGAAAACAAGCTGGATCGTCTTCGTCTGCGGCTACGTGAGATGAGGAAATGCTGCAAGCTTGTTCTTGTAGAAATGTGGCTCCAGGACCAAATCTCATACAAAATCTTCAGGCCATGCCAATCAGGGACCTATGATAATATTATTTTGTGACTGAATCAGCTATTGTGACTGTATGAGTGTGTGTGTTACTGTATGTACTGTATTTTGCCTCTTGGACCAGGAGGAACACTATTCTGTTTTGCTGTGTACATGCGTATGGTGGAGTTTGAACATCAAATTGAAAACAACTATGTGTGAAAAGGCATTTTAGAAACACTAGCTGCGGCCAAAGATAATGAAATTAATTAGAATTAATTAGTTCACCATGTCTCTTTCACCAGACCTTTAGACTTGAAAGCAAGTTGAACCATCATAGCAGCAAAACAAGTCATTATAAACATCAAGGTTCAGAAAGACCATCAAAAAGATAAGGAACAAAGGGAATATTCTGCAATGCTGATGGTCAAAACTCAAGAAGTGTACAGCAGGTGGTGCCAAAGATCCTGCATGCAAAAACAAGCAAGGTGCACTTAGCAGTCATTGAATTACTGGTTAGGAATCTGACATGTTTAGTCAAGGTCCATTGGCAGAGAAAAAATCAAAATACTGTAGCCCGGTATTTTTTGTTAGTGTTCAGGGTTGATGTAATTAAACCCTGAAAAAAAGCATACTAGTGTATACCAACAGTGATGAATACTGGGCCAAATCAAAAGCAAATTTGGGCGTGTAAATAATTTAGTTTCATTAGGAATCTTGCCTAAATCTTTTTTTTTATTTTTGGAAATTATGGAATTTTGAGTGAGTTTTGGTTGCAGAACTTAATGCTACATTTATTTCAGGGATGCACAAAAAGTATAGAGAGTGCAGTTCCACAGAAAACAAATATTACAAGTCAAAAGAAAGCACTCATGTTGATGAGTGTAATGAGCATTTTCATTTTTGATTTGCTTTGTAAAGATGCATTAATTTGCATAGATCAATTTCAAGTCTCACCTTCAATGTCATAAACGATACATCAACATTCCAATTAGATCCAAGCTATATAAGAGAGTCATTCTACAAATTAGAGATTTTAAAAACGACTGGTGCTGATTGTGTTGAAAATCTAAATTTTGAATAAGATAGAATCCAAAATAGAATTGTTATTTTTAATACTTCTCATTTGATTTTGGAAAACTCATTTTACTTAAGCATATTACAATGCACCATTAATTAATAATTATCTCTCTTTCTAGATAGACCACTTTAACACATTTTGTTCCAGATCTGAGATGCATTTAGAAATACTTATTTGTTTATATATTGCATGGAAGTCATTGTAGTTGGTATAACCCAGTGTGGATAGTTTTAGTGACATTAGAGAGAATACACTGCACAGTAACAGTCAACTCAGCTAACAGTCCTGGCACTTGAACTCCGCAAAAACCTCCTCTCAATGTTTCTTCATTTACTTCCATCCAACAAGTCTCTTTCATCCTCATGTATTTATCACACTTTGCTGGTTAGGTTCACTTTTGCTCTGCATTCTAATCACTTAGTGCATATATGTCAAACTCAAGGCCCGGGGGCCAAATCCATCTCGCGGTGGAATTATCTTTGGCCCATGAGATAATATCTAATTACTATTAAAGCTGGCCCCAGTAATCAAAGCGCCTATGGCGTGTGATATGGCTAATGCTAAGTTTATTCAGGTACCAGGTTTTCAGGGTTTTTAGAGTTTATTCGGTTTCCCTAGTTTATTTCCTGAATATCATTAATGAATTTTTTTTTCTCTCTATTAGAGCTGGCCGGCCGGTATATTGCATGCACCACTAATACTACAAATCCCACAATGCACTGCCAGTGCATTGCTCGCGCTTGCCTTACTCTCTCATCAGCATCCTTATGGCGCTAGTCACGTGTGGTCAACCTCACCCCAAAAATGGCTGAACGAAAGGTGGACTTTGAAAACAGGGGTTTTCAAGGCAGGTGGGAGGCAGAGTATATGTTCGCAGATATAAAGGGCAAACCTGTCTGTCTTGTGTGCGGAGACGGTGTGGCTGTAATTAAAGAATATAACGTAAGACGACACTATGAAACGAAACACCACGACAAATACAAGCACCTGGACAAGAAACAGAAGCCCGCAATGTGCGGTCAAAAGAGTGAGTTGGTGGGCAGGATCCGGGAAAAGATGTGGGAGGAAAACGGCGCAGGTGAGCTGACAGCTTATCACTGCATCATACACCAGGAATCGTTGTGTGGCAAAGCCTTGAAAATGGAACATATAATGAGCACCATAACACGAGCAGTTAACTTCATAAGAGCCAAAGGTTTAAATCACTGCGAGTTCAAGTCGTTTCTGGAGGAGTTGGGTTCAGAATATAATGATTTGCCCTATCACACAGAGGTGCGATGGTTAAGCCAAGGAAAAGTGCTGAAAAGATGTTTCGAGTTGCGTGAGGAGATCTGTCAGTTCATGGAAAGCAAAGGGAAAGACACAACAAAGCTCAGGGATAAAAAGTTGCTTTGTCGAATGGCGTTTCTGTGTGACATCACGAGCCATCTCAATGCGCTCAACCTGCAGCTTCAGGGGCGGGGTCGTGTGATCACAGACATGTACGCTGCAGTGAGGGCTTTTAAAACCAAGCTGCGCCTGTGGGAGACGCAGATGCAGCAAGAAAACTTGAGCCATTTTCCGTGTTGCCAAACTATGAAAGAGCAGGTTTCTACCACAGTGTTCCCACGTGCAAAGTTTGCTGAAAAACTTAGCATACTTGGTGCCGACTTCACACGGCGATTTGCCGACTTTGAAGCCCAAAAAAGCAGGTTTGAACTGCTCAGTAATCCATTTACAGCTGACGTGGAAAGCGCACCAACCAACATACAAATGGAGCTGATTGAACTCCAATGTAGTGACACACTCAAGGCAAAGTATGACTCGATGGGTGCTGCACAGTTTCTGCGTTTCATTCCCGACACAATGCCCCAGCTGCGTACCCAAGCTGCTCAAATGCTCTCTATGCTTGGCAGCACATATCTGTGTGAACAACTGTTCTCTTTGATGAAGATAAACAAAACATCACACAGGAGTTGTCTTTCTGATGAACACCTTCACTCAATTCTGAGAATTTCCTCAGCTCAGAGCCTGACTCCAAACATTGATGAACTTGCATCCAAGATGAGATGCCAAGTATCTGGCTTAGACTAGTGTGAATCACAGAGTGTTGGCCTGTGGAAAAATGTTTTCATTAGAAATTACTCCGGAAAAGCTGCAGATAAAGCCATAAGAAATAAATGCAACTGATTTTTTTATTTATTTAATGTTCAATGTTGTTTTTGTAGGCAATAACCTAAGCTTTGTTAGTTCCAGGTTAATATGTGTAATAAATTCATTTCAATAAGTTTTGCAATAAACGCTGAACCAGTCCGGTTCTCGACTTGTACCGATTTTTAAATTTTGGCCCACTGTGTATTTGAGTTTGACACTCCTGCGTTAGGTCTACATTTGTGTTTGCTAATGCTTGATTTGAAACGGTTTATTAATGGAAAAGGTATGGCTCCCAAAACAACCTTAGCCGAAATAGCATTGTTTCTTTCTCGTTGCCTACTTTCTTGTAATCTACGTCTGTAAGTTAATACCAATCATAAAAAGAAAGCTTGCTAGGCAATCTGCTTCATAAAAAACAAAATTTGTAAAGTGAAACAATTTTAGATATAGCAGAGACTGAGACACATGAGAGCAGGTTGAAAAAATGAAGGCAACGAAAGCTGTGGGAGCACGCGCGCGTACAACTGATCCGGCCCGCATGAAGTCGCATTTTTCTCAATCCGGCCCGTGACCTAAAATGAGTTTGACACCCCTGACCTAGTGAATAGGTTCTTCCTGGACTTTTGTGGATTTTTGATGGCTCCTAGATTTGGTCTTTAATATGTTGCAATATATCTAATATTATAGACTTAGATTATAGAACATAATCTAAGAGTATAGCAGAGTGCAGACCCTACGGCTCACCATTTTGAGCCTACTCTGTAATCAATCTACCCCTTCCACCAAATAGGCCTCCATTTTTCTTTAATACATGCCCCTATCTAAGAGTCCGTTAACTGTCCCAAAGGTATCCGCCTCTGCTGGCAGCATGTTCCATGCACCTATTACTCTCTGTGTTAAAAAATTTATGTCAGACATCCTATATACTGTCCTCCAAATCCTTAATGCTATTCCTCCTTGTGTTAGCCATTTCAACTCTCGGGACAAACTCTAATTACGTCTCATCATTTTTTTACACTGACCTCAAATCATATCTCTTCCTCCTTTGCTGCATAGGGAAAAGCCTTAGTTTGGTCAACCTACCCTCATGGTCACTAAATCTGGCAGCATCCTGGTAAATCTTTTCTGCACCCTCTCAAAAACTTCCACATCCTTCCTAAAATAAGAGAGCACAATATTCCAAGTGTGATCCAACCAGCATTTTATAGAACTGCAACATTACCTTGTGGCTCTTGAACTCAATTGCCCCCATTAATTTAGGTCAAAATACCACGTTCCTTCTTAACCACCTGCACCAGAACTTTGAGGGATCTATGGATGTGGAATTTGTGTTCCTCTGGAAGTTATGCCTCCTGATTTTCTGAATGAGTCTACCATGGGAAACCTTGTCAATTGCCTTATTAAAACTCATACATGTACATTACTCTGCCTTCATGAATTTGTTTAGTCACTTCTTCAAGGAAATCTATCAAGCTTTTCCCCTTGTAACCTGTGGTATATCCCATCCTCTAGGGACTTACCTACTCTACTGTTTTTCAAAAATTCCAGCTCATCCTCCTTCTTAATGTTGATATATTCAAACATATCCATCAGTTCTTCATAATCTGACCTTTCTGTCACTGGTAACTATTGAAACAAAGTATTCATTAAGAACTCCCCTACCTTCTCAGACTCCATGCATGTATTTCCCCCTTTATCCCTGATTAGTCCTACCTTCACTTTGGTCATCCTCTTGTGCAGAACACCTTAAATCTACTCACCAAGGTCTTTTTTTTGTCCCCTTCTAGCTCTCCTAAGTCCATTCTTAAGCTCCTTCTTGGCTACCTCCTAATGCTCTAGAGCCAAGACCAATTCTGCTTCCTAAGCCTTAAGTGTGCTTCATTCTTCTTATTGACTAGATAGAAACATAGAAATCCACAGCACATTACAGGCCCTTTGGCCCACAATGTTGTGCTGACCATGTAACCTACTCTAGAAACTGCCTAGAATTCCCCTACTGCATAGCCCTCTATTTTTCTAAGCTCCATGTACCTATCTAAAGAGTCTCTTAAAATACCTTATTGTATCTGCCTCTACCACCGTCACTGGCAAAACATTCCATGCACACACGACTCTCTGTGTGAAAAACTGACCTCTGTCTTCCCTCTTCTCCTACTTCCAAGCACCTTAAAACTATGTCCCCTCATGTTGGCCAGTTCAGCCCTGGAAAAAAGCCTCTGGCTATCTGCCTCTCATCACGTGTTCCATATCTCTTGTTGTTAATGGTTCCTGTACCTTACCATCCTTTCTCTGCCTCAGTGGGACATCCTATCCAGATCCCATGTAAGTGCTCACTAAATGACTTCAATATTTCCATTGCGCATTTCCCTGAGTACATCGTTTCTCAATTGGTGTTTCCATGTTCCTACCTAATAGCATCATGAGTCAAGACATCTACAGTCCAGGTTTCCACACTGCATTCAAAGGCCAGTGACATGGACAGGTGAGGAAGGACATCTGTGCATCTCGGTCTGTTCTAGTGTGTGTGTGTGTGTGTGTGTGTGTGTGTGTGTGTGTGTGTGTGTGTGTGTGTGTGTGTGTGTGTGTGTGTGTGTGTGTGTGTGTGTGTGTGTGTGTGTGTGTGTGTGTGTGTGTGTGTGTGTGTGTGTGTGTGTGTGTGTGTGTGTGTGTGTGTGTGTGTGCGCTTGATGTTTTCTGTTTTGTTTTACTGAGCATTGTAGGCATGCCAGAATATGTGGGGACACTTGCAGGTTGCCCCCATCACATCTCTGCGTTTTATTGTTTGTTAATGTAAATGGCACATTTTACTTTACTGTTCTAAATGCATGCAAAAACTAAATCTGAATCTGAAGCTAATTCACCCTCCCCCAAGTAAATATTTTCCCATATCATTTGCTCCTATACTTGTCCAAGTCAATGCAGAAGCTCAGGGAGAAATTGTCATTGTCTCTGAAATGCTCGTTCACTGAGAGATCCAACACCTGACTTGATTCATTGCCTAGTTCCAAATCCACTTTGCCTTCTTTTCTAGTTAGACTGACTGCAAACCATGTCAGGAATGCTCCCTGGGCATGCCGAACAAATTCTGTCTCATCTAAACCATTTGCACTCAGAAGGTGCTTATCAATACAACAGAAGTTGAAGTCAACCATCACAACATCCTGTTATATTTCCATCTAAACCAACCCAGTAGACAATCCCCTCATGACATCCTCTCTTTGTGCAGCAGTGATACTATTCCTGAGTAGCAAAGCACTCTCTGACCTCTTTTACCTCCCTCTTTTCCTTTTTGAAAACTCTGAGTCCAGAATATTCAGCAGATATTCCTGCTTTTGTGGCAGACAAGTCTGTGAAATAGCCTCAAAGCCATATTTCCATATTCTGACCTGTAATCTAAGTTCATCACTCTTGTTCCTGATATCAAATGCATAAAAAATAGTCACATTTCAACCCATCCAACTGACTCCAATTATGCCGTTTCCACTGCCTATTCTTCTTCACAATCTCCCTACACACCAATCTCTTCATCCTCCGGCCTATCACTCTGGTTCGCATCACCCTACCAGATTAATTTAATCTCTCCAGAACAGCTCTGGTAAACCTGCCCGCAAGGATATCAGTTCCCCTTGAGTTCAGGTATAACCCGTCATTTTTGTGCGGTTCATACCTTCCCCAGAAGAGATCCCAATGATTCACAAATCTGAAACCCTGCCCTCTACACAAAATCTCCAGCCTCACATTAATCTTCCAAATCATTTTGTTCTTACCCTCAATGGTGTGTGTCACAGCCAACAGTCCAGAGATCACTACCCTTGAGATCCTGCTTTTCAGCTTCCTACCTAGCAACCTACATTCTCTCTTCAGGATCTCATTACTCTTCCTACCTATGCTGTTGGTTCCAATAGGTAGCAAACCTTTTGGCTACTCACCCTCCTCCTTAAGATTGCCATGGACCCGATCTGAGGGTCCTTGATCCTGACACAAGGGAGGCAACATAGCATTCGGGAGACTCTTTCTCATCCACAAACTTTCCTTTCTTCTCCCCTAACTATTGATTCCACTATTGTTGTGTTTGATATTGCGGGGTAGTACAGAGCACACCAGCATGCCAGCCCTGCAGGATATTCAACTGAGCTTTACTGATAATGCCTCCCATATGGCAGTGGCTAACTGAGTGGCAAGGAATAATCAGTTATCTACCATAATATTTCCCCTTCTTAAAATGAAGGAAAACTAGATATGTACTTCTTGTCTATAGAACTGCATTGAAATCATAGTCATTGAAATTGACTGATTCAGTTCACTTTAACCAGAGCATGTAACTGGTGCTCCCAACATAAACATAAAAATAATTGCCAACATTATATTAAGAACAGTCTCATTTTGTGAATTGTTTTCAACATTAGAACATTATTTAAAAAAAACACTCCAGCAAAGTGAGAGGATTACTCTGCCTCTTTCGTCACTTGCCCTATGCTATTAGGCTATGGAGTATATCTTTGTGGTGGGACAGATAAACAACCTTATTTGGTATAGTGTTGGAGTGGAGGAAGGTTCTTGAACAGGTATATCTACTTCAAGTCCTCAGCATAAGAATAGAGTCACTGACTTTTTTAGATATCTTTTCTGGACTTCGAAGGTGTACGAACACACACCTGTTCTGCCTGATTTCACCTTGTGATGTTCTGATCACAAATGATCATGGTGCAAGCTGACAGACCATTATTCCTTTGGTGAGTTGCTCTGAAACCCAGATATATTCACCACTCCTGAGCAACAACAGAAATTTTGCTCTGTGTCCGAGATCACACATGCTCTTCTTTTTCTCACGTTGTGTGGACTCAAAATTTCTCACATTGCCCAGTAAGTGAGATTGGAGAAGGGAAGGAAGGTTTGTTTTCATTCTCCAGCCATTGGTAGCTCTAATGGACTGAAGCCAATTGCAAGAGTTGTGGAGCGATAGGCTAGTAATGTTTTGTAGGGGTCTTTTGGCTTCAGTAGGGGACTCATAACAATGCTCTGCTCCTTCTGCTTCTCCATTTGTCTGTGGGTACTGTGGACTGATTATCTTGTGTCTGAACTCATTGTCCCTGCCAAAGGCTTTGAATCCTGAGCAGCTGCATTGTGAACCGCTGTCTGACACAAATGCCTCTGGTATTCCATGGTGAGTGAATATAGCTTTTAGGCTCTGTATAACTGCTGCCGATGATGTAGAGGACAGCTCGGACACTTCAACATTCCATGAGTAGTAATCCACAGTGAGAAGATAATTGTCACTGCTCAGCTTGAAAATGTTTGGACCTGCAATTTTCCATGGGAAATCTGGGAGTTCTATGAGACAGAGAGGTTCAGCATGATTTTTGGACAGTTTTCTGCATGCTTCACATTGCTTTACCTTATTTCTCAGTTCTGTGCTCAGTACAGATCACCACACGGATTACCTTGTTCTTAGCCGATATCTTTCAATGCCTTATTGTCCCTGGATTTTACTGATGATTTTGGCGTGCACAGAAGCAGGAATAAAGAGTCAGGAGCCCTTCAACAGCACACCATCAAGAATGGTGAGTGTGTCTTTCAAGCCAGCAAGGTCTGAGTTCATGAGCTCCTGCTGGAACAGCTGGCCATACACATTCACAATATTGCATGACCTTGCTGCAGATTTGGATGTTTTTCAACAGTGTGAATTTTGACCTGTGTGATACAGGAAAGCTTTCACGTCCCTGAGCTAAATAGGTGTTGGTATCTTCCATGAGGATGGAGCTTCCATCCACTCACTTTGACATGGCATCCTTGACAGTGTCTGGTATTGTGAAAGATTGGCTGGGGACATGCTCAATGTCAGAGCAGGACTGCATGAGCTTTATTCCAAATTCTTGCAGATGTGGAGGTAAGTCATCCAAGATTTTCGAGCTGAGGAAGCTGACAAGTGGCTTGTGATCTGTGTCAAGAAGGAACTTAGTACTGATCTAGTAGCAACTGAAGCATTCACAAGTTTACAAAAGAGCCAGCATCTCCTTTTTGACTTGGCCGTAAGACTGTTCTGTAGAATTAGTGCTCTTGATGAATATGCCACTGGTTTCCATACACCACTGCAGTTTTGCAGAAGTACTTTTCCTAGGCCAAAGGAAGAGACGTCTACTGAGGCCTTTGTTGCTTTGTTGGGATCAAAGAACACCAATGTTGGCAGAGAGACAAGCTCTGCTTTAAGTAATAAGAACCACTTCTCCTCTGGGGCATCCCAAGTCCAAAAGTCTCTATGTGAAAGGAGGTCATGTCATGGCTTTGTTTTCTCTGCCAAATAAGACCATAAGACATAGGAGCAGAATTAGGCCTTTCAGTTCATCTAGTCTGCTCCGCCATTCTGACTTGGCTGATCCCAGATCCCAGTCAACCCCATACACCTGCCTTCACGCCATATCCTTTGATGTCCTCACTGATCAGGAAACGATCAACTTCCACCTTACATATACCCGTGGACTTGGCCTCCACCGCAGTCTGTGGCAGAACACTCCACAGATTCACTACTTTCTGGCTAAGAAAATTCCTCCCTACCTCTGTTCTAAAAGGTTGCCCCTCAACTTGATGTCATGCCCTCTAGTTCTCGATACCCTCACCATAGGAGACATCCTCTCCACATCCACCCTATCTAGTCCTTTCAACATCTGGTAGGTTGGAATGAACTTTCACAGTTGGTTTACCATGCCAAGGATACTGTGCATCTCTGATGCATCTGTAGGTTGTTCCATATTCCAAACTACTGCCAGTTGGTCTGAACCTGGTTGTTCTCCTTCTGAGGAAAATTTTGTAGCCTAAGAACTTCACCTCCAACTTTGCAAGTTCTCATTTCCTTTTATTCAGGGTGATATCAGCTTGTTATACTTTCTCCAAGGCACCTTCCAGTCTTTTGACATGTTCATCACTTGAGCCTCCAAAGATAAGTAATAATTTGGTTCGTCCTCATCTGAAAGAGTTCATGGGCTGATGAGATGCCAAAAAGGTACCTCTTGAAGGCAAAGCATCCACACGGTGTAAGAAAGGTAGTGAGCTTCCGTGACTCAGGAGCTAAATAGATCACTCAGAGTCCTGAGTTTGCATGTAGTTTGGTGAAGAACTTTGCTCCAGTGAACGTACCAAATGTGTGCTCAATAGAGGGCAGAATAAACATATCCTACCTCACTGCATTATTCAATTTGATTAGATTAACACAGATCCTCACTGTGCCATCTGACTTGGGAAACGGTACAACGTCCATACACCAGACAGTAGGTCCATTTACTCTAGTAACGATATCAAATGCCTCCATTCTCTCAAGTTCAGCTTTGACTTTGTTCATGAATGGGACTGGTATACGCCTTTTTTTTAATGGATGGAAGTAGTAAACATTCTTTTCACACTGAGCTTATGTTTCCCCAGCCTCATGAGCACTTACTTTGTTTGGTTATAAATAATGCCTGCTTTCTTCGCTAGTTTTATGAACAGTCTTTTGGAGGTGGCTGTGACATCAGCCTCTGTGTCATTGGCTCATTTTACAACTGAACTGTAGTATAGTACACCGACCTTGTCTATTTGAATCTAGAGCCCCAAGGAAATCTCTCTGTTCATGTGAATCATAGTCTTCTTTGACCTCCTGATGAACTGTGACACTGGATTTTGTAATGGACAACCCTGTCGTACTGGTAGCATTTCACTTCTTTTACTGGACAGAGCACATTAATGTAAAAAGGAGACTTGCCACATCTCCTGCAGCTGGATCTTTTACCTGATTTTTGTTTCACCTGTCTACTTTGTCTGAGCTGAGATCTACTGTCACCTCTTTCTGTAGTCTTTCTAACTGCACCTTGTTTGTAACTTTCTTTTTGTACGGATTCTCTCTTCACCTCAGTATTGTTTTCATGCTGAGTTCTGCCTGTGACTGACGAACATTCTCACTCAGCCTGACCATAGCTTTCTCTAGTGTGAAGTTTGCCTGCAACAGAAGTCTCTCTGACAATTTGGCGTCTAGTAGCCTGATAACAATCCTGTTTCTAATGAACTCATCTCTCATACTTCCATATGCACAGTTGTCTGACAGGCCATACAATGCTGTGATGAAGTCATTTACACTTTAATTTGGCTCCTCTTTTCTGGAGTTGAACTTTGCCCTTGCATTTATTACATTTCGCTTTTCTGTGAAATATTCTTTGAATTTGTCCTGCACCATTTTATACTCCTTTTTCTGAGCACCTGTCAGTCCGAAACCACCCATAATGTCATCTGTTCTGTTCCCTATGCAGTTTATCAGTGTGCTTACTTGATGCCCTTCTGAAGCCTGAGTGAGATTACGTGTAGCTCTTAAACTCTCAAAGCATCAGAGCTATCTCTCAAAGTCCCCAGGTTAAGAAAAATCAAATGTCTCAGGGGGATGGGACTTTATTAGGTTGGTAGATGTAGGTACTGCAAGTATTTGCTCCATTTTCCTGTTAGTTTATTTGTTATTTTATTAAATTGGGCTAGAAACAGCTTATTTTTTCTCCTTGAGAGTTTGACTGAATTCCCTGACTTCTCTGCTGTGTCTGTGTTTCTCTGCACTTCCCCAGGCTAGTGGCCCACAGATTATTACAATGTATCCACTTTTGGGTGTGGCCTGAAGGTACTGCCTAACAACCCTAGTCAGTTCCCAGCTCAGCCTGATGGTGCACACAATTACCGAACTAAACCTCTGAATATTTTTCATAGATACATACAAGCAAGAACTGACAAACTGTAAATTCCTTCTTGTTGGAAATATCACTTGGTCTGCATTACCAATTCAATGAAGATCAAACACTTCTGACATCATGTTGTGTTCGATATTGAGGAACAGTACGGAGCACACCAGGAAGATAGCATGCAGGATATTCAACTGAGTTTAACTGATGAAGCAGCTTGTACAGTATGTGAACTCCTCCCATGTGAGAGTGGCTAACTGAGTGGCATAGGAATCCGATTAAATACCACTACACTTATCACCACCCCTCTAGTGAACCACTCTGTGCCAAAGACCTGGTCACGCTGGCTTTCCCCTGCTAAATCAAACCTTCTAGTTGTATCCAAAGCAGTATAATTGTTGAAGGGATAGCCACAGGGGTACTCTGCACTATATGCCTATTCTCTTACCCTCTTCTCACAGCTACCTGCCTTCTGCAAACAAGGTGAGACTACCTCCTGTTAGCTTCTATCTGCCACCACCTCACTTTGCCGAAGGTCATCCAAAGGCTCCTTTAAGGATACCAACTCAGCTCCGGATAGTTTAATCTCTCCTTGTATTGTATGTATCGACCTTGGTTGTGGTTTTACCTCTGTAAGTCTCTACATCTAACAATGGTGTTCTTTTTTGTATCAAATTAGATAGAGAGCACTGTGCAAGAACACATGCTCCCAGAAACTAGTCTCAATCTTGTAAAAACAGTATGGAAGAAACAAATGGAAACTCTTGTTTCCATTTCCTTCTTGTTGGAAACTCAAACAAAATTTGCAAGAGGAACTGGAGAACAGAGGTTACATTGCATATTGCATGTCATTCAGTACTGAATATTTTGTGTGCAGATGGAACTACTTAAGTCACAAAGCAGCCACTTTTATCTCATGTTTCCCATTTTAGGCCGAAATAACTCATGCCATTTTAACTGTTTGAAGAAGTATGTGGGAGACTAGATATCATTTTAGTTGAGGGTCTTCTCGGTTCAGTATGTACCACTGGCATTCGTTGTCATGATGGGTATTGGCAATGTTTATATTATTTGATATGTAAATCAGTTAACAGCAGGCCCATGCTGGAACAAAACAGAGGGGATTTGCTTCACACAAAAACTGGGATTTACCCTTCAGGTCTATAAACATTTGTAATAGCAACAGTCGTTTTAAAGAGAGAGCACATGTGACACATTGATATTTCTTTGGGATTTTGTTGATTGCCAGTAGAGGGAACCATTCGTAAAAATGCAGCACCAGCTACAAGAGTGCATTTCAACAACCTGAGGAATGAATTCATTCTTGAAAAGGTAGGGCCTGAGATTTACCAGTTGAAGCAGGGTCTAATTATAAGTAAACAGATTTCAGTGGTAAAATAGATGTATTATGTGACCTTTCAGCAGACAAAATATAAATGAGAAGATAAAATACTAATTAAATTCAAGATAATTGCTGTAATTAAAATATATTTAATTTTAACTTAAAGTATATATTATTAAAATATATGAAAAGGTGGCTTACCTTTAAAAGTTGCAACATGCCTTTGAAGCTTTACATTAAATTTTACGTACTTTCATTCCCTGCCCCATGCTCTCCTTATTAGCAGTTTGGCCAAGCAAGTCCAGTGTTTGGCATTCCTTCAGCATTTTTCTTCAGTTGAAAAATCTATTGTAGATCCACATCCAAATTCTTGAACTCCACATTACCAATACAAAGATCCATGTTCTCATTAATTTATCCATTCACAAGATGTGGCTGTGGTTGAGGCAGCCAAGCTGGTCCATGCAACTTTTGTTGGAAGAAATGCAAAGTCATATCTGGATACTGCGCAGCCAAATATTTTGCGGAAAGCATGGACTAATTAAATTTGCTACTGCTGCAGGCTGCAGCTCAACAACATGAAAATCAGCAATAATTGATAACAGCAGTAATTGATAACAGTAAGGCAGATGGAAAATGTTTAATGTATTCCTGACACAAATGGCATTCAGTTAATCCCTTGATGTTGTCTGTCATAGCACCAGTTTGCAACCATGGATAATTTTAAACAGCATCTGTCTCTACTGCAAACCATTCCTATGCCTTTAATTAATACTTCCAAAGAAATTGTACCCATAATTTTGTGAGGCACATGAAAATATTAAAATGATTGTTTGAATCTTATCAAGCTATTACTGTTGGTATTTCAATGCACTTTTTAAATGTAAAGCATTGTGACTTCTAAGGGTTCAAATTCAATTACTAGTCCTGTCAAGGCCAGGATATGAATGAAAATAGATTTTTCTTCTGCTGGTAAGGAACACCAAAGCTTTGAAGATAAGGGTACAGTTCTGATTCTGGATTTAAAACTGATAGAACTAATTTCAAATTAAGAAAGACAACGGAGTTACACAAAAAAAAACTACCTGGAGTGTAAAATAATCAAATACTCAGATATAAGAAACAAAATGCTGCAGCATTTAGAATTATCAGTCATAGCTAAATTTGCAAGCAAGTGTTCGAACCACCACTGCCGCTGGCATCTCACTGCTCATCATAGAACGAAGATGCTTCTTTTCAAAAGTAAAAATGTAATTTAGCCCAATGTTGCTTAGATTGGTTGCTTCACAGGGTGAATTGATTCTTTATAATACTTCAAAAGTCCAGAGTTAAATTGACCTAATAATATAAAGAAACATAGCTTAATTTTGAAACATTTTGGCACATTGTAGTTGTTTTCAGTACATTAATACAAATTTGTTATTGACTTAATTCTTCATAACCTGTTGTCTCTGATAATGCTTGAAGGCTAACAATTACTGATTTCTTTAATCAATTTATTTATCAAATTATTTGAATAGATTTGGAAAAAAAATCCAATAAAGTCTAAAGCTTTTGATTGTGTAATTAACACAGCTTCAGTAGTTACCATCCAGTTACTCACTCTGTCAGAAACTGCCTCCGCTACCAGTGGCCAAGAACGATCATTCTACTTTGACATCATCAGTCACCTTAGAACCTACAGGAGTGTAGTCGAACTGAGTCACCCTCAACTGGGTGGGGGCTGGAATACTGGGAAAGCTATCTAAGGACAGACAGTTATGTTATTCTTTGGCACAAAGCAATCAAAAAATGATGACAGGATAGAAAAACAGAATTAAAGTGAAGGTCAGCAAAGATGTGATCCAATGGAGGAGTCAATATGAGGGAACCCATTGCCCCATCCTGATCTTGTATCCTCTGAAAAGCTGAAAATTAAGGGAATTTCAAATATCTTGCAGAAAATATACACTTTTCAGAATGGAAACAGTGACTCCGATGTGTAGTTTAACATTTAAAAAAAAATACTATTTTCTTTTTTCTTTCTATTTATGCGTCACTGGTTAGATGGCCCAAAAAGTCTGGATGTTAAAACTTCCTGTCATATGTGATTTCTAGTCATTCTCCTCCACTACACTGAATAATATCTATTATTATTAATCCACTCCTCCCTCATTTTTTTTATTTGACTTTTATTTTAATGTTCCATTTCTCTACTATGAGAAGTCTATCTTCATTCTGTGGAGTTTAATACCAAAGTATTAGAACTTCCTTCATCACCCAGAGCACCATTTTGAAAGATTTGGCCCTTCATATTGTTTTTTTTTTCATTGTTATAAAATCTGATTTCACTTGTTAAAAAATAATATTCAATTCTCCACAGAACATTTTACATCCCCACATTTCAGAGTTTTCAGTATTTTCTTTCCATTTTCAGCAGCTTTTCCCAAAGCTAGGCTGATATCCATTCAAATTTTGTTAGGTATTTATATGATTTTTATGGTTCGAGCCAGTGCAGCTCTTATCTCTTCTAAAAATTCGCTTTTCTCTGGAACCAAAGATCCCAAATGACGTATTCTGTTGTTTGATCCAAAGCTCTCATCATTTATTTGTATATCTTTTCCAATTGATCCCTTGTTACACATCATTGCTTTTGTTTCCTCGCTGTTCACATTGAATGCAAAACAGTAACCTTTAATTTCTCGAATTGCTCCATCATTTAAATTATTTTTTTTCTTTTTCTAAATTTTTTGAATCTTGTGCAATCTATAATGAAAACTTTGTTGAGGTTTCATTCACCATTCTCACTGAATACATTGTACAGGTGCGTAAGAGAAAGCATCCTCAGCTTTTCAGGCCGAACTGTACTGTGAGTCCTTAGGGTATTGTCATGGCCACAGTCTGCTATCTAAGGATTCTTGAGATCTGATCGGGGGATGATGGGGTTTTATTGCTTGGGTGAATGATAGTTTAATATTCACTTATGTACAGAATATCTTCCTTGCGTGTACCAAGATTAGCTTTATTATGAAGATTGGTTCTTACTTTTGTACACCAAATTATTGTCCACTTGGATAAAAGAGCATTAAATTTGTCTTTTGATGTTTACTGGGGATCATCAGATTTTTGACAGATCCAGATGAAACTTGTGCTTTGAGCAGAATAGCTATTGGATCTATCTGAAATGAAATAGTGCTGTATATTTTATTTTCTGACAGTTTTGTTAGGAAGCCAAAGACCTTCTTTTAAGGTATTCATATGCTTGTTTGGTTGGCAGGGTGGAGATACATCTCTACCAAAGGAGGTGTCAGCACTCCTTCCCTCCATTAACCTGTAGGTCACCCTTGGTCAAAGTGTAGCACCTGCGTAGACCTCACCACCCTTGATCGAGGTATAGTGAAACCATGAGAGCAGATGGTGGATGTTTGTATGAGCATTTGGTGCATATCTCAAGTCCCGGTAATGCGACCACTGTTGCCAGGCAGGCAATCTCTAAAGAGTATTGATAATGGCTAGAGTCACCATCTTGTAAAGACACTGCCCAGAAGAAGACAATGGCAAACCACTTCCACAGAAAAAATTGACAATAACGATCATATAAGACCATGATTGCCCAAATCATATGACCCAGCACATAATGATGATGATGACATGTTTATAATTGAATGGAAAGGCTTATGTTGATATTCACCTCATTTAAACACATCTAGTGTTGTGGATCAAGGATGGGTTGCGTCATAAAGGTGATCTGTTCAATTGATGTCAGCTAGCAAGGCAAAAAATATGATGTGATCAACCGAACAATATTGGAATTATTCTTAATAGAGACAGAACTTCTTAGTGTGGTTTTGTAACATGCTTGTGATACGGAAGAAACATGACTGATAGCTTTGCAAATCCCTGTAAGCTTTATTTTTTAGAGAAATAATTATATCACTTCTCTTCAGTGCTAAAGCCACAATGTACCCCAGTGTTCAGTCTTAATCAATGCAACACCTACTCCTTTAAGCTCAGACTAATCTGATATTATTTAGTACAACTAACTGGTCCCAGACATTAATCATTTGTTTAGCTCTGCTCTCTTTCATCACTGGGCTGCATGCTTAGCATCTCTGATGTGATAATGCAGTGCTGTGAAATAATATCATGTGAAGACTTAACCATTGTTGCTTTATGATTGCCTTGCTATTGTCAAGCCAAATCTGAATGTTAAATTCAGAATATCAAAGTATTAATGGCATGCTAATTCCATGATTTTCTTGCACTGTATTCTGATAATAGTTCAGAGGTCTTTCAGACTTATGGTGTTATATAGAAAATAATTGATGAAGACATTATTTGATAGCAGAGCTTCCTTGATTTCTTGGCCAAAATCCTTCCCTTTAAGAACACATTATAACACAATTGACTGATCTTTCATAACTATTGTATGTGCTATTTCCCTGATGCAAAAATGCAACTATGTTTGCCTCAAGGCAATAGTCAGCTGCAATTAAAAAGAGAAGTGGTTTGACAGAATTTTAATTTAAACAACACTGCAGAAGTGAGTGGAAAATTAATTTTGAATTATGATCAAATCCTTTAAGGGCTTTTAAATGAAAAAAAAATCATCCACATAAAGATTTATAACCAATATATGGCACATTCATGCAGTCATGAATTTAATCATATCTTTAATTAGTGAAATTAAAATTAAGGAAGGATGATCGTTGGTTTAACTACTTCAGTATTTAGTTGACCTATTGATAATCTAATAGAAATTTCATCATATATGACCATGATTTTCTTCATTCAATTATCTACAAAGCAGCTGATCAAATTTCAGACATCTTGTGATAGAATGTAAAGCATAGAACAGTACAATACAGACACAGGCCCTATGGCCCATGATGTTTGTGTGGAATATAAAGCCAAATTAAACTAATTATTTCTGCATGCATATGATCCATATCCTTCCATTTTCTGGAAGTTCATGTGCCAATCTAAAAGCCTCTTGATTAGGACTATTGTATGTGGTTCTAATACCACTCCTGCAAAATGCATTCCAGGCATCTACCACTCATTTTCTGTGTAAAAGAAAACTTGCTTCACTAATCCCCTTTATAAACTTCCCTTACACTTTATAGCTGTGCTCACTAGTATTTGACATTTCTACCCTGAGAAAAAGATTCTGGCTGTATACCCTATGCCTCTTATAATTTTATAAACTTCTGTCAGATCTTCCCTCAGCCTCTGATATTCCAGAGAAAACCATCCAAGCCCCATCCTAGCCTCTCTTTAAGTTTAATACCCTTTAATCTGGGCAATGTTCTGATAAAACTTTTCTGCACACTCTCCAAAACTGCAACATCTTCCTGTAATGGAGTGGTCAGTAAAATATGCAGCAGCACTGCAAGTGCAGCCTATCCAAAGTTTTAGGCAAATACATTATGATTTCTTGACTCTACTGTTCTGTGTCCCTAGTAATAAAGGCATGCATAACATATGTCTCCTTTGCCACTCAATCTACCTGTGTTGCCTCTTTCAGGGAGCTATGGACTTGTACCTTAAGCTCCCTCTTTACATCAATACTGTTAAGGTCCAGCTCTGAACCGTACACTTCCCCCTAAAATGATCTATATCCTGCTATACCTTTTGATGACCTTCTTTGCTTTCTGCAACTCCACCAATTTTTGTGGTCATCTACAAACTGACACTAACCAACTCTTGTGCATTTTCGTCAAAGTCATTTATACATATGACAAACAACGGAGGTCCCAGTACCAACCCCTGTGGAGCATCAATGGACCCAGCCAAAGTAAAACTACCCTCTGTTTTTTTTTATGGGCAAGTCAATTCTGAAGAAAAGCCAGCAGATCACCGTGGGTGTCATGCATCTTATTATTTCTGATCAATCTACCATGACGGATCTTGTCAAACATCTTACTAATGTCCATGTAGACAATGTCCACTATGCTATCCTCATCAATCACCTTGATTACCTCCTCAGAAAAACTCGATCTAGTTTGCAAGTTATAACAAATCCCACATACATCTATTCCGACTGTTCCTAATTAGCCCATAGTCTTCCAAATATCAGTAAATCAAACCTTTAAGATTCCTCTCCAATAGCTTTCATATGGCTGACAGAGGCTTGCCAGCCTGTAATCTTCTGGATTATCTCTATTTTCAGAAGGAAAGATTGGCTATTCTCAATTCCTCCAGGGCTTTACCTGCAGATAGAGAAAATACAAAGATCTTTGTCATATAAGTTTGCTGTAAAACTCTACAGATTCTAGAAATGTCCCTGCAGATTGGATGGTAACAGTTAGGACCCCATTGTTTAAGAAAAGAGAGGGAGAGTATCAACCTCCAAGTCTGACATAGGTTTTAGGAAAATTTGCTGGAATCTAGTATAATATAAGATGTGATATTAAGACATTTCAAATCAGATGATGGAGCAAATTCAACAGGGATTTTGAAAGGCACATTATGTTTGACTAGCCTATTGGAGATGTTTGATTAAGGATATAGTAAAGTCAATGAAAGTGGATTACATTTTCAGAATACCTATGATAAGGATCTGTACAGGAGGTCGCAAATATTTTTTGAAGATAAAGAACTAGAAGTGATTTATCAGCATAGAATCTGATTAGGGTAGCATTGGTTAATGTCATCATCTTCACCATCATCATTATTATGTGCTATGTCGTATGACATGGACAATCATGGTCTTCCATCTGTCTTTAACCTGCCTTTCCATCTGTTGTCCTTGTTCTTTTCTCTATCCATGACCATGATTGTTCTAGGTAAATTTTTCTTTAGAAGTGGTTTGCCATTGCCTTCTTCTGGGCTGTGTCTTTACTAGATGGGTGACCCCAGCCATTATCAATACTCTTCAGAGACTGTCTGCCTGGTATCAGTAGTCACAAAACCAGCACTTGTGATATGCTCCAGCTGGCGATACGACCATCCACTACCTGCTCACATGGCTTCCTGTGACACTGATTGGGGGACCTAAGCAGATGCTATACCTGCCCAAGGGTGACCTGCAAGCTAGCAGTGGGAAGGAGTGCCTTATCCCTCTTTTGGTGGAAACATTTCTCTACTCCATCACCCAGCAAGTTAATAGGGAGTACAAATAAATGGTTTCTGGTGTTGGGCCTAAATCCTGGAACTCCCTCCCCCACAGCATTGTGGAATTGGTTCATCATAAGGACTGCAGCAATTCAAGGTAGTACCTCATTAAAAATTTTTGAAAAGCAATTGGAGATGGGCGATAAAAATTGTCCTTGTTACTGATTTTCATGGGAAAAATGTATCGAATCTAGCCTTTGCTAAATTGGTGCAATTTGGGCCAAACTGACTGAATTAGACAAAATATAAGGACATTTAAACTGGAAGAAGATATGCCTAAAGATACCCATGGTCTTGCTTTCTACGATTTCTTAACATGAATATGGATTATGTTTGTCTGATTCAGCCCTGCCCACTGGTGGGCATCCATGTCCATGTAGTACCAACAATCTTAAATGCCTTTGAAATATAAAAAATAGAACAGTAGACCACAGGATAGCCTCTTTGACCCACAATGTTGTCCCAAACTAATTAAACACATAATTAATCTAACCACCTTTCCCCATATATTGAAATATATCTCCCTTCTCTTCATTTTCATGTGTCTATCTAAAATTTCTTATATACTATGCTATCTTCCTCCACACCACTGCAATGCATTCTAAGTCCCCACCACCCTCTATGTCAAATGAAATCTGCCCCACACTTTTCCCTTATACTTTCCTCCTTTCACTTTAAATATTTGCCTTCAATCCCAGGAAAAAAGATACTGGCTGCACGCTCCATCTATCCCTCTCATAATCTCACAAACCTCTGTCAGATGTATAAACTTATATCCAATCTCCCCTCAGCCTCTGCCAATGTCAAGAAAACAGCCCCAGCTTGTCCAACCTCTCCTCACAGCACATGCCTGTTAACCTTGCAGCACCCTGGCAAACACCATCTCAACCCTTTCCACACCCTTCTTGTAATGGGGTAACCAGAATTGAATGCAATACTCTAAATGTGGCCTAATGCAAGTTTTATAAAGCTGTAATATAATTTCTCGTCTCTTGAACTTACAGCCTCAGCTAATGTAAGCAAGTCATCTTTATCACCTTATCAACCTGTTAGGAAGCTATGTGCCTGGACCCAAGAACTCTCTGTTTACCAATCTTATTAATAACTGCCATGAATTGTGCACTCTTTCTTTATATTGGATCTCCGAATGTGCAGCACCTCACGCTTTCCCAAACTAATGTGCCTGGGATGCTCCTATTCAAACATCTATTGGAGCATACGACAATGATGACAACTTTGAAACTCCATCTGCCACCGCTCTGTCCATATCAGCAATTAATCTATACCTTTCAGCGAGCTTCTATGCAAACCACAATGCCACCTGTCTTTGTGTTGATTGCAAACTTACTCACATCTTAAACATTTTCATACAAATCTATATACCAATTATGACAAACAGCAGAGTTCCCAGTACAGAACCCTGCAGATCTCTACTACTCACAGACCTCCACCCTGAATAAGACTCATCTACCACTACTCTCTGCTTTAGATCCTATCAGCCAAGTCACCATAGAAACCATGCATCTTAATGTTCCAGGTGAGTGTGAATTTCTTGAGTGCTTTACTAAAATTCACGTATTCAACATTTGCAGCTCTACCTTCACCAATCACCTTCAGCACCTACTCAAAATACTGAATCAGGTTAGTCAGACATGACTTGCCCAATGCAAATCCACACCCACTGTCCCTACTTGGATCATGCTTCTCCAAATGCTAATAAATCTTATCCCTAAGAACTCTCACCATCAGTTTCTCCATCACTGAAGTGAGACTCACTATTTCCAGGATTACCACTATTTCTCTACTCGAACAGAAGAATGTTATCTGACCACCTGACACTACAAGGGTGGTTTGCAATGATACAGAGATCTTAGTCAAGGCCACAGCAATCCTATCTCTCACCGCTCTCAATAACGTGAGGTATTCCACTTCGAGCTCTAGGGCATTAGCCACCAAATTCATCAGTGATTGTGAATGAAGCCATCATGATATTTTAGCTATTTGCAATTATTTAAAATTTGACTCCTTAGATGGAAGACTAAACCTTCAAAAATCCTTTGGCTTTTTCATTAAACCTATTCTTAGTCATCATGATAAAAATTCAACCAAGTCATACTGCTAAGCATTTTGAGGAATACCTTTCTATCAGGGAAAAACAAAATGATTGGAGCCTCTTAAGCCATTCAGTTGTGTTGATTTATGGAAGACTTGATGGCTTGTAATCATGCCAACTAATTTTAAAGTAAAATTAGACCTCAGCCTGACAGGAAAAATTTCCACTGTGGTTCAGGGCACTATTTCCCAGTGCCAGCACACTTTTCCTACATATTTCATAAATGCCCATTGTTGTTACTGTTTCATGCAGAACATTTTCATTTCCCTTGAGCAAGATTCTGAAATGGTAAACAAGCCAGGATTTAAATACAGTCCCCGTCACTAAAATTCAGCTATCATAATTGAAAAAAAAATCTATCCTAAATGAATCATACTGCAAAAAATTTTTTGTCAAAGAATAGGAAAGAAATAATAAATTCGTATTCATATAACACCTTTTCAAATCCTTGGGATGTCTCAAATCACTTCACATTGAATGCATTATTTTTGAAGTACAGTTATTTCTGATATCTATGCAGCAATATATTGCATTCATTATTTGAAGACACAAATACCTATCCATTTCTATCGAAATCAATGCATCAATCTGGCTACATAATATTAAAATGCGCATATATACATAGACACCTATCCATATCCAACCATGCACTGTACAAGTAGGCATATATTTGATAATTAATGTACTCCCTTGGTTTTACAAACAGTGATATTTCACCTAAATCAACATTTACCTCTATATTTTATTATTTAAGCTGTAATTAACAGTATTTGTTTAACTGTCACATGACAAAAAAAATTGTGAATCTCACAGCAATGAGAGCAAAATGGTATGCGTGGATTCTAGATATGTATTGGAATTAATGAAAGCTGCTTGTGGGTAAGGAATAGAGTTGCAGTACATTGAGCAGTATCGAAGGCTTGTGGTGCAGTTGGAGGATATATGGAAGTGATCCATGATTATATAAGAGGTTAGTAAACTGTTTGCAGTATTTGATCCAGCACCTTGGGGGTCAAAATTTTATCACTGGCTGCTAAAGCAGTTTGCAGCCTCTAGACCACAATGACTTTCAGACAACCTGCCTGCATCATCTTCAGTTACAGTGCACATCTCCTTTAAGAGATGTAGGCCAGCTTTAAGTAGTATTGGCCAGTTTTAAGTCATGTTATTCTGTCAGCACCCTTAGCCCCCTGCTTAGATGTGTAGCCAATTAACAGTGTAGTCAGTCTTGGCTGAAAGTAGCAATTATTTAAATGAGCAGATGGTACCAAGTTGGCAAATTGCTAGCATTGGAATTATCAGGGACATTACTCGTTCATTAGATCTCTTGACTCTTTGCTGAAAGCATGAAGGTGCTAGTACAAAGATCAAACTCCATTTTTATATCAGTGACAAGAAGGCATTATAATTCCCTGCATTTGTTACTTTTTTGCACCTTGTGGCATTTGATTGGCATTATTGCTGTTACCCTAGTATTAAGAGGCCAAGTTGCTAGCTTCATACTCACCCAGGCATGGATGGGAAGCATGCAAGGCAGCGGCCAAATTTGAACTCAGGACCATTTGAATGGAAGTACAGTGCTGATCCCACTACACCAGCTTACTAGTTCCTGCAGTGGTTAAAACATTTTCTCTACAAAATAAAACAGAAGAAGCTGCAACTACTCATTAGCATCAATGAAATGGCACCGGTACTCCTGGATGTTTCTAATCTGGATCCAGAGGACAGCTACCCTGTCCTGATTGCCTAATGTCTGTTAAGATCTTGACTAACATCATGCAGCACTGCACCATCTCCCCTGAGACTTTTGACAGTGCTATCATGTTCCCGACTTTGCCAGTTTCCCTGAGGTCACCGCTCATCTAAAACCATCACAGCCAAATCCAGAGGACCAACTGGGTCTCAACAGATCAAATGGTCACACTTGAGCTGTGACAGGGCCATGTGCAATGAAGTGATGGAAGAACCCCATTTCCAGAATTTCTCTGGAACTTTTGCAACCTGAAGCTGCCAAAGCTGTATTTTCTTAACATGCTTTAGAGAGCATATGACATTCAGAGAGATATACAAAAAATTAAAAATGATATAGCTACTTGAAGTTACCTCATTTTCAAAACTCAAAAACAACTCAGGTAGAAACCTAATGTACTTTCAAACAACTAAAATCTTTAAGCTGACCCCAGACGGTGTTTATAAAAAAACTGACATTCTTACATCCCTCCTACATAGCACCACAATCCCTATTAAAATCAAAGAACTTATGATTCTTGTTCCTTAGCCCTTGGAAGCAAAGTATCACTCCCTAACATCTGCGTTGGACAATTTACTCATACCTAGTTTCATTCAGCTCTAGTAACAGAGGCCATTGAATGTTCTGGCTCCAGATTCCAGTGAATTTGGGACTTCTGTGCTTGACTGTCATGCTTGGAATTGGATGAGGGGAAGGGGGTGGTGTTGGGTGGGATGCAGTGGTGAATGAAGGAATATCTGAGACTAGAGGCCATATAACAGGTGATGTAGGTGGTTCTGTCCAAAATGCTTGGCATTTTCAGACAAAGGTGAAATCATGTGAATCATGCATAGAAGCATTTTACTCACCATTAGTATATAGCTGCTGTACTTAAGTTTCTGTTTGAGCTAGCAGGATTCTGGATCATTGATTAGGAAATGGAATTTTGATTCCTATACATTTGGCTGAGGAATTTACAATCATATAATAAAGGGAAAAGGTGGCCTTAGCAATGGGAATCATAAAATTACAGAACTGTCATAAAGACATCTGTCTCATTTGCAATCCTTAACCCATCTGGCGTAGTTTTGATTACCGCCCCATCAAGATGGTTGCCTGTTATCTGCATTCTATGTTCAGGGGTAATGAGGGATCGAAAGTAAATGTGGGTATTGTCAAAACATCTGCATCTTATGAACATGTAAATAAACAAAAATCAGTTAACGAAGTGTTGTTTGAGCACTGGTTATCAAGATGAGATCTGCAAATTCTTTGAAAATATACCTTAAAACCCAATTGTACTTTCAGTCATTGGGAGAAATAGTTCTGTTCCAAGATCAATCATTTCTTCTTAATCGAATTGTTATAATGCCATTATTTAATTTAAAACCTCCAATGGCTACTTTATTAGGTACACATGTATACCTGCTCGTTAATGTAAATATTTAATCAGTCAATCATGTGGCAGCAATTCTATGCATAAAAGAATGTATACATGGTCAAGTGGTTCACTTGCTGTTCAGATCAAACATGAGATTGGGAAAGAAATGTGACCTAAGTGAGTCAGACTATGGTGGTGCCAAAAAGGATGTTTTTTGAGTATCTCAGAAACTGTTGGTCTCCTGCGATTTTCATTGCACAACACCTTCAAGAGTTTACAGAGAATGGTGTGAATGGTTTAAAAATAATCCAGTGAGTGACAGTTCTATGGGCAAAAACACCTTGTTAATGAGAAAGCTCAGAAGCGAATGGCCAGACTGGTTCAAGCTGACAACAACTCAAATAACCATGTGTTACAACAGTGGAAGATGCAGAAGAGCATCTCTGAACACACAGCAAGTCAAACCTTAAAGCGAGTGGCCTACAGCAGTGGAAGTCCACAGATATGCACTCAATGGCCACTTAATTAGGTACAGGAGGAATCTATACAGCTGGACAATCCACACCAGGAGTACGCGAAAAGAGCGACTTTTTAGTCAGGGCGGCAATCGAGATTTCAAAAGCAGATTTTTGCGGCAGTTCTTCTGATTTGAGGAGCAACCAATCAGCAAGTGGCATTCATTAGAAAGAGGGAGTATAAGTAATGCAGGTACAAGTGGAGCAGCCATCCTTGGAGAGGAGATTGTTTTGCAGTGTGCCAATCTTTAGAGAGGCTGTGGTTTATTAGGTTTAGGCAAAATTAAGCTTGGGTAGATTGTCTTATAAATTACTCCTTCTGTGTTCTTATTTGTTCATTCCTCTTCTATCAGTGCATAGTATATTGAGAATGGTTCCTGGGGCAGTATTTTGTACTGCATGTGGGGTGAGGGAAGTCTGGGAGACCTCCAATAGCCTCCCAGATAAACACATCTGCACTGGGTGTACCGAGCTGCAGGTCCTGAGAGAAGACATTAAGGAACTGGAGCTGCAGCTTGATGACCTCGACTCATAAGGGAAAATAAGTAGGAGATAGACTGGAGCTACAGGGAGGTAGTTACCCCTAGCTTGCAGGGGACAGGTAACTGGCTGACTGTCAGGAGAAGGAGGGTAAATGCACAGCCAATGCACAGTACACCTGTGGCCATTCCTTTTAACAATTTTATAATTTTAGATACTATTGAGAGGGACAACCTACCAGGGGGAGCCACAGTAACCGTGTCTCTGGCACTGAGTCTGGTGCTGTGGCTCAGAAGAGCAGAGAGGTGAAGAGAATTTCAGTGTTGACAGGGAATTCCTTAGTCGGAGGAACAGAGGCAAGGTTCTGCGGGTGCGATAGAGACACCCAGATGGTATATTTCCTCCCTGGTGCCAGGATCAGGGATGTTTCAGATTGTGTCCATAGCATTCTCAAGGGTGAAGGTCACCAGCCAGAGCCTTGGCACATATTGGGATCTTGGTAGAAACCTGAGAAAGAAGACCTCCAAGGCAGTAATCTTGTGTGCTTACCATTGAGGGTAAGAATAGGATAATTTGGAAGGTGAGTGCATGGCTAAGGAACTGGTGCAGGGTGCAGGAGTTCAGATTTATAGATCATTAGGCTCTCTTCTGGGGAAGGTATAACCTATACAAAAGGGATGGGTTACACCTGAACACAAGGGGGTCCAATATCCTTGTGAGTAGGTTGGCTTCAGTTGTTCAGGGGAGATTAAACTAAATTAGCAGGGGGATGGGAACTGGAGTGATAGTGCTGACGATGAAGCAGTTGGGTTTCAAACAGCGGAGATGTGTAGTGAGACTCCCAGCAATGAGAGGCTGAAGATAGGACAAAAGTAGATTCAACAGGATGAGTTGTAATGTAAAACATGGTCAAAATTAAAAAGGGAGAATACAGGACTACAGGTGTTATATTTGAATGTTATATTAGAGCAGCTTGTTGTTGAACCCACTAGGGGATCATTATTCTGGATTGGGTGTCATAGAATGAACTTGAATTGATTAGAGAGCTTGAGGTAAAAGAACCCTTAGGGGTAAGTGACCATAATACATTCACATTCACCCTGAAATTTGAAAAGGAGAAGCTTAAGTCAGATGTATCAGTATTACAGTGGAGTAAAGGATATTACAAAGGCATGTTGGCCAGAATTGATTAGAAAAAGAACACTGGCAGGGATGACGGCAGAGCAACAATGGCTGGAATTTCTGGAAGCAATTGGATAGCACAGAATATACACACCCCAAAGAGAGAGAAGTATTCTAAAAGCAGGACGACACAACCATGGCTAACAAGAGAATTCAAAGCCAACATAAAAGCTTAAAAGAGGGCATATAATATCGCAAAAGTTAGTGGGAAGTCAGAGGATTGGGAAGTTTTTAACCGAAGAGAAGGCAACTAAAATGTCTTTAAGAAGGTAAAGATGGAATATGAAAGTAGGCAAGCCAATAATATTAAAGAGGATACGAAAAGATACTTCCGATACATAAAGTATAAAAGAGAGGTGACAATGGATAGTAGACTGCTGGAAAAAGATGCTGGAGAGGTAGTAACAGGGGAGGAGGAAATGGCAGATGGATTGAATAAGTATTTTTCATCTTTCTTCACTGAGGAAGACTAGCAGTATTTTGGAAGTTCTGGGTGTCAGGAATCATAAAGTGTGTGAAGTTGCTATTACTAGGAAGATGGTATTTGGGAAACTAAAAGTCTGAAGTTGGTATGTCACCTGGACCAATGGTGTATACCCCAGGGTTCTGAAAGAGATTGTGGAGGCATTAGTAATGATCTTTCATGAATCACTAGATTCTGGAATGGTTCCAGAAGACTGGAAAATTGCAAATGTCTCTCCACTCTTCAAGAAGGGAGAGAGGCAGAAGAAAAGAAATTATAGGCCAGATAATCTGACTTCAGTTTTTGGAAAGTTGTTGGAGTCGATTGTTCGGGATACTTGGAGGCACATAATAGAATAGGTCATAGTCAGCATGGTTTTCTCAAGGGAAGATCTTGCCTGACAAATCTGTTGGAATTCTTTGAAGAAATAACAAGCAGGATAGATGAACAAGATTTGGTTGATGTTGTACTTAGATTTTCAAATTGTCTTTAATAAGGTGCTGCACTTGAGTGTGCTTAACCTTTTATGAACCCATGATAATACAAGAAAGATTCTAGTATGGATAAAGCAGTAGCTGATTGCCAGAAGGCAAAGAGTAGGATTAAAGGGAGCTTTTTCTGGTTGGGTGCCAGTGACTAGTGGTGTTCCACAGGGGCCGTGTTGGGACTGATTTTCACATTATATGTCAATGATTTGGATATTAGAATTGATGGCTTTGTTGCAAAGTTTGCAGACAAGACAGAGGTAGATGGAGAGGCCGGTAGTTTTGAAGCTACAGGACTTTGCCAGATTAGGAGAAAAGGCAAAGAAGCGGCAGATGAAATACAGTATCAGGAAGTGTATGGTCATACACTTTGGTAGAAGAAATGATAGGATTAACTATTTTCTAAAAGGAGCAAAAATATAAAAATCTGGTGTGCAAGGGAATTTCGGAGTAATGCAGAATTCTCTAAAGGTTGATTTGCAGGTTGAGTCTGTATTGAGGAAGGCAAATAGATTTTATAGACAATAGACAATAGACAGTAGGTGCAGGAGTAGGCCATTCAACCCTTCTAGCCAGCACCGCTATTCACTGTGATCATGGCTGATCATACACAATCAGTACCCCGTTCATGCCCTCTCCCCATATCCTTTGACCCCACTATCTATAAGAACTCTATCTAACTCTCTCTTGAATGCATCCAGAGACTTGGCCTCCACTGCCTTCTGGGGCAGAGCATTCCACTTATCCACCACTCTCTGGGTGACGAAGTTTTTCCGCATCTCTGTTCTAAATGGCCTACCCCTTATTCTTAAACTGTGGCCTCTAGTTCTGGACTCACCCATCAGCGGGAACATGCTTCCTGCCTCCAGTGTGTCCAATCCCTTAATAATCTTATATGATTCAATCAGATCCCGTCTCATCCTTCTAAATTCCAGTGTATTCAAGCACAGTCGCTCCAATCTTTCAACATATGACAGTCCCGCCATTCCAGGAATTAACCTTGTGAACCTACACTGCACTCCCTCAATAGCAAGAATGTCTTTCCTCAAATTTGGAGACCAAAACTGCACACAATACTCCAGGTGGGGTCTCACCGGGGCCCTGTACAGCTGCAGAAGGACCTCTTTACTCCTATATGCAATTCCCCTTGTTATAAAAGCCAGCATGCCATTAACTTTCTTCACTGCCTGCTGTACCTGCATGCTTGCTTTCATTGACTGATGTACAAGAACACCTTGATCTCATTGTACTTCCCCTTTTCCTAACTTTCCATTCAGATAGTAATCTGCCTTCCTGTTCTTGTCACCAAAGTGGATAACCTCACATTTATCCACATTAAACTGCATCTGCCATACATTTGCCCACTCACCCAACCTGTCCAAGTCACCCTGCATTCTCATAACATCCTCCTGACATTTCATATTTTTACACTCATTTCAAGAGGACTAGATAACAAAAGCAAGGATATAATGTTGAGACTTTATAAAGCACTGGTGTGGCCTCACTTGGAGTATTGTGAACAGTTTTGGGCCCCTTATCTTAGAAAGGTTGAACAAATACTGGACAGGGTTCAAAGGATGTTTATGAAAGTGATTCCTGGATTAAAAGGCTTGTCATGTGAAAACTGTTTGAGGGCTCTGGGCCTGTATTCACTGGAGTTCAAATGAATGAGGCAAAACACTCATTGAAACCAATTGAATTAAAGGGCTTGATGGAGTGGATGTGGAGAGGATGTTTCCTGTGGTTAGGAGAGTTTAAAACCAGATGACACAGCCTTAGAGTAGATCAGCTTCCTTTTACAATACAGGTAAAGAGGAATCTCTTTAACCAGCCAGAACTGATTCAGTGAAACTCATTGCCATAGGCAGCTGCGTAGGCCAAGTCTTTTAATATATTTAGGTCAGAGGTTGATAAATTCTTGATTAATTAGGGCTCAAAAGGGATATAGGGAGAAGGTAAGAGATTGGGGCTGAGAGGAAAAATGGATCAACTATGACAAAATGGTGGAACAGACTTGATGGGCCAAAATAGCCTAATTCTGCTCCTATATCTTATGACCTGATAGTCTTATATAGTATGTTATTCAGTACATGCCCTAGTAATCTTCTTTATCTTTATCACATTCTATTTTCCAACTTTTATCACCTTCAGGGTCACACTTGCATAACTATATGATTCCTAACTAATATGCAATATACTGTAGATTGGACAAGAATTTCCAGTAGCACAAAACACCATGGGCAATGATAAAAGTTCACAAATAAAATCACCTAAGCAGTTTTTAATTTCTTCAGTTCTCAGCTTATTTTATAAAGCAGAGTTCAAGTCCAGAAACAAAATGCAAGTTGCTCTAGTTACTTTATTCCTACAAACTCAGGATACTTTCTCCAGTTCCATTGCTTATTCCTTCTTCAGTCATCCCATGGTTTTCTTGACAAGGCATGTGGATGAATGGCCTCAGCATCTCTCCGTCAAGCATCACACTCAGAATGAAAACATCTCCAGCTGCTAAAATGTGAGTAACTCAAGGAGCAGAGCCAAGGGAGATTGGAACGATAGTTAAGAATGTGTCAAAGATATACTGTAGCTTCTGAGAATATCTTTTAAGATATAGAAGAAGGTAGAAGTAGAGAGTATGTCTAAACCAGGTGAAGGTTTTGCCTTTAATAAGTATGTATTTTCAGAAGGCCATATTCATCAGTGTACTTGATAACTTGATATTTTTTGTCCATAAATTGCTTTTTTGGGGGGAATATTAATGCGTGGATGTTGTCATTCGTGTGCACCCAGTTTGGGCCTGTATGTATGCATGCAGCTGAGGCTTCCACACAACTGTCCACAGACTTGATCTGGGAAATGCTGACCAAATATTAGGGGCACATGCACATGTTGGTAGGATGTACACATGCATCAATGGGGCATCCTACTTTGTATCCTGAAAAGCCCCAGTATGTGATTCTTTAATCTTTCAATGGGATGACTGTAAATATAATGGGAACACAATGAATGCACCGAAATTATGGAAAATTTACAAAAACTTCACTTGGTTAGCATTAGAAATTCTTCTGCTGATGCGTGTGCCAAGTACACAACAAAATAACATACATACATTGAGCTCCACTTCTGAAGTTTGAATCCACCGTATTAGTTAATGCATGTTAAACTGGTAAATTAAAGATGTAGGAGAGAACAGCAAAAGAATGGTGACTTAATAAACAAAAGATACTACCATAAAATACTTTCCAGGAGAATAAGCAATAACAAGGGAAAAATATCCCCTTCTTGGACTAATTTTAATGGTTTTATAATCTTGCATTCTCTTTTGAAAGGCAGTAATAATTTCCTTGGAGCATGATTCATGCTGAGTGATTTTTCTTCCTATCCCCCAGAGAGGGCACTGAAGTATGTATTTTAATAAAGCAATTAGTAATTATTTAAAAGATACCAGCTGATGCTTAAAGGAGCACGTTTCGATGAGAAATTGTGCTATGTCATTTTAAGAGTAATTTAAGAGTTCTTTGCTTTTCAAATGAAAACTCAAATGATGGAGTAAAAGTGTAATTGGAGAATAATTGTATAATTTTTTGAATCGGGTAATCCACTCAAATTCAGCAATATTTTCGGCCTCCACATCTTTGAATGTTCTTATGAGACAGTACTTGAGAATGTTCACACATAATCCTGTTAATAGTTAAGCCAGGATAACAAATGGACGCTGGTTTACGTACTTTACACATCACCTTCTGTCTGAAATATTAAAAGAAAAGATACTTAATAATGTTATGTCTTAGTAAAGGATAACAATGATGCTACTATTGTAGAAATTCATTTGGTTCATAAACATCCCTTCACTAAGGAAATTTGCCATCCTAACTAATCTAACCTATATATGATTACAGAGCCAAATTGCATTGTCTCTTAGAAGCCTCTTCAGAGCAACTAGTGCTGAACAATAAAATCTGTCATTGAAGTAGTGATGTCCACATCAAGTGAATACAATAGTGCAAAGATTCACTCAAAATAGCTGTAAAAAGCTCCATGGGCTTACGTTCATGCTTTATTTGCAAACAAAATTAAAAGGACAATAAAAAAAAATAGCATTTCAAATCAATGTTTCAGGATTACTATCTCATCATGCTTTGATATTCTTGGAATAATTTCACATAATTGACTGCTTCTTCTAGGCCACCTAATTAAAGCTGATGCAGTAGGTGAGAATACAGTATTTTTTTTGCTGATGGGTGCGTTAAAGTGATCAGGTGCATTTTTATTTGCACGGGAAACAGAAAATGCTGGAAATATTCAGCAGGCCAGGCTGTATCTGTGGACAGATAAAGGAAATTACCTCTTCTATCATTATCTTGCACTAATTACAAGATCATAGGTCACAAGTGAGGGGATACACTTACAAGATAAGGGGACAGTCACCGAAAACTGAGGTACTTAGAAATTTCTTCTCTCAGGGTGTAGTGACTGTGGAATAGCCACTAAGCAGCATGATAGCCTAACAATTAGCGCCACACTAGTACAGCTCAGGGCATCGAATTTCAGAGTTCAATACCAGCATCCTCTATAAGGAGACTCTGTACGTTTGCCTCACGGAATGAGTGGGTTTTCTCTAGGTGCTCCGGTTTCCTCCCATGGTCCGAAGATGTACTGGCTAGCTTAATTGGTCCCATGATTAGGTTAGGGATTAAATCGGGGTTGCTGGGGGTTCTGGGAGGTGCAGCTTGAATGCTGATGGGATCTATTCCACACTTTCTAAGTAAATAAGTAAATACATAAATAAGTAAATATTCTGTTCTGGAGGGATCGAGGTGGTAGTGGAGGCCAGATGATTGGTTATATTTAAGTTAGAGATTGAAAAATGTTTGAAAGATCAAGGAACTGAGGGTCATGGGTAATGGGAACAGAAGAGGAACTGAGGCCAGCAATGATGAAAAATGATCATGTTGTGTAGCAGGCAGGCATGGGCCTAAGTGACCTACTATTCATCTTCTTGTGTATCTGGTTGGACAACTGACTTGATCAGTTTTCCACCTGTTGACTTACACTGCACTACTCATGTCTGTGTAGAGCAGTGGGACCCAATTTCAGATTCCTTCTCCAGAGTGCATTTTTGAATGTAGATCCGCCACACAGGTATACAATATTCTATCAAAATCCTTCTCCTAGCCCAAGCTGACCAGCTAGGTGTCCACCCCATCTCACACAATGGTTTCACAAAGCAGCATAAATGTGCCTCCACTGAGTACTGCATAGGTCTAGTTTGAGTGGATCACCTGTTCCCACAACAGTCTTCATCCCATTGGAAACAACACAAACATGAGAAAATCTGCAGATACTAGAAATCCAAAGGAACACACACAAAATGCTGAAGGAATTCAGCAGGTCAGGCAATTTCTATGGAAAAGAGTAAACAGTCAACGTTTCAGACCAAGAGCCTTCTTTAGGGCTGGATATTTGACCCTGATTAATAGCACAGTTCCCTCTCCCAATTTTACCTCCTTCTAAAACCTCAAGAAGTCCTGGAACATTAAGCATCATTCCTGGCTCTATCTTTACCAAGTATCTGTAATGACCACATCATCATAATTCCATGTACTGATCCATGCTCAAAAGTCATCATCCTGAATACTCTTAGCATTAAAATACATACATTTCAACTCTTCCACCCCATTGTGTCTATTACTTTGTTTCTACCTGTTTTATTGGTCATGACATCTCCCTTCCTCTCAATTCCTCCATTTTAGGACCTGTTGCTCTGATTCAATTCTGCTAGCAAAATCTCCCAGCCAGAATATTGGTTCCCCTCCAGTTAATCCCTCTGGTAGAGATCACCACTACCCTAGAAGAGTTTCTACTGCTATTAACTTCGGGAGTCCTAGTGGAAACCTCCACACAGGAATGCAAGTGTGAAGTGTAAAAACTTTCTAAAGTGTAAACTGTAAAAGTTTCTCATCCAGGAACATAAAAAGCTACAAAATCATAGGAAGTGTCACTTGGATTCTTCATGCTCAGTCCCCACTCACAGAGATAAGCTCCAGGCCTGCTGAAAATAAAATGTTTTAATAGAGAAGGAAATGTGGGATTCAGCCTTCTATCCGGAGAGCTCCTCGCTCTTGTAGTTTTGGCCTTTAAGCTTCTCAAAAGTATTACAATCTTTATTATCACATATTTTACAAGTGAAAGGATCAGATATAGAAGTGAAGGTTGCATTATTTAAAAAAACCTTGCTGTTTCTCTAAATAAAATATTTGTTAAAATGTAGCTTAAAAAATGTTTTTCAGTGTGCCATCATTGCTATTACCAGTACTAGTGGATTATGTGACCACTTACCACAAAAACACTTCATTATTTATTGCTCTGACTCTTATTTTTTTCAATCTTATTTGATTATGCAATTTATGTAAATATTACTGCAGGCAAAGAATATAAATAAATATGACATTTTGTCACATTTCTGGTCATGCTGCAGTAAAACCAAGGCAGTAAAAATTAACAGTGATTATGAAATGAATGAATGTTAACGTAGCAGTTAAAGTGTACCTTTAAAGAATGACTTTTATGTGGTTGGTGATTTCAGGAAAGATACAGGCGAAGTCACAGAGTTCAAAATGGGACGGATGGTTACAGCATAGAAAAAGTGCTGGAGGGACTCAACAAGTCAGGCAGCATCTACTGACAAAAATAAACAGTCACCGTTTCAGGCCGAGGCCAGTAATCTCAGCCAGTGTCAACTGTGCATTCCTGTTCATAGATGCAGCCTGACCAGCTGAGTTCCTCCAGCATTATGTGTGTGCTGCTCCAGGATCTGCAGAATCTCCTGTGTTTATGGTTATAGCATATCATGGGGGGGTCAAATAGTGTCCTGATAAGGAACAGATGGGACGGAGTAGATTGTTGGACCAAGGTGGCTTTCATTTCTGGCGGGGCGCCAAAGTCGGCAATAGCCAATCAGTTGCCTGTTGTAAGATAATAGGTTGCCTCCTCTCCTATCACTAAGTAAAGGATGGCAAGCCAATTCAAATGAATAAAGTTGCAATATTTGAACAGCCATTCTCACTGTAAAGCAGAGGGGCCTGATAGAGAGTACCCCATTAATTCCCAACCCCACTAGGCTCAATCCTGAACTCAGCATTAAATCTGGTTGAGATAAACCTGCTTAGCCCACCCCAACCTGTTGCAAATCTACAACATATAGATGTGAAACTTCTGACTATTGAGGAAATTCATCATGACCCTCGTCTACAAGCAGAAGGGGAAGAAGACAGACATTGAGAATTGGCAGCCTTCTTTATTGTGAAATGTACTTACCATGCTAGTGTATAAGGTCACCTCCCATGGAATTAAGCCTCCCCTACAAAATGCTGGAGGAACTCAGCAGGCCAGGCAGCATCTATGGAAAAGAGTTAGCAGTCAACATCTCGGGTTGAGATCCTTCATCAGGGCTGCGGGAGAGTACTAAAACAGAGCAGAGTAAATTATAAGAGCATTAGGCAGGAACTAGTGAGAATTAATTGGGAACATCTGTTTTGCACATGTCCCCATCTGACATGGAGAATGTTTAAAGATGAACTGTACAGAGTATGGGTGAACTGTGGTACAGTTGGAAGGAAGGAGAATGATGTTAAGGTAAGAGAACCCTGGATGTCGAGAGCTGTAGTAAATTTTGTCAAGGAGGAGGAGGAAATGTACAGTTTAGGAAGCTAAAAAATCAAATGTCACTCTTGGAGATTATCAAGAAGCCAGTACGGAACTCAATAACAGAATTAGGAGGAGCTAAGAAAAGTGGTTGACAGGTAGGATTAAAGAGAATCCCAACGTGTTATACACAGACATCAAGAGCAAAAGGATAACTAGGGAACAATTAGAGCCACTCAAAGATAAAAGATGGAACTTATGCTTGGAGCTAGAAGATGTGGGCGAGGGTGAGGTCCTAAGAAGGACATGGATCAGTGTGGAATGTACTAATATGCTCCAGCATTTTGAGATAAAGAAGCAGGTTGTATTGAGTTCCTGAAAGAACAGATTAAAATTGCACATTTCCCTCTCTATTAAACATTTTATTCTCAGCAAAGTCTCTTACCACTCAAGATAGCATATCTAAGTTTTGTACCTATTTCTAGTATAATTATTTGAGTTGTGATATTGCAACTTGACTCAGCATATGAACAGTAACCAGTAGATACTCATCCTTGGTGCAATGAAATGACTATTCTCTTATGCAGTGGAGTTGTGTAGTTACACGTGACAGATGAGAATGTACAATGTTATTAATTATATTTCTGTGAATGCAATTCAGTGAAAGAAGCTTCATGTTACTTCTTGATATTTATCAAAGCCCACATTTTTTTCTGTGATCGAATCATCTGCTCATAACAGTCTGATTTACAGGCCTGGGTGATGGGGTGGAGCAATGGTTGTGAAATAGCCTGGAGGCCATGTGAGTCCAATTGACAACCTTGGGGAAAAGCGTTTCAAATGCTAACCCTGTGCAGCTAAGCCTATTTGTGCAGAGGATTGCTGCACATTCTGGACCCCAAGCTCTGCTGTAAAGCCACTTTGCTTCCCTCTGAAGTTATGCTTGTCATAGTTCTGCTAACGGGATCTCCAATCTCTCTACAAAAGAAGGTCAACTAAGAGGCTGCCAACTTTGCTCTTGTATAAAGTACTAACTTATCACACTATCATGTGTTAATGCCCATCTCTCAACTTGCCATAGTAAAACAATGACACTTGGTTATTGGTGCATGCTCAGTTTCTTAAATTTTAACCCCTGTCTCCTGCACCTGGAACAGCAATATTACTCACTTCATGTGAGATTTTGATATATGAGAAATAAACACAGAAAATGGTCATGTGTAATCTGGAATATCACTCTCATGTTGGACCCAGAGCGATGTTTGAAAAAGCAGCCAGCTTTCAGTGGGAGACTTTGATTGACAGTGGCACAGATGCAGTAGGAGCATTCCTACACAGGTCTGGAGTGGAGCTTGAAACACCCAGTCTCCATAAGAGAGAGGTACCATCTAGTGTAGCGGTCATCGTGGGCGTGGACTGAGTCAGAGTCATAAACTTTGGCGAGAACCGGTGGCAGCATGTTAAGTAGGTAAGTTTATTTCTTATTCCGTTTTCTTATTTAACTCTTGAAAGAATAGGAGGTATGTCTGCAGGGTCAGAGTTCAGTTCTGGGTGTCAGATGTTGGATTACCAGGAGACCTCCAGCCTTTCCGATGGCCACATCTGCACCAGGTGCATTGAGATCCATAGACACGACATTAGTGAACTGGAACTGCAGGTCGATGATTTTTGGCATGTTAGGGAAAGTGAGCAGGTGACAGAAAGGAGCTACAGGGAAATAGTGACCCCAGGGCTATAGGAGACAGTTAAATGGGTGATTGTTAAGAGCAGGAAGAGAAAATGTCAGATAGTTTGGAGCACCCCTGTAGCCATCCCCCTCAACAAGAAGGACTCCATTTTAAGTACTATTAGAGGAGAAAAGCATTTGTCAGCTGGTGTCTGTCACCTTCTGAGAAAAACTATCCCATGCACAAGTTGAAGTTCCTGGCATTGAAATGGGCTGTAGTGGATAAGTTGAGTGACTACCTCTACGGTGCCAAGTCTGAGGTGAGGACGGACAACAATCCCCTAACTTATATCCTGACCTTGGCGAAATTGGATGCCACAGGCCATTGTTAGTTGGCGGCATTGTCTGCCTATGATTTCAGCCTGAAGTACTGGCCAGGAAGGAAGAACATTTATGTTAATGCTTTGTCCCAACCTGCGCATGAAGTGCTGCTCAGGGATGAAGAGTGGGAGAGCATTCCTGCCCCAGGGATGAAAGCCATGTGCCAGTTTTCCATCACAGTGAAGGCAGATGGAAAGCAAGATCAGAATCGAGCAGTAGATCAATTGGGAGCTTCCAATGACATTATTCCACAAGCTTACTGTAACATAACTGCTCTGAAGACAAACCAGTTACCAGAATTAAGTCCTGGGGAAGTGGCAGCTACTCAGCAAGATGACCCGGGCATCGCACCATTTGGTCAGCAGTCGAAAAGGGAGACATGGCCCAAGCGGAGAGGACAATATGCACAGTGGTGTCTCTATTAATGAGGGAATGGCCCAGATTGGGGTTGAGGAACCAAACCCTATACTGGGTCATCTCGCCTCTGGACCGGCCTTGGCGTTCCCAGCTGATTTTTCTCTAAAGTATCAGAGCATTATGATGAATTCACTTCATAATGATTCTGGCTATTTGGGGGTTGAAAGGACCTATGCATTGCTCAGTGATCGGTTTTATTGGCTCTGAATGAAACCAGAGGTCAAAGAGTACTGCAAGTCATGCATTCGATGTGTATCGAGGAAGATGCAGCCTATGATGGCCGGTCCGTTGTCCCACTTGCAGAGTGTGGCGTCTATGTGCTATGGGAGAAGTAGTTAATTTATTATGGCCTCCCCAGATGGATACATAGTGATCAGGGATGATCAGGGATGGGATTTTCAGAGTTGGCTCATTCATGAGTTACTGAGCATGCTTGAAGTTGAGAAGTTGAAGACCATGCCTTATCACTCGCAGAGTGATCCCCAGCCCAAGGGGCTTAATTGAAACTTGCTAGATATGCTCAGAGCTTTGGAAATCAGCAAGACGAACAAGTGGAGTCAACATATTGGACATCTGGTTCACTGCTACAACTGTACATGAAATTAAGCTGCTGGGTACTCGCCATACCATCTCTTGTTTTAGCACGAGGCGAGGTTGCTGATCAACCTTTGTTTTGCAACTGGCGAGGAAGACCTACCACTGAAAACTTGTCTGAAGTATTGTCTGATATGAGAAGGGAGCTGAAAAAGGCTTATGAATTAGCTAAGGGATCAACTCATGCCAGGAGACCGAGTCCTCATAAGGAATCTGTGCTACCTGGGAAGCATAAGTTGACTGACAACTGGGCAGCTATGCCCTATGCAATGGAGAGTCATATGCCAAGTGTACCAGTTTTCTGGGCGAAGCCAAAGGATGGGAATGAGCCTGTCAAGATTCTCCATCAGAACCACCTTCTACCTCTGGGACAAGAGGTGCAAGTTGACCCAGAGCTCGACCTAGAACCTACATCTACTAAGAGGATTCTGCAGCAAGATGGAAAGATTGAAGGACCAACTGCAGGAAAGATTAGACTGGCCCCTGCCCCTGATTGGGATATGGACTTTGAGGATGAGGAAATGGGGGTATGGTTTGTGCTGCCTGTTGCTAATTCCCCATTGATTGTGGAAGAGATCCCCAACCTTTCTCATGCTGAGGCAGGTGAAATTGGGGAGACTATCTGTGGTCAAGCTGGGTTGCAGTGGGATCATGAAAGGAATGAAGCCAGACTCAGCCAAGTGGCAGAGGGATCTGAGTTGCAGGAGGGCATGAGTGATAGACTGGGGGAGCCCTCAAATGCCTACGAGATTGCTTTTTATAGCAGCTTGTGTTTGAGCCCACTCGGGGAAAGGTTATCTCAGATTGGGTGTTGTGTAATAAATCAAATTTTATTAGGGAGCTTAAGGTAAAGAAACCCTTAGGAGACAGTGATCATAATATGATTGAATTCATAGAGGGACAAGCAAAAATCACATGTATCAGTATCATAATGGAATAAAGGGAATTACAAAGGCATGGGAGAGCAGCTTGTCCAGGTGGATTGGAGGAGATATTGGCGGGAATGATGGCAGAACAGAAGTAGCTGAAGTTTCTGAGAATAGTTTACAAGGCATAGTATAGAGATGTCCCACAGAAGTTGTTCACAAATGGCAGGGTAGGCAACCATAGATGACGGGGGAAGTTAAGGACTGCATAAGAGCCAAGGAAAGGGCATATTATGTTGCAAGAGTGAGTGGCAATTTGGGATTGGGAAGTTTTTAAAATTAAAAAAGCCATAAGAAGGGAGAAGATGAAACATGAGGGCAAACTAGCCAATAATATAAAGCAGGATACTAAAAGTTTTCTCAGTTATATAAAGAGTGAAAGGGAGGTGAGAGTTGATATTGGACCACTTTAAAATGATACGGGTGAGGTAATAATGGGGGTTAAAGAAACATCGGGTGAACTTAATGAGTATTTTGCATCATTATTCACTGTAGAAGACACTAGCAATGTGCCAAAGGTCCATGAGTTTTAGGGAGCAGGATTGAGTACCATTTCTACTACAAAGGAAAAGATGCTAGGCATACTGAAAGGTCTTAAGGTGGATAAGTCACCTGGGCCAGATGGAATACATCCCAGAGTCCTGCGAGAGGTTGCTGAAGAGATAGTAGATGTATTGGTTATGATCTTCCCAGATTCACTTGACTCCATGGTTCCAGAGGACTGGAATTTTGAAAATGTCACTCCACTCTTAAAGAAGTAGGCCAGGCTAAAGAAAGGAAATTATAGGCCTGTTAGGTTAGCCTCGGTAGTTGGAATCCATTGTTAAGGATGAGGTTTTGGGGTACTTGGAAACTAATGATAAAATAATTCAAAATCAGCATGAATTCTGTTAAGGGAAATCTTGCCTGACAGATCTGTTAGAGGTCTTCGAGGAAGTAATAAGCAGTGGATCTTATTTACCTGGACATTCAGAAGGCATTTGATTAAGCAGTCACACATGAGGCTGCTTAACAAGATAAAATCCCATGGCTTTAACAGGAAAGATACTAGCATGTACAGAGGAATGGCTGACAGGTAGGAGGCAGCTAGTGGGAATAAAAGAGGCCTTTTCTGGTTGGCTGCCACTGATGAGAGGTGTTCTTCAGTGATGAGTATTGGGACCACTACTTTTCACTTTTTTCGTCAATGATTTAGATAATGAATTGATGGCTTTGTAGCAAAGTTTGCAAAAGATACAAACATCAGTGGAGGTGTAGGTGGTGCTGAGGAAGTAATGCGATTGCTGAAGGACTTAACAAATTGGAAAAATAGGCAAAAAAGTGGCAGATGGAACACAATGTTAAGAAATGTATAATAATGCATTTTGATAAAAGGAACAATAGTGCAGGATATTATCTAAATGGACAGAAAATTCAAACATTAGAGGTGCAAAGGGACAGGTGTCCTCATGCAGGACTCCCCGAAGGCTAATTTACAGGTTGAACCTGAGGTAAAAGAGGCAAATGCAATGTTGCCATTTGACATAGAACATAGAAATCTAGAATACATTACAGGCCCTTCAGCTCACAATGTTGTGCCAACCATGTAACTTACTCTAGAAACTGCCTAGAATTTCCCTACTGCATAGCCCTCTATTTCTCTAAGCTCCATGTATTTATCTAAGAGGCTCTTAAAAGACCCTGTGGTATCCACTTCCACCATCAGTGCCCAGCAGTGCATTCCATAACCCACTATCTGAAAAAACTTACCCCTGACATCCCTTCAGTACTTACTTCCAAGCACCTTAAAACTATGACCCTTCGTGTTAGCCATTTCAGCCCTGGGAAAAAGCCTCTGACTATCCACATGATCAATGCCTCTCATCATATTATACACCTCTATCAGGTCACCTCTCATCCTCTGTCGCTCCAAGGAGAAAAGGCCGAGTTCACTCAAACTATTCTCATTAGGTATGCCCTCCAATCCAGGCAACATTCTCGTAGATCTCCTCTACACTCTCTCTATAGCATCCGATTTATTTCCAGGGGAATAGAATATAAAAGCAAAGAGGTAATGCTGAGGCTTTATAACACACTTGTCAGGCCGCACTTGGAGTATTGTCAACCGTTCCAGGGTCCATATCTCAGAAACGATGTGTTGTCATTGGAGATAGTTGAGAGGAGGTTCATGAGGATGACCCTAGGAATGAAGGGGTTTACATATGAGGAGATATTGGCAACTTTGGACCTGTCCTCACTGGAATTTAGAAGAATGGGTGTCAGGGAATCTTATTGAGACCTACTGAATGTTGAACGGTTGAGATAATTTGGATATGGAGAGGATGTTTCCTATGGAGGAGGGGGGGTATCCAGAACCAGAAGGCATAGCCTCAAAGTTGAGCAATCTATGGAATGCTCTGCCACAGACTACAGTGGAGGCCAAATCCGTGGGTATATTTAAAATGGAACTTGATATTTTCCTGTTTAGTCAAGGCATCAAGGGATATGGTGAGAAGGCAGGTGTATGGGATTGAGTGGGATCCGAGATCTGCCATGATTAAATGGTGGAGCAGACTCAATGGGCTGAATGGCCTATTTCTGCTCCTATGTCTTGTGGTCTTATGGATCCCAGACTCTCAAAACAGACACTCTATTCCCAGTTCAGTCAATGGAAGAAGAGTCCAAAAGAATCACAGAAAGGATTGATTGATCTACTCAAAAGCATATGAACCAGAGAGGAAGTAAATTATCCCTAATGTCAAGACTGTCAAAGAAGATGAATCTGGGGTGTTCCACCCAGTTGGTATTCTTGTCATGTCAAATTATTTAAGTTTGACACCTTTTGCATATTTTACCTGTTCATTCAAGTATTCCTCTCCAAGTCTTGGTACACTACTTTCCTCAGTTCTCTGTCTCAAAATAAATTGCTGCATTATTTGCCTACAGTCTTTATCTTCTGCATTCAGATTAGACTGCACTTCTCTTTAATTTTTACCTTGCATAATTTTTCCTTTTCCTCTCTTCTAACAGTTTTGGTGGAGATTTTTTGCTAATCTGTTCTAACAATTCCAAGAACCTTTGTCATTCTCACAAAACAGACTTTTCTATCTTAAGATTGATTCATTTGTAGTATATTTCGATAACTCTCATCATTAAGAGCTCTTAAGGTAACAACTTGCCCTAGTGTCAAGAAATAAAATCCAACAACAAACTACAAGGGAGATGTTAGGAAGGATGGCTGAAAGCTTGATCACAGAGTTAGAAAGTGATTCAGTAACCTTTGCCATTTAAGCCAATCACTCAGCACAGTCCCAGACCCCTGCAGCCAATCAGAATTAATCACACCAATGAGCAAGGCTTCTGAAAGGAGGCTGCAAACCACCCCAATGAAATAGTTTAGCCACTGCCAGAGCTCAGAAAGCTCACTGTTAGAAACCTATTCTGCAGAGTCTTGAAGGTTTTAACCTCCCAGAATACATGAAAATTAAAATTGGAACAATTATGATTCTTAAATAACAATGCTGGATTGGTTTTTGGAGAGGCTCAATTTGACCACAATCCCATGGTCATATGTTCCCCTTTGAAAAATATTGATTTTCATGGCCATAATACTGATCAAAAATAATATCAAGTGATTGCACTCCTAGGCAAATATGTTCACTTATTTATTTAAATAAATAGAAGTAGCTTACAACAAAAAAATAATTTAAAAAATAACTCTCACTCATTTACTGAAATAAAATCATCAGGTTTGATTGAGGGGAATTTTACCATTCATCCTCATACTGGCTGGAAGCAATGCTGCCAGCTACGTATTGTGGTGATATCACATGCAATGATGTGCCAGTACATGATTGGGCAGAGCACTGAGCATGCGTGGGATTGCCAGAATGTTCCAGCACGTGGCTGGGTTAAGATGTGTTTGCTAATTGCTGTAAAGAAAAGTTCCCTAATTCTTCCAGAGTATGATTCTTTACTGTTAACCCATGGTACGTTTATACAGAAGTAAATATAACATGAAGTGGTTCCGGAAGAATAGTATGGGGGGAATCGAGAATCGAAGATAATCAATAAAAAGGTTTGAAATGTAAATGATAAAATAGAAGGTTTACGACCCCCACCAAAACTGCAGCTGACAGGCAATGTAGCAGAGAATTGGAGGATATTCCAGCAACAGTTTGAACTGTACTTATCAGCGATTGATTATGAAGAGAAATAGGAAAAAACCAAAGCTGCGCTTTTGCTCGATGTAATCGGGAATGATGCAGTAGAGGTATATAATAATTTTTTCTTTGAAGATAGAGATAATTTCAATTTAAAGTCAATAATGGACAGATTTGAAGTATTTTGTATACCTAAGTGTAATTTAACATATGAGTGATACAAATTTTTCATATGTGCACAGACAGCTGCCAAAACAATTTATCAGGATGTTACTGAGTTAAGAAAGCATAGTAGAACATGCAAGTTTGGATTGCTCATGGACTCTCTCATTAAAGATAGATTTGTTTGTAGCATTCGAGATAATGCTCTGAGAGAATGGCTGATGAGAGAACAAAATTTAAATTTTGAAGCAACACACACGAAATGCTGCTGGAACGCAGCAAGCCAGGCAGCATCTATAGGAAGAAGCACTGTTGACGTTTCGGGCCGAGCCCTTTCATCAGTCTTTTCGCCCACATCTCAGTGAGTTCCACGTATGCCATGACGCTGAACTCTTCTTCAGCTGGCTCTGTCTTTGAACCTACTTCTTGTAGCTTCAGGATCCAATTCAAATTTTGAAAAAGCGTTGGCATTTTGCAAAGCTTCTGAGACTGTGACAGTGCAGGCTGAAGAGCTTTTTGGTGAAAAGAATTTTTGTCTTGGATAGCGACACAGAGCTGAAGCTGCCTTACAGTCAGCAGAAGGTGATGTAACTCGACTGCAGGTCCAGCTCATCGAGGCAAATACTGACATGGAGGATATGAAAGCTGTAGCTGTAGTGTCTGAGCCAACCAAACAGGAGGCAATTGATATGAAAAAGCAATGGCAGGAGGAGGTTGCTTCAATGCAAGCAATAATGAAAGAGACACTGAGAGAATATGAGATTCAATTTCATCACCATCTACAGCAAGAACGCTCACAGTGGGCACAGTATAAGAGGTGAAAGCACAAGTGAAGGAATTGAGAAGTTTTATTGAAATGATGAAGTCTCAGCATAAAAAAGAGATTACACAGTTAATGAATGAATTAGATGAAGAAAAGAAGATTTGTATTTCATTACAAATGGAAGTGGAATGTGAATTGACTGATCTAAGGAAACGTTTGGCTGAAGGACAAGGAGACAAAGTGAGGATACAAGATAAAATGAACACATGGACACAGAACAGATCACACATGGTCGAAACAGAGGAGGGAGCGGTGTTAAGGAAGAATCAAAAAAGGTTTAAGAAAGAGCCAACTTCAGAGTATCAGTTATCTGATATAGATGTGTTTTGATTAACGTTGTTAATTGTTTTACTTTTTAAGAAAAGGAAGATGTGGTGATACCACATACAATGATGTGCCAGTACATGATTGGACAGAGCACTGAGCATGCGCAGGATTGCCAGAATGTTCCAGCACATGGCTGGTTAAGACGTGTTTGTTTATTACTGTAAATAAAAGTTCTCTAATTCTTCCAGAATATGATTATTTACTGTTAACCCATGGTACATTTAAATAGAAGTAACATAACACGTATATAGAGCATTAAACCATTGTGGTGCAGAGGTTCAATAAGAAGATAGGTAAAATGATTACATGAGCAGACACGTCAATGGGTGGGAGCTTGTACAAGAAATTATAAAAAAAAACAACTAAAACTGCTGAAATCTGCCAAACTACCAAGAATCTTCTGCACTGTTGTAATTCTGTGAGCTGGAATTCATAAACAAATGCACAAAGATCTCAATTTGTTTACGATTTTATTCCTCTCACCCATCAAAAAATAAGTAAAATCTATAGATGCTGGAGACCTGAAATATCGAGCAAGTTCAACATCTACAATTCCCTTTCCTTTCAATGAGCTTAGGTCTTCAGTACCTGTAAACTACTCTGCCATTATGGTTCCCCTTGCATTGAGATTGCAGAGTTGGAACAGCATCTCTTGGCCTTTTCACACGGAAATTAAACAAAAAACTAGGTACACTAACACACACACACACACACACACACACACACACACACACACACACACACACACACACTGTAAATGAAAGATGCTGCCATGAAATACAGCATAGATGATATTCTGATGTTTCTCTTGTTTAAGAATGCAATACTTTAACCATACGGCAGACCGTTATTCTATTCATTGTAAAGAACTCCTTATATATAGTGCTTGTATATTTTCTTCATATGATACTGTCATCATATCCCCCAACTGATAACAGTTACTTAACTTTTTACAATTACACCTAATAGCTCTCAATCTCTCCATGGACATTCCAGTCATTATAGATCACTGTACATGTCAGAAAGTAAATGCATTGTCAAGCTTTGCTTCAGTATCTACACACACATCTCTTACTGTGATCTACATGGAAATTTTGATAATTTCTAACATGAGGAAAGTATTTTGCACTTTGGATTTGAGCTGATATCCTATTACTGAGTCCCAAACTTGCTGACTGGTCTGCTGGTACAAACACGTTGTGGAAGCACTGGTCATTGTTTAGTTGCTGCCTCCCTACATTCTCTAAGTTTGTTCCTTCATTCTCATGTGCCATGTCATATTACATAGGTGGTCATGGTATTTCCATGACTGTGATTGCTCTTGGCAGATTATTTTCACAGAACTGGTTTGCCATTGCCTTCTTCTGGGCAGTGTCTTGTCAAGGTGGGCGACCCCAGCCAATACCAACACTCTTCAGAGGTTATCTGTCTGGCATTAGCAGCTGCATAACCAGGATTTATGATATGCACCTCGTGCGGACCCAAATGTCACCTGCCCCCTTGGCTTAGCCCCTGATCAGGGGGCTAAGTTCAGCAGGTGCTACACCTTGCGCAAAGGCGACCTGCAGGCTAGTGGAGGGAGGAGTGCCTTTGGAAGAGCTGTACAGTATCTCCAGCCTGCTCTTCAAAGATACCCTGTAGAAAAATCTAAGAAAATCCATTTCTAAAATAATCTTACAGAAAGATAAAGATAAATTAATGGCCCTGCTGGAATGAGACCAGTAGAAGGGTATGATGTCATGCAGTATTTTAACAAGAAGTCGATCAGTAGTTGACTTGCCTTCAAATTTGTATAAACTTATTCTTTTAAGCCTCGTTCTGTGCACGTATATCGATCATTCACCCATGCATAGAATGTTGAATGAAACAGTGAAATCAATATAAATTGGTTAATTTACCATACATAGGAAAGTTGCCACTCATTTCTTGAAATATACCTATTGTCATCCAAGTGCAGTATCTACATTACTATCCTAAATCAATTTTGAAGAGACATTTATGAATGCAATAGAATAATCTGTCCTCCTTTAGATGAAAAGCATTGTGGACTCGGTGGAATAATTCTGTCATTGTAATAGTGTCATGAGTGGTATTCTTTTGCATTACTCACAACCTGTACATGCGGGCACTACTTGCTCCAAATTTGTATCTATAGTTGTCCAAAACACAAACTCTGCCTCCATGGCTCTGATGATTCTAATGCATTTGCTGCTCAAATAAAACATTTTCCTTGATAAGATTTGAAATGGCTGCATGATATCCACACTTAAGACATGCTGATCACAAATAAAAGAAAATCTGCAGATGCTGGAAATCTGAGCAACAAACATTCCTCCCCACTTTTCTTTCTTCCATGACCTTTTGTCTCTTTCACCAATTTCCTAGCTCTTTATATCACCTTTCCTCCTCCAGGTTTCAGCTATCATCTTGTGTTCCTCTTTCCCCTCCCTCCACCTTTTAAATTTACTTCTCAGCTTTTTTTCTCCACTCTTACCAAATGGTTTCAGCCCAAAACCTTGACAGTACTCCATAGATACTGCCTGGCCTGCTGTGTTCCCCCAGCATTTTATGTGTGTGGCTAAGATATGCCGAGTCTGTTGATAATTCAAATCTCTGATTGGAGAATGACCACAAAATTTCTGTAGGACACTTGCCCAAAATGTTCCATCTTAACAAAATCAGTGGTTGTTGCGGAAAAATCTTTGTCCTTGATTTAAAAAGTGAAAATGAACTTTCACTACTAATATCAGACGTTCATGTGGTAATCTGGATGCTCCATCAGCCCGAGCAGTGTACATCTGTGTACTCAACTTCTAGACTTATTTGCATTTCGTTAGCACTATTTGCTTGACTCCTAGTGAATACCACTCCAACCACGGTTATCTCAGTACTTTAACCGCTGAACCATGCCTTCCATTGAATCAATGCCAAGAATTTTTTAAAAATCATCCTGAATAAGTCCTAAAGGTAGATGATTGAACTGCTTGTCAAATGTGTCTTTCTTCATAATGAAACTGTCTGTTGCAGTGTCAGTCTACATTTCTCATGACTTACCATTAATCAGATCTACATCACTGCAGTGTAGGTACCATATAAAATAAATACTATATTATCTACAGCATTGTAATACTCTGTAGATTTCCTTTTTGTGAATTTTTACAAAAGAATTCTCTCAAAGTTCTAAGTAAATCTATTATCAAAATATGTATATGTCACCTTGAGACTCATTGTCCTCGAATAAGAATTAACTCATAGACCTCGGATTTCTTCATCTTGTCGTTAACAACTACATCTTTTGTTTTGCTAATGTTGAGAGGGAGGTTGTTGAGGCATCATTCAACAAGATTTTCAATCTCCCTCCTATGTATATGCCAATTCATCACCACCTTTAAATCATCCAAAAACAGTTGTCTGCAAACTTAAATATAGCTTTGAAACTGTACTTAGCCACACACTCCATCGTATAAAGTGAGTCGAGCTGGGGTTAAGTACACAACCTTGTGGTGACTGTGTGCTGATGTTGCATTTGAGACTAGACTCCCATCAGTTGACTTTTACAAACTCTTGGTTTTGTGTCCTTTATTCTGACATGAGTAGTGCTTTGACTCTTTGAGGATATAGGTTGCATGTGGAGTGACAGATGATACATGTATAACAGTTTCCCAGGCTGCTTACAGTCATGTTGCCCTTGTTTCTGAATTCAACTTTTGTTTGTCAACCTTTGACCAAATGCACATCTTTCACTGGCACTCGACAGAATTTCCTATTACTCTTGTCTGTCATCTCTGAGGAAGTCACAACACTGCATATAAAATCAAATGTAAGGATTTCATATCTAACAGTTTCAATTGCTGTCTTTCTTCTCAAGCCAGAAAAAAATACTGCGGCAAAGTAGATAATCTGAAACTTTCCCCAAGCTGCAATATCTTATTGTCGCGATGCATGGTTTCCTCTAGTTAATGATTCCATGAACTGAATTCATCACTCTTCAAACCATATGGGCTGGCACATTCTTCCAGCCAGAATTCCCTTAAGCAATGAGGTAATTGTAGCTTTCTGTGGAGCTCCTATGATACTGACTGTACGATACACCTCAGAGCCAGTTTCCAGAAATAATACTGTTTTTCTTATTCCTACACTGCCCCATGCAGTTCCTAAGTGCTTTCAGTGATGTCTTCCAGCACAAGGCTTTAATTGGTCACAAAAAAAATACATCAGTCTGCTTTTGGATGTGAATGATTTGCATTCCAAGTAACACGATCTATGAAGTTACTTGTGTTTGAACCACCATATTCTTTCCTGCCAAAACTGTGTAGCTATACTCATGCCTCCTGTGTCCTTGCATGTTTAGCATTCTTTGCAAATTGCACTACCTTTGTTGCTATAATTTCATCAAAAGTAGAGACTGGAAGTTTTTTCCTGCTCATATGCCCTTAAGACCTGTTCAAAGTGAACCAACTGAGCCTTCAGTTCGGAAATCAAATCATCAGGAACTATGTTATACAATTTTTAAATGCCATGTTTGGTGGTTGACGCTGCTCTCTGCAGCTCGTTTGCGGTTTTTGTCCTTTGAAGATCATGTTTATTGTATCTCTAGATATTTGGAATTCACACTGTGCTTTGGGGAGAAGTTGTCTGAGGTGACGGAATATTTATCCCTTTCCAAATGAGAGGCAGTCAGAAGCCCCATGAGAAAAGCTGCAATCAGAGTTGGATCCTTTCCTGTAGAATACTGTGCAAAAATCTTAGGCACCCTAACTATATACAGTACATGTGCCTAAGACTTTTGCACAGTACTGTACATAAGCTGTCTTATTCATTTGTATTTATTGTGCTTTTTTATTGTTATTGTGTTCTTTATCTTTGATTTTTTTCTACTGCATTGGATCTGGAAAAACAAATATTTTGTTCTCCTTTACACTTGAGTACACAAAATGACATTAAACAATCTTGAATCTTGAAGTTGATGGGTTGGTTAAGAAGGTAAGCTCACCTTAATTAGTTGGGTAATGTGTTCAAGAGCTATGAGCTAACGTTGCACATCTATAAAACTCTGGTTAGACCATGCTTAGATTATTGAGTCCAGTTCTGGCTGCCTCTGCATTGGATGAATGCAAAATTTTTAGAGAGAGTGCAGAGGAGATTTACAGGTTGCTGCAGGACATGTACAGAATGGATTGGGGGATATGTCTTGTGAGGATAGGTTGATCGAGCTAGGGCCTTCTTCTTTGGAACAAATGAAAATGAAAGATGACTCAGTAGACGAGTATAAGGTGATTAGAGGCATAAATAGAGTGGACAGTGAGAGACATTTTCCCAAGGTAGATATGGCTAATAAAAGGGGGCATAACTGTAAGGTGTTTTGAGGAAGAAAATAGGGTGAAATGTCAGAGGTAGGTTTACTACACAGAGAGTAATAAGGGTCTGGAAAGCATTGTTCAAGGAGATGATAGATGCTGATACAATAGGGACATTTAAAAGATGTAGTTGGGCACAAGGATATAAGAGAATTAGAGGGTTATGGGTTATGGAGGAGAGAACGGTTAGATTGATTGTGGAATAGTTTTATATATGTCAACAGAATATTGTGGGGTAAAAGACCTGCACTAAACTGTACTGTGCTAAATCTATATCAATCCCATGGGATAATTAAGTAAGAATCTGGGTGTTATCCCCAATATCCTTTAAACAAATACCATAACATATTGTTTCTATATAGATTATTATGTGTTCATGGCTGCCACATATCCCAAGTTACAACACTGAATATACCTCAGGAATGATCTTCAGTTAAATGCAAAATGTTTTTGGACATTGGTGCCCAGAAACCATCCAATTTTCCCCTTAGAATTCAGTATTGGTTACTTTATTGAATTTCACTTGACTTTTCTTATTGATATATTTAGGCACCAAAATATCAGATGGTACCAGCACCACAAAACAAATAGATGAATAGTTCATCTTGTTTGCAGTGTATAGTGTTCAATGTAGAAGCTGGCTTTCATAGTTACTTATAGAATATCAAAGGCCATACACCCAAAGTAATTTGTTCATTTTTAAATAAAAGAATACAGTTTGGGAAGAAAGGTTTTGTCCAAATTTTGAACTCAACATCGATGCTCTAAAGTTTTTAAATAAATTCAAATCAATGATGCTGTAAAATCTATTCTCTGGTAATATTACCATTTAACACCCATTATAAGTTGTCCTAAATTATGTGCTAGAAATGCGTAGTCCTTCTAGGGAAGGTAACTGCAAAATTCCATTAGGGAGAGTTCCATTTTGCTGATGGAAAGACTGCAATATATTCCCAAGTCGAGATGGTTATGTTCATGCATCTTTTGTTATTTTTAGTTGTTGAGTTTCTGTTTTGGAGGTGCTGTCATCTTAGCTGCAGTGCATTTGTGCATGGTACTGTTACGTACCCCGTAACTGGGTCACTTACCAGCAAAGATAGAGAGGTCCGTTGAAGTCTGATGGTACTATTTTTAACAGTATTTATTGATAAAAATAAACAAAAATAATATCAATGCAAACATACATATAATATACATCGTCAATACTAAATCTAAAAGTGAGGGTATAATAATAATCAATAAGAAATAGCTCTATTGTTGTCTAGGGGGTAATGTATTGTCCGATGGAAATATAAAAGTCACTTTAGTTCATTCAAGCTGCAGCTTTTGGTTGGAGAGAGAGACGGAGGTTTAGAACTTGCCCGGTTTTCCATTTTATGATGTCGATCCTTCGAAATGGCATCACTGGTGATCTCTTTCTTAGCTAAGTCCCTTCCGTGGTAGGGCCTCAATCCCTGGGCAATGGGAAAGGACACATGTAGGCCCTCCACCGGCTATCGCTATTAACGCTGTTACAGAACTTCTAGCGTTTCTCCTGGTGTGTGTCAAGAGCTGTTCCCCAGACCCTCTTTTATCCTGACTCACGGGGTCTCAGATGTCAATCAGGGTAGAACGTTGCCATCCCCCAACCAGCCCACGTTGCCTGAGGGCTTCCATGAAGTACAGTACTCAATACACAATTCCGTCTCCAAGAGACAATGACCTGTTCCGTGGCTTTGTATCGCTGGGGCCAGGACATTCCAAACATCTCTCTCTCATTTCCTGGGTCTCCTGACCTGACTTAATAGCGATCTTGTGATTCTCAAAAAGGGGGGGGGGGCACCCCCTTTCTTCAACATGTTTTTTACCATCGGAAAAAAACGAAGTAATACAGAGTCTTACAGGATTTTAGAATCTAACACAATACAAAAGTGTTTTTCTACAGAGTAATACAGTTATACATCCAATTCAGTATCTAGATGGTTACCGATTACATTGGGACTTCCTTTAATATCTTAACATCTTGTACCTTACTAAAGTCCTGTAGCATCAGACTCCAATTTAATAACCACCTATTTTTAGGTCTTATTTTTCTTTAGCCAATAAAACTAAAGAGTTGTAATTCTAGCTTACGGGTATACTACAAAAGTTCATGCAAATACTAATCTTTATGTTACTTTCAAACTTAACAGGCAGGCTTCCATGGGGGTTGTCTTTTATTATTCACATGCTTTGTCGAAATCCCTTAAAACCGGCTTTTGCCATTTAAAAATGGCGTCCCCATTAACCCTCGCCTCTTTTCTGGTTAATTCCCACGTGGGGAGCTTGTGCACCCTGGCGAAATAGGCTTTCGCCCGTTCCTTCCATAGGAGTTATTTTATCAACAATGTGTTCCAAACTTAGACCATTTCCCGAATTTCCACCCAATTCTTTAATTTTACGCAAGTTGCTAGTTGTCTTTTCAGGACCCTTGAGGCTGTTAGTTTTCAGTTTAAACTCTTTGTTCAAACAGCATTTCAAATTCTGCCTTTTCACACCAAACTCTGGAATAACAATAGCATGTGGGTCCCCTTTACCTTCCAACTCAACCTGTAATTCATTCACAGGCTTTGTGGTACCAAGCCATTGTCTCTGTAGCCTGATTGCTGCTTTTGATATCAGTCCAGCATTTAAATTTTCTTCATTCAATTTGGGAACTACATATTTCCCTTCTCCTTCAATAATAATATTCATCTCCCCACTTTTGATCTCCTCACTAACTTTTAACACACCTTCAAGCACAAACACCTGGGAACTCTCACTTCCCACTATTACCAAGGTTAACCCTTTCTTCACTGAACCAAGTCCACCTGACCCACAAGGACTGCATTCCTTTTCAACTGAATCAAATACCTCAGACTTTTTCTGAGCTCCATTACTAGGTTCAGTACCACATCTTGGACACACTCAAACAGGACATTTGCCTCTTCCAGGCTTTCAATACCCATACCTGGTCCAAATTCTAAATTCCCCTGATTCTCCCAGCTACTCTCTGGGCAACTCCCTTCCGGAGTAAACTCAACCCCGTGGGCTGAAACAACCTCATCTGTCAACCCAGCAGACTTCTTCAAGGTAAGGGCACCCTTTTCATCTAGGACTGCCCTCATTTCATTATCGGGAACACCTTTAGAATTTTCAACTTCTTCAAACAGTTCTGCCAAACCAGACAGATCATCCATGTCCAACTCTGGACCTTTTAACTGCTTTTTCTGTTTCTCATCTTTATTTCGTGCCTCTAGAACTTTTCTCCTCGCTAAGGGCAGGTCTACCTCCTCTCCCTTACTCTCTTTCACTTTACTACTCTTAGCTTTACCACCCTCTAAACCCTCGTGGTACAGGGTTGGTAAAATCGCCTCGGCCAAATCGATACTGGCCGGATTTAAACGGCTCTTGTTCTCAGCTGGCTTTCTTGACATGCTGCGAATGATCGCGCATGCGGGATAGATCTTGGAATCTAGGGGCGGGGCCGCAACACTCACCGGCTGTCTCATCAGCGTCAGTTCTCGGGAATTCTGATCGCACCCCCATTTCAACTGGTCCAGACACCAGCTCACAATCCATAATGATTCTATGTAAGGGTACCTTTTCCGTCCCTTTTCTTATTCCATTCACAGCTACCATTCCCGTCTTGCAACCAAAATCTAGTACCTTACTGCTGATCAATGATAGTTCAGCCCTCGTGTCTCTCCAGATCCGTACTGGAACTGCTGTGTCTCCCTCCCTCACAGACACTGTTCCGTTTCACGTACAAGTCTCAGACCCTTCTCGTACTCTGTCTACCCAGGGCTCTCTTGTCGATTTACTGATTACCACGGAACATCCGATAGGGATTGCTGCTTTCCCTTTTCCTGTCTCCTTCCTCGGAGCAAAGCACCAAGATGCAATATGTCCACCCTTTCCACAACTAAATCAAGTCAAGCCCGGAAATCTCTGGCCGTCTTGCCTATCCCCCTCAATCTTACCACTAGCTCCCAGCGGGACCTCTGCCTCAGCCGGTGGGCTTTCTCTATCGTTCCCATGGTCTCTCTGGTAACTTTTAATCGAGGAAAACTTTGTCTTAGGGCATATTCATCTGTTAGGGCATATTCATCTGTGAACCTAGCAAAGTCTGAGATGGACTTATTCGGCTTCTCATTCAAATACATCTGGATATACTCTGAAACACAACCCTTAAATTCCTCAATCAGAATTAACTCCCTGAGATGCCAAAAATCCTCCTCCACTATTTCAGCTGTACACCAACGATCCAAGAGCACACCCTTCTCATAGGCAAACTCAGTATACGTCTAATTCCACCCTTTCTTTAAATTTCTGAACTTTTGTCTATACGCTTCAGGTACCAATTCATGAGTCTAGAGAATGGCCGCTTTTACTTTGTCATAACTCTCCGCCTCTTCCTCCTCCATGGACAATGGCGTATATGCTCGTTGTGCCTTCCCTTTTAACACACTTTGTAACAACGCCACCCACTGATCTCTGGGCCACTTCTGATTCACTGCCACCTTCTCAAAAAGCAAGAACTAACTATCAACATCTGTCTCCTTGAACGGAGGTACTAACCTCAACTCCCGACTAAAATTAAACTGCTCCTCTCAGTCTGACCCTTGATCTCTTCGCTCTTGCCTTAACTTCTCCATCTCCAAGTCATGTTTCCTCTGTTTCTCTGCCTCCCTCTCCTTCTCGGCTCTTTCCTTTTCTTTCTCAGCTCTCTCCCTCTCTTTCTCAGCCCTCTCTCTCTCCTTATCAGCTGCTTCTGGCTGTTTTAACTGAATTTCATGCTCCCTTTGTTTCTCAGCCCTGTCCTGCTCCCTTTTCACCTCCAACTCCTTTAGCTGGAGCTCATGCTCCCGTTTCACCTCTAACTCCTTTAGCTGGAGCGCATACTCCCTTTGTTTGTCGGCCCTTTCTTTCTCTTTATCTTTCTCGGCTCTTTCTTTCTCCTTCTCAGCTGCTTCCAGTTGCTTTAACTTAATTGCATGTTCCAACCTTAATTTCTCCAACTTTAACTGAGCCGTCCCACTAGCTGGTAACTTTTCAGGGATATTTTCCAATACCTCAGATGCAAACACATTCTTCCCAATATAATACTGAGTTATGGCCCTTCGCACCTCCCGCTTTTTCATTGACAAGGTCACCTCTGCGAGGTTTAGCCCTTTCGCCAGATTTATCAAGTCCGATTTGGTGGCCGCCTCTAGCGCCTCTAGAGTCGGGTTTTCTATAAATTCATCCACATCCATCTTTGCTGTATTCCCGTCTGGCTACCCGCGTAACCAGATCCAAGTTTGGACTTACAAGCCCGATTCACTGGCCTCCCAATTTGGTGTCAAATCTCGAGACGAGAACCTCAATTGTTACATACCCCGTAACTGGGTCACTTACCAGCAAAGATAGAGAGGTCCGTTGAAGACGGATGGTACTATTTTTAACAGTATTTATTGATAAAATACACAAAAATAATATCAATGCAAACATACATATAATATACATCATCAATACTAAATCTTAAAGCGCGGGTATAATAATAATCAATAAGAATTAGCTCTATCATTGTCTAGGGGATAATGTATTGTCTGATGGAAATATAAAAGTCACTCAATTTCATTCAAGCTGCAGCTTTTGGTTGGAGAGAGAGACGGAGGTTTAGAACTTGCCCTGTTTTCCGTTTTATGACATCGATCCTTCGAAATGGCATCACTGGTGATCTCTTTCTTAGCTAAGCCCCTTCCATGGTAGGGCCTCAATCCCTGGGCAACGGGAAAGGACACACATAGGCCCTCCACCAGCTATCGCTATTAACGCTGTCACAGAACTTCTAGCGTTTCTCCTGGTGCGTGTCAAGTGCTGTTCCCCAGACCCTCTTTTATCCTGACTCACGGGGTCTCAGATGTCAATCAGGGTAGAACGTTGCCATCCCCCAACCAGCCCACGTTGCCTGAGGGCTTCCATGAAGTACAGTACTCAATACACAATTCCGTCTCCAAGAGACAATGACCTGTTCCGTGGCTTTGTATCGCTGGGGCCAGGACATTCCAAACGTCTCTCTCTCATTTCCTGGGTCTCCTGACCTGACTTAATAGCGATCTTGCGATTCTCAAAAAGGAGGGGGGGGCACATGCGTAACAGTACATGCTGCGTACATCCATGGTGCACCAGTGCTGGAACTAATGAATATTTAGGGAAGTTCAAAATGCAAAGTAGATTTATTATAGTACATCACCATACACTACCTTGAGATTCATTTTCTTGAAGGTATTTACAGGGAAAAAAGGAAATACTGTAGAATTTTACAAAAAATAACACAGAGATACCTGACAAACAGCAACGTGCAGAAAAAGACAAGCTGTGGAAATAGAACTAACACTGAGATCGTGATTTGTAAAGAATCTTTGAAAGTGAGTCTGTAGATCATAGAATCAGTTCAGAGTAGTGACAGATGAATTTATGCATGCTGGTTCAGGAGCCTGATGGTTATATATTTGTAACTGTCCTAAACCTGGTGGTGTGGGACCTAAAGCTTCTGTACTTCCTGCCTGAAGGGAGTAGTTAGAAGAGAACATGACTGTCTAGTGGAGGTCTTTAATGATGGATGCTGCTTTCCTGTAGTATTACTCCATGTAAATGTATTCATTGGTGGAGAGGGCTTTGTATGTGATGGACTGGTCACCGTTTTCTGTAGCCATTTTTTGTTCCTCGGCATTAGTATATAGAGCAACAGCAGATAAGCAACTATTGTCGACATCGTCATTAGGTTGCATCTGAAATTTCCAGTTGGCGGACAATTTCCCTCCACGCTGCTCGAACATATCAGGAAATCATATACTTGGCAGGTTAGAGCAGTGATTTGCCTTTGCCTTTTGCCAGGTGAGTTCAAAGAGACCACCACCTCTTGTAGTGTATGACCAGGATGTCTAAGTGCCTTGTCATGCTCTTAGCGCTCCACAAATGCCTGCTGGCCTGCCTGCTTGACCGTTGGACCATTAATCGGTCTCCTCCGCTTCATCTACCAGGGCCAGACTTCATATGCTGGGAGAGGCAGATCCCCTATCTCACTGAGAGTCAAAGACCCATTGGCTACCCTCACCTGGTTTGGCCCGTCTGTCGAGACAACTTACCAGGGTGTGGCCCCTGCACGTGTTACAGCCACTGGAGCCACAGGGTGAGAGCTGAGCGCCAGGTGAATGAACTGCCCTGAGAAAGGGCACGGCAGGCACCTCCCTCCCCCACCAGAGGTGCTATCCCTCCCTAGACACCCCATACACCCCAAGCCAACTATAGACAGTATAAATATTAACATGGGTATAAGTATTATTTCAACAACTCCTCAGCTTTCAATTATCCTTCTGTAAAAATCTTGGAAAAGCTATTAAAACATAAGTAACTTTCCATAGATGGGAACAATGGCATATATTGATGAGTACAAATGCAATTCTCTGTTTAATTAGAAATGCTAATCAGTCTACTTCAGCTCTGAACAGTATGAAAGTATATAAATGAATTAACTTATAATGATCCTTTTGTACTACTAATTTAAAATTCAGTTCATTGTTAATGAACATAATCAAAATTATATGAATGCCCATCAGGGGTATGAGTGACAAATGCTCCTTTATTCTAGGAAAAGACTTGTAATGCTATATAGTGTAAATTCAAGATTGCAACTCAAAAATTGTAGAGGGGCACTGATATTCTGCAAAATATACATCTTCCTGATTTTTTACATGCTTCTCATTCCCACCTGCTTCACAGCTGTAAATTTTCTGCTGAGGATTGACAGTGCTGTGATCAAGAATAGAAATACATGGGATCAAAAACAGGCAATGAATCTAGTCACACAGAGTGCTGGAGGAGCTCAGTAGGCCAGGCAGCATCTATGGAAAAGAAGTACAGTTGACATTTCAGGCTGAGATCCTTCTGCAGGATTCCTGTACGTCGACTGTGCTTTTTCCATAGATGCTGCCTGGCTCACTGAGTTCCTCCAGCATTTTGTGTGTGTTCCTCTGGCTTTCCAGCATCTGCAGATGTTCTCCTGTTGTTGCTAAAGTATTTGTTTGCTTAGCATCAAGGCACTTGATTAAAATCTTACCAAAACCATAATGTGTTGCTGGTATTTATATACGGTAAAATGTCCCAGGATACTTTACTCCAGAGGTATTATAATCAAGAAAACAAAAGGCATTGATCCAAGGTGAGGAAATTAGGACAGATTACCAAAAGACTTGATCAAAGGGTAAAATTTTAAAGAAAATAGTGAAAAAAAATTCTTTGTGGCTAGCTTTGAAGACCATTATTTGCCCAGTAGGACTGATGTAAGAACATAATTAACTTTGCTGTGATGTTACAATGAATTATAGGATTTTTAATATTTTAAAGTAAGTATACACACATACATTAGGGATACTGTGCAGAAATATGAATTATGAATTATTCATTATCAGTCAACATTTGATTGTTGTTTATTAAATGTTTTATTAGTTTTAAGTTTTGTTTAATATAATTTAATATTATTATTTACAGGCTCTGTGCTTACACTAAAGCAATATACACCCATTCAGTTAAAGCATTAAGTATTGCTGTGATATTGAATGACATCAAAGCATAAGAATAAGAGTAATATTTCTGATATTCTACAAATAGTATCTGAAATACTAACTTAAACTGAAATACTGTATTGCTAGCATACTGAAAATACCAAACATAATAACAAAACCATTTCTAAAGAGTATACAGTGACTTGACTGTATTTGACATTATTAATCTTAAAACCCAACAATTTGTAGCAGATAAATCATTATTTAAATACAAATTACCATAAATTCAAGATTATTTAGTGCCAATCTATTAATTTTTAACCAAAAATGTTCAGCATTTAAATTCCCATTTACCAAGAGATAATTAGATTTGCATCAAAGTTAAATGTAATTTATACCTATTATAGTAAATCTCATGCCACTTTAGAGTTGGTAGTTCATGTTGAGAAAGATGGAATTCATGGGCCTGATATGAAACTAAATCTGGAAGCCTAGAAAGGGATGAATTGAAATGATAGTGCCGTACTCCTACTGCTTGAAACATTTTTCGAAGCAAAATAATTCAGCTGCTTGATAGCTGCTCAATGGCCTGGTAATGATAACATGCTGATAATAAATAATTTGAAATAAAGTTGGAAGTTCCCAAAGAATCTTAGTAATTCAGTCAGCATCTGCGGGGAGAAAATAACAAATAAAGTTTTGTCAATGGTTATTAAGTATGAAAGGTCATTGCCAACAAAATGTTACTCTATTTCTCTCTCTCAAAATATTTGAGCATTTCCAGACTCGTCTGTTTCTATTTTAGTTTCTTTTTTTCCACAGGGAGTTTATGAAGACTGTATTTTATTGTCTATAACTTTTAATTACTGCCTTATTTTTTCTCCCAATGCCATTTTTTCCTTTTGTTATCTATTTGGATTAAATTTATTTCAAACATGCCAAAAAACAGGAGTCTTTCCAGTGTTTTTTTAAATCTTACCAGTACCTTGATTGCTTAAAGCATTCTGAAACCCTGGGAAAAGTGTCACTGCTAATGTAATAGACTTTCTGTAGAAGCTCTGCTAATGTAATGGTCTGTCTATAGCAGCAGTGTTTGGGTAATGGCTGGAGATTACGGGAACTTTGGAATGTGCACCATCTGATGAAGGGAGTGTTTTTCTTGTTGTGTGTCTGAGATAGAGTTGATCTGAGTCTTTTGTTCGGCGGAAGATGGAGAGCAAAGATGCCAGAAAGGAGGGGTCGTAGACACCAGAACGGAATGGACTTGGAGTGGGACTAAGAGTCGATAAAGCCTGGGGAAATCGATGGAGGACCAGTGGAAGGGTAACCATGAGCTCTAACTTGTGTATATTGGATTGTTTCATTAAAATGGACCCTATTCTTTTTGTTTTATTTGACTAACCCTTTAGTCAAATGAAGAATTATAAATCTAAATTGTTTAATTGAATATGGTGTACTGTCTGTCATTTTGTGGTGCTGATTTGTAACAGGGTAACACATCACGCAGCATCCACAATAAGAGGAGGTTTTGCAGCTCTATCTCATATGTTTGGTGGGCCCAGAGATTGTCTTACCTCGACTTACACAGCCGACTGAACCTGAGAGTTACAACAGTTTACCTGCTCAAGCAAACCAGACACAGATATATAAGTTAGTAAGGTTAGAGTCAGAGTCACAAAGAATTATACAGAAAAAGGCACCTTGTTCCAACTAGTTCATACTGAACTTTTATTCTTTCTAGTTCCATCAACCCACACCTGGATTGTAGCCCTCCATACCCCTCCAATCCATCGACTTATCCACACTTCCATTAAATAATGAAATCAAACCTGCATCCACTATTTCTGCTGGCATCTTATTCCACACTCACACAAAGCTCTGAGTGAAGAACTTCCCAATCAGGTGCCCCTTAAATATTTCACCTTTCCACCTCAACCATGACCTCTAATTCTAGTCCCACCCAACCTCATTTGAAAGCACCTGCCTGCGTTTACCCTAACCATACCCCTCATAATTTTGTATACCTCCATCAAATCTCCCCTCATTCTCTTACACTCTGGGGAATAAATGTCCTAACCTGTTCAATATTCCCCTATAATTCTAGTCCTCAAATCCTGGCAGCACCTTGTAAATTTTCTCTGGCTCTTTTAATCTTTTTGATAGCTTTCTAGTTGGTAGGTAACCAGATCTACACACGAAACTCCAAATTTGGCCTCACCAAATTCTTATACAACTTGAACATAACATCACAGCACCTAATTCTGAATACTCTGACTTATAAAAGCCAATATGCCAGCAGTTCCTGTTTATGGCCCTTATCTACCTTTGACACCACCCTCAAGTATCTGTATTCCCAGACCCTTGTGTTCTACCACTCTTCTCAGTGCCCTAACATTTGCTGATCTCCACCCTGGTTTGTTCTCCTAAAGTGCAGCAGCTCACAATTACATGCAGTAAATCCCACCTGCCAATTTTCAGCACATTTTTTCCAGCTGATCGAGGTACCGCAGCAAGCTCTGATAGTCCATTTATTTCATCAAAAGATTAGCTAAAACAAATGTCCTTTGTTAGCTCTTCCTTTTGTCATGTTTTCTTTACAAAGTAGATGAAGTCAGTTGCAGATTTATTTTTCAATCAGTGCCTTAGGTTTTGTTCTCATTTTGTTTTGGAATACCAACAGCTGTGTTGGAATTCTTTGCATTTTTGTCCACCCATTTTGTATCCAGTATCTCAATAGAGTCAAGAAAACTATGTGATTAAATGCTATAGAGTGTTTGTTTACAGGTATGATGCCAAAGTGGGATAAAGAACTGACCACCCATTTTACAATTCATCTAAAATATTGTTCCATTGAGATGAATAGAAAAGAACATCAAATGGAGTATAAAATCGATTTTCCATTGAGTATTTTGCCCTCCTGTCCACTACAAATTTCTATCTTGAAGTCTTTACCTACATATTACAGTTGTCTACTCTAGGCTCTGATTCCACGGTTCTCATTTGTGGTTTTTTTTGCACAATCTGGCAGTTTTATTATTTATGCTTCCCATTGAATTTCTCATTTCATACATGAATGCACTCAAATCTGTTATAAAATGACTGATTCTAGCCCCTGGACATCGATCTATGGCTGAAAAAGACAGGGTAGCCTTGCCAGGGCTGATCAGCCAAACTGGAATTTCATTGTGTCACTTTTAACTCTGGCTTCTTGCCAGCATTATTTAAAAAGTTACTGATCCTTGATCCTTTTGCCCTCTTTACTTCCTTTGTGGTTTAAATTTACTTCAGTGTTTCCTTGTAGCTAATAAGCACAGAATGATTAATAACAGGTAGATAAATTATTGCTATGTAAATCCAACAAATGGTTGAAATCAGAAACAAGCGATGACAATACTGAAATTACACAAAGCATTAGATGTAGACCCTTCACTGAAATGAAGCTCAATAGCAATTATTTACCCATAATTTTACTTAATCTTTTTTCTTTTCAATTGCCTTCAGCCTGCTCAGTATGTTCAGCTTTTTAATATTTATTTCTAATTGTGCCAAGATGCACAAAGATAGCACCAGACCTGGTGCCACATAACGTTAATTGAACAATCTGGGTGTGCTGAATAAGTGATTAATTACTGGCACCCCTTCAAGGAATCTGTGTACCTCTTTAATTTTCACCTCATTGCTTTTCCAGACTATTAAAGCACCTCTGCAGGGATTCACTCATGTTGAGATTAGATCCCAGCTTTCTGCCAACTGCAATATCAGAAAAGCAAAAGCTTTTTTAAAAAATTAAACTTTGTCCAGAATATCTCTGCTTCACAAACCAGTGTCACAAACTACAGAAACATTTCCATTTTTCTATTTATTTTAGTCTGAAATATATCACAGTGGAAAGAATAGAAAATGGGTATGAGCCTTAATTTGTTATTCAAGTAAACTGTCCAGAATCACAGCGGCAATTTTTCTGTGCTTTGATAAAACATCAACATGAGGAAATAATAATTTAATTCATGGTGAGCTGTGTATAATTTTTATTTTGTCCATTGTTATATTCCCCAGTAACTCAGTATGTATATGTAATAAATTATATAGGCTGTTGTGCCATTGTTTGAACATCGGTTGGTAACTTCCTCATCTCTGAGTCAGTGATTATGGTTTATCCAATAACTCAGCAGATCCAAGAGGATCCTGTATACCAATAAATCTAATGAGGAGGAGCTGTGGCACTAAGATGAGAGATTTAGACTAGATAGCACCTACATGATGAAGTACTGATAAAAATAATGGATGACATAGTATACAACTTTGTCCATTTAGTATAAATCTTTGTGCTGGTCTATGCAGGCCTGGGGTAAATTTGATACTGTGCTCCATTTGAAAAGAAAACATAAATAATGTACACCATGTGCACAACTGAATTATCCATGCTTGCCAGTCAATGCCTGACAAGATCCCAGTGCCAGATAAAGTGAAGTTGAGATGGTTGCGGTCAGGCCAATGGCTGCTGTGTTTTGAATAGTCTCCTACTCTTTTAGTCTAAGTTTGCAACCTCCACAACTCTAGAACAGTTCACACTAAGTACAAATATAAGCCTCATGCCAGAAATGATAGAAAAAGAAAGGAGATATTATAGAAGACTAATCTATTGGAATGACATGTATAGAAAAAGGAGTGTGCAAATTTCTTATTAAGGAGGAGGTAATAGGGTACTTTAAAAGTAAAACATGATTGAATGTTGACATGAATATATGACAAAGACACTTAAGTTTTAACAATTTATTAAGAGATTTTGGTGTAGTAATTAGTAGATGTGATGTATTTGGTCTTTGATCTGCTGTTACACAAGAGGTTATTGAACAAGATGGGTCATGGGATTAGTTTAGAACACAGTTATGGAGTGAAGATTAGCTAAAGGATAGGAAGCTGATTGGGAATATAACTTTCAGCTTGATTTGTCCTTTGCATACAATTCATAGAAAGGTAATGTGTTCAGTACAAAAATAAATTAAAAAGTAAATTTATTCCATAAGGGATTTGAATACAAGAACAATAACATCTTAAACAAGAGAAATTCTGCAGATGCTGGAAATCCAAAGCAACACACACAAAATGCTGGAGGAACTCAGCAGGTCAGGCAGCATCTGTAGATGTGAATAAATAGTCCACGTTTCGGGCTGAGACATTTCTTCAGAACTGGAAAGGAAGTGGTGGCGGGGGGGAGTTGTCAGAATAAAAAAAGGTGGTGGGAGGGGAAGGAGGGTGGCGAGAAGATGATAGAGGAAGCCAGGTGGGTAGGAAAGGTAAAAGACTGGGGAAGAAGGAATCTGATAGGAGAGCAGAGTGGACCATAGGAGAAAGGGTAGGAGAAGTGGACTCAAGGAAGATGCGATAGGCAGGCGAGAAGAGGTAAGAGGCCAGAGTGAGGAATAGAAAGGGGGTGGGGGAGATTTCTTTTTACTTGTAGGAGAAATTGATATTCATGCCATCAGGTTGGAGGGAACCTAGATGGCATACAAGATGTTGCTCCTACACCCTGAGGGTTGCCTTATCCATAGCAAAAGAGATAGCCATGGACATACACGGGAAATGGAATGAAAACGTTAGGCCACCAGGATCTTCCCCTTTCAGCAGATGGAGCAAAGGTGCTTGACAGAACAGTGCTCCAATTTTACTGTAGTTATTCAAATATAATCACCTGGTGAGATTACTCCTGAAGAGTCGAATATGGCTCTGTCTTTCATTTGCATCGGAAATATTACAAAGGTTCAATGGATTGATCCCTGAGAACAATGAATTTTTCAAACAGGAGAGATATTATACTTCTGTTCTTGAGTCCAGAAGAATAAAAGGTCTTCTTATTGAAACATGCAATATTAATACAGGCCAGGCAGGGTAAAGCAAGGATAATGTTTCCCTTAGCTGTGGACACAGTGTCAAAATAAGGTGTTAGCATTTATGACTGAGATGAGAATTATTTTCATAGGGAAAATAATTTTCAGATTTATCTACCCAAGAGGAATGTGATGGTCAAGGCTAATTTCTAAATGAGAGATTAATAGGTTTCTGTATATTAAAGGAATGAAGAGATATGAGTTTAATGCAGAAATGTGAGAGGCCCTGTGGCAAAAGATCAGTCGCAGTCTTACTGAAGGACAGAAGAGTCACACTGGAGTAAATGACCCTCTTTGGTTTTCATTTTTCATATACTTATTAGATGAGTAAGTTTTTGATCTTATCAATTCAAGTGATGACTTAGATGACAAAGAATCATTTCTCAGGATGCACTGGATAAAGGGTTTAGAACATATATGTCAGGTTTCAAGACACCAGATTTTCAAAGGTATTAGTTTGGTGTGAGTACTTTGTATGAGATGGGCATTTACTTTTTATTTGAAATGAGTGACTGAAAAAGTGATTATTAGTAATGAGTAAGAAAGAGCTTTTGGAACGTTGGCAAAGCAGAGTTTAAATTCTTCGCCTCATTGTAATTCATTGATACATGTGATTCTTACACTTACAGTATATTTAGATTCGGCCTTTCCAGTGAAAACTACTGCGATTACTGATTTTTAAAATATTAATCTCCCTCCACAGTAAGTCTGGGACAAGTTTAAACTGGGCAAGTAACTACCATCTTACCTAACTGGACAGAAAATTCCAACTGAGACAATATCTAGGTGTCAATGTTGGTGAGTAGGATCCGGAGAGCATATAAGGATGACAGAAGATAGAAGGACTTTAAACATACAGAATTTATTTAAAATCAGTTTGTTATCATCTTAATTCCAGATAATCCACCTTATTTGGCTGGGTGCCACAGTAGCATAGCATTCATCATGAATCTATTACAGCTTGTTATGTCAGAGTTCGGAGTTCAGTTCCAGGTCCTGAGACTAGAAGACCATAAGATATAGGAGCAGAATTAAGCCATTTGGCCCTTCGAGTCTGCTCTGCCATTTCTTCATGGCTGATCCATTTTTTCCTCCCAGCTCCAGTCTCTTCCCTTCTCACCGTATCCCTTCATGCCCTGACCAATCAGCAAGCTATCACCCTCTGCCTTAAATATCCATAAGGATATAGCCTCCACAGCTGCCTGTGGAAAAGGTTTCCACAGAATCACGACCTTCTGGCTGAAGAAAATCCTCAGTTAGAATGTTGTATGTTTTTCCTGTGTGTGCGTGCTTTTCCTCGGGGTTCTTCTGTTTACTCCCCACAGTCCAAAGATGTACCAGTTAGTATGTTAATTAGTCAATGTAAGTTGTAATCTGTTTTGCCTAGGGTTTAGTCTAGGGTGAAATCAATGGTTTGCTAGACAGCACTGCCTGATGGTTGAGAAGAACCTGTTCTGCAATCTATCTCTAAATAAAATAAATAATGGAGACCGAGGACTAAGAATAAAATAGTAGCAGGGAGTGCCAGCCAGAATCTCTTCACCCTGGTGTTCAAGATACATTCCATTTCCCAGATTCTGGTATTCGAGATGAAACTGGAAACAACAAGGAAAGGTAATGGAGGTAAATATATTAGTGGCATTTTAGTGGTCTTTGAACTCAAAGGTGTTCCTAGAGTATTGAATTTCATCACTTGTGGCCTAATGGAGGGAAGGGAGTTAGAAGAATTTTAAAAAATCACTAGGAATAATGGAGAAATGTGGAAGGGAAGAGTCATTAAGAGATGTGGCAGTGCTGAGGTACTCTGATATGTAAAGAGCTAAAGAACAATACATCGAACTATGTATAAAGAACTGGGGAAGGTGGTTTTTTATCCCTCCTCAATCTTAAAATTATAAATACAGTATGAAATAGTCAATGCTAAATATCTTAGAGGATTTTTTCCTTTAATAACAATTCCACAATATCTTAAAATAGTTGAAGGGAACCTTTGTTGTTTTGCTTCTTAGCCAACTGTGAATGTGGGAAGAATTGAAATTATGAGTGAAGACAGTTTGAAAATTTAATGGACACAGAGTGATAAATGTCCAGATTAAGAGACAGTCCACCGAGATGAAAGAAAGCGCTGTTGCTAAGACAACATGCACAACCACTTGGCTTATGTATTTTCAAAAACAAAATATCATGCTTGTAGAGCAGAGCTGATGACCAAAAGATTAAAAGTAGGTTAACCCCCAATACACAGTTAGCCCCAGCAGATGTGAATTTATAAATGTCTTGCACTTGCCCTAGAAAGTAGAACAGTATAACACTGGTACATGTTTTATTTCAAGCTTAGAAATATCTTGGCAATAGTAGGCCAGCTAGGAAAGAAATATAGGTCTGATTAATGGTGTGTGATGTGAAAAATCAAAGAGTTCTTTATAAATGCTCACCAACTGATTTCATTATGCTGTCAACGTATATTAACAATTTTAAACACTGACAATGCATTTTAAATCAACTCAAATCAGTGGAGATTATTGTCCAGGATTGTCAAACCTTTGGGATAATTGTTTCAGTAGATTCACAAACAAATCATTTAAATTGATGTTCTCTTTGTGCATAGTATTATTTGATTGCAATATATGATACTAGTTTAAATGCAACAAGTATTCTCCTGCTCCCCTGCTGCTGACTTGGTAGGTTGTAAATTCAGGATGAGCCCAAGATATTAGAGCACAAAGCTTTGAGAAAGAAGCTGAGTTAGAATTGCCATTAGTTGGGTATGGTGGTGAATTGGCCCTATTTGCTCTCTCACAGTAAATTAATTTTCTTGATCCAATTACCCTATTTGAAAGGAAAGCGGGAAAATATTTCCACAGTTCCAATCCAAATTTCTTTCTTGATCAGTTTCACTAAAAGATAATCATTTGGTTAATATAACAGAGGTAATTGTAGCAGCTTTCTCTGCAGTTAGATGCTGTAGGTTCTCCACTGTAACAGAGATTACTCTTCAAAAATATTTGATTGATTGCAAGGATTTTTTTTAAAAAAGGGGTTTTACAAACTTTTGTTAAACCTACCAGTTTTATACTCTTTGTTAACTATACCTTGTAATTGTACACTTCTGAGAGGGCCTTGTGACAAAGAATGCTCAAATTCCCTAGCGGAAGAATGAAAAATATTAGGGACATTTAAATAGTATTGTGGAAACTATTTTATACTTTTTTAGGAAAATTTAAAAAAAGGCCAGGAATCCAATTTTTGACAATTTTTGACATCACGATTTTTATTATTATTCCACTAAGTCAATGATCTACCTATCATTGCAAGTTTGTTGTTAGAATAGTGCTAAGATGTACAGATAGTTGTGTTGTAACATGGTAGTTATGTTCCTATGAAACCTTGTATTGTAGAGTTGTTCTCCTGATCATGATTGCAGTCTAACCAATGGGCCCCAAAAAATCCACATAGCTTTTTAATCCACCAATTGTACCAAAACTATCTGTACTATTGCATCTCTGCACTCAATCCCTTTAAATGTTTGAAGTTCTCCACATGTGCAATGTTCATCATTCAGATTTATATTAAAATAATGAGTCTCATTCAACATATAATGTCTTAATCTCTAAAATTCCCAGTTAATCTGCCAATTATCAAGCAGATAGTGAAGGATTGTTGGAGACTGGAATAAGAGAGACTGCAAGCACATATACAGGATAGCATAGGAAGGTATACTGACCTTGCTGAGGCCACAATAACAGTATTGAGCACAATTTTTGGTTACAGGAAAGACTATAAACTAGAAAGAATGCAACAAAGAATTACCAAGATGCTGTCTAGACTTGGGGTCATGAGTTACAAGGAGCAGTTGCATAGACAAGGACTCTGTATTCCTGGAACATAATGGACGACTTGATAGAAGTTTATAAGGCTGATACAGTAGCATAGCATAGCATAGCAGTTAGTGTATCATTTTATAGTGATCAGTGATCTAAGTTCAATACCTGCTGTTGCTTAAAAGGAGTATTTACATTCATCACGTGACCTCTTGGGTTTTCTCTGGGTGTCCAGTTTAGTCCCACATTCCAAAGATGTATAGTTAGGGTTAGTGAGTTGTAGGCATGTTATGTTGGTGCAGGAAGGGTGCTGACACTTGTGCGATACCCAGCATGATCCTCACTGATTTAATTTGACACAATGACAACTTTTACTGTATATTTCAATGTACATGTGACCAAAAAACACTAATCTTTAAATATCAGGAAAGGCAGAAGTGGGGTGAAAGTACACTGGGTCTTTTTTTGTCCAGGAAATAGTTGGTAAAAAGCAAGAGAACATAGAGTTTAGATCAGCCTACTGCAAAATGTACATGGAATTTACTTCATCATCTATGTGACCTTCAGCAAAGACACAGGCGGTCTTTGAACAAAATGCAGAGATATACACTGAAATTATAAACTGAGTAACAGAATTGCAGAAATGATCTGAATAGATTACAAAGCAAAACTTTTAAAATGTAGTGAGTAATTATTGTGATGATTTTGTGATATTGCCTTTTATCCAAAGGAAGTCTTTGATTATATAAATATTCTTTTCATTCCGTAACAACTACTTCCACTGTAATCCTAGACAAAATGCTGCTTGCAGCTGAGATAGAAGTAAAAGGGAATATATTAAAGTTTAGGAGAGAGCTGATAATTCACATAGTGTATAATCATTTTGCTAACGTCTACTTATCACATGCCAGACACAGCAGTGTAACAAGATGAAACCAGGTCTTGTGAAACAGGCAACACTTTTAAAAAAGCATTGTTTTAAATATCACAGTCAGTTCTGTCCATTCCAATAACTCACATGCTCAGTACAGCCCAGAATTTTCATTTCACTGCCATCAGTTACCTGTAGAGCTTGCTTCTTGCCATTTACCTTTCCTCTGTCACCATGTACTGAAGCTGTTTGATGTGAATTTCCCAGCGTCCTCACTTCCATGCAATGTGCTCTCCATCCCACCGATATGAACACGATGCTAATCACCTCAAGGGTCCTGGCATTTTCAGCACATCACTGGAACGTCTGGCAAAACAGAACATAAAGCACAGGAGAGAAGAAAAGCTATCTAAAGGAGTGAACAACATAAGCCTGTTGCGTTCATTATAATTGATTAACAATAGCATAAAAGTGGCTTAAGTATTTATCTGCTGAAGGGTCTCGGCCCAAAACATTGACTGTACTCTTTTCCATAGATGCAGCCTGCCCTACTGAGTTGCTCCAGCATTTTGTGTGTATTACTTGGATTTCTAGCATCTGCAGATTTTCCGTTGCTTTTAAATATTTATCTGAATTATTGACGATGACAATTTTCACAACTGCATTTGGATCAATTGATTTCATCAGTTAATATTTCTCAGCACGTATTTACGTGCCCAAATGAAAATTTATTGTTCAATGAGAAGATAACTCAAGAACAAAATAAATAATATCAAAAGATATTATAAATTAGAAGAAAAATCTTTCCATTAAAACAGACTTCCTACATATTATTATGTCTGAATTTCAACTTAAGTTTAATAATGTCTCGGATTTTCCAGAGAAATGCTGACAACTCTGCATGGAACTACCTATGTTTCCCTAAGTAGAAGTAAAGAGGCTCTGGATTTCCTTACGGAGCTACAGTACTTGAATCCAATGATGTGTGAGAGGTTACACTGGGAAATCTGCCCCCTGTAGCAAGTTCAAAGATTGCATTTATTTCAATGGAGAGAAATGTCTGCAAGGAAGAGAAGTGAATTTTAGGGAATATATTGTATCTTTAAATATTTTCAGAAGTAATGTTAAAAATAATGTAAGCATTTTTTTAAAGAACTATTTTAAATATTTGGTTTGATGATGTAGAGATAGTAATGTGGCTGAATCAGCTGCCAAGGCATTTTTTGTGAATGGGGCTGGCTTCAAATAACAGATTACCACAAGAAGATCAGTTGAGGAAATCACTGACCTAGTGCATCGGAAATGGCAAGGAGACGTGACTCCTAGAAAATTCTGAGCCATTCTTTTTCATCCTAAATTAGTGGTTGATGCAGTGAATTTGTTACGCTGCACACTCAATCACTCTACTAGGGCTGTGTTTCTTGGATGTTGCAAGAGGAATGACCCCAATAGTGGAGAAACCACCAAGTGACATGCAAGAACATAGAACATAGAATAGTTCAGCACATTACAGGCCCTTCGGCCCACAATGTTGTGCTGACTCTCAAACCCTGCCTCACATATAACCCCCCACCTTAAATACCTCTATATACTTGTCTAGTAGCCTTTTAAACTTCACTAGTGTGTCTGCCTCCACCACTGACTCAGACAGTGCATTCCACGCACCAACCACTCTCTGAGTGAAAAACCTTCCTCTAATATTCCCCTTGAACTTCCCTTCCCTTAACTTAAAGCCATGTACTGATGTCCTCTAGCAGTGGTGCCCTGGGGAAGAGGCTCTGGCTGTGCACTCTGTCTATTCCTCTCAATATCTTGTACATCTCAATCATGTCTCCTCTCATCCTCCTTCTCTCCAAAGAGTAAAGCCCCAGCTCGCTTAATCTCTGATCATAATCCGTACTCTCTAAACTAGGCAGCATCCTGGTAAATCTCCTCTGTACCCTTTCCAGTGCTACCACATCCTTCCTAAAGTGAGGTGACCAGAACTGGACACAGTACTCCAAGTGTGGCCTAACCAGAGTTTTATAGAGCTGCATCATTACATCACATCTCTTAAACTCTATCCCTCGACTTATGAAAGCTAACACCCCATAAGCTTTCTTAACTACCCTATCTACCTGTGAGGCAACTTTCAGGGACACATGTCTACTTTATATAATGATTTGTTTCTCTTAGCAGCCTACTTATCTGGGCCACACAACTCTCTCCCATGATTTTCATTTCTTCAAATGATCCGAGCACCACTACAAACAAGATAGGTTATGCCTGAGCCAGGGTAGGCCAAATATTCTTACAGGGAAGTCTTCTTATGCTTTTGGGGAGATTTTAAGCACATTTGGCAGGGGGTTGGAACGCTGAAGTGCCATATATCTAGGAAGCAGGTACAGTCAAATTTAAAAGAAAGACTAGATCAGCCCAGTTGACAGAATAGACATGGACAGGAAAGTGCACGTGAGAGAATGGGTAAATTAATTTGCACCTACTTAAATGCAAGCTTGACTGTTAAGGCAGATGAATATAGAGTGCTCATTGACCTATAGCTATCACGAAGACGTGACTGAAGGAAGGTCAAGACTGGCATATCAATGTTGCAGGATATGCAGTCTTCAGCACAGTGGAGGGAGATGCACAGGAAAGACATAGTAGCTTTACAACAATGACTATAGTATCCACCATTGCATTAATGAGAGGGAATTTCTCTTCAAAAGAGGCAACATTGGTAGAGATTAATAATTTAAAAGAGGGTTTTCAATTTATTGGGGTAGTATTACAGCCTTTCTGACTGTAAGTGGAAAATAGAGAAGTAGGAATGTATACAATCACCCAGAGGTACAACAGTAGCGTTTACTACTGTATAGAGTTTTGACTCCGAGTGTAATAGAATATTTCCAATTGTGGGAGAGACTAAGACCTGAGGGCACAGCCTCAAAATACAAGGACTTCCCCTTAGCTCAGAGATGAGAAGGAAGGCTAAGGCATTGGGTATATTTAAAGATTAGTTTGTTAGATTTTTGATTAGTAGGGCATCAAAGGTTATGGCTTATGAGAATTGGGTTGAGAGGGATAATAAATCAGCCATCATCAAATGGCAGAATAGATTAGATGAGTTAACTTACCTAATGTTGTTCCTATATGTTATGGTCTAGATGTCAGTATCAAAGAATACTTGACGATCAGCATGGACAGGGTAGACTGCTTTCATATATTTGACTACAGGATTCTTTGATTTGCTTTTTACAGTGCATCCATCCTATTAGGTCTATGCTGATTTCCAACAGAGCTATCCTATCAGTTCCATTCCTTCTCTGCCCTTTATAACCTAGCAACACTTTTTTACATTAAAAATGCATTTTGCTCTCTCACTCATTTCTGTCATCCTCTCTGGTTGTTGGGATGGGCTAATCCACCATTCCTTTTATTCATCTGGAGAGCCTGAAGGCTTTTACAACTGAATCTTATTTAGCTTTGATCATTCCTTTACACTCTTCAGAATGATTGTCAGGGCTTGTAACACTGGCAGAGTTTTGACACTCACCCCTGAAGGAAACACATCTAAAACAGGGGAAGAAACAGCAGGTGATAGTTGAAAACCTAGTAATATATTTCTCGGTGTTCTGGAGAGTCTATCAAAGCCACTAGTGGAACCCAATGAGTAGCTCCCTGTTTGCAGTTCCTCACATCACTGGAGAAATGTCTCAATGGTACCTCCACCTCATCCTCTGGTAAACCATTACATTATTTTAAGTAGAAATAAGTGTGTTTAATATTTTCAAAGATACAAAGTACATTTATTGCCAAAGAATGTTTAAATTATACAACTTTGAGATTTGTTTGCTTACAGGCAGGCACAAAGCAAGAAAACCAAAAAAAATTAAAGAATAAATAAAATAAACACACGATGTGCAGAGGAAGGAGAAAAAAAAACACCAATCATGTAAACAATAGAAACGAGCAGCAGCAGTCTGGACCAAAATGAGTCGATAGATCTGAACCCCAGACAGCTCGCAGTAGGCCCAAGCCTCATTATCAGTCCAGCATGTTAGCAGCCACAGACCACATCAGACAAGGACATAGTCTCAGCACTATGGAGAGAGGAGTGAACGTAGCAGGAGAGCGAGTAAAATCGGTCCTCACCTCCGATCTTGAAGCCCTGCCTTTCCAGTATATCTGGGCCGGCATTTAAATTGCCCAAACACCGTATTGTACCAGGCACCACTGCAGCAAAAGGCTCTGGGCCTAGAATATGCCACCCGGCAACTCACTCCGTTCTCAGATTTTGCTGCCCAGCCCAAAGCTACTCTTGATTTCTCCAACTCAGCTGGACGCCCAAAGTGATACAAATGAAACCTTCCTGGCTTCCTTGGCTGCATAACTCTGGGGAACACACACTCCAGTCCCAGCAAATTCATGTGATTGAGACGGAAACCCCGGTTTGTGTGGATGCTGTGTAAATTGCTATCCTGTTACAACTTATTGCAAAAAAATAGCTGAGAATACACTGTATAGGGTTAAAGAAATTATATTTATGATTCTTAACTAAAGGGTTAGCAACAAAAGGAAAGAAAAAAAAAACAAAATGGGCCCATTATAATTAAACTTAAGTTGGAGCTTAACTCTTCCAAAAGTCATATTCACTAACCCTCTGTCGATCTCAACACCTTGCTCCATCAAATCACGGTCTCCCAACAGGTTAAATCCTATGATCCGTTCTCTCCAGCATCTTCTGTCTTCATCTCCTGCCGAACGAAGAACCTAGCTCATGTTCCAAACACCCGTTATCTCTAACCTTAACTCAAACACTGATTCTGCAGAAAGACCTTTACGGTAACAGTGAAACCTTTCCTGGAGTGCACAGGCATCTCGACTTCTCCTCTGCAAACGGCTCACTCTATCTGTGTCAATTCTGCAATGTACCAGCACGATTCATCCCTCAAATTCGCTTCGCCTTCACTCACCTCTTCATTTTTGCTTTGATAGTTTACTGCAATTTACTTCAGAAAAGGTATCATTAGTAATATTTTTAGTCAGATTTCTTGTTGTTTGAACTACCAGTGAGCTGTAGCACCATCTTAAACTGGAAAAATGCCAAAATATTTGAGATGCCGTTTTGGAATTACATGGATAACGCTTTCAGAATTCCCTCCTGCACTTCCCTAATGTCAGGCTGACTACTCTGTAATTTTCTACCCTTTATAAATAATGGAACAACATCGGCCATCTTCTCATTATCCAGAACTTCATTAATGGCTGATGATGAAGGAAACGTCTCTGAAAGGACCTTTGCAGCTTCTTCTCTACCCTCTCATATAGTCTGAGGATGCATTTGGTAGGTCCGAGGATTTAGCTTAATACATTGTAAGATTGCAAGAACATCCTTCCTGGTAATATGACTGTCCTGCAAAACATCACAACTTGAATGACGTTGAATTTCTCCTTATTAAACATCAATGAGAAATATTCATTTAAATCTCACCCAGCTCCTGTGGCTTGAGACACAAGTGGCCCTGTTGATCTCTACGTGGAACTATTCTTTCCCTAATCACCTTTTTTCTCTTCATATAACTTGTGGTGAACTACATATACTGGTCTGGACACCCCCCCCCCCGCCCTGCTGACTGCTCCTGTGGCTCCTCCCACGGACCCCGGTATAAAGGCGATTGGAGGCACAGCCCCGGCCTCAGTCTCCAGGATGTAGTGTGGTGGTCACTTGCTGCTTGTTCTTTCTTCCAACCAATAAAGCCTATATCTTGCCTCACGTCTCCGAGAGTTATTGATGGTGCATCATAACTATAGAAACTCTTGGGATTTTCCTTACCGTTACCTGCCAGATCAACCTCATACCCTCCTTCTAATTTCCCTCTTAAAAATATTCTCTTTCTTTTTATATTCATCAAGGGGTTTACCCATTGTGGACCTGCTAACCTCAATGTGTGCTTCCTTCCTCTTCTTAACTAGAGCCTCATTATCTCCCATTGGCCAAGATTTCCTAAGCTTGTCTGGCTTAACCTTCTCTCTAACAGGAACATGCTGCTCCTGGAATCTTGATGATACACTCTTAATATCTTCCCACTTGATGTTCATTCTTGCCATTCAAAGAGGCTCAGACAACCGATCTCTGCTAGAATTTGCCTCATCCGTCCTCCCATCCTACATTAGCCCCATTTCAAATTAGAACCTGCCCTTTTCCATCACTATCTTAAAACCACTAAAATTATGATTACCAGAACCAAAGAGCTACCAGATTGCCATTTCAGTTACCTGCCCTAAGAAAAGGTCCAGTTTTTCATCCTCCTGAAAAGGACCTTCTATTTATTGACATGGAAATTTCCTGGACACTTTTCACAAATTCGACCCCGTCCAAACCTTTAACACAGGGATGTTCAATGCTCCCAAAAGCTCAACCCTATGGGTAATTTCTCTGAACACCTACTCCTGAAGTTCTGACTATTAGGAGGTTGATAGTACAGAGTGACCCTTCTCTTGTTTCTACTGATACAGCATCACTGGATGATTCCCCCCCCCCCAGAATGGGCGCAGAGTGGACAGTGTAATGCTATTATGGCACCAGCTATCTAGGTTCAGTGCTGCACTCTGTGTGCACTGGTTTCCTCCCACATTGCAAAGATATACGGGATGGTAGGCAGTCACATGAACGTTAATAGGGTGATGCAGCTCACTGGGCCAGAAGGGCATGTTGCCATGTGTAGATCTGAATGAAATAACTAAAAATAAAATAGGTAACAACGGTTACATCCTCCCTTATCCGTAACTCTGTCTACTCCTGCAGCACACTTATCTGGAAATATAGAACTTCTCTTAGCCCTGCTGCTTTTATGGTTATAACATCCCAATCCTCAGAACAAGTCCACGCTCTGAGTTTGTCTGCCTTACTTGCTAAACTCTATGCATTGAAATATATCAAAATTCAAAGTAACTTTATTATCAAAGTGCACAAATGCCACCAAATAAATATTACCCTAAGATTCACTTTCTTGTAGCGATTCAGAGTTAATACAAATAAACGTAATAGGAGCAATGAAAAACTACACACAAATTAAGAATAAATGACAATGTGCAAAAGATTGTGCAAATACTATAAGAGAAACAAATTTTTTAAAAATAATAATAATAATAGTTAGATAATGGTCTAAATAATATTGAGAACACAGGATGTCATGACCTTGAAAGTGAATCCATAGGCAGTGGAATCAGCTCAGTGTTAGGGTGGGTAAAGATATTCACTCTGGTTCATGAACCTGATAGTTAATGGGTAATAACCTGGTGATGTGGAATCTAAGGCTCCTGTACTTCTTTTCTGATGGCAGCAGCGAGAAGTGAATGTGGCCTGGATGGCAGTGATCCTTGATGCTGAATGCTGCTTTCTTGCAACAGTGCTCCTTTAGATATGTTCAATAGTGGAGAGGGCTTTACCTTTGATGGACTGAGCTGTAGGCTGTTCTATTCAAGGGCATTGGTGTTTCCATACCAGGCCATGATGCAACCTGTCAGGACACTCTCCACTGTGCATCTGTAGATGTTTGTATAAGTTTCGATGACATGTTAAATCTTCACAAACTTCTAAGAAAGGAGAGGTTTTCCTTGTAATGGCAGTTATATACTGGACTCAGGACAGATCCTTTGAATTGATAACACTAAGGAATTTGAAGTTATTGACACTGTCCACTTCTGTTCCCTTGATGAGGACTGACTCATGGTCCTCCTGTAATCTTCAGCTCTTTGGTTTCCCTGCTGCAAATCTTGACAATGACTAAAATAATTAATAGAGTATTTTTCTCCTGACTTTATTGTACCCATGGCCACTGTGATTACTAGACTTGCTTTCATTGGTTACTGCTTTATTCCATGACTTGTTCCTGCTCAAAGTCCCATCTACCCCAGCCAATTAGTTTAGTCTTTCCAGAAAGAACTAGAGAGGGACAAACTCCCATTAGCCAATTGGCCTGCAAGGATCTTGATTCCTCTCCGGTTCATGCAACCTATCCCTCTTGCACAGATCACCCCTACTCAGAAGGAAATCCAGTAATTCAAAAATTTGAATCCCTAAGCCCTGCATCAGCTCCACAGTATCAATTCACCTCACTAGCATATGGCACTGAGAGTAATCTGGAGATCACTCCTTTGAGATCTTGCTCCATAATACATTCTGCAGCATCTCATCCCTTGTTCTACCTCTGTCATTATACCAGTATACTCTTTTTCCTCCCCTTTGCAAATTTTGTCTTTGTTGCCCATCTTAAGCAGAGGAAATGCACTGACTGCTCTCTATTCCTCTGGGACTTTGTGTATGGCTATAGAGGATACAAAGATATTTCTCAAGACCCCTGTAGTTTCCTGTCTTGCTTGTTTTCAATTTCAGCTTTCTAAACTTTGCATATGACTTTCTTGACTAAATCTGCAACATTTATCTTCATCCAGGTTTCCTAAACCTTGCCATCCTTATAGTTCTTTCCCATAGAAAAATAATGGTTCTAAATTCTGACCAGTTTGACTTTAAACAATTCACACAAATCAAATGTGGATTTACCCAATGACAACTGCACTAGTCTATTCTCTCCCATTCTTGTATAATGCTGTTGTAATTTGTCTTTACCTCACCTCCAAGGTCCTGTCACATCCTTTTCTGTAACTAACTGAAAACTTTCAGAGTTATAATCATCGTTCCCATGGTGCTCTTCCATTGGTCAATCTCAATATAAGCATGAGCATAACTCCTTCTCCGGTTGGATTATCTGCATACGCTGTTAAGAAGCCCTCTTGGATGCCTAAAAAATTATGCCCATCTAAACCCCTGACACTAAAGGAATCCATGTCAATATTGGGCAAATTAGTGTCACAAAGTACAAAAATCCTATTGCTTTATCTCTTATCATTATCTGTCTACATACTTGATTCTCTACTTCCCTCCTGCTGTTGGTAGGCCTCTAGAATAACAAAATCCAAATGATAGTACTTTTCTTATTTCTGAGCTCTGCCCATATTGCCACAGATCCTCTATGATGTATCACTGTGACCTTCTCCCTGATTTAGTGTTACTCCACCTCTTTTACAACCCTCTCTTTTGCATCTTAATCATCTAAATTCTGGAACCTTGAGCTGTGTGGGCTGCTCCTCTCTATTTCCTACAACATTGTGGTTCCAAATGCTAATCCAGGCTCTAAGTTCATCTGCCTCCTCCCTTGCATTAAAATAAAATATACCTTAGCCCAGCAGCTGCACTGTGTTCATCAACCTGGCCTGCCAGTTCTCTCTTTCAGATTTATTCGACCTAATCTAGTAGGAGGGAATATTAGTCAATAGGTTGGTGTAGGTGAGAAGCAGAAAACCTGTACAGAGCTGTATAGGTGTGAGTCATTTTGTGATCTGGAGAGAGGTAATGGGAAAACCTTTGCTGCAAGGTGGAAACATATTACCTAAACAGGCTTGACCTTAAGTAGGTTCCAGTAATGAACACCAGATTCTATTAAAAGCTCAGCAAGGAGCCATATAAGTAACAATTAAAAACCCTCATGAGTCTGCACTTCAACACCCTAGTTCAAATCATAAACTATTTTAGTGACTACACACAGGATCCTTTACCCACATCTATTTGTTAATAATTCATACCATAAAGTACATCTAAATGCTTCAGACCCAAAATCAGTAACAGTGTATGATTAGGATTGTGTCCAATTAAGTTAATTAGATCAAATTCATTTGACACTCTCAAAGTTCAATGCTATTCTGCAATTGACCAAACATGAGCAACAAGAAAAATTAATAGGAAGTTATTCAACCTGTGAAGGTTCATTAGATACAGATCTGTGACAGTCACGTTCATCTTTGACTTCTTGTTGCCAAGGCTGTTATCAATCTATATGGCAAAGTTATCATTAAGTCTGTATACTGTTACTCCTTTTGTAACATAGAAAATATACCCTTTCCAAATGCTTTATAATAAAAAATGGCAAAAGGGAGAAATTTCATTTATGACGGTGCAAAAGTCCTGCTTCCTGCCATCATGCATTGCTGCCATACCTTGCACTGAAAATCAATGGAAAATACAGCAAAAAGGCCATTGCAATAACAAAGTATGAGACTGTGTGAGTCTGAGTATTTGGGTATAGGAGGGGTGGTGGAAAAGTCCCCTATAATAATTCATGTCCATCATTTTTCTCAATAGAAATCCAACATATTTTTGAAGTTCAGTCAGGACAAAATTTGAAAGTAACCACTCAAAAAATTAATTTTGATTTATCGGATTTGGAAAGTACTCTGCCAGGGAGCAGGCCAGTATTACATTACCATTCCATTAAACGTGAACCCAGTCATTATTGCATTACTGTTTCCAGAACTGAGTTTTGCACCAATTCTTTAGCAGATCATCTGCACGATATCAACTGTAGTTCCTCTCCGCACCTTGTGGTGCATTAGGTGGCAACCTCGCCTATCAATCTTCAGGATTTGTCAGTTTTTTACAAAGCCCAGTTGCTATTTGGATGCTGAACCCAGCACGAATGGAAAACATGCAAGGAGCCAGACGGATTTGAGCCTGGGACCACTCACCTCGAAGTCCGGTGCCGATGCGACTACAGCACTGGCCGGCTACACAATAACATGGATGACATTTAAAATTATTTCCACTTGCTGTAAAATAATCTGGGGTGTCCAGAGCTCAAGGAACATCCCATTTAAATATAGTTCTTTATATGGGAAATAAGTACAGCAGCTGCTCCATCAGACATTCAGCCTCTTTGCAATGTAGATGGTGTGGCAGGTTGGGGTGGGTGCAAAGTTACATTCCCAAGCAAGACCTAAGACCTGAGACCTTCCCCCACTTATGCAGACACTGGTGTGATTGCTTTCACTGGTGAATGAGCATGATTAGGTTGTTAATAGACCAATTTCATCAAGGAATTGATAACATTTACCGGGAAGAATTGAGAATCACTGGAACTTCAGGAGGTTAAATGAGAAAATAATTTGAGGAAATGTAACAGTAAGCATGGAAAACACTGAACCATATTTTGAATAGAACATCTCCAAACAGAACAAAAAGCTCAGTTCTGATATTGTTTTATTTAGTTACAAATGAAGAACGTGAGTAGGTGCACAATCTGGGTAATTAACACTACCAAATGCATAATAGTATATACTGATCAATATTGTTATAAATGCTTGAGAAACAAACATTCGATGGCAAGCTAAAATAAAATAGAGATGGAAGCTGTCATACAAATTTTACAAGGCAGAGAAGCACAGATGGAGAGTATCATGAAGGAAATATGACAATAACAGATTGGCAATTAACCAGCCAGGAGAGCTTTGGAATAATTTAGTCAGGTGGTGACAAAGACATGGTTGCGGTTTCAGGAACAGATGGGCTGAGACAGGTGATATTGTTGTAATGGGAGGAGGCGGTCACAGAGATGAAATAAGGTCAGCTCAAACCAACTTGAATGACACAGTTACAAGCCATCTGGTTCAACCTGAGACAATGGAAGGGCAAAGGGGCATGGTGGATAAATGATGCTTGTTATCATCAACAGATTTTTTTCTATAGAGCGAAGGGGAAGACTTCTAGGGCAAGATTTCTAATTGAGCTGACGCCGAGATGTGGTCTCCGTTGAGTTTGTGGCTCATACATAGCTGTTTTCTTACATTCATAGGGATGCTATTGAGGATAGAGAGGGGAGTTATGGGTCAGGTTGGGGTTTAGGGATAGTAGTTTGGGGAGCAGGTGGTGAGGCCTCCACTTCATGTTCCAAGGGCAGAGCCATGAATGTGGGATGAATGACCTTTTTGGTCAGATGTCGGGCCAACAGACTTGTGAGGACAAGGGCTGGTAATCCACTCAGGTCAATGATTTGTCAGCAGGTTCCGAGATTTAGTGACATGCGGGCAGAAGGCATGAGGGCCAGTAACCCACAACCCACCCCCACCGGTATGCCAGTTGGCCAGACCAGAGTTCAAGGCCTAGTATTTGGGACCTTGGTCATCGGAGAGCCTGGAGCGTGCGGACTGGCGTTTGGGATCCTCATCCTGCATCCTGGTTCATTGTCACCTTCGGGTCCTGGGGTTGATACAAAGACCAAAGGCCAATCAGAAGTCCAGAATCTGAGGCCCATTGACCAGAACCCTGAGTCTGTGAGTCCACTGGGGAAATAGGAGGCCAACCTTCTGCAAATCTGAGGTCAGCTGGAGGCCAGAGACCACCAGTCCTGGGGCTAGAGAACTGTCTATATTTGTGAATGGGAGAATGAGGCCTGTTTTGCTGTTGTTTGTTCTGCTGTCATTGTTGTTGCTTACGTTGTTCTGTGGGCATGGTGGACATGTTATGTTGGTGCTGGAATGTATAGCGATGCTCACAGACTGCCTCTAACATAGCAGGTTGTTAATGCAAACAATACATTTCACTGTAAGCTTTGATGTTCATGTGATAAATAAATGAATCTCAAGATGCGAAGGTGAAAATCAAAAAGCTGAAGGTATAAAATAAGACAGGTGCTGACAATGTTTATTAGGTCAGGCAGTACCAACAGCAAGCACATGAGTCCATTGCATCAGACATGAAACATGAACTTGTGTCTGCACAGATGTTGCCTGTTTTGTGAATATTGTTAGTATTTCCTGAGAAACTTAAGGCACTATTTTGTTCATGGCAAGGTAATCATCCAATATCAATTACAAGTGAATAGTTAAAAATGTTCTTGAAACAATAACATCTTAGTTAGCTAGACACTGGCAGAAACATAACAGAGCTGGTCAAGCTCACTAAAGGTCACAAAAATCAGTCAAAGGAAGACAGAATTTGTGTATCATTGCCAAATTCATAAAACATATCATTTGTTGCCTTGATTAATGTCATAATAGTGATGAACTTTGATCTGATTCTGTCACCTGCTAATGTATTTTATGGAAAGTAAATCCTATTTTCTTTTTACTAGAATACTTTGATAGAATTTACCAGTAAGTTTGTTCAAATTATTTGAGATCATAATGGACAGAGTCGATGGAGGGGAACTTGTACATGTTGAGTTTTTGGATTTTCCAAGTGCCATATAAATGTCTGGTGTACAAGAAACTAGCATATGTTCACAGGGTAAGTCCACTAACATCGATTGTTAATTATTCAGAATATGCCTTTTCCAGCTTGAGAGGATGTAATTATATATATAATTATATATGTAACAATTACAGCACGGAAACAGGCCATCTTGTCCCTTCTAGCCCGTGCCAAACGCTTACTGTCACCTAGTCCCACCGACCTGCACTCAGCCCATAACCCTCCATTCCTTTCCTGTCCATATACCTAGCCAATGTTTTTTTTTAATGACAATATCAAACCTGCCTCTACCACTTCTACTGCAAGCTTGTTCTACATAGCTACCACTCTCTGTGTAAAGAAGTCCCCACTCGTTTTACCCCTAAACTTTTGCCCCCAACTCTCAACTCATGTCCTCTTGTTTGAATCTCCCCTACTCTCAACGGAAAAAGCCTATCCACGTCAACTATATCTATCCCCCTCATAATTTTAAATACCTCTATCAAGTCCCCCCTCACCCTTCTATGCTCCAACGAATAAAGACCTAACTTATTCAACCTTTCTCTGTAACTTAGGTGCTGAAACTCAGGTAACGTTCTAGTAAATCTCCTCTGTACTCTCTCTACTTTGTTGACATCTTTCCTATGATCCAGTGACCAGAACTGTACACAATACTCCAAATTTGGCCTCACCAATGTCTTGTAAAATTTTAACATTACATTCCAACTCCTATACTCAATGCTCTGATTTATAAAGGCCAGCATACCAAAAGCTTTCTTCACCACCCTATCCACATGAGATTCCACCATCAGGGAACTATGCACGTTATTCCTAGATCACTCTGTCCTACTGCATTCCTCAGTGCCCTACCATTTACCATGTATGTCCTATTTTGATTAGTCCTACCAAAATGTATCACCTCACACTTACCTATAATTTATATTAATGACTTCATGACAGCATAAACTGAAACACACCCAAGATTGATAATGACGTAAAAATAGGAGGAAATACATGAATGTGAAGCTGGATATAAATAGCTTGACTGAGTGGACAGGAAGTTGACAAATGGAATTTAGTTTAGGGAGAATGTGACGTCATGCACTTTAGTGTGAAGAATATAAAAGCAAACTCATATCTAACTGGAGAACGATTGCAAATGTTCTTAGTAATGGAATGGATGGGTTGCTTTAAGAAGATAGGTTGGAGAGGCTAGTCTTGTATCTGCTAAAATTTAGTAGAATGGAAGGGACTGATTGAAACATAAAATAGTTACCTGAGTTATAGGGGGAGTTTGAATAAGTCAGGTCTTTATTCCCTGGAGCATAGGTGAATTGAGGAGATGTGCTAGGGGTATAGAAAATTATCAATAGGGTAAATACAAGAAGGTTTTTTCCAGTAAAGTTTGCTGACTAGAACTAGAGGCTAGTTCTAGACCACATGGTTCACCTCTGATTTCTTCACAGATTCCAAAGACCTTTGGTTTAGTAGGTTAATTGGTCACACTCAAGCAGCACAATCTTAATGATCTGGAAGGGTCTGTTACCATACAGTATCTCTATATAAAAAATAAATCATGGTGTCAAAAAAGCTTACTTCAGGCTTCCCCACAAGGAAAAAATAATATATCACATAAAATGCACTTCGAACATCTGTCCCATAATATACATTCAGACTTGTTGATGCACACAGCCCAGAATTAATTAATCCAGCACAGCAAAAGTAATAGGATCTTGTATAGACTGTAAAAGTCCAAAATAAGGCTTCACCTTTTTTCCAAGTACTTAAGAGTTATTCAAATCATGCAGCTATTTTGAAATCAATCCCTTGCAGCAGTGAATCTTATCGAACAACAGTCCAAGGAATCATGACAGAAATAATCAAATGATAATGAACAGTAACATGTGTAGTATTGCTGAAATTGTATGCTATGATTGTCTCGTACACAAGGTCAAACTTAATAATAAAACATTTTATTGCGATCATGTAACATTGCAGTGCACTTGCCATCAGGTTATTAAAGCTAATTTATAGTCTGATATATTGCAATATTGAGTGTAACAATTTACAACCACTTCAGAAGTATATGTCAGAGCAGTAAGCATGATATTTCTATCTAATAGAGTTATGTTAGTAATGATTGAACAAAGCTCTGTGAGGGATACAAACCATGTTCAGGGCAATACCTAGGTCTGTGTTAATCCTATCATTATTCAATAAGGTAGATCTTCAGTTTCATTATTGCTGAATTAAACAGCCCATTTCACATGGAAGAATCGCTGTACACCAGTATTTAATCTACAAACAGTAACAGCTTCAGAATCTCAGAAGCTTCATTGATCTAGCTTAGGACAACTGGGTTGTTTCTTAAGTCAGAGTGATTTTTATATAATTTCTAAAACTATACATAGGAAAGTGTCTGAATGATACAATTTTATATTGTTTACAATTATAAATCAACTACAGAATAATATGTTTACCTCTGCATGTTGAATGCCGATTAATGTTGCAAAATGCAGTTAGCAGTAATAATAATGGATTCAATGCACAGAATAAATTAGGACCAATGCACAGAATCCAATGTTTTCATGCATTGGTCAGATATTTCATTGTCAATAAAGATGAAAAATGGACTTGTGTAAAAAAAAATCATGCCATTCCATATCAGTTCCATTTATTAATAAAGCTAATTTATAGTCTGATATATTGCAATATTCAGTGGTGTATGTCACAGAAGTAAACATGACATTTCTATCTGGAAGAGTTACGTTAGTAATGATTAGTAATATAGACTTATACCTGGCTTCAATTTTAAAAATAATACATTTTGGCAACTAATCTCCTTTCTCCTCTTTCACCTCCCACCTCCATTATATTAGCTTTTTTTTATTACTTATATTATACCTTCTTTCTTCGGAGGCTGCCTCACTTACTGATCTACAATTTTTTTTCCAATTTACACAATTCTAAGTTACATTTCTTCAATGTTCGCCATCCACTATCCAATAACCTCCTGTTTTCCTTACATCCAAATTAACAAACGTTATCTTTTAATTCTAATGGTTATGGCAAAAAATGGGTGAAGTTACCAAACTATATTTGATTACGAATCCGAGGTTTGAATCCCACCATGACAGCTATGTACCTTATATTTCCATAAATATATCAAGAACAGTAACCATGTGATTATAAAATTGTAGTAACAACCCACCTAATTCCCTTAAATCTTTTAGGAGAGGAAATCTCAACTTAGTTGGTCTTTTTGCAACTTCCTATTTAGCAGGACTTCTTAGAATGTTCAGGCAAGTTACTTAGTTCATTTCTGAGGTTTATGATAAATGTGTCTTTGCCAGCAATACTCAACAGATCCCTTTTCCAAGAAGTTCTTAAATCTCACAACCTTTTCTTTCATCTGTAATCTCTAGGAAGCTCTTGGAACTCAGTTAGTGATATGTAAACTTTGATGTAAATTTATGAAGTATAGCTCCTAGGTTTGCAGTATTTATGAAAAATTACTGGTGTGGATAGTGAGGAAAGTTGTCTAAGACAAAGAAAAGTTAGAGAACAGAGAGAAAGTTGTGTGGAGCATAGGCAAATGGAATTCAATCAGCAATTTGGGAATTCAAATAGGGGTTCAACATACTGTATACTGTAAAAGATTGAGCAGTAAGGGATAATGGTGAACAGAGGGACCATAAGATTCAAGTTCATAGTTCCCTGAAAGTGGCAACACTAATTGATGTGATAGTGAAGAAAGCACATGATAGGCATACCTTCATAAGTTGGGGATCAGAATATAAAAGTTGGGAATTAAGTTGCAACTTTAGAAAACACAGGTTAGGCCACACTTGGAGTATTGTTTACAGTTCTAATCACCACATTATTAGGAAGAATGTGATTCTACTGCAGAAAGGATTCACTAGGATGTTGCCTCGTCTGGATGACTTTAGTTATGAGAGAGTGATGCCCTTCTGATGCCCTTCCCTTGGACAGTATTGTTGGTGAGGAGAGGGGAGACTTGCAGCTTGGGCAACTGCCGGTCTTCCATAAAAAAAATCTTGCCCAGGCTTGCGCCCTGGAAACTTTTCAAGGTGCAAATCCATGGTCTATCGAGATTAACGGAGGCCTACAACACAGAGTGAGCTTCTTCTCCCTGGAGTGAATGGGGCTGAGGTGCTGAGGATTGATCTAATGGCAGTATACAGATATTGTAATCAGTGTTCTTTCCCACAGTAGAAGTGTCAAATAAAATGGCATAGGATTAGGTGAGAGGAAGGAGCTTTAGAATATAAGATACAGGAGCAGAAATTGGGTTGAAGGACTTTTTTCTATGCTATCGTGTTCTATGACGCATTGAGACTCTGATGGGTGCTGACACAATATATGCCAAGACTCATTGAGTCTGCTCTTCGATTCCATCATTGCTGATTTATTTGCGCCCTCAACCCTATTTCCCTGCCTCCTTCCCATGACCTTTGATGACCTTACTAATCAAGAAAATATCAACCTCTGTTTTAAATATACCCAACGAGTTGGTCTCCATAGCCATCTGTGGCAATGAATTCTACTGATCGACCACACTCTGGCTAAATAAATCCATCCTCATCCCTGTTCTAAACGGACATCTTTCTGTTCTGAGGCTGTTCCCTCTGGTCGTAGACTCTCTCTTTATTGGAAACATCCTCTCCAGATCCACTCTATCTAAGCCATTCAGTATTCAACAGATTTCATTGAGATCCCCTTCATTCTTCTAAACTCCAGAAAGTACGGGCCCAAAACTCCTCGTATATTAGTCCCAACATTCCTAGGATTATCCTTGTAAATCTCCACTGAACCCTCTCCAATGCTAGCACATCCTTTCTTGGCTATGGGTAGTGAACTGCTCATCATACTCCATATGTATTCTGACCATTGCTTAATAAAGACTCAGCATTACATTTTGTTTTATATATTCTAGTCCTCTCGAAATGAATGCTGACATTGCACTTGCCTTCCTTACTACAAAGTCAATTTGCAAGGTAATCTGCACGAGGACTCCCAAGTTCATTAGCACCTCTGATTTCTGAATTCACTACCCTTTTAGAAAAAAGTCTACAATTTTATAGCTTCTACCAAAGTGCATGACAATACACTTCCCTACATTATCTTCTATCTGTTTTTCTATCTGGGAACTGAGCGGGATGCTTTGCAATCAAAGAGTGATTTATATCTGGAACTAACTGTGAGTGATGGTAAAGAGATCAGATACAGCCATTATATTCAAGAGGCATTTGGACAGGGACTTCAATAAGCAAGATATAGAAAGATAAGATTCTAAGACAGACAAAGTGGATTAACAGAGATGATCAAAATGAATAGTGTGAACCTGAAGGGCCTGTCTCTGTGAAACTCAGTGTTCTATGACTGTGAAGACCGAAGTTCAAAGTACATTTATTATCAAAATATGTGCACTGAATGTAACTATATACAACCCTGAACATCATTTTCTTACAGGCAAACACAGTAAATCCAGGAAACACAATGAAATCAATGAAAGGCCATACCCAAACAGGACAACAAACAACTAAGTTGCAAAAGGCCACAAACTGTGCAAATGCACAAGAAAATAAATAAACAAACAAACAAATAAATAAATAATGAACAATAAATATTGAGGACTTGGGATGGAGAGTCCATGAAAGTGAGTCCATAGGTTGTGAGAGCAGTACAGCGATGAAGCAAGTGAAAATGAATGAAATTATCCCCTCCCCCCCACCAGGCTCCACACCGTTATGATGGAGGGGTAATATCTGTTTCTGAACCTGATAGTGTGGATACTGAGGCTCTTGTATCTTCTTCCTGATGGCAGCAGCTAGAAGAGAGCATGGTCAGGATGATGGGGGTCCTTAATGATATCTGCTGCTTTCCTAAAATAGCGCTTTGTGTAGATGTGCTCAATGATAGGGAGGGCTTTAGCCTTGAAGAACTGACCAATGTTGAGTTCACCCATAACTATTTTAGGTTTCCTCCTTGGGCTGCTTCAGTATAGATTGTGTTTTGTAATGTCACTACCATTCTTTTACTGAATCTTTTTTTTAAGAAAATTCTTACCAAGAACAGCTGAGTTGAAGACAGATGTTTATATTCCTTTCTTGTCTACCAGTAACAAATGAGACAACTTAGTCCAGTCAAACTACACCAGTATCTTCAATAGAAGCCAGCATTTCATGCACCTGATTAATTTTTTATTGTTGCTTTTCTAACTAGATGTGACAATGATGTTTTCCATGTGTTAAACAATCTGCAATGGAACAGTAACTTTACTGTGATCGTGAATTCACTTTGGCAAATGGAATCTTTTTGAAGTGCTGGAATTCAGATAACTAGAGGGTACACACTAAGAAATAAAATGCTTTTGTGCCTTTCTCACTGAGTGACTCTTCATAATAATTTAGGCCTCCCACAACATACAATGATCCTAATTTGTCATACTTCATTAAACATTTTGTTTGGAATTCTCAGAGACTCCTATCTGATGCAGATCCAGGACGTTGTCTAAACACTTTCATGCTGTAGCCCATTAGCAATTTATCAATTTCACTTTCTTATTCCACTGCAGTGTCCTTTCCTTACACCCACACTTCACCTGCAGAGGACTAAAAACAATTGCTTTACTCTACTCCCTGTTGTTGATAGTGTTGATGTTAGCATTCTGCCCTCCATTCATCTAGTTCCCCATGGTTCCCCATGGTTTGCAGCTGAAGTTGAAGGTCAGAAATCATTGTCCAGTTTATTTTACCGGTTTCCGGACTGGATGAGGGATGTTGATTCAGTGATGGGGAGGTATGGTCTGATGGAAGGCTCTGGGGATTTTCAGAAGTTGATCTGGGTGCCTCATCATTTTCCCAGGGATACTTTAAGGACCTCATTGGCAACTGAAGTCTTGTTCAAGAAATAGACGCAAAACGTTGGAGGAACTCAGCAGGTCAGGTTACATGCTTGGAAACGAATAAACAGTCGACATTTTGGGCCGAGATCCTTCTTCAGGACTAGAAAGGAAGGGGGAAAACTCTGGAATAAAATGGTGGGGGTAGCAGGAGGACTAGCTAGAAGATGATAGATGAAGCCAGGTATGTAAGAAAAGCAAAGAGCTGGAGAAGAAAGAATCTGATAGGAGAGATTAGACCATGGGAGAAAGGGAAAATGGAGGGGTATCAGAGGGAGGTGATAGGCAGGCAGGAAAGAAGCCGGGGGTGGGGGAATAGAAGAACAGGGAAGGGGTGAGGGAAAACTTTGCCAAATGGAGAAATCAATGTTTATGTCATCAGTTTGGAGGGTACCTACATGGAATATGAAGTGCTCCATATATTCCACATTATGGAATATATTATGAGAAATATATAAAATATATTCTTCCCTGAGAGTGGCCTCATTATGGCGAAACAGGAGACCATGGACAGACATGTCGGAATGGGAATAAAAATAGGAATTAAAATGGTTGGTACAGGGAAATTTTGCTTTAGGCAGATGGAGCGAATGTGCTCAAAAAAGCAATCTTCCAACTTAAGCTGGATTGCTCCAATGCAGAGGAGATGCATCAGGAGCACTGGATACAGTAGCCAGATTTGGAGGTGAAGTGTTGCCTCACTTGGAATGCCTGTTTGGGGCCCTGAATGGCCAGAAAGGCCTCTTGCCTCTTTCCCTCACCTATTTCCTCCCTCCAGTGACCCTCCTTCTTCCCTCTTACTCATAGTTCACTCTCCCCTCATATCAGATTCCTTCTTCTCCAGCCCTTTACCTTTGACCTGCAGAGTTCCTCCAGCATTTTGTGTGTGTTGCTCTGGATTTCCAACATCAGTATATTCTCTTGTGTTTATGGCTTGTTAGAGATAATCCTTCTGCATTCACCTTTATTAGTGATTTAAACTGAATATAGACATAATGGCTTCTACATTGAGACTCACTGCGTGCAGCAAAATAACTAAAACTTACAAATTTCTTTCTCTTATGTCAGTTAATGTGTTTGAAATGCCACAGCCAATTTAATTTAAAGAAACAATATGTTCTGTGCACAATTGATTAAAAGAATTCTTGTTCCCAAAGTGATGACAGCAATAAAACAGTTTGCTTTCTGTAAAGCATAAGAATCAAAATTAGGGACAGAGAAGATACCCGCGAGGGACAGCGATGTAAATTGCTCGATGTTCTTTCCTCTTTCCGGAGCCACTTTAATAAAGTGGCATCCTCAGAGAAACAGATAAGAACACCCTTAAACACTTGCAGCACTCTTTGCAAAAGAAATAGCTGTGTAATAGGCAGCTATGGCACCAACAGCATTTTAGTGATTCTCCCATCAAATAGCAAAATGTCTGCTAATAATAACTAATGTTGATTATCATAAAAATATAGGGTGCTTCATAAATGCAAATTTTCTCTTTTTTATTTCAGAGTAATCAAACCATACTTGCTGCCCAACTTAATTCACTCTTTCTTTATTTACATGATTTTACAGAAGCATTGACCAACACTGTTTCTGTGATATTTTTGTTTACTTGACAATTAATTTTAAGCTATTTCTTGATTTAAATGCATCCCAGTATCAGAGACATTCAGAAACATTGAGGATGCTAAAGGCTTTTCACAGAGTCTCAGGGCTTGACCATGTTCTGGCTCCAATATATCACATAATTGTGTAATTTGACATCAAATCTTCACCACTTGGCTTTGGGATAAGGGAAGACCAAGAACACCATTTTTCCAGATTATGAGGGTAATGTGCAATGCATATTGGGAGTAAGGACAAAGAGCCCATGTTAGAAAAAAATCTGAGCAATTTAGTAAAACTGACTGTTCCTGATACAGAAAACGTAATGTTGAAAGCATTAATTCACTTCAGACCACATTTTCTCTTCAAAGGACCTAAAACCCACAGCCATCACTAGCAATCACTGCTCTCCTAAACCAGTGGCGGACATGTCCTGCTGATCCCAGTGCTGAGCAATAAGATCCCGACGGGAGGCTGGGTTTCAGATAGGGCCATGATCTGGGATAGTTAAAACAAAGCATGCGACAACTGAAAATATTTTGCTGCAAATTTTACCCAAAACCTCCTCTGTCTGTTAAAATTGGTCAGAGAATTTATATGCCTTTGATTGCCCTTGGCTTTCAGGAACGTTTAAAACTATTAAAAACGAAGTCAAAATTAGCAGCTATAAAAATGTTACCTTTTAAAAATCTGAGCAACTAGGGACAATTTCAGATGATTACAAATATTTTATGTACACAAATAATTGAGAAAGGAAGCTAAATTTCTTTACTTCATTCCACTTAGGCCGCCAAATCCCATTGATACTCGCAAGATTCCAGTTCATCTTTCATAAACTCTGGGAATGAGCAATAGATTTATTATTATCACATGTACTGAGATATGGTGAAAAGCTTCTTGTCTGCAGAACATTCAGATAAATTATTAAATAGATGAGTACATTGAGGTAATATAAAAGCAAAAAAAAGGAATACTGTATAGTGTTACAATAACAGCGAACGTGTAATGCATATAGATAAATAAGATGCAAGGATCATATGTAGAACATAGAAAACCCACAGCCCTTCAGCCCACAATGCTGTGCTGAACACGTACTTACTTAGAAATTACCTAAGGTTACCCATTGCCCTCTATTTTTCTAAGCTTCATGTACCTATCCAGTAGTCTCTTATAAGACCCTATCATATCCACTTCCACCATCATCGCCGGCAGCCCATTCCAGGCACTCACCATTCTTTGCATAAAAAACTTACTCCTGACCTCTCCTCTGTACCTGCTTCCAAGCACCTTAAAACTGTGCCCTCTCGTGTTAGCCATTTCATCCCTGGGAAAAAGCCTCTGACTATCCACATGATCAATGCCTCTCATCATCTTGTACACCTCTATCAGGCCACCTCTCATCCTCTGTCACTCCAAGGAGAAAAGGGTGAGTTCATTCAACTTATTCTCATAAGGTATGCTCCCCAATCCAGGAAACATCCTTGTAAATCTCCTCTGCACACTTTCTATAGCTTCCATGTCCTTCCTGTAGTGATGTGGCCAGAACTGAGCACAGTACTCTAAGTGGGGCCTGACCAGGGTCCTATACAGCTGTAACATTACCTCTTGGCTCTTAACTCAATCCCACGGTTGATGAAGGCCAATACACTGTATACCTTCTTAACCACACAGTCAACCTATGCAGCAGCTTTGAGTGTCCTATGGACTCAGACTTCAAGATCCCTCTGATTCTCCATTCTGCTAAGAATCTTACCATTAATACTATATTCTGCCATCATATTTGTCCTACCAAGATGAAGCACCTCACACTTACCTGGGGTTGAACTTAATTTGCTACTTCTCAGTCCAGTTTTACATCCTATCGATGTCCCACTGTAACTACTGACAGCCCTCCACACTATCCACAACACCCCCAACCTCTGTGTCTTCAGCAAATTTACTAACCCATCCGTCCATGTCCTCATCCAGGTCATTTATAAAAATCACAAAGAGATGGGGTCCCAGAACAGATCTCTGAGGCACTCCACTTGTGACCAACCTCCGTGCAGAATATGACCCGCCTACAACCACTCTTTGCCTTCTGTGAGCAAGCCAATTCTGGGTTCACAAAGCAAGATCCTTTGGATCCCCTGCCTCCTTACTTTCTCAATAAGCCTTGCATGGGGTACCTTATTAAATGGCTTACTGAAATCCATACACACTACATCTACAGTTTCATCAATATGTTTAGTCACATCCTCAAAAATTTCAACAGGCTCAAAGGCATGACCTGCCTTTGACAAAGCCATGCTGACTATTCCTAATCTTATTATGCCTCTCATAATTGTTCATAAATCTTGCCTCTCAGGATCTTCTCCATCAACTTACCAACCACTGAAGTAAGACTCAGTGGTCTATAATTTCCTGGGCTATCTCTACTCCCTTTCTTGAACAATGGAACAACATCCGCAACCCTCCAATCCTTCGGAACCTCTCCTGTCCCCATTGATGATGCAAAGATCACTGCCAAAGGCTCAGCAATCTCCTCCTTCACCTCCCAAGCAACCTTGGGGTACATCTCATCCGGTCCTGGAGAGTAACCAACTTGATGCTTTCCAAAAGCTCCTGCACATCCTCTTTCTTAATGTTCAAAATGCTCAAGCTTTTCAATGCGCTGTAATCATCAAGATCGCCAAGATCCTTTTCCATAGTGAATACTGAAGCAAAGTATGCATTAAGTATCTCTGCTATCTCCTCTCATAAGGCAGATTAAGAGATCAAGAGTTAATCTCTATTACGTAAGAGGTCCAGAAATAATACTTATGGATCTTAAATAACCTAATGGCACCATTGAACTGTGTATGGAGTCTAGAATAGAAAGTAGCCAATAAAAGCACATTGGAGATTTCCCATTAAGTTTGGGATTTGTGCATTAACTTGAAATCACAAATATTCTTAAACTTCCACGGAGACAAGCAAATAGTTCCACGTAGAACTATTAGCATTTTCCAGCAAAATTCAGGCCAGCAATTACTCTTAACTAAGGGAAACTGGAAAGACTCTTTATTTTCATTTATGTATAATTTGAGTGCCATGTAAGCTTGCAGCTCATCCAGAGTAGCCTCAGTATTTTTGTTTTAGCATCTTTCTTTATATTAAAAAAAAACAAAAGTGTTAGTTTGACCTGTACAATTGATCTACAGGTCCCTTTTTTTTTACAGGTGACCTGTAGAAAATTAAGCATGTTGTAGCATATCTGCAGTGAGTCAACAACTATGAGCACTAGGTTAATTGTTTGACCTAGGCAATGCTAATCCAATATGGCAGCAAATAAAGAGGTGAATTTTGTCTCCCATGAGATTCAGTCTAATGGAAACTGTCATCAGTTTGTCTGCACAAATTTGATCTGTAATTTATAATACACAATCATACTTGCAGAGAATATTGTATACTAATTCACTTGCATGGACTTTCATTTGCACAGAAGTGATGTTCCTACTTTTTACGTCAAACCAGCAGAAGCTAATTGTGCAATGCCTAGTGTTGTTTATGACTACACATAAAAAGCAGCTTATTTCAAAGGCACAAATCCAGCAACTATGAGAAATCAAGCAAACTTGTCAAGATACAATGGAAGTGTAAGAAACAAAAACAGGGTGCAGAATAAAAAAAATATGCTGCTGATTTGTTAATTCCATTTCATATTTCTGGAAGAGACTAATCTCATTCCTAATGCAATATTATGATGAAGGATCTGGATCATGCAATGTATTAATTCTAGAAGGTAACTTTCTTGTGCTTTGCTCCTTGCTACTGTATATTATGATAGTCATCATACTAAACTTGAAAGTCACTTGAAACATTGGTTCTGTTGCTGTTTGAAATCAAATGGGGGAAAACAGTCTGTTTGAGTAGTTGAGAGTCCTCCAGTCATCTGATTAGAGCTAAATGGCCCTGCAAATCTGAGAGAAAGCATAAAGTTAGAATTGCATTGTTGTCAAAGTTCTCCATGTGTAAGAGCCTCAAATAAAGCATTTCTGCAACATGCTTCAAACATCAATCAAGGATCAAGGTTCAGGCTTTACTCGCCATATATAGTTACATGTATTAGGAACTTGGCGCGTGACCAAGTTGTTAAGGCATTAGTCTTGTGCTCTGAAGGTCACTAGTTTAAGCCTTGGCTGAGGCTGCATGCGTATCCTTGAGCAAGGCACATATTTCTCTGCGACGACACCGGTGGCAAGCTGGATGTGTCCTAATGCCTTTCGCTTGGACAACATTGGTGGTGTGTAGAGGGGAGACTTGCAGCTTGGGCAACTGCCGGTGTTCCATAAAAAAAACCTTGCCCAGGCTTGTGACATGGAAACTTTCCAAGGTGCAAATCCATGGTCTAGCGAGACTAACGGAGGCCTGCATTAGGAATTCGCTGTGGTGTGGTGGTGTGACATGTAACAAAAACGACATTAAACAATTGTAAAAAATAAAGAATTATATAAAAATAAACTTAGAGGTTAAAGTATGAATATGGAATAAAATTTGGACAGATGCATGTATTTACAATTTAAACAGCATTATAAAAACTGTTTTCAAGTGTATACAGTGCAGTTCAGTGACTGAGGTAATAAATAGGGGTCAGCATGGCTAACTAGAATGGTTGATCAGTTTAACTGCCTGGGGGAAGTAACTTTCAAGATGGCCCACTTTTAAGATCACCTACTTGTCAACTGTTAGTGTACAATTTTTAACAGCATCAATAGTAATCTACTTGGAAAATAAATAATGTAACACAAGCTGTAAGTGCTTGTAATCCAAAGCAGTGTTTTGACCTTGATATCCAAAGAAACGCTAGCTCTGTGAAAACCATATGCATTTTTCATGAATTCAGGGGCACTGAAGCCAGATTATTACCAGAATTTGTAGCTTTAGAAACACAACAGAAAATTGGTACAACACGAGCTCTCAGAGCCCCTCCAGCAGGATCTGTGTGTTCCTCATGATTTCAAGCATCTATGGAACCTCTTGTATTTATGATACGGATATGCCTTAGTTAATGGTTTAATGTTGATCACAAAACCAGGACACAAGGGTTAATCCCTCAGCTTCTTTTCAAGATCATGCCACGAGAATTTTACTTTCAAATGAGAGGGATATGAGAGATTTGAATTAATGTCATGTTTAAGAGTCTGCATCTCTTTCCATACTGTACTGCAGAGTCATACTAGCTAGTTATATTCAAGTCTCCAGAGTCCAGTTTGAATCTCCATCATTCTGACTTAGGAGCAACTGCACTACCACATAAATTACAGATAAAACTGTTTGATAAGTTAAACTATGCAACTTTGCTTTTGTTAGCACTCATTTCAAAAGAGAGATCAGGTGTCTTTTAATTCTTCTCAATTGACCAATTCAGTAATGAACAAAATAACTTCATAAAGATTTTCATTAAGTAACTTTAATTAACTAAAACAAAAAAAAGTAGATCATGTAATTTTATTTAACTCAACTACAATCCTAATTTAACTTCTAACTGCAGCTTTAAATCTAGTCTAATTTATCTAGAACCAAATTGAAACTTCTTTATTTGACTTCACTAATAAATCAAGCTCAAGGTTGCATACAATTCATGGTAACACTAATCAGCATTAACAATTTGCAGTACTGCTTGTATATTCTTAATCACTGACTCTTTAGCCTCCAGGGAGCTCTAACACACAAACATGAAGGGGCATCAAGGTTGCCCGGCACTGGGTGCAATATATCCCAAAGAGAAGCTAAAAAAGAATCCCTTGAAACAAACTTACCCTTATACTGTTCAGCTTTTCCCCTCATCTCTGGGTACAAATAATAACAACTGCCTATAAGGCAAGACCCCTGATGTGCAAGTTATGGACAGTGCTTTGGATTTAGATTTGGGGTTTTATTGTAGGAATTAGGTGCTGTGATTTGGGGGTTGTGCAGTAGCTAATTGTGGGGCAGGATAGGCCTGGGGGAAGGTTTGGGTAATGGGGGTTGAGGATTCCAGGCGAAGGGAGCTGGGGTAGGGTGGCCAATGGTATTGTGGGTGGGGGTGGGTGTGGGGGTCCCATTGCAGTAGGGGGGGGGGAGAAGAACCAGACTAGGAATCTAACTGTTGGTAATATTGGGTGGACCTGCCTCCTTAATGGCTTGGGTTTATGGGGGTGTGTCGCAGGGTTGATGATGTTTGGTTTAGGGATAGGGTAAAGGGCCATTATATAAGTCCCTTTTGTGTGATGTGGTTTGGGTTATTCGGCGTGCTGTCTGGTTTAGTTGGGGTGTGCGGTCCATTGGACGTTAGGGTTAGGGTAAAGGGTAGGAGTGGGGATGTTTGTGTTGATGTGTGGTGAAATTGGCTCCCTGGTGGGAAGAGGGTTCAGGTTTATGGGGGAGTGTAGGAGGGTTACGGGTGTTAGGATTAGGGGTATGGCTGGGAGGTGGGGCTGTCCTTTCTAGGGACTTGCTTGTGTTATTTGAGGAGCTACCTGATTTAATTGGGGTACGAGTTCCGTAGGAAGTTAGGGTTAGGGTGAAGGCTGGGATTTGGGAATGTTTGTGGGGTGGCATTGTACTGGTGATGTGAGGTGAACCTGGCTCCCTGGTGGGGAGAGGCGTAGGGTTTATGGGGGTGTATTAAAGGGTTGGAGGTGTTGGGCCATGGTGTCTGGATGGGTAGTGGGGTCACAGGATCTACCAGTGGTGGGGGGTTTTGGGCTGGACTACCCAAACCTATGGTGTAGTAGTTCTGTTTTGGGGCCTAGCTGTTAGGCTCTATTCCTAGAGTAAAAAGTCCCTTTCCTAGTTAATGGCTCCCTGTCTTAATTCCGTTTCTGGTTGGGTGACTGAAAGGGATCCTCCTCTTCCTTCCTACTCTGATTTTCTCAATTTTAAAAGTTACTGGAATTTATGGCATGGTTTTCAGTAAATTGCCTCAGACAGACATACCTGCATAACCACAGCCTAAATCTAAATTGAGACAGCCACCTTGTTAGCATATTCAGCCATTTTATTGCTGTTGAAACATGGAAATCACTAATTCTGTTTCATCTTATCTCAGTACTTCAGTTGTAACATGAAAGACCATGGTAATATCCATCAATGATACTGCCATGCATGGCAACTCCTTTGAAAATTCTTGCAGTTTGGAACTTTACTGACAAATGTTAACACAAGTATAAAATGGGTAATTAAATTTTGTACACAAACGGACTCTTCTGGCAGAGTTTTAAGAAGGATTCCACCCTCTTTGTATGGTTGCATCTTCTGCAGACCTGGTGAGTGCAGCATATTTCACAAGAAATTAACTTGGGCTTTTGCATTGATTCATAACAATTATAAAAGTTAACATTCACACAGCGATATGGGTGATGTGGTCACTTAATACATAAGCAGCAAATCATACACTCCTCTGACTTTAAATGCAGTCATCAAATCAAACAATGTACTACACTTTGTCCTTGAAGTAACTTCCCCCACTGACAATACCAGAGAGTGGCTTAAGAAATTTGGACTCTATTTATTGCTGATATATATATATATTTAGAACCATGATTTTGCCCCAGCCATGACTCTGAGACAAGAATGTAAAGTTAAAATCAAATGCAAGGGGACAGTAGGGAAGGAGACAAGAGACTGAAGAATCTATGGAGACACTGAGATATTTCAGGCCAGGAACTTTCAGATGGACTGGAAAGGAAGGAAGAAAAACCCAGAATAAAAAGGTGGGGTGAGGGGGAGGATGGCAAACTGGCAGGAGATAGGTTAACCAAATGAGGGAGATGGTCAAGTGTGAGGGAGGAGAGTGGAAGCAAAAAGCTGGGAGGTGATAGGTGGAAGAGGTAAAGTGCTGAAGGAGTAGGAATCCTCATTTCACCTGCTGAGTTACTCTAGCATTTTGTGTGTGTGTTGTTATGGATTTCCAGCATCTGCAGAATCTCGTGTTTAGGATAGTGCAGGGGCTTGAATCATGAGCAAAAGAACTCAACAGGTCAGGCGGCTTCTGTAGAAAAGGATGGTTGACATTTTGAGTTGGACGCCACATCAGTATTGAGAGTGCAGAGGGAATGTAGCCAGTATATAGGAGAGAAGGACAGGTGAGACAGAAGCTGATAGGTACTAGGCAAGGCAGATTGGGTAAGAAAGGTTGATGATGGCTAGGTGGAGCCTGGTAAGGGGTGGGAGGGGAAGAAGAAATATTCTCCCCGATGAGGCTGTTTGTAACTAAAATCTGGATAATGGAGTTTCAGCATTAACTCAATTCCTTCCATCTATCTCCAGTATTTTCTGATCTTAATTTTGGATCTCGAATAAAATTTTATAAATCAAGTCCCTTCAAAAATATATATTAAGAACATCTACAGTAAAATTCAAAAAATATTCTGATTTTTCAGGGAACCGGCTGGCTCACCTGAATTTGATTCCAGTGCTCTTTTTACAAACACTGGATCCCTTTCCCACATTCCCTATAAACTCACTGGGGCTCTGTTTCCTGAACTCCCTTTAAAATCACCTGGCTTACTGGAAAATGATTATATAATACAAAAACATCTAAGAAATGTAATGTGGACATCTTTGGAAGCATCAATAGGAGTCATATCAAATAGTCCAGAAAATCTGTGGGTCTGGTTTCATCAGTCCTGGGATCAGTGGATTAGCAGAGTTTTATTGTTCTTCAAATAACAGCAGGGTTTCATTATAACTTCAAGTATAGAATCAGTGTAGTGCTGAGATTATATTTAGGAATATTATAGATATCTATGATATTTAGGATTTAATAATATAAAATGAAAGAGAGGTGAGATTACATTTTCTCTGTCGCAAATAACTACTGCTTGAAATTGGATTTCAGTCATCCATTCTATGTCCAATCTGCATGCACTTTTCGCTTGGAGAGTGGAATTATGGGATTATTCTGCAAGAGCAATTGATTTTTACTTGTAAAGTACTTTGTGCATATTGGCCTGGTTTTTTTTTTGGTGAATATTGACAGCTCTGAACAGAACTGAAAGCGCTTTAACCATTTAGATAAAAGGTTTAACCATTTAGATATACGTGGACACGGCCTCCACAGCTGCCTGTGGCAAAGAATTCACAGATTCACCGCTCTTTGGCGAAAATAAAAATTCCTCCTCACCTCCATCCTAAAAGGACACCCCCTATTCAGAGGCTGTGGTCTTAGACCCTCCAGCCATAGGAAACATTCTCTCCACATGTACTCTATCAAGGCCTTTCAACAATCAAAAGATTTCAATGAGGTCACCCCTCATTCTTCTATATGCTAGTGAATATAGGCCCAGAACCATCAGACGCTCTTCAGATGACAAGGCATTCAATCCTGGAATAATTTCCGTGAAACTCCTTTGAACCCTCTCCAGTTTTAGCATATCCTTTTCTAAGATATGGGGCCCAAAAGTGCTCATAATACTCCAAGTGAGGCTTCACGAGTGCCTTACATAGTTTCAACATTACACTCTTGTTTTTATATTCGAGTCCTCTTAAAATTAATGCTAACATTGCATTTGCCTTTCTCACCACAAACTCAACCTGCAAATTAACCTTTAGGGAATTCTGCACATGGATTCCGAAGTCCTTTTGCACCTTAGTTTTTTGTATTTTCTCTCCATTTCGAAAATAGTCAACATTTTCATTTCCTCTACCAGAGTACCTGACCATAAACTTCCTGACACTGTATTCCACCTCCCATTTCTTTGTTCATCCTCCTAATCTGTCTAAATCCTTTTGAAGCCTCTCGATTTTCTCAAAACCTCCCGCCCCTCCACCTATTTTCATATCATCTGCAAACTTTGCAACAAAACCACCTATTCCATTTTCCAAAGAATTGTTCCCAACTCAGGCCTCTGTAGAAGACTACTAATCAGCGGCAGTTATAAGAAAAGGCGCATTTTATTCCCACTCCTTGCATCCTGCCAATCCGTCCCTGCTTTATCCATGCCGGAATCTTTCTTGTAATACCATGAGCTAATAGCATGTTAACCAGCCTTATGTGTGGCACTTTGTCAAATGCCTTCTGAAAATAGAAGTGCATAACATCAACAAATTTTCCTTTGTCTATCCTGCTTGTTTCTTCTTCAAAGAATTCCAACAGCCTTGTCAGGCAAGATTTTCCCTGGAGGAACCCATGTAGACTATGGCCTATTTTATCATGTTGCCTCCAAATGCCTTGAGACATCATCCTTAGTAATCAACTGTGAACTCTTTCCAACCACAGAGGTTAGACTAACTGGCTTATAGTGTCCTTTCTTCTGCTTCTGTCCCTTCTTGAAGAGAGGAGAGACATAAGGAATTTTCCAATCTTCTGGAACTATTCCAGAACCTTGTGGTTCTTGAAAGGTCATTACTAATGTCTGAACGAATTCTTCAGCCACCTCATTACTTATTATAAATAGATAATTACAAAATAATAAATATAAATGTTTTTTACAAGCACATTAACTCTTTGGTAATAAAACAACTTGTTTTCTGTCTCACTATAATTGAATCCCAATGACTAAATGAATAAATGCTATATTTATTGTATTAACATGATGTCTGAAGGTGAAGGACTCATTTTCAGACTGGTTTGTGGGAAGCTGGTTGATCTCAGATACAGTGAAGATGAACAGATAGGTTTTGCGTTTGTTTGAGGAAATCGTATGGATTGGGAAGTAGAGATGTTCAAAGAGGCACATGAATTAGCTGTAAATGTGCATACCCTTTGTTTTGAAAAGAGTGGGAACTAATTCTGGGGGCTTAACCTCAATTCATTGGAATTAGACATAAAAGATCATTTTAATGTAGTACATAGAAGAGAATCTGATGGGACAGAGTTCTGATGACTCTTGCCCATGCAATGAGCCTAGGAAAATTAGTCTGTTGGAATGAAATAGCTTGTTTCATGCAATATGTTGGCTCAATTATAAAGAAATGAACAGTTGTCAACTAGAAGTATTAACTCTGTTTCTCTTTCACACATGCCATTTGATCAGCTAAGCATTTCCAGCATTTTTTTTTAATCTAATCACAAAAGGAATTGTGAAAGACTATAACATTGTCAGTGAAGATGTACTAACTGCCCCAGAATTGGAGACAATTCTCATGTAATGGGGATGTGTGATAACATTGTGTATGGAGCTAATGATCAAATCCTTCATGGTTACAATCTACCACTAGGAGTACAAGACACAAGATTCTGATGATGTGGGATAATCTGGACCAACACATAAAACTCTGAACAAATTCTGTGGGTCAGTCAGCATGTGTGGAGGCAGTTGTTCAATCAAAGTTTCGGATGGATACCCTGCTGTAGGTGAAGAATCTTGATCTGAAATGTTGACTGTCCATTTCCTGCATGGATGCTGGCAAACCTGCTGAGGTCCTCCAATAGTTTTTGTGTTGTTACTAATAGTTTTCTATGACCTTGCGAAATGTGAAACACAGTAACTGCTGATGCATTTTCACTACACAATAAAACACATCTAATTTCCATTAGAAATGAATTCAGTGAAGCAGTAAATTAAGTTGGGGGTGTATTGGGTGACAAATTCAATGTTCAAGTTTAAAGGTACAGTTAACTTTAGTGTGGCAATATATGCACAATGTTATTTTTACTGTCTGCAGTTATGACTCTGCTCCTCGAGTCCTTGAGGAAGTACAAGCTAGGGAAGTGAACACTAATAGAGGCTGGAGCTGACGTGGTTCTAAAAGGGACATGGCAAAGTAGAACTGAATGGATGACCGAAAGGTGGAGCTCAAGCTCCATAGCTTGAAAGAACATAGAACATAGAAACCAGAAGAGTACAGGCTCTTCTGCCCATGATGTTGTGCTGATCTTTTATCCTACTCTAAGATCAATCTAACCATCCCTCCTATGTAGCACTTCATCTTTCTATCATCCATGTGCCTATCTAATGGTAGTTCCTTAAATGCCTATAATGTATCTACGTCTATCACCACCCTGAGAACAGTGTTCCATTCTGGTAAAAATTATCTCTGACATCCCCTCCATACTTTCCTCCAATCACTTTAAAATTATGCCCGCTCAGGTTAGTCATTTCTGCCCTGCTTAAATGGTGTCTGGCTGTCTACTCAATCTACGCCTCTTATCATCTTATATTCTTCTTTAAAGTGACTTCTCACCTTTCTTCACTCTAGTTCACTCAACCTGTTCTCACAAGATGTGTTCTGTAGTTATGGGCTGCATCCTGGTAAATCTCCTCTGCATCTCTCTAAAGATTTCACATCCTTCCTACGAGGTGACCAGAAATGAATACAATGTTCAGGGATAAGGATATGGCAAAATTAGTGCTGAGCACAAATGAAGGAGGGAGAGAGGGAGAGAAAGGGAGAGCGAGAGAGAGACTCTCTCTCTCTCTCTCTACACAATTCTCTTGTCAGACAGATAGAGTCATAGGACCATACAGCATGGAGACACATTCTTCAGTCCAATTGGTCCATGCCAGACAAGGTTTAAATTTAAGCCAATCCTTATGCCATGTTTGTCCTATATCCCTCTAATCTTTTCATCCAAGAACACTTTTAAATGTTGTTAGTGTATCCATCACAACCAATTCCTCTACCACATCATTCTTTACTGACCATGAAAACATTGCCCCTCAAGTTCTTAATACAGGTCTTCACTCTCTCCTTAAACCCATGCCCTTTAGTTTTTGATTCCCCAACCCTAGGAAAAAGACTGTGCACATTCACTGTTTCTTTTCACTGGTTTTATACACCTCAATAAGATCGCCCTTTGTTTTTCTACAAATAATCAAAACTTGCTCAACCTCTCTCCATAACTCAGTCCCTTGAGTCCTGGCACCATCTTCATAAATCTTCTCACTTTGCACCATAATGATATCATTTCTATAGTAGGGTGACTAAAACTAAACACAATATTATAAATGAGGCCCAAATTTATCCTGTACAACTGCAACATAGCAACTCAACTTCTATACCCAGTGCCCTAATTAAAGAAGGTAGCATGCCAAAATCCATCGTCACCACCCTCGCTACTTGCAACAGCTCTTTCAGGGAACCATATATTTATACTCCTAGGTAACTCTATTCTACAGCACTCTCAAGGGCTCTACTGTTCATTGTGAAGGTCCTGCTGTCATTTTGAATTCCCAAAAGACAGCTCAGATTCAGAATCAGATTTATTACCTTTGCATATCTTGAGAAAGTCGTTGTTTTTTCAAATTACAGGGCAATACATAAAAAACAATACTACAACTTACAATAAAAATATTTAAAAATAAATAAATTAGGATTAGAATTTTATTTCTTACATCCACCTTACAACATGAGAGACTAAAACTCTTTATGTTGCATCTCCATTGCAACATACAAGCAATAAAGAAGGGAAATGTGGGGTGGGGGGGACAGGATATTGCCCAAACACTAAGATTATATACATAATTGTTTGTATACATGTATGTACAGTCAGATACAATGACCAGTCGGAAATGCAATCAGATGAAATAAATCTGAGGAGCTGGTGAAAGATGCTGTCCCAGAGCCTGTTGGTCCTGGCCTTAATGCTGCCGTACTGTTTGACAGATGGAAGCAAGCAGCTGAAGCAGTTTGTGGTTGGGGTGGCCGGAGTCCCTGATGATCCCCCCAAGCCCCTTCTTATGCACCTGCTGCCATAACTGTCCTGAATAGAGGGAAGTTCACATCTGCAGATGCACTAGACTGTCGGCACCACTCTCTGCAGTGCCCTGCGATTGAGGGCAGTACAATAGTGCAAACAGAGCAAAATAGTGATGTAGTGTTCATGGACTATTCAGAAATATGAGCTCAAAGGGGGGAAGAAGCAGTTCATAAAATGTTGAGAGTGTGTTTTCAGGCTCCTATACCTCCTCCCTGATGGTAGTAATGAGGTGGGGATGTCCTATATGGTGAAGGCCCTTCAGATGGATACGTACCAGCTTCTGAAGGCATTGTTTTTAGAAGATATCCTCATTGCTGAGGAGAAAAGTGCCCATAATGGATCAGTTTGAGCCTACAATTCTCTGCAAATTTTCTCATTTCTGTGTGTTTCTGCCTTCATAAAAGGTGGTGATGCAACCAATCAGAAGGTTCTTCACCATCTGTCTGTAGAGATTTGCTGGAGTCTATGGTGACGTACCAAATCACTTTAAAGTCCTGAGGACCTTTAGAAACTGGAGTGTGTGCCTTCTTTGTGTTTGTATCAAGATGTGGGACCCAGGATGTCAACACCCAGGAAATGAAGCTACTCACCCTCTCTACTGGTGATCCCTTGATGAGAACTCGTGTGTGCTCTCCTGACTTCTCTTTCCTGAAGTCTGCGATCTTACTAACACGGTTTGTAGTTGGGGCTCAGCCAGCTGATCTATCGCACTCCTGAATGTCTTTCATCACCATCTGAGATTCGGCCAACAAAAGTTGTGTCATAAGTGAATTTATAGATGGTGTTTGACCTGTGCATAGCCCAGCACAGTATTATGATTAGGTAGATCCATATAATTCAATGGTCACTTGGGACAACACAATCCAAGTATCAGGCAGATCCACAGATCTGTCGGTCTGCACAGCATGGTGCCACCCAGACTGACTTAACAAGGCTGGAGAGTGAACAGAATGCATCACAACTCACAGTAGTTCAGTTCAGTTTGAAGGCTTCAATTCCCTTGTACTTCTTGAGTCTTAAATCTGCTGTTTGGGGATCAGAGATGTTAATTTATTGCTTGCTACTTTATAGCTGGATGTTAATCCTATTTTCAAGTTTACTCTCCAATTAATAAAATCTCCAGCAACGAGGGGGCAGAGGTCAGGAACCACCAAGTAAGTTTTGTAGATTTAAGGATCAAACTTGTCAATGTGGACAATCCTCAGTTTTAAGGATAGTTTTCTCTTTAATAATGAAGTTCTTGTCACCTCAGGCACTTTCAGAAGGCCCAGATGTTTATCAGTATAACTTTATTCCCTTAATAGCATCTGAAAAAAAGCCAGATGAGATTGGAGAAGGTAGTGTTGCACCAGGAACAAAAAGGATTGGATCTGACTCATTCTCTTCACCCTGATTATTATCTTTGCCCTCAATCACTTTACCCATATCACCACGCTGGCCTTCTGTGATGCAGAGCGCTCGGTAAATGCATGCCTTACATGCCTTTCACACACAAACAGTGCTGTTGCTACGGTATGTGTATGCACTTCATTGTTTTCCTCAGTATACCATTATTTTTCTCTCCTCATTGCTACGTACATCCAGAGTCAGCCACTGAAGCTTAGTTTGACTCTAAACCAAGGTGATGCAGTTGGGTTGGCTTTATGGTGCCTTTCTTGCCAAACATAGCAGAATATTCCATTATTTTAGCAATGCGGAAGTGTAATTGAGACAAAAAGATATAGCAGCAGAATTAGGTCTTCAGGTCCATCGTGCCTACTCTGACATTTCATCATGGCTGAGTTTCCTCTCAGCCCTAACCTCCTACCTTCTTCCCAATCCCTTCATGTCCTGACAAATCAGGAATCCATCAACCTCTGCCTTAAATATACATAAAGACTTGGCCTCCACAGCAGCCTATGGCAAAGAATCACCACTCTCTTGAAATTCCTACTCATACCTGCTCTAAAAGGATACCCCTGTATTCTGAGGTTGTATCCTCTGGTTTTAGACTCTCCCTCCATAGGAAACATCCTCTCCACACCCAGAGAAGGCCTTTCACCAATTGATAGGTTTCAATGAGGTCACCCCTCATATTTCTGAATTCTAGTGAATTCAAGCCCAGTGATATCAAAACACTTTTCATATGACAAGCTGTTCAATCCTGAAATCTTTTTCATAAACATCCTTTGAATCCTCTCCAATTTCAGCACATCCTTTTTAAGTTAAAGGCCCACAACTGCTCACAATACTCCAAGTGAGGCCTTAACAGTGTGTTATAAAGTCTGAACTTTACATCCTTGCTTTTCTATTCTATTCCTCTAGAAATGAATGCTAACATTCCTCATCATAGACTCAACATGCAAATTAACTCTTGGGGAATGCTGCACAAGATCTCCCAAATCCCCTTGCGTCTCTTTTTTTTTGTATTTTCTCTCCATTTATAAAATAGTCAAGACCTTCATTTCTTCTACCAAAGTGCATGACCATACACTTTCCAAACTATATTCCAGGTGTCATTTCTTTCCCATTCTCTTAATCAGTCTAAGTCTTTCTGTAGCTGCTCTGCCTCCTCAAAACTACTTGCCCCTCCATCTATCTACATATCATCAGCAAGCTTTACAACAAAGCCATCAATTCCATCATCCAAGTCATTGATGTATGACGTAAAAAGGATAATCTCAACACAGACCTTTGTGGAACATCACTAGTAGCCAGCTAGAAAAGGCTCCCTTTATTCCCATTCTTTGCCTCCTGCCAATCAGCCTCTGCTTTGTCCATTTTTGAATGCTTCCTGTAATACCATGGGCATGTAGATTGTTAAGCAGTTTCATGTGTGGCACTTTGTCAAAGGCCTTCTGAAAATCCAAGTACACAACATCAAACAATTGTCCTTTGTCTATCCTATTTGCTCTTTCTTCAAATAATTCCAACAGATTAGTCAGGCAAGAATGTTCCCTTGAGGAAAACCATGTTGACTATGGTCTATTTTATCATGTCCCTCCAACTACCCCAGAACCTCATCCTTAATAATATACTCTACCATTCTTCCCAACCTCTGAGGTAATTCTAATTGGCCTATAGTTTCCTTTCTTCTGCCTTTCTCCCTTCTTGAAGAGTGGAGTGACATTTGCAATGTTACAGTCTTCTTGAGCCATTCCAGAATCTAGTGATTCTTGAAAGATCATTACTAAAGCCTCCATGATCTCTTCAGCCACCTCTTTCAGAACTCTGGAGGGTACATCATCAGGTTCAGGTGACTTATCTAACTTCAGACCTTTCAGTTTCTCAAGAACCTTCTCTCCAGTTATGGTAACTTCACACACTTCATGACCACTGACTCCTGGAATTTCCACCATTCTTCTAGTGTCTTCCACAATAAAGACTGATGCAATCTAATTTTTCCAGTTTGTACACCATCTTGTTGTCCGTAAGTACTATCTCTCCAGCATTATTATCCACTTACATCTCTCTTTTACACTTAATGTATCTGAAGAAACTTTTGATATCCCCTTTAACATTATTGTCTAGCTTACTTTTGTATTCCATCTTTACCTTCTTAATGACATTTTAGTTCCCTTCTGTTAGATTATAAAAGCTTTTCAATCCTTTAACTTCTCGCTAATTTTTGCTCTATTATATGCCCTCTCTTTGGTTTTTATGTTGGTTTTGACTTCCCTTGTTAGCCATGACTGTGTCATCTTTCCTTTTAGAATACTTTTTCCTCTTCGGGATGTATGTGTCCTGTGCCTTCCAGCCATTCCATCCATTGCTGCTCTGCCGTCGTCCCTGCCAGTGTTCTTTTCCAATCAATTTTGACCAACTCCTCTCTCATGCATCTGTACTTCCCTTTACTCCACTGTAACAGTGACACATCTAATGAGCTTTTCCTTCTCAAATTTCAGGGTGAATTGAATCATATTATGATCACTTGCCCCAAGGGTTTCTTTTACCTTAAACTCTCTAATCAATCTGGTTCATTGCACAACACCCAATCCAGAATTGCTGATTCTCTAATGAGCTCAACCACGAGCTGCTCTAAAAATAACTACCTCTTAGGCTTTGTTAGTATATGTTATTAGCATATGATGTTTGACTGTATACTGTATTTAAGGCACATACTGTACTTAAGTTTATTTTGTAATAGGATTGTAACTACATTGTGGGGTGCATCATATTCTAATTCCTGTGTAGTCTTAAGTTAATTTTGTTGGTAATTAAAGATTGTATGTCCTCGTGCCCAATAAAATTTGGAGATCCTCGCCCTTAGTATCAGAGAGAGAGATAGGGGCTGGGTAAATATTGGTATTTTTCTTTGATTTTAGGCACTCCTTGCACTGAAGTTTTAAGTGACTCCAGACATTTTTCTTTGGTCATAACCCACATTTCTAACTTCTTCATTATCTCTTTATTTTCATCACAAACCCTTATCTGGTCCATCTTTGTCATTTATCCTCATTATCATCCTGAATCTCTATTTTATTCTTTGGCATTGAAGTGTATGAAAGTACCTTTGAATGAGCAGAGAAGAGGAGCAAGAAGATATTGTTGGGGAGATCTACTAAAGGGCATAAAGGCAGGAGAAATCAATGACAAAAGTGATAATAGTGAAAATTGAAAGAGTGATAATCAAAGAAGAAAAGAAACACATTATCAGTCTGCAGGAGAGCAGATGCAATTTGAGGAAATAGAATTGGTTTCTGAAATTATCTGAGGGAAATGCAGTGAAGACTGGAAGTCTGAAGTGAAAAAAAACTAGGATTGATGATTATTGGAAATTATTGAATTTCATATGGATGGATGCAGGATGCCTCTCTAGATGATGAGTGGTATTATTGAGCTTACATTGAATGTAATTGGAACAGATGGTCAAAAACTAGGATGTCAAAATGGAAGACAGATGGAGTATCGCTGTTTTTGGCAACAATAAAAATGGAGTCATTTTGATAGAACAACAAAGAGCTGAATCTTCCTTGGGCTTTTTATTTGGGGGCCTCTTTTCAGACAGTAATACTCTTGGATTTAATTCCCAAGACTGATATGTCAAATACAAATTCATAATCCTTAATAGTGTGAGTATAGGGATTTTTGCCTCACTGCACTCATTTGATTTTAATGGAAATTAAATTTCAAAGATAAATATCATGGGCAGCCAATCTAATATTGAACAATGCTGTACTTTATCTATAATTACCCCATTGTTCTTTTTCTCCAAAATGGCCAATAATTAATCTTCCACAGTAGTATTCTATTGAAAACTGGCACATTCATTTTGTAACTTATACTTGTTTGCCATACCATTTTCAGTTCAGACTTCAAATCACATGTTACTTACATTGTGTGCATTCTTTTCTCATTGTATATACATTGGAAGATTCACTTACATCAATTTTTCCAAGACGTTAGCAGTTTTAACATAAAATGCAAATCTATTTTGAAAGGTTTAATGCATCAGTTACTGCATTAAACCACTGATTATTATTACGTGGCATTGCCACCTCCTCAAGCAATAACATGTACACAGTACACATTGGGGAGTAAAGCGTTATTGGCAAACATAAATTTCTCTTTAGTGTATGAGGAGATTATCACAAACTAAGGTTAATGATACTTCCAGTGTCTTCTACAGGCAATATTATTCTGCTGCTGCCAATTTTTCAATATTTCTCTACACTGGATGCTATTGTGCATGACAATAGAATGCAGAAGTTCACTATTTTTGATTTAACCTAGATTTTTTATTTAATCTATATTTTTTTCATAAATTTTCAAATTAGACCTGCAATGATTCCATCTGGCCTGCAATAAATTCATACCTGGGAGCTTAAGTTTGTCATGCCATTGATATCAATAGATAGAATGATATTTCGAATGGTATACTGCTGCTTTTCTCTTAAGATGTGGATATGGAAATTTAAAAATATCAAGAAAACAGAAAGAATACATAAGTAAGGGAAACAGTGATAAGTCAAATTCTGACTTTTAAAATATTACATTTAGCATTCCTGATGATATTATTTTCTTTTACCCATAAGCTATATCCTTTGAGTTTTTAAATTTGCACAGATTCAGTACTTTTCTCAATTTTTCTCACATTGCATCTGAAAGTTCAATACATCATAGGCATTATTGAAGGTATTAATATTATACAGTAGAATTTAAATCAGAAGACCATAAGACATAGGAGTAGAATTAAGCCATTCAGCCCATCGAGTCTGCTCTGCCATTCTATCATGGCTGATTAATTATCCCCTCAACACCATTTTCCTGCCTTCTTTTCATAAGCTTTGACACTCGGATCAATCATGAACTTGTCAATCTCCACTTTAAGTATATTCAAAGACTTGGCATCCATAGCCATCCATTGCTATGAATTCCATGGAATCACCACCCTCTGGTGAGCAAAATTCCTCCTCATCTCTGTTCTAACTGGACACCTCTCTATTCTGAGTCTCAGACCTCTGGGCCTAGACTCACCCACTATAGGAAACAACCGCTCCATTTCCAGTCTATCTAGGACTTTCAAAATTAGATCATTTTCAGTGAGATCCACAATCCAACCCCCACCATTCTTCTAAACTCCAGCGAGTACAGGCCCATCAAACTCTCTGTATGCGTTAACTCTTTAATTCCTGGGATCATTCTTATGAAACTCCTTTGAACCTTCTCCAATGCCAGCACATCCTTTCTTAGATAAGGAGTATAAAACTGCTCACAATACTCCATGTGCGGTCTTAGAAATGTTTTATAAAGTCTCAGCATTACATCCTTGATTGTATATTCAAGTCCGCTCAAAATGAATGTTAACATTGCTTTTTCTTCCTCACCATTGACACAGCTTGCAAGTTAACCTTTAGGAAATCCTGCATGAGGACTCCAATGTGCCTTTTCTTCTCTGATTTTTGAATTTTCTCCCCATTTAGAAAATTGTTTACACCTTTATTCCTTCGACCAAAGTGCATGACCACACACTTCCCTATACTATATTACATCTGTCACTTCTTTGCCCATTCTCTCAATCTGCCCAAACTCTTGTGCAATCTCCCCACTTCTTCAAGACTACCTGCCCCTCCACCTATCTTCATTTCACCTGCAAATTAAATGACAAAAGCAATCGATTCCATCATTGAAATCATTTAGACATAATATGAATAGAAGTGATCCAATACACCAACCCCTGCAAAACATCACTGATCACTGGCAGCCAAGCAGAACAGGCCTCCTTTAGTCAAACTCTGCCTCCTTCCAGTCTACCAATCTTCTATCCATGCCAGTACTTTTGCTGTAATACCATGGGCTCTGTCTTGTTAAGCAATGTCATGTCTGTCATCTTGTCAAAGGCTTTTTGAAAATCCAAGTAAACAGCATTCACTGAATCTCCTTCATCTCTCTTGTCTGTTATTTCCTCAAAAAATGACAGCAGATTTGTCAGGCAAGATTTCCCCTTAAGGAAATCATGTTGACTTTAATCTATTTTATCATGTTGCCTCCAAGTACTCTGAAACCTCATCTTTAATAATGGACTCCAACAACTTCCCAACCACTGAAGTCAGGATAATTGGCTTATAATTTCCTTTTCTCAGCCTTTCTCCCCACTTAAAGAATGTAGAACGTAGAATTATAGAAAGTCATTTGCAATTTCAAAGTCCACCAGAACAATTTCAGAATCTAATGATTCTTGAAAGATCATAACTAATGCCTCCACAAACAAACTCGTCAGTTACCTCTATCAGAACCCTGGGGTATATACTATCTGGTCCAGGTGATTTATTTACATTCAACCTGTACCCTCCCTTCAGTAGTAGCAACCACACTAACCTCTTGAATTTCTGACATAAGACTAGTGTCTTCCACAGTGAAGACTAGTGCAAAATACTTCTTCAGTTCACTCACTATTTCTTTGCCCCCCATTACTATCTCTACAGCATCATTTTCCTGTGGTCCAATATCCACTCTCACCTGTGCATTACTCGTTATTTATCTGAATAAACTTCAGGTATCCTCTTTTATATTATTAGCTATCTTAGTTTCATATTTCACCTTTTCTCTTCCTATGATTTTGAGTTGCCTTCTGTTGGTTTCTAAAAGCTTCCCTATCTTCTAACTTCCCTCTAATTTTTATGTTATATACCCTCTCTTCCCTTGTCTGACACAGTTGCCTCATCCTCCCTTAAGAATACTTCTTCTTCGGGATGTATCTATGCAGCGCCTTCCAAACTGCCCCAAGAACTTCAGCCATCATTCCTGCTAGTGTCCATTTCCAATTAACTCTGGCCCACTCTTTTCTCATGGCTCTGTAATTCCCTTTACACCTTTATAATACTGATACATCTGACTTTATCTTCTCCCTCTCAAACTGCAGGAGAAATTCCTTTGTATTATAGAAACATAGAAAGCTTACAGCCCAATACAGGCCCTTCAGACCACAAAGTTGTGTTGAACATGTTCTTGCCTTAGAACTACCTAGGATACCAATAGCCCTCTGTTTTTCTAAGCTTCATGCATCCATCCATGAGTCTCTTAAAAGATCCTATCGTATCCACCTCCACCATCGCTGCCCATTCCATGCACTCACCATTTTCTGCATAAAAACTTACCCTGACATCTCCTCTGTACCTACTTCCAAGCACCTTAAAACTATGCCCTCTCATGCTAGCCATTTCAGCCCTGGGAAAAGGCCTCTGACTATCCACACGATCAATGCCTCTCATCACCTTGTACAGCTCTATCAGGTCACGTCACTTCTGCCGTCGTTCACGCAACCTATTCTCATAAGGCATGCTCCCCAATTCAGGCAAAATCCTTGTAAATATCCTTTGCACCCTTCCTATGGTTTCCACGTCTTTCCTGTAGTGAGGCGACCAGAACTGAGCACAGTACTCCAAGTGGGGTCTGACCAGGGTCCTATAGAGCTGCAACATTACATCTCGGCTCTTAAACTCAGTCCCACGATTGATGACGGCCAATGCACTGTATGCCTTCTTAACCACAGAATCAACCTGCACAACAGCTTTGAGTGTCCTATAGACTCGGACCCCATGATCCCTTTGATCTTCCACATTGCCAAAAGTCTTGCCATTAATGTTATATTCTGCCTTTATATTTGACCTACCAAAATGAGCCACCTAGAGGGACAGGTGATGTTGAAGAAACAGAGGCTGTAGAAGGTTTTTGACTGATTAGGAGAATGGAGAAAGAATGAGCAGATGGGATGCAGTGTTGGGAAGTGCATGGTCATACACTTTGGTAAAAGTAATAAAGCACAGAAAATTTTCTAAATAGAGAGAAAATTCAAAAATAAGAGGTGCAAAGGTGCAAGATTCCCTAAAATCTGTGGTGAGGAAAGCAAATGCAATGCTATTATTCATTTTGTGCAGACTAGAATATACAAAGAAAGGATGTAATGTTGAGACTTTATAAGGCACAGGTACTTGGAGTATTCTGAGCAGCTTTGGGCCCCTTATCAACACAAGGACATTGGAGATGGTTTAAAGGATGTTCATGAAAATGATTCTGGGTTTGAAAGAGTTATTATATGTGGAGTATTTGATGGCTCTGGGCCTTTAGTCACTGGAATTCAGAAGACTGATGGAGAATCTCATTGAAAACTATTGAATGTTGAAAGGCCTTGATAGAGTGGATATGGAGAGGATATTTCCTCTGGTGGGGGAGTCTAAGACCAGAAGGCTCAGCCTCAGAATAGAGAGACGTCCTTTTAGAATGGAGATTAGGATGAATTCCTTTAGCCAGGGAGTGGTGAATCTGTAGAATTTGTTGCCACAGGCAGCTGTGGAGGCCAAGTTATTAGGTATATTTAAGGCAGAGACTGACTTACCCTTTCTGAAATCTGCAATCAATTCTTTGGTCTTACTGACAAGGCTCAGCACAGCTTTGTGGGCTGAAGGGCCTGTATTGTGCTGCATGCTTTCTATGTTTCTATGTTTCTATCTTCATAACATCCACAAACTTGGGCACAAAGCCATCAATCCCATCATCCAAATCATTGATATATAACGTAAAAAGAAGTGGTCGCAATATAGACCCCTGTGGAGCACCACTAGTCACTAGCTGCCAATTAGAAAAGGCTCCCTTTATTCCTCCTCTTTGCCTCCTGCTAATTAGCCAATGCTTTATCCATACTAGTATAGTTTCTGTAATACTATGGGCTCTTAACTTGTTAAGCTGCCTCATGTATGGCCCCTTGTCAAAGGCCTTCTGAAAATCCAATATACACCATCTACTGATTCACCTTTGTCTATCCTGCTTATTATTTCTTCAAATAATTCCGACAGATAATCAAAGGAGTTGGAGGAGCACAAACAGGATTACTTTGAACTGATGAACTTGGTAATATTCAGGGTTTCATCTTCAAATCTGAATAAATACGCCACAGTTGTCATCACCTTCTATGATAGATATTTACTCCCTGGCTTATGTTTGCTATGCTTGCTTTCTAAACACTGTAAGATGAAACTTATGTAAACATCTTCTAACTATTATTGCTTTGTAACTTCAGTTTCTGGTTGTAAAAGAAAGTCAGTCTTCAGTTTAAAAAATGCAAATTGCAAGCAGTAATCAGCTTGAAGTTAAAAAACACTCTATAGAACATTTTGCAAACAGGCTTAGTATTGTGCAGGTGCTTAGTCTGTGTAGAAGTAGATGCTAATTACTACTCCTGTTTTATTACTGCTCAAGGTATAGTTTTACATAAAAGGTTGTTTGATTTGTGTTATTTCAAGCAGACAGTCTGGCTCTTAAGTTGCTTAGTTCAGAGAAGCTTGCAGAACAGATGGATAATATCATTCAGTATATCAATAACTGATGTGTTCATAGTTTGGAAAGTTGATGTACTCAGGAGAAGTTAGATTTACAGAATTAATTTTGAGCTGTGAAAATTAAGCTGACATCTGTGTCTCCAAACACTGCCTTTATTTCTGAGGAAATATCAAGTGTGTAATTTACTGCAAGTTGGAGAAAAAGGGTATAAATGCCAAGGGAAATTCAGGCTTATTAGGAATAGAGTAAAGAACATCAAGAAACATGGAAAAGATATAGGGTGAACTGGGATCCATTCCCTCAGCTTTGGTTTCTTCAACGGACTACTTGTTTATCTGCATTGTGGTACATTTTTTAGCTCATAGGAATTGTACCTGTGTTTCAGAAATGATTTATGCTTTGTACTATGTTACTGTGGTGCCAAAATGTCACCAAAGATTCCAGCAAATTTCTAAAGATTTATCATGGAGAGCACTCTAACTGGTTGCATCACTGTCTGGTATGGACGGGCCACTGCACAAGGTGTGATAAAGCTGCAGAAGGTTGCAAATTCAGTCAGCTCCATCATAGGCACTGGCTTCCTCAGTGATGCACCATCAATAACTCACTCTGAGACGTAAAGGCGAGATATCGGCTTTTATTGACTGGAAGAAGGAACAAGCAGTGAGTGACCATGATACTACATCCTGGAGATTGAAAGGCCAGGCTCAGGCCTCAATCGCCTTTATACAGGGGTCTGTGGGAGGAGCCACAGGAGCAGTCAGCAGGGGGCGTGTCCAGACAGGTATATGTATTTCACCACACTCAGCATCAAGGATATCTTCAAAAGGTGATACCTCAAAAAGGCAGCATCTATTATTAAAGACCCCATCAATCAGGGTAAGCCCTGTTCTCATTGCTACCATCAGATAGGAGGTTCAGGAGCTTGAAGACACACACTATTTTTTAGAAACAGTTCTTCCCCTTCGCCATCAGATTTCTGAACAGACACTGAACCAACACATGAACACTACCTCTCTATTTCTGTGCACTTTTTTCACAACATTTAATTTAGTTTATATTCAGTATATATAATAGGTTTTTGTGCATTGCTCCTGCATGCAACAAATTTCGCGACATACATCCGTGATATTAAACCTGATTTAGATACTGACAAGATGTGAAATGACCACATCCCAACACAAAACTGACAAGGCTTGAAGAGTTCCTGAATTCCTGAATTCCTGACTCAGTCACAGATACATAGCTTCACTATCCAAGTATAGGAAGAGGACTTCAGATGACTCAACTGCCTTCCCTGAGTGACTGAATTGCTCCGCACATCACAGTATGGATTCTGCGGCACAGCAGACATGGCAACTTCACTCAACACACACAAAATGCTGGTGGAACGCAGCAGGCCAGGCAGCATCTGCAGGAAGATTACTTCACTCTGTATTTCTCACTGTCCACAACAGACATTGCAAAGCATTGGGGGAAAAAAAAACAAATATCTAAGTTGAAAGCAGTTTAGTATCAAAGTATGTAAATATCATCATATACTACCCTGGGATTCATATTCTTGCAGGCGTTCACACTAAAACAGAAACATCCAATAGGATAAATGGAAAAACTACCCACAAAAAAAAAGACTAACGAGCACCAATGCTGCCTCTGAAAAAACTTCAAAAAATCACTTTACGATTACGTGAACAATGTCAGCATCCTCTTCTGGGCCAATATCCCCAGCACGGAATCCTCAATTATATTTATTCTGTTCTATTGAGCAGGTCACATTATGTGCACGCCTGAAGCACAGTTCAATTTGCAGAGGGAATCTACTCAGAATGCTAATCCATCTGCTATCATCTACCCAGTCTGTGGAAGAACTTGCGCTTCCCACGTTGGCCTCAGTCATCACAAAGAATGGGAGTGGAACTAATAACCATCTAAAATCTTGAGAGATGCCTAAGGAAAACATTACACAAAGTAATTTACTGGCTTTATATATTTCTTTGTAGAGCCCCAGAAGCCTATGGTGAGTTTATTCTCCCTCTTACCATAGCTAAGAAATTTTCTGATGATTTTCAATAGAAAAATATTATGGAAACATGCTTTAAAGACAACTGACAAAAACAATATTGGATACAAGATCACCTATGGAGCTGCCACAGAGGTTCTGACACTGGCACGAAAATTTTTAGAAGCGTGTTTCTCTTCTCCTCCCAGAGGACCACAACCTTGTCTTAAGGTTTGGAGGCTTGTGTGTCTCAGTGACTAGGAGAGCTACATTGGTTAGAGTTAAGACATTATACTTTGGCTTTTGGTAAGGTTACCCATGTCAAGCACGTCAATGGGTAGAGCATAGACTAAGAGTGGTCCACCTGTACTGATGGTTCGGGAGCTCAGAGAGCTAACAACCCTGACTGGTGAAACAAAATTAATACAAAAACAGAAATGAAGATTCATTCTACATCTGAGTGTGACAATATTCCTGAGTCTCCAACCAAGACTTGTATGACAGACAGTTGTGGAAGATACTGACACGATGAAGGAAGCTCTGAAAACCACCAGGGATGGAGGACCTGGTGTAATAGGCAGTAAGTGCTTCTCTTCCGATAACTCCATAAGCAAACATATCCATCTTTGCACTATCTATGAACCCCTAAGAACCAAGGGAAGGCGAGCCAGTAGAATTTAAAGGTTAACTGAAGGGGTACCCAGTCAGGACCAAGGCAAGCAAAATAAAAGTGAGCATTCCCGTAGAGAAACACCAACAACTATGCACTGAAGATGTCACCTCGACTGGTGATAAAACATCTGCAAGCTAATTGCCAAATTTGGTGAACGCAGCAACATCAAATGTACTTTAATCTGCACATAAGCACTGAAATATACATCCCCAGTTTGTCTAGCATTCTTAAAATTATTTGAAGGCCAAGATAGATGTTGACATGTGACCAAAGCAATATGAAATTATACCTAGTTTATCTTGAAATTAATTCTTTATTTTGGTGACAACACATTTTATTAATTTCCTCTTACCTTGTATCTCAGAATGACTGGAGCATGAATGACTTTACGTCAGCCTTTACAAAGAATTACTCTTTTCAACTTCCCAAGACTATTTGCTTGCTGATCTCAACAGCAGTACAAGCTCCTCTTACTCACATGCTCATTTTTGATTTAGTAATACTCCACAGTTCCAAGAGGACCACAACCTTGTCATAGGTTTGGAGGCCTGCGTGCCTCAGTGACTTGGAGAACTGTGTTGGCTGAAGTCAGGGTTTTATGCTTTGGCTCTAGGTAGAATCACCCATGCCAAATATCAAAGGCTAGAGAACAGAAAAAGAGTGGTCCACCGGTCCTCCATGTTCAGGGGTTCAGCTCAGGGCTAACAACCCTGACTGGTAAAACAAAATTGATACAGAAACAGCAATGAAGATTTTTTTCTACATCTGAGTGCAACGGTATTCCTGAGTCTCCACCCAGGACTTGCATGGCTGCCAGTAGTGAAAACCAAGTCAAAGCTACTGACATGATGAAGGAAGCCCTGAACACTGCCAGCAATGGCAGTAAGTAAATACTCCGCAATACATGACTCATTCTTCGCATTATTTTGCTCTGTGTTTGTCTGAAGCATGTTCCATTGGCCTGCATTTTCGAAACCAACAACTCAAAAGAATTCTATGGAGAAAGCTAGTGCCAACAATGTATATTGCAGCAAATCAGAGCAAAGTCAGCCTTGTGTAGAGCATGGAATCCTCACATCATTTTACTTCAGAATTAAATGTTCTTCCCTTTGAGATTCACAAATGTCTGCACTAAGCAGCCTCAGAGTCATTTAAGCTGTTAAAGCTTTTCTTTGCCTCTGAGGATATGACGGCAATTAAGCAAATGTTAATGTGAAATTATATAGTTGGCCTTCATCCAACTCTTCTATTAAGGCTTTAAAGTCTGTGGCTTATTCATTCAGTATTTTATGTTCCAGCATAATTTTGAGACTACACGAATCTTGGGCCTGGTGTGGGTGACCACAGTAACCCTCCCGCTGTAATTTACAATCAAACTGCATCTCATTTGATTGTATTTTTTAATTACAAGCACTTCTAATGATATTATAATTGTGTCAACCTACTCCACGTAGACTAATTTACAACAGGAAGGAGATTATCAGTATCATGCTTTGAACAGCAGTTGCTGTTAATGTTAAATAAACACTCTCAATGTGAGAATCTGAAGGGGCTATTTCACAATCTTTATACTTGAAACAAATTTGGGACAAAGCAACAATTTCAATTAAGTAATAAAAAAATTGGAAACATAATTTAAAATGTATGGTATTCCCCCATTTTAATAGCAGATGATCATCTATTTAACTTCAAATAACTGTATGAGAAAAAAATGTCTGTAACATCCTGTGGTAATTTTATCATCATTTACAACAGGTATCAGAAATATCTTCAGTCATTTTTCAAAATACTGGAAGAGTGGTCAAGGGTTAATAGTAATAGTTTAACTTGTGAGTTTAACTTTAGTTCATGAGTTAAAAGTAACATGAGCACCAGTTTGCACAAGCAAGAGAATGCAGATGCTGGAATCTGGAGCAAAAGACTCTGCATCAGTTTTGACCCAAAATGCTGATTATCCCCTCACCTCCACATATGCTGCTTGATCTGCTGAGTTCCTCCAGCAGTTTGTTTTTATTTTGATGAATATAGTTTCATTGGGATGAGTAGTATGGATCGTTAGTTAACTGTTAGCATAGACATGGTGGCCAAAGGCCTGTTTCTCTATGAAAATTAAAGGCAATAAAATCAAACCATATTTCTTCCTAAAATCCAATCTTACATATTCTATCCCTTCTATATATCACTGTATAAGAACACCTTCAATGAACAGAGCACAAGATAACATTAACCAGTGGCAGAGAATGATACTGATCCACAGAGGGAATAATAATCCAATTGCAGTTGATATAATTCCTTAGATATGAAAGGCATTTTATGTTTCTTGCTCAAGTATAAATCTCTATAGAGTTTAATTTAATGCTTCCCATTAAAAGATCAGCAGAAATGATTCAACTTTATTGTCTTCACCTCTTAATTTAACAAACATCAAAATGGTTTCCAAATAATTATCAGGACTGATTCTCTGACTGGAAGCCTGTGACTAGAGGGTGCCACAGTATTGGGACCTCAATCATTATTTATATAAATGATTTGGATGTGAACATACATGACAGAAATAGCAAAATTGGTGATGATATTAAATTAGGGCAAGGGTTCCCAATCTGGGTCCAGAGACCCGGGTAATGATAGGGGTTCATTACAAATAACAGGTTGGGAACTCCTGAATTAGAGCACTTTGTTGATAGTGAAGCAGATTACAATGAACATCAAAGAGATCTTGAATAGTTAGAGACATCATTTGCTCAACTATAGGCAAATGGGTTTGAATTTAGATAAAAGTGAGGTGATGCACTTTGGACAGCCAAATTAGAGCAGGACCGACATAGTGACTGGCAAGGTACTGACAAGTATTGTGGAACAGACAGAACTGGAAATACTACATCGAAAGTGCTCAGAGCAAATAAACAGTGAAGAAGGAGGCACTCAGCATGCTCACCTGCATCAGTCATGACACTGAGTTTGGGAGTAAGGACATAATGATGCAGTTACTTAAGTTATGGAGAGGCCACACTTGGAGTGCTGTATTTTGTTAATGGAAAGGCATTGTCAAGTTGGAGAGGGTGCAGGAGAGGTTTACAAGGATGCTATCTGAACCAGAGGGCCTGCTTTATAGGGAGCCATTGAGCACACTGGGTCATCATTCCATGGAACACGGGCAAATGACAGACAACCTCACAGTAGGTTGTAAGATCATGAGGGGTATGGAGAAGGTGGGACGGCCATAGTTTTGTTTTACCCAGAATTGTGGAGACTGAAACTAGAGAGAACAGATAAAATATGAAAGGGGAGAGTTTTAAAAAAACTGTGAGATCACTTCTTTTCACCAAGGATGGTAAATACCTGAGATGAGCTGCCAGAGTAAATGATTGAGGCATGTACAATTGCAACATTTAGGAGGTGGTTGGCCCGATCCATTGAGGGGATGGGCTTAGAGGGTTATAGGGTAGTCACAGACAATCCGGACTAGCAGGGAGGATGCTGTGGTTGGCAGGGACTGGTAGCGCTGAAGGAATTGTTTACATGCTGAATTACTCTGTCACAGCTCCCTGCTATAATCCCATTTTCTGTTCAGCTTTCACATGTGGTTGCCCCAAAATACCTTGCTTCCTCAGGGGAGAGCAAATAGATACCTGCAAATTAGTCACTTTTTTAATCTCTCCTATGGATGCCTATTAAAAATACTGCTGAGAAGAACCACCAAGTCAAACAATTTTGAAGAGAATAAAGGGAATGACAGCATCATAGCTCTTAATGTCAAAGCACGAGTTTTCATGCATGAGATGTGTGGAAGGAAGATTAATTTGTTTGGAAGAACACCGAACTTGGTAAATATTGAATGCAAACATTATTACAATGGGTATTTGTATGTCTTGGGAAGAAAAGAACAGAATGCTAGATCTTCCAAACTATCTGTCCATGTATTTCTGTATGGCAGTGCCAATTACCAGGAAGACAAGCTCAGCATGCATGTCTTAAACAGCTCCACATAGTCTATCAGAAAATTCCAAGATTTATGAATGTAAACTTGCAATTTAATTGTACTTCATAATTTTCAACTGAAAAACTGCCAGTACATTCATATCTTTAATGGATTTCTACTGCACAGTCGTTAAGATACATACCAGATGCATGATACTTAGTGACAAACTGATCAAAATGCTGCACTAGAGATTGTGCTATCTTTCAGTTTACATCACTCAGCACACCAAGCTATCAATGATGCCTCAGAGCTGAGATACACTATGAAATAATAAGAGACTCTCAGTTCCTGTTTCCCTGGGAGGCTACTTGGCACTTTTTTTTAATATACATATATATATATACATACAATGGCCGGCTTACTAAATATAGGAGGTACCTAATAAAGTGGCCACTGAGTGTATTGTTTGTTTTCTTCTGCTGCTGTAGCCCATCCACTTCAAGGTTCGACATCTTGTGCATTCAGAGATGCCCTTCTGCACACCACTGGTGTAGTGCATAGTTATTTGAGTTATGGTCACCTCCCTGTTAGCTTGAATCAGTCCAGCCACTCTCCTCCGTACTCTCTCATTAACAAGGCATTTTCACCCACAGAACTGCTGCTTGTTGGATTTCTTTATTCTTTTGTTTTTCTCACCAAAATTCTAGGGACCGTTCTTCGTAAAAATCGCAGGAGATCCGCAGTTTCTGAGATGGTCAACCTTACTTCTCCATTTTGATGTTTGGTTTGAAGAATTAAGCTTCTTGATACCCGCACACTTTTAGGCATTGAGTTGCTTCCACATAAATGGCTGACTAGATATCTGCATTAACGAGCAAGTGTACAGATTTACCTGATAAACTTCCAGAAGAAGGTGGCATCAGAGAACAATGCAACTAAGGGCAACAACCTCTGTCATGTTCACAAAACTACTTCTTTCATATCTTATTTTCCATTCAAAAGTGGTTCTGCTGCTGTTGGAGCCAGTAATCTACATATTGGTGGTATGTTTTCATGTCGATTTAACAATTTGGCCCTTTACTGTCTCCGAGGGGGTTCCGTGAGGTTTTGAGTAAAGTTTGCAGCCTCAGGGCCAAGAGGCCTGGGGACAAATATTCTATTCCATATATATATCTTCCCCTCCTCTTCCCTCTCTCTTCCCCCCTCCTTGGAGGAAGGTCCCTGCACTCAAATGATCTCTCTCTCCCCCTTATTGCTGTAGGAATATGTTACTAGAGTCCTGGATCTTAGGGAAGTTTTAATCAATATGGTTTGCCGATTGGACTGTATAGATCACATTGTGATGCGTTTCTGGTTTCTGATTGCACCTTTTTATGGGATTTTTATCGTGGAGGGGCTACAAATGATAAGCAATACAGCACTAGATTGGACTGAACTGAATATGTCTGGACTCTTTTTGATGACTTTGCGGATTGGTGTTTTATATTTTGTGTTTTTTACTGTTTTTTGCCATTTGCATGATTGGTTTTTCTTTTGCGCATCAGGTGTGTGGTTGATGTTTTTCTTTGAATGTGTTGCATGGTTTTCTTCATTTCGTGGCTGTCTGTAGGGAAGACGAATCTCAGGGTTGTATACTGCTTACATACTTTGATAATAAATGTACCTTGAATCTTTGATCACTGAGTACGTATTAGGTGAGGAAAACAGCAGAACCACCTCAGTACGGAATGAAAAAAATCATTCTGCTCTTCCACTGTCTCTATCTTCTGTCTCACTGCTCTAAACTTATCACTACATTACACAAACATTTGATAAAATTTTGTGAACAAAGCTCTGGTGGAAGATGCACTATCAATTGTTAGGGCATATCCTGAGAACAAATTTGATGGTACCAAGAGTGACTCCGAAGATTTACATATAGTTTGCCAATTTCTGCAAGTGTTTTGATTTCTATGTTCAGCAAGAAGAGTAAACTATTATCTACTGCATGTTGTACTTACTGGGTTGAAATCCAATGGTGTCAATACCGGAAGAAGAGCAGCTGGGTTGTTTGATTACAAACATGAAAAAAAACCTACTGGATTAATTCAGGGTACTGAATAGTATCTGTGGAGCTGAAATGAACTGTTGACTTTTCAGATTGGGACCCTGCATACAACCAAAAACTTCCTCCAGTCCCTTTCACATGTATGGATGCTGCTTGATTGTGAGATCCCCCAGCCGATTGCTTTTTGTTCCATATCCCGGCAGTCTCTCATCTCTGCAGGTTATTAGATTAGCCTAATATATTACAAACTTAGAATGCAAAAGTGGAGGCCACTGATAACTTTGATTGCACTGCAATACCAGTGCCATGTGGCCTTCAAATGTTTCTGTAATAAATGGAGAGATACCCGGTCGTACACCCCAACCAGCCCTCTCTGAAAACCACCTAACCTGCACATTGAGCTGCAGATCGTGAACTGGGTCTTCTTTGATCATTGACCACTGGAGGTATTTAGCTCTAAAGCTACAGATTGGCAGGACAGGAGTTTCCAGCTGGTGGCAACTGATCTCTCCAGAAATCTTCAATTTATCAATCCCTGATCCTTCAACTGTAATGAAATATTGAATTGCTATAGTTGCCTTTCACATCCTCTCCTCACTTAGGAGTCTCTTGAGGCTCATCAACTACAAATATTTCCATTGCCATTAGCCATTCAGGGATGCTGTGTTACCTTTGTTTCTCAATAAGTGTTCATAGCCATAATAGGTTTCAAGTCATTTATAATTAGTTTGCCTTAATTAAGATCATTATACATTGCTAACTTCCAAGAATGAATATAAATCATATCACATTTTAAAAAATATATTAATTTACATTTATATAGTGACTAACAAATTTCATATGCAATGTAGGAACAGATTCAATCTTGGCCTTCTGAAGGGAATTAAGGGAGAGGAAATTGTATGGATTTATAAAGTAGGATGTGGGCTGGATTACTCTAGTAGTTCATCTTCAAAGTTCAAAGAAAATGTATTATTAAAGTTCATGTATATCAACATATGCAACCCTTGCAGGCAATCACAGCAAGTGCAAGAAACACTATAAAAGATTGCACCCAACAGGACAGACAACCAATGTGCAAAAAAAAGCAACTGTCCAAATAAAAAAAAAGAAAAAAGAAGTAGTAATAATAAGAAATAAATATGGAGAACAGGAGACGAAGAGTCCTTGAAAGTGAGTCCATAGTTTGTGGGAACAGTTGGGTGATGGGGTGAGTGAGGTTAAGTGAGGTTTTCCACTCTGGTTCAAGATCCTGATGGTTGACAGGTAATAAGTGTTCCTGAACTTGGTGGTGTGAGTCCTGAGGCTCCTGTATCTCCTTGCTGATGGCAGCGTCAAGAAGAGGGTATGACCTGGATGGCAGGAGTCCTTGATGCTGGGTACAGCTTTCATGCAACAGCATTCCATGTAGATATTTTCAACTTTTGAGAGGGCTTTACTCATGATGGACTGGGCTGTATCCATAATTTTTTGGAGGATTTTCCATTCAAGGTCATTGGTGTTTCCATAGCAGACCATGATGCAACCAGTCAATATACTCTCCGCCACACAGCTACAGAAATTTGTCAAAGTTTTGGATATCATGCTGAACCTTTGCAAACTCCAAAGGAAGTAGAGGCAATGCTGTGCTTTCTTCATAATTATAATTTATGTGCTTGGCCCAGAACAAGTCCTCTGAAATGATAACACCGAGGAATTTAAAGTTACTGACACTCTCTACCTTTGATCCCTCGATGAGGATTGGCTCATAGATCCTTGGTTTTCTGCAAATGTAGTCAATAATCAGCTCCTTGGTCCTACTGACATTGAGGGAGAGTTTATTACTGTAGCACCACTTATCTAGGTTTTCAATCTCCTTCATACAGATTCCCCAACTCCTTTGATTCAGCCAATGACAATGGTGTCACTGGCAAACTAAAATATGGCACTGAGCTGTGCTTAGCCTTACTGTCATAAGTGTAAAGTGCATAGTGCTAGGGTGTAAGCACTCAGCCAGTAACAAACAGATACAAACTTAATGGGTCAAATCTTCTCCTTGTGTGTTGTATTACATCTATGGTGTTTTGATGAAGTGCTTTATGTATACATTCAGAACTAAATGAATTAACATGTTTTAATAAAACTTACACAAAGGTATTCCTTTGTGTACAAAGCCAGCTAAATAATTCCATCTGATGTTAATGAAACAAGTCTACAGCAGTTTTCAAATGCTTGGCAGAACTGTTGTTATTGGTATGAAGATTGGACATAATATCAGCTTGAATTCTAATGCTTCTGCACTGAAAATCCTATTTAGGTCCATTATAATCTCTACAAAGTGAGTCGTTGGTGGATTCAGAGCCTCTGTGTTGGGCCATAACTTGATCAATGGTTTGAGGATGGAACAACTCCGCCATCAGTGTTGCCAAATTCTTTTCAACTCTAAATTATGTTGTTGAACTACTTTAATGGTGGTACTGAATAATTAAGAGAAGCTTGAAGCTCCTGTAATTCAATTCCTGACTAATTTGCTGTTTTGCTGTTCTGCAGTTTGCTGCATTTGTCAACTGCATACTAATCTGGCCACTGTAACCCTCAGAGAATGCTAAGCAGAATATTACAATATGCAGCAACTGTGTCACATGACCTATGTGCTTTGCATCTTGTTCTTCTTGGGTTTGTTCATTTTAATGAAAAGCCTACCATTCATCAAGTTAGTGAAGAGTTTTCACTCAATTATAACAGGGCAATGGTTATCACTATTTAGCATAGTAACTAGAAAGGAAATGAACCTCTTAACACAGGCTACAAACACATTTTTCACCAGCAGTCATGTTCTTCTTGGGTGTTTTTGAAGTACAAGGGAAAATTTGATGAGGAATGTGTATTCCACTAAAACATTGTTGAATCTGAATGTGCAAGATACATGTCCAGGGAAGACTACATTCTGCTATGTTCCGGAGGGAAAAAAAATCTACATACAGATTAATAAACTGACAATGCAAATAGGACAAATCTCATCAAACAGAGCAAAGTTTCAGGAAAAAAAAATCAAACATGCCAGGCAACTGGCATAGACTGTCAACATTGAAAAGACCTGGAGGAAGTTGAAACATATCGATAGAAAGAGATTTTGAAAACTACTATAAACACCAGCAGAGACTCATCCACTACAGGGAGTGTAGGTGTTGAGCAGGAGCTGACTGAGGTCCTGAAAATAAGAATCTATTAACATGATCCTTACAAACCTTTCAATTTAACTTGCAGTTTTTATTTTGTTGCATTCTTGAATAATTTTCCAAGCATTTCACTTATACACTTACCAAGATAAGTGAAATATTGAAGGCATTCTCAATGTTTTAGCAGGTCAGGATACTGCATTCTTAAACACTAGAGATTCTGCGGATGCTGGAAATCCAGAGTAACACACAGACACACACAATATTGGAGTAACACAGCACCCCAAGCAGCAACCATGGAGAGGAAAGAACATTGATATCTCTAAGTTCTGGTAATTTCTTCCATTCCTTCCATTGCCTCACCTCCTGTTATGTTTTGTAATTCCAAAACATAAAAAAAATCTAAAGAAAACATGAGGCCAGGGATAACTCGTGTACTCTTTGTTTTTACTTTAGTGAGGTATGCATTTATGACGTTGTGACATAATGACATATGCCACTCACATACCGCATACATATAAAACAGAATTAATCATATGAGCAGCAAAGAATGATTAATCAAACAATATAATCACAATATTATTCAAAGATTACTGAAATGTTAAATATACAACACTGCCCTTCTCTCTTTTTCCATCCCCTATGCTGTTTCCCCTCTTACCTCTTCTCTTCTCCCCACCTGCCTATCACCTCCCTCTGGTGTTCCTCCACCTTCCCTTTCTCCTATCAGATTCCTCCTTCTTCAGCCCTATACCTTTTCCACCTATCACCTCCCAGCTTCTCACTTCATTCCCCCCTTCTCCACCACTACCATCTCCTTCACCTGGCTTCTCATCACCTTCTAGATGATATTCCTTCCCCTTCCCCCACCTTCTTATTCTGGCTTCTTTCTCCCTTCCTGTGCAGTCCTGATGAAGTGTCTTGGCACAAAATATTCACTTTCCAAGGATGCTGCCTCACCAGCTGAGCTGCTGCAGCATCCTGTGTGTGTTACCCTGGATTTCCAGCATCTGCAGAATCTCTTGTGATTATAATATAGTGATTGATGGCCATTGCAAAGTAAAAAGAAAGCTAACTGAACTGATTTTACCAGAAGGCTTCAGACTTTCATTGATTTGGGATTTATCATAAGTCTGTAACTGGATTAGAACTATACCAGCCAAAGTCACGACAAATTTATATGCAATTTTGAACGTTAGGTTTTGAACGTTCATTTGACTGAGTTAGTCACTAGACAGAATTAGTTAATTTAATAGTTCACACACATACCTGTCATGCAATTTACAATCCAAGCGGTCACAAGATAGTTTCTCCCTATTTCAGTTTTCTTGTCCTCTTTTAGCTATTCATAATAGATTCATATTAAATAATATTTCAATTTCTGCACAACTCCTTTAACTAGGACATCTTTCACCTTGTGTACAAGATCTGTCAGTGTCATTTTCTCCTGACCCATTCTTATTCAGGCATATTGTATCTTTGTGCTCACATAGCACATTAGTTTTTGTAATGTTCTCTAAGCTCCCTGTATTCTTTTTTTCCAGAGAACATATCCATCCATTTGAAGTATGATGAAGATGAACTCTTTAACTCAATCTCTTCATGAACATTGCACCTTTTGTCTACCAGTACTCCACTTCCTTTTTTACCATAATACTTTATGAAACATGTCAACCAATCTAGATGAATATATCACCATTGTCATGAAATTTACCAGCAAGTGTGTACCAGGAGATCTACTCCCTTCTGAAGTCTAGGACTGTGGCATTCAAATCCTGTGACCCTGACTTTTATAAGAAATCGAGGTATGATCTCTGTAAAATTATCAGGGATGCCAATAGACAAAAGCAGTCCAATATTGAGTCCCAGATCAGTTGTCAGTTGTGGCAGTGTTTACAAGATATACCAGGCTACAAAACAAAATAAGGCAGCATTGTCAACAGCAATATATCTTTTCTCAATGAGCTGAATGCATTCTATGCATAATTTGAACAAAAGGGGATTGATCAGATTCAGGTCCATCATCACCGGAACGTGACGTGAAATTTGTTAACTTAGCAATAGCAGTTCAATGCAATACATAGTACAGAAGAGAAGTAATAATAATAATAATAAAATATTAAAAAATAATAATAAATAAGTAAATCAATTACAGTATATGTATACTGAATAGATTTAAAAATGTGCCAAAAGCAGAAATAGTGTATATTAAAAAGTGAGGTGATGTCCATTTAGGAATCGGATGGCAGAGGGGAAGAAGCTGTTCCTGAATTGGGGAGTGTGTGCCTTCAGGCTTCTGTACGTCCTACCTGGCGGTAACAGTGAGAAAAGGGCATGCCCTGGGAGCTAGAGGTCCTTAGTTGTGGACGCTGCCTTTCTGAGACACCGCTCCTTGAAGATGTCCTTGAAATGTTACAACCCAGTCTTATAGCCTCCAGTGCACCTGAACCCACAGTCAATATTGCTGATGCAAGATCAATCTTCCTGACAGTGAACCCATAGAAAGTACCTGACTCAGTTTGTCTCCTTGGCTGCGTCCTTAGTTCCAGTGTAGATCAGCTGATGGGAGTATTTGCAGACTTTTTAACTGCTCTTTTCTTCAGACTGAAATTTCCAGCTGCTTTATGAAGACTACTGCCATACAAATTTCTAAAAAAGAACATGGTAATGTGCCTTAATGACTACCATTCAGTGGTTTTGACATCCACATCATGATCTTCATCAAGAAGGTGATCACGACACACATTAATACAGCCTCCCAGACAACCTTGGCCCACTGCAATTCACCTACCACTGACACAGGACCACAGCAGCTGCCATCTCCCTAGTCCTACACTCTGTTCTGGGCCATCTGGATTATAAAGGCGCCTAAGCAAGGCCATTGTTTATTGATTATAGTTCTACCTTCATATAATTCCAAGCTAAATCATCTCCAAGCTCCTAAACCTAGGACTAACATCATCCTTTGCAACTAGATTCTTCATTTCCTGACCAACTGACTGCAATCACACTTCCATTAAGATTATCCTCAGTACTTGCAACTCACAAAGCTGCTATCTCCTCTCCGCCAAGTTTGCAGATGATGTCATTATATTGGGCCATAGTTCATATAATGACACGTTAAAGAACAGGAAGAAGCTAGGCAGCCTAATAACATGTTGTCATCACAACAACATTTTCCTCAATGACAGTAAAACAAAAAAACTGGCCATTGACTTCAGGAAGGATGGGGGAGGGCAGTGGTTGGGTGCTGTGCACATGTTTATATCACTGGTATTGTTGTCAAGAGGGTTGAGAGCTTCAGATTCCTAAGAATAAACATCACTAATAGCCTGGGGCAGTCTAACCACACTGGTGCCCTTGGCAAGAAAGCCCACCAGCACCTCTATTTCTTCAGGAGCTTAGTAAGTTGGCATGTCCTCTTCACCAAATATTATTGATGTGCCACAGAGGACATCCTATCCAGATGCATTACAATATGGTATGGGAACTGCTCTGCCCATGACCTCAAGAAAATTCTTGGCACATAACAAAACCAATTTCCCATCCATGGTCTCTGTCTACCTTACTCACTGCCTCAGTGAAGCAGTCAATGTATCAAGGATCTCCACCCACCTCAGATGTTCCCTCTTCTCCCACCTCCCATTTGGCAGAAGACACAAATGCCTGAAATCATGAACCACAGGGCTGAAGTGTTGCTTCAGTCTCACTGTTAAAAGACTATTGAACAGTTCCCTTGTATAAAATGGTCTTTTGACCTCAAACTGTCTCATTATGACCTTGAACCTTATTGTCTACCTACACTGTATTTTGTCTATAACTGTACACTTTATTCCACACGTTTTTCCTTCTGCTTCATACTACCTCAATGCATTGTTGTGATGAATTCATCTACTGTATATGAGTATCAGGCAAAACCAGTTTTTCACTGTACATTTGATAATAATAAACCAATTTACCATTCTCTTCTTACTTTTCCCTTTGTACTACCTCAAATTACTTACCTGTTGAAATTATCTGTATGGATGGCACTGTATATGAGTACACATAACCATAATAAACCAATTACCAATTAGAATTGAATACTTCTTAAGCTTTATTAAATAAATTGAAGCTCCCAGTATTGCTGGTTCCATAAGGTTACATTCATATCTAACGGTGACACAGATAACTTGGAGAATGTTACAGTCTATTGATAAACACTGTTTCCTGATACAGTGGCTTGCTGTGTTATGTTCATTCATCAACCTATTTGGAGTCTTTTAGCAGCTACATTCCAAATGAAAAATTTGCAACTGCTGTACTACTTGAGAAACAGATACATCATTTGACTGCCGAACACATATATAGGCACATACCCAGATGCACAATAAATAATTTATTCCATTCTTAAAGAAATATGACCTAATCTAACTACTCAGGCGCACTAACTGTAAGATTTCCAGTTTATCAAGTCCATGATGGTGAGGGACAAAGGATGTTGCAAGTCACCTATCCGATTTCTCAGTTGATTTTTGTTAAAAAGAACATTGTTTGCAGTTCTTTACAACTGGATTAAATGATTCAGATGTCAAGCAGATTCCTAACAGAGAGAGAGAGAGAGAGAGAGAGAGAGAGAGAGAGAGAGAGAGAGAGAGAGAAAAAATGCTACTTTGTGCAGTAAGGATGAGTGACATGTTTATGAGGTGCACACATGGATGGATTTAGGTTAAAACAATGTTCATGAACCTAGCAGGGTCACCACAGAACAAGCTACTGACACCTTGATTCAGATACTTAAGCTAGAGATACAATCAGAGTTATCTGTCTTCAAGACTTTAAGACTATCGGTGCTTCCTGAGCTGACCCACAGTTCTGCCCTCCAAGCAGCATGAAATGTACAACCTATACAAGCACCTATACAACCTATACAAGCACATTAGTTCGGTAATGAAAATTAGAACACTTGAATTGAAAAAAATAAGCTAATTGTGTTCTTCCTTGCAAACATTGTACTTCTCTTTCTGAATGTTGCTCATATGATGTTGTGATAAGTAAGTCTTTCATTGCATGTCTGCATCCATATAGTGTGCTTATGACAACATAGACTTTGAATTTTGAACTAAATTTGATCATAAGTGGGACTCAGGGATGGAATCCTTGAATAAGCATACCTACTATATTGTGCAGTGGAGCAAGCAATGCTTTCCAAGAATCTATTACTGTGTTGCAAATTTACATCATACTCACAAATATTTTAGACACAAAATAGCAGGAGATGCCAATGCAAGGAAGTTGTCACAAAAAGGACTACGTCAGTAGATAAGAAACTATGCCAAGTACAATAAAATACCAATTGCTTCACATAGCTTGTCACATGAAATTGTGATAGTTTGTGTAACACAATATATATTCTCTTTCTCAGCCAAACAATGTGATCTCCTAAGAAGTGAAAGCCCATGTATAATTCAGTTTGAAAATCCAGGAAATTGGATTGTGACCCATCCAGGTGATGAAAGCTGTTCCTGTAGAAAGGCTGCCAAAGCAAGCCAAAAGCTATTGCACATCTAAGGCAGAGACTGCAATTTAGTTCCTGGCTAACGATCCAGGACAACAAAGCCAGGATCGTTTCCCATTCCCATGTAGCATCTTCCAGTTCCTCTCCAGGCTCATCATCTGGCCTCTGTCATCTTTGCAATGGGCCAGAACTGACAGTAATACCACAGAAAGGCTTTTCTTCTTTCTCTATCCTTCCAGGCACTTAACCATGAATTAAAATACAGCAAAAGTATATTTCTCCTACTTACTCTGAGGACTAGGTTTGCAGTTTGATTCAAATTAGTATGCAGTCCTGGAATATCTCTTCTGCAAAGTAACAGCTGCATGCTGTAAATCACCAGTGTCCAAAGGGAAGATAAACAATACAACATCTGGATTATTAGGTTGGAATCTGCTGTGAAAACTCATTTCAATTTTGGCATTGCTCATAACTTTAGCAATAACAAACATTTATTGCTGGTATTTGAAATAATGTAAGGCACTTACAGATCTGTATGAAAAGATGCATTCATACAAAAACACTCCAAATTGTAGAATACTGAAGTGTTGTTTTCTTATCAAAGGCAAATACTCAGCAGTCAAAATTATTGAAGTCATTTGGGTAACAGAAAAAGCTTAGGAATAAAACACAAGCGTGATAAAGGATAAAAATCTTGTATCTTTTCTATCAAAAATGAATAAGCAAATGAAAATTAATTTTGTGGTTTATTTTTGAATTATATTGGTAACTACTGATTTCAATCTTCCAAGTTCAAGTTCAAAGTACATTTATTATCAAAGAATGTATAAGTTATACAGCCTTGAGATTTGTTTGCTTACAGGTAGCCACAAAGCAAGAAAGCTGAAAGAACCCAATTTAAAAAAAATACAATACAGACCAACACCCAATGTGCAGAGAAAGGAAAATTATGCAAGCAATTGAAGAGAGCAACAACATTCTGAACCAGATTGAGTCCTTAGATCTGATCCATTGAGCAGCCTGGAGTAGGCCCAAATCCTCTATATCAGTCCATTGCATTAGCAGGCATGGAACACAGCAACTGCGGGCAGTCTTCATAGCCTCAGCACCATGGGGAGAAGAGTGAATATCACAGGTGAGCGAGCAAAATCAGCTTTTGCCTCCAATCCCAACACCTTGACTTTCTGGTATATCTGGGCCAGCATTGAAATTGTTCTAACAGCGTATCATACCTTGCACTAGGACCCGATCACTGCTGCAGCAAAAGGCTCCGGGTCGAGAAAACACCACCCAGCATCTTGCTCCAGCCCAAAGCCAATCTCAATTTCCCCAACTCTGCTTGACACTCGGAGTGATCCAACCTCGCACCCAGGCTAATTGTAGGGAATTGGAATACCTCTGCCTTGACTTCTCCTCTTGAAATCTTTAACAAAATTATTAATTTTATTTAGAAGGGGATCAGAATTATATGATTACATAACCCTCATCCAAAACTTCCTCATTGTTCTGCTCAGTGAGATTTCTTTTTCACAGGCCCTTGCCAACCAGACTTCTCTATCAATATGACAGCAGTGTCTGAAGTCATCATATGACTTCCACAAATATATTAAACCCAAGTGTTTCTTCAGATGCTGGGAGTCTGGAGGAACACAGGCAAAATGCTAGAGGAACTCAGCAAGTCAGGCAGCAGCTATGGAGGGGAATAAACTTTTGAAGGATTGTGGCTTGAAACATCAGCTTTTCCAAACCCAAGGGCACCCGCATGGGGCCCAGTTATGCCTGTCTTTTTGTTGGCTACCTAGCACAGATTCCAAGCCTTCCTTCTAAAGCTCCCCAACTCTTCCTGTGCTACATTGGTGACTGCATTTGTGCTGCTTCATGGACCCATGCTGAGCTCATCGGTTTCATTGACTTTGTCACCAACACCCACCTTGCCTTTAAATTCATTTTGTCCATTTCCAAAACATCGCTCCCCTTTCATGATCTCCCTATCTCCATCTCTGGAGATAAACTGTTGATCAACTTCTTTAATAAACCTTCCTATTACCACAGTTATCTTGACTAAACCTCTTTCCAATCTGTCTCCTGTGAAAATGCTATTGCCTTTTCTCAGTTCCTTTATCTCTGCTGCATCTGCTCCCAGAGGCTTTCCATTCCAGGATATCAGAGATGTTGTTCTTCTTCAAAGAATGGGATTTCCCTTCCTCCACTGCTGATGCTGCCCCCACCCGCATCTCCTCCTTTCCCCAGACAACCATGCTCACCCCATTTTCCCATTGCCTTAACAGAGATCCCTCTTGCCCTTACCTACCACCCATGAGCCTTTGCACCCAACACATCATTCTCCACAACTGCTTCATCTTCAACAGGATCCTACCACCAAAAACATCTGTACCTCCTTCCCCCAGCTTTGCTATCTGCAGGGGATTGCTCCCTCTGTGATTCCCTTATCCATTCATCCCTACCCACTAATCTCTCTCCTGGCACATATCCCTGCAAGCGACAGAAATTCTACCTTTGCCCATGCACCTCCTTCCTCTCCTCCATTCAGGGCCCCTAACAGTGCTTCCAGGTGAGGCAACACTTTACCTGCAATTCTATTGGGGTCGCCTATTATATCTGGTGCTCCTGATGTGGCCTTCTCTGCATAAGACCATAAGATTATAGGAGTAGAATTAGACTATTTGGCCCTTTGGGAATGCTCCATCATTTCATCATGGCTGACCCATTTTCCTTCCCAGCCCTAATCCCTTGCTGTTGCCCTATGTCCCTGCATAGCCTGACAATATCCTACATTGGTGAGATCCAAGATTAATGGGAGAAGTGCTTTGTCAAACATCTCTACTCCACCTGTGAAAGTGGGATTTCCCAGTGGCCAACCATTTTAGTTAGATTGTGCATTCCCGTTCCGACATGTTTGTCCATGGCCTCCTCTTTTACCATGACAAGGCCATTCTCAGGGTATATGAGCAACACCTCATACTCCATCTAGGTAGCCTCCAACTTGATTGATAAACATCGATTTCTATGTCCAATTTTTTATCCCTCCCCTCTCCTTCTTCTTCTATTCTCTTCTCTGGCCTCTTTTCTTCTCATCTGCCTACCACCTCCCCAAGGTAATCTTTTCACTCATATTCCATTCTCCTCTCCTATCAGATTTCTTCTTCTCCAGCCCTTTATCTTTCCCACTCACCTGGCCTCATCTTTTTATTCTGGCGTCTTCCCCATTCCTCTTTAGTCTTGAAGAAGGGGTTCAGCCTAAAGCATTGACTGTTTATTCACTTCCACAAATGCTGCCTGACCCGCTGAGTTCCTCTGGCATTTTGTATGCTGTGATCTGCAGATTGTCTTGTGTTTATGAATAACAAGCAAGTTAGAATTAAGTGTCCAAGAACACAAAATGATCATTGAGAAGGGAATGTGAAAGTAATAATTGTTTCAGGAGTCTGTTACCAGTGGGAAAGAAACTATCCTTGGTTGTGGTCATCCATACTCCTGTATCTTGTCCCAAAGGATAGATGAGACAAAAAGGAATGGCCAGCATGGCAGACATCGTTGACAGTACTATTAACCTTCCTGAAATAGTGGATCATGAAGATAAACTGAATGGAAGGAAGTGACAAGCCTGTAATGGACTGTGCAGTGCACTAAACTAATGATCTTCATCAGCCCTGCCATCAGGTTTTACCTCAAACAGATCTCCACTTCCATCCATCAATAACACAACAACAACTTAGTCATCTTAGTCCATCTGCTACAGAAATCACCACATGCATACCTGTCAGCTCATGTTTCTACTATTCTATATCTTCCTGGGCAACTTCCCATCCATAACCTTTCAGAAACTAATAGATTCACAACCCTACTGTCAGCATCTTATCCCACACAGTTTTCAGCACGTTCGTAATCAATGATTTCCACTAAATTTAATATCAGCATTCCCTAAAATTTAAATCTTCCTGTCTTCAATTTCTCAGCTACTACTATGTTTCTCTGATGAATATGTTCTAATTTGGACCTTTAGTACTCCCCTCACTGCTTGTCATTAGGGTATTCAGCTGGAAGCAAGATGGTATTTTTAGGAAATTGGGTTGCATCTTTATCAGCAAGTAATATTGCTGCCAAGATCTGAGACAGAACATCTTGTTGCAAACCCTCTACATCTCCGCATCATCTCATTTGATAGATGTACATAAGTGGCAACTTCTTAAAACTACAATTTTAAGATTTTTTAAATGTTTAAACATGCTATCATCTAAATTGTAGTATTTTTATGATCTTTCCTTCTTGATATGTTTAGTAACTTTATAAATGGCTTATGCATTTCAAAATTCAACATTACTTTTCACATGTACATTGAAACATGCAGTGAAGTGTGTCATTTGTGTTAACAACTAACACACTCGAGGGTGTGTTGCCACACATTCTGGCGCCAACATAGCATACACACAATTCTTGGCAGAACCACACATAACACAACAAACAACAACAGCAAAAACAAGTCCCGTTCCTCTCTCTCCACTCATTCACATACACTGTCCTTTAACCATAGGACAGGCCTCCAGCATTTGGTTAGGACAGTACTGCATCAGGATAAATCTACTGCTAACCACTAACAGCATATACCCATCAGTGCTTTAGTATTTTGAAGAATCAAAGAATCTGCAGAATTTATGACCACTTATACATAACTGTACATAGATTTTTAAAGATACTCATTACTGAGCTATTGATTAAGGCCTATTATATGACAGCTTTGCATGGTCTGTGAAAAATTTTATACCATGTATGAAATGACAACAGGCACAATCAATGCATTATAATTAATATCAAATTATGCTTCCTCTGTGAATACATTCCAATATTTCTTACATACATTTCAATTTGTCATGTCATTGTAGAGGAAGTATTGCATGCTAAAGGGACATTACTAAAGAATGGGACAGACATAAGGTGACAACAATCGTTTTGTCTATACCCTGTCAATCTTCTAACTTACAATTGTGATGGAGGCCTTGAGAAAATAGGCAATACGCACTTTTTAGAGGTAGAAGTATACTGTGCTGTTCTTCTTTCTTGAGGGCAAGTTTCAAACAGAATTGAACAAGCTTAAGAGGTGTGATAGTACAAGGAGATTGGGGGGGTCATTGTTGGTGAGAGTGAGGGGAGGAAATGGAGTAAAAAGCATTTGGGTAAGGGGGGATGTAGTCAAGGTTCTGGGTATTGGTGTTGACAGATGGAAGAGAAGTTAAAACAAGTAATAAAGGAAATGGAGTTGAATGAGCTCAGCAGATTGTTCAAAGCTGCAGGAAGCTTTGGGGGGCAATAGTTGTGGAAATCAGCACTGTTGAATGGGATTGGTCAGTCTACATGGGTATTGAGGAGGGCAGAGTAAGTTCATTTTAGTGTGGAAGAAAGGAATGGCAAGAGAAAACTATGGTTATTTTGCCTGAGCAGTTAGCACTGTGGTTTCTACCGGGAACCAAAAGGTGACACACTGAGGAACAATTTGATTGCATAATACTGAAAGTAAAAGTATTATGCACTTGAATTTCCATGAAATATTATTTCGCTGTGAATAAAATGACAGTGCATCCTTTTGGTGGTGCTTTAAGTCTCCCTGTGTTTAAGCTTCATGGTTTTAATGGTGATAATGGATTGCTCTATAAATCTGCAAGGTCAGCTCTGCATTGAAAGCTGTGGCTTTGAAATCATAACCTCCAGCATGTGCTCTGCCAAATGCATTTTTGTCTTTCGGCATTACTGACAACTCAGCACTGTATTGATATTCATTTTGCTTCAAGCTCCCATCTGTCACAGAGTTCTAACACATTTGTGAACAACTGCATGCAGGTTAAAAAAGTTTTTGGTTAAGAGACAGGAATATGTCTGAATCCTCTTATGTTTTTGCATGTTGCTGAAGGAATAGACATTAAAGATGAAAACAGCAAGCTTTTTTAAAAAAAAATATCTGCAATGATGAAAATGCTGGATTTCTTTTGTGTTGGCAATTAATACTGAATTGGTAGAACTTAAAGCTTATTGTGGTAACATTTATTTCCTTAGATAGATTAATAGTTTGGATTGACCGTGTCTATTCCAGTTTTAATAATATACATCATTTGACTTTCACAGTCTAGTGTCCTGAAGGTATTGCATTCTCATTGGAATGTAGAATGTGCCCATTGGACAAGGTCCACTACTTCACCCATTATTCATGTCATCACTCTGACAGTAAATGTCAGACTGTGGTGGCATGACACTTAAACCCAATCCAGTCCTCATCAATATCTTCCTGTGTATTGTCAGCATAGTTCTCAGATGGTGATGTGGAGGCGTACAGGAGTGAAATAGATCGGCTGGTCGAGTGGTTTTACAATAACAACCTTACACTCATTTTCAGCAACACCAAGGAAAGGATTGTAGACTTCAGGCAGGGAAGTCAGGAGCATACATACAATCCTCGTTGAAAGGGTGACCAGTTTCAAGCTCCTGGTTATCAAAATATCAAAATCTCTGCATACAACATCTGATACAATTACATCAAAGGCATGCCAGTGGCTATACTTCATTAGGAATTTGAGATTTGTAATGTCACCAAAAATGATAGCAAATGTCTACAAGGTATCGTGGAGTGCATTAATATCTGATATGGCAATGGTAATATAGAGGATTGTAAGAAGCTTTAGAGCAAGGGTTCCCAACCTGGGGTTCACGGACACCTTGCTTAAAGGTATTGGTCCATGGCTTAAATAAGGTTGGGGGGGGGGGGGAACCCTGCTTTAGAGAGTTGTACACTCAGCAAAATCCATCACGGGCATGAGCTTCCCACCACTGAGGACATCTTCAAAAGGTGATGTCTCAAGAAGGGGGCATCCATCTTGAAGGACCCTTACTATCTAGGACATGTCCTCTTCGCACTAGCATCAGGGAAGAGGTACAAGAAGTTAAAGACGCACATTTAACATTTTAGGTATATTTTCTTCGCTTTGCCCTCACATTTCTGAAATGTCTGTGAACTCATGATCATTGCCTCATTATTTCTCTTTTGCACTATTTAGTTATTTATTTTTATTGCAGCTTATAGTAATCTGTTATACCTGCACTATATCATTGAGTCATAGAGTCATTCGACATGGAAACCGGCCCTTTGACCCATCAACTCTGTGCCAAACTATTAAATTGCCCAGTCCAGTTGACCTGCACCTGGACCACAGACTCCATACCCCTGCCATCCATGCACCTATCCAAATTTCTCTTAAATGTTGAAATAGAACCTGAACCCACCACTTCCACTGGATACTCATTTCATAGTCTTACCAGCCCCTGGGTATAGACATTCACCCTCATGTGCTCCTAATAAAGAGGTAACTGAGTGTATGTTTGTTGTCTTCTGCTGTTGGAGACTATCACCTTCAGAGAAAATCCCAGGAAATCAACAGTCTCTGAGATATTCAAACCACCCCATCTGGCACCAACTAGCTTTTTCCCAGTCAGTCACTTAGATCACAGTTTCTCCCATTCCGATGTTTGCTTTAAATGACAATTGCACATCTTGTCCACATTTGCATGTTTTATGCATTGAGTTACTGCCACGTGATTGACTGATTAGATATTTGTGTTAACTAGCAGATGTACAGATGTACCTAATAAAGTGGCCACTAGTGCATGTCACATCATATAACTCAATGAGACAAAAGGGAAAATCAGTGTACTCAGTAGTTTGACCTGGTGTACCAGTAATTTCTGAAATTTATTAGATCTGCCATGTAACAGAGTGAACTCCAGTGCTAATATTGGTAAAGTATACTTGCTACAAAATCTGAGATCAGATTTGGATGAGTCTAGTTGTTCCCTACAGTCTAGAAGCTCTGAGGATCCACAAATACAACATGTCACAGGTACAACCACAGAACATCAAATGAGGGATGGGGGATTACTGAGAAAAAGGTAGAAAATAACAGAAATGCAGTGGGGTAACATACAGAAATTCAGGAGGTCTATTGATGACTCAACATCTTGCAAACTGCTTAGGAGAAAAACCTGTCCCTGTCCCTCAACACTTCCCTTCCCTGCTCCTCTGAATGATGAGGCAAGGTCACTTTCCTGACCGCTTCCTCCTGTTCCTACACTTAGGTTTGAGTATACTTTCTTAATAGTGTTGAATTAGGCTAATCCTTTAAACTAATCAGATGAAATCTGTTAAAAGAAATGCATGCTCAGAAATAGCATCATCCTGACAATGTTTTAAAATTAGTTGCTATTTTGTGTTCTCAACAACCTATTATAAGAAAGATGTTGGCATCCAAGAAGTCTAATTTGGTAAATGCTGGGTATCTGAAATAAAAACAAAAATTGTGAGATGTACTAGACAGGTTGGACATACCTACAAAGACAGAAAGAGAGTTGATGTTGACTTTTATCTTCACAGCAGTATAGTAAACTGCTGAAGCTGTCTTAAAGGCTTTTATAGAATCTGATTTGAGCTCCACTCAACTGATGACCAAAAAATCATTATCAGATGAGACAGCTCAATTAGATTAGTGCACACCTGTTGAAAGAGAACAAGAAAGCACGAGAAATAGAAAAGGGAAAAGCCATTTAGGTACATGAAGCAGCTCTTTGATTCAATAAATATATGGCTGATTTTGTTTCCAAGTGAATCTCTCAACTGCCTGTCAACCTCAGTCTTGGCTGCTCAGATAAAAAAACGCAACCCTGAAGTTTCAAAGTGTATGCATTTTTCATTGTGTCAATAGTAAAATGGGCAACTTCTTATCTTAAAGCCACTCCAGCAGTTCTAGATTTTCTGTCTTCTAGAAGAAAATCTGTGCTCAGTATCTGTGAACTTCAAACTTTCTCAGATGAACATCCAAGAATAATATCCCACTAAGTTTCTGTTTTGTTTCAGTGATGCATAATTTTATTCCAGAGAGGATCAGATTGACAATCTAAATGGCTTTGCAAAATGCATTTAATTTTAATCAAATTTACACAGCCAGTAACTGATAATTCTAATTTGATATGTGAAGACATAAGACATAGGAGCAAAATCAGACCATTCATCCCACCAAGTCTGCTCCACCATTACATGATGGGTGACCCATTACCTGCTCAACACCATTCTCTTGCATTCTCCCCGTAACCTTTGATGCACTGGTAATCAAGAACCTATCAAAATCCACTTTAAATATACTCAATGACTTGGCCTCCACAGCTGTCTGTGGCATTGAATTCCACAGATACAACAGCCTCTGGCTGAAGTAATTCCTCCTTATCACTGTTCTAAATGAACATCCCTCTATTTTGAGGCTCTGCCTTCTGGACCTAGACTCACCTACTACAGGAAATACCCTTTGCACATCCACTCTATCTAAGCCTTTCAATATTTGATACTTCAATGAGATCTACCTTCATTCTTTTAAACTCCAGAGAGTCCAGGCCCTGAGTAATCAAATACTCCTCGTACATTAACTCTTTCCTTCCCATAATCATTCGTGTAAACTTTTTCTGGACCTTCTCCAAAGAAAGCACAGCTTTTATTAATAAAGGGCCCAAACTGCTCACAACACTCCAAATGCAGTCTGATCAACACCTCATAAAGCCTCACCATTATATTCTTGCTTTTATACTCTAGTCCTCTGAAAATACATGCTAACATTGCATTGGCCTTCCTTACCATCGATTCAACCTGCAAGTTAATCTTTAGGGAGTAATGCATAAAGACTTTGAAGTCTCTCTGCACCTCTGATTTTTGTGTTTTCTCCCTCTTTAGCTTCTGCTAAAGTGCATGACCATACACTTCCCTACATTATATTCCACTGGCCACTTCTTTCCCCATTCTCCTAACCTATCTAGGTTCTTTCGCACACTCCCTGCTTCCACAACATTACCTGCCTCTCCACTTATCTTTGTATCATCTGCAAACTTGGCTACAAAATCATCAATTCCATCTTCCAATTATTGACCTATCAGGTGAAAAGAAGCAGCTCCTGCAGAATACCACTAGTCACTGGCAGCCAACTGGAAAATGCCCCCTTTATTCACACACTGTGCCTCCAGCCAGATAGCTGATGTTGTATTGGTACAAGTAACTTTCCTGCAATACAATGGGTTATTGCCTTGTTAAGTAGTCTCAAGTGTGGTACCTCGTCAACGGCCTTCTGAAAATCTAAGTAAATGGCATCCATTAGCTCTCCTTTTCATATTCTGCCTGTTATTTCTTCAATGAATTCCAACAGATTTGTCAGACAAGATCTCCTCATAAAGAAAGCATACTTGCCAATTTCAATCTGCACAATAGGATTATCTTATTCCATCTACTGATGCATTCAAATATAAGGCCTTCCATCCTGTATTCATCACTCTTTTCAATATTGCCTCTATGTTACACTTCAACTCATCCTGATTTCAATTTCGCCCTATCATCTTCCTTACAGTCTCACTAGACACTGCATCTACCTGTACTTGTATACCAATTGCCCCATCCTCCTTTCAAATTAGTTTAAACTCTCCCCATCAGTTCTAGGAAACCTGCCTGCAAAGATATTGGTCCCCCTTGGGTTATGGTGTAACCCATCCTTTTTGAACATGTCGTATCTTCTTCAGAAGAGATTGCAGTGACACATAAATCTAAAACCCTGCCACCTGCACTTGTTCTTCAGCCACTAGTTCATTTGTACTAACATCCTATACTGCCCTGTCTAGCATGTGGCACTGGGACTAATCCAGTGATGATTACTTTGGAGATCCTGTTCTTCAGCCTCTTCCCTAACTACCTATACTCACTGTACAGGGCCCCTTCCACCCCTCTCTACCTATGTCATTGGTGCTAACATGCACCATGACTTTTGGCTGCTCACCCTCCTTCTTAAGAATATTCTGCAGCCTCTCTGAGACGTAAGAAAAGGAGGTTACTCGGTTTAGTTTCAGCTTAGATTGCTGCCAACCAACACAAGATTAATATTAATTTCCTTTGAAATGCAATGAGTTATATGTGAAGTTTTAATGCTTTTGACAGTATTACTAACCAAGATAATTTTATGTCATCCACTTGCTTATTGCATGAAAGGGTGCCAAAATTTGCAGTGCTAAAGAAGTTGAATTTTACCTTCATAGATAGAGCAAAAATTGAAATAGATGTGAAATTTATGACATATTTAAATAAGGTAAATAGGGAGAAATTGCAGTATTAGCAGATGTTTCATGGACCCAGGCCACAGATTCAGAGTGATGTGAAATTGATAAAGGAGATTTCAGGAAGAGAGAAATACTTAGAGAAATGTTATGATCTGGAACTCACTATCTGAAATGAAGATGGATATAGTTTGAACTTTCAGAGGGAATTGGCTTTGGAGAAAGTAATTTGTGAAACCACAAGATAAGAATAGGAGTCATACTCATAGTGCTGTTCTGCAAGGGGCTATATGGACTCAATAAGCCATATTATATACCATGATAATTCATGATAAATCAACAGCTGTACAATGTCCAGACAAGAATTCAAGAGGCTCCATCTGAATGCAAGTTTTTTAAGTATCTTTATTTTCAGACAGAAGCTAACCCAAGGAAGAATCTGAGAGATATTGTTGTCAAGCTCACATTCACCTGAATTAAACCAATTAAAGCTAATCTGCTAAGCTGTTAAACATGCCACTCAGAAGGCTATTTGATTTGAAATAATGCTAGTCTTCAACAAAGGAGCACTATTACAGCTGCTACAAAATTCGTTTGACAGTAGTAAGTTCTTGTTCAATTTTTGTTGTACTGAAGTTCAAAGTTCAATGTAAATTTATTATCAAAGTCCATTTATGTCACCATACGCAACCCAGAGATTAATTTTTTTGTGGGCATTCACCAGAACCAAAGAAACACAGTAGAATCAATGAAAGATGGTCTGCAATAGGCTGGACAACAAACAATGAGCAAAAGACAACAAACAGTGAAAATGCAATATGGGATAAAAATAATAATAAGAATAAAATAAATTATCAATAAATATCAAGAAAGCGAGTTGTGGAGTCCTTAAAACTGAGTCCATAAGATATGAGAACAGTTCAGTGATGCAGTAAGTGAGCTATCCCCTCTGGTTCGAGAGCCAGTTGTGAGGTAGTACTGTTCCTGCAGCTGGTGGTGCAGGTCCTGAGGCTCTTGTACCTTCTTCCTGATAGCAACGGTGAGAAGAGAGCATGACCTGTCCTTGATGGAAGATGCTGCTCTCCTGCAACAGCTCTCCATATAGATATGTTCAATGGTAGGGAGGGCTTTACCTGTGATAGACTGGGTTGCTTCCACCTCTTCTTGTAGGATTTTCCATTCAAGAGCATTGGCATTTCTGTACCAGACCATAATGCAACCAATCAATATACTTTCCTCCACACATCTATGGAAGTTCATCAGTGTTTTAGATGACATGCCAAACCTTTGCAAACTTCCAAGAAAGTAGAGGTGCTGCTGTGCTTTCCTTCTGATGACACTTACATGCTGGACCCAGGACACATCCTCTGAAATGATAATACTGAGACATTTGAAGTTGCTGCTCCTCTCCATCTTTGATCCCTTGATGAGGGGTGGCTCACAGACCTCTAGTTTCCACCACCTGAAGTCAATAATCAACTCCTTGCTTTTGCTGATATTGAGTGAGAGTATGTTGTGTGAGGAGGTTCAGAAAGAAAAAAAGAAGATTAGAAAGATGAGCAATGATGATAGAGTATTCAGAACAGACACAACCTTGGAAAATGGAAGTGGCGACTCAGGTTGAGAAATTGAGCTGACGATGATTGATGAAGGTAAGTTAGTGGATGTTCTATACATGAACTTTAGTAAATCATTAAGTAATATCCCTCAGGATAGGCTGATCAAGAAGATTAAGATATATGGGATCCAAGAAGACCTGATTTGGTCAGAGAAAACAAAAGATAGTGTTGGAGAGGTATAATAATGACTAGAGGTTTGTGACCAGTGATGTCTTTCAGGACTCAGTTCTGGTATAATTTATAAAAATTGTAATATATGTGTAATTGACATATACAAACAGGTAAGTGAACTGATCTGTAAGTTTGCAGATGACACAACATTTGGATTTGTAAATCATGATGAATGTTGTGAACGGATATATCAAAATATAGATCAACTGGAAATATGTGCAGAGAAATGGCAGATGGAGTTCAAACTGGACAAATGTGAATTATTGCACTTTGGGACATTAAATTCAAGATGAAGATATACACAAATGGCAGGAGCCTTAGTAATAATAATATACAAATGGACATAAGGTCTTAGAATACATATTGATAGGATGGTAAAGGCAAATAGCACTGAATATAAAATATAACAAATGTTGCAAGTGTATAATATTTAATTAGGCATCATTTGGAGTATTATGTGCTGTTCTGGTCACCACACTATGGGAAAGATGTGGAAGCTTTGGTGAGTGTACTGCAGGTCCGGGATTAGAAAGTATCATCTGTTGGACAACCATTCATTCTCTGAAGCATCAGAGGCTGAAGGAAGACCTGACAGAAGTATACATATATGATGCTGAAAGGAATACCCAAAGTAGAAATGTCATATACTCGAAGCAGATACTTAACATGAGAGAAATAAGATTTAAGGGAGATGTCCGACGCGAGTTGGTAAGAGTAGTAGCTGCCTGGAAAGCACTGCCAGGGGAGATGATGGTTTCAGATGTAATAATAGCATTTAAGGGGAATTTATACAGATATATGAATGGGCAAAAACTGGTAAGATATTGACCACATGCAGACAAATGGAATTAGTTTAAAATGGAATCATGATCAGCACAGACATTGTGGGCCGAAGGTCACATTCCTTAGCTGCACAGTTCTACGTATTATGAAATTCAATCAAACCAGTGATAGAAATCTGTCAGCTTGTGCTCATTTACAGCTTTCCAGACCCATCCTTGGTTCACTATTTTCCTACCCTTGTTCCATTATGTCCTTTTGTCTTTTAATCTCTCCAGCTTTCTGCAAAATCACTCTTCTTCCCTTGTTCTCCATTCACAATTCCTTCCACATTTTAAAACACATTTTATTGTTTATTTCAAACATTTCACAGTTCTTATGAAAGGTCATCAAGCTGAAACAATTTTAAAATCCATTTTGGAGGATTTGTTCTGGGACCAGCACAGAAGTGCAATTATGAAGAAAGCATGATGGCAGCAAGAAGAGAGGGTGTCCTGGATGGTGGGGGTCCCTGATTCTACTTTCCCGCAATAGCATTTCATATAGATGAGTTCAATAGTGCAGAGCGCTTCACCAGTGATGGACTGGGCCGTATCCTTATTGTTGGATTTTCCATTTGAAGCATTAGTGCTTCCACACCAGACTGTGATTTGGCCAGTCAATACACATCTATAGGAGTTTGTCAAATTTTTAGATGTCATGCTGAATCACCGAAAACTCCAGGAGTGTAGGTGCTGTCGTGCTTTCTTCATAATTTCACTTACGTGCTACGCCTTGAAGTCCTCCAGAATTATAGTACCTAGAAAATTAAAGTTGAAAATGCTCTCGGATGAGGACTGGCTCATGGACCTCTGCTCTCCTTCCCCTGAAATCTATAATCAGCTCTTTGGTTTTGCTGACATTGAGCAAGAGGTCATTGTTATGACAGCACTCAACCAGATTTTCAATTTCCCTCTTATATGCTGATTCATCACCACCTTTTATTCGACCAATGACAGTGGTGTCATTAGCATTATGTACAAAGTTCAAAGTTCAAGGTAAAATTTATTGCTAGAGTATGTACATTTCACCACATACAACCCTGATGTTCTTTACTTGCCAGTGTACTTAGCAAATCTATAGAACAGTAAATGTAAATAGGATCGATGAATAACAAGCTGTGCAAAAGCAAAAATAAATAAATAGTAATAAATTACATGATACAGAGTCCTTAAAGTGAGACCATTAGTTGTGGGAATACCAGAAGTAGAATGAGTATAGTTATCCTCTTTAGTTCAAGAGCCTGATAGTTGAGAGTTAGTAACTGTCCTTGAATCTAGTGGTGTGAGTCTTGAGGCATTTGTACCTATGAGATAGCAGCAGCAAGAAAAGAGCTTGGCCTGGGTGGTGAGGATCTTTTGATGATGGATTCTTCTTTTCTACAGCAACATTTCACGTAGATGTGCTCAATGGTTGGAAAGGATTTTGCCATGATGTACTGGGCAAAATACACTACCTTCTGTAGGATTCATGGATCTAAGTTTATGTTTATGGATGTAAGAAGACAGGCACTTCAAAATATACAGAGGAGCTAAGTTTTTCAGAGGCTTATATACAATTACCTCCAAGAGGACCATAATCTTCTCTTAGTGTTTGGAGGCTTGCATGTCTTAATAACCGGAGAGCTATGGTGGAGTCAGGGCCTTGTGCTTTGGCTCTTGGGAGGGTCATCTGTGTCAAACAGGTCAAAGGGAAGAGGCCAGACAAAGAGTGGTCTACTCATCCTCCAAGTTTGGGGGTTCAGTTCAGGACTAACAACCCTGAATGGTCAGAAAAAGCAACGAAGGGTTTGTTCTACATCTGTGAGATGGCATTCCTGAGTCTTCTTCTGGGACTTGGATAGCTGACAGTCATAAAAACTGAAAATAAGCTACTTGTACAATGAAGGAGTCCCTGAACAGCACCAAAACCAAGACTATAATTGGTTTTGCCAAGGTAAGACAGATATAGAGGACTGTCTTTGCTGCCCTAAATATCAGTGGCCTGATAGTCAGAATGTAAAATATACAATTAAGAGTATTTTAAAATTGATCCTGAAGAACACAGGGAGCCAGTGTAATGATATGAAAGCCAGAGAATTGTGCTCAGATTTTTTTTTTGGTTAAGATCCTTGTTGCTGTATTTTGAGCTAGCTTCAGCTGATTTATATCCTTCTTAAGTAATCCTGAAAAGTCATACAGTAACACACACAGTAAATCATACAGTAGTCTAATTGGCTAAAAACATAAAATGTGCACCGATTTTTACATCTTGAGATATTATAAGAAATCAAAGGCTTGCAAAGTTCCTGAAATGAAAGAACACAGTCTTCATACTATAGTTGATATGTAATTTGAAATTTAGCTCAGTCAATAGTGATGCATAAACTCTTCTGACTTAATTTGTAAGGCCAAATAATCAAGTATATTTCTAAGATTCACACTTCTTTATTGCTACCAATAACCAAAATTTCTGGTTTTATTTTCTTAGTTTAAGTAAGTTCAATGTCATCCTTTCTGTAATGCTAGTAAGACTCCAGACCAGAGGGTTAGAGCCTCAGAGTCATCTGGCATAATTGGCAAGTACAGTGCATAGTTATGATAATTCACCTTGTGTTTCAAAATACCCTATTCAAATGAGAGCAGGTAGAGTAAGAGCTACAACAAGCCAAGGATTGACTCTTGCAGCATGCCAAAAACAATATCGTGGATTTTGAATTCATAATCACCACACCTAACAAAGAATTTTCTTCCTGTTAGATAAGGTTGAAACCAGCTTAAGGCAGCACCAGAAAGACCTACCCGATGACGAAGATGGCTTCTGAGAATGCTGTGATCTATGGTATCAAAAGTTGCACTCAAACCTAAGAGAACAAGAAATAACATATTCCCTACTTCATCTATAAGCTGTAAGAAATTAACTACTTTCAGCAATGCAGTTTCTGTACTATGATTTGATCTAAAACCAGACAGATATTTGGCTGAATAGAATTTTTATTCAAGTAATCAATTAATTGCTGAAAAACTACTTTTTCTAAATTTTTACTTAGTTAAGTCATTCTCTTTATTGATAATATCTGTGTATGGAGGTATGGGTAATATCAATGAAAGAGGAAGAGCAGCAACAGACTAGACTTTCTAATAACTGAGACTGTTCATGCTCAGATATTATTTTAAAAGAGAAACCATGATTATTCTTGAATTTTTGAATACTAGTTACAACTGAATACTCTGTGGTAGATCTCCTGATGTGAAGGCTTGCTAAATAAGCCTTTTAACTGAGTATAAGTACTGATACAATTCAAGTCATGGCCTTGGCAGTCTTTGATCACCTAAACTGAAAACCAGAAAGGACAGGATTCATATCTTAATGTATGTGCTCAACTATCCTATCTGCTCCATACTTTGCATTGTTTAATGCTAAGTTATAAAATCTTCCCTGGAGTCACTGGCATATCAAATATCCATATGGCAGAGGAATTCCAGTTCTCGGGAAGCTACATCTATGCAGGCCAATTTTGTCTTATCTAATTGTCGGATTTACCTGATTGTTTCAACCTGAAGCAATTTGTGTTAAGAATTATTAACATTTTATATGAGTTAGAGCATCAATGAAATAAAATATTCCTAAACTAGAATTGTAATTTGTTTATTATTGTCACATGTGAAAAGCTTAGCTTGAATACCGTTTGCATAGATCAGACCATTACAGTGTTCATTGAGATAGAACAAGGTAAAACAAAAAAAAATGCAGAATAATATGTTTTGACTGTTAAATGATGTTTGAATAGGTAAATAGATGGGAGAGCTATGGTTTCAATGCAAGTTAATACGAGTAGGAATTATAAATGTTTTTAGCATGGATTAGGTGGGCCAAAGGGCCTGTCTCTGTGCTGCACTATTCTATGATTCTACGACTATAAAGTAGTAAACATCACTGGTAGTTTAGTGGTTAGCACGATGCTTTTATAGACTGAGGTGCTCCAGAATAGGAAGTTCAATTGCAGTGCCACTTATAAAGAGTCTGTACCTGCTCCCCGTGGAATAACTGGATTTTCACTGGGTACTCCTGTTTCCCTCCACACTCCAAAGATATAACAGATAGGTTAATTAGCTATTGTAAATTGTTTCGTGATTAGGTTAGGTTTAATTAGGTTTGTTGGGTTTTGCTGGTGCAACATAGCTCAAAGGGCCAGAACCAGGGCCATACACTGTGCTGTATTGCTAAATAAAAATAAGGTGTAAGAGTATATTGAGATAGACTGAGATTGAATCTAATATGTCGTTCTAGGAAATCATTTAATGGTCTTATAACAGTGGGTTAGAAGAGGTCCATGAGTCTCACAAATTCAGGCTTTTGTATCTCCTACCCAATGGAAGCAGGGAGAAGAGAGAATATTCTGGTTGGAGGGGTCTTTACTTTATTGACCGAGCAGAAAGTATAGTCAGATCCATAGAGGGAAGGCTGGTATCTGTGATGTGCTGAGCTGTGTCCACAACTTTCTACAATTTATTGCAGTCACATGCAGACCAGTTGCCATATGAAACTAATGTAATGACATACACTCCTTGCCCAGTATAAGACAGCTTTTATGATAATGGCTGGTTTTGTAAAGAGCAAAGCGTAGTTAACTAAACCTATATATTCCATGTTCCTGTGAATACATGAACAGAAACTGTTCCAATCAGTTGTATAAATTTTAGTTAAGTTGTAGGTATACTCCACACTTCGAGTTTTATCACTAATGCTCTGGAATCATCAAACAACTGAAGGTATTTTTATTATTTTCCCTTTTTGTTTTCAGCTAAAGGAATCTCTTGTATAAAACATCTGTGTGTCTGTCTAGCGTTTACAATTCCAGAACAGTCTTCACTCGTCAGCTTCTCAAGAAACATGTCTTGCATTAAGTAGAAATAAAATGTGTCTTTATTGCTTCATTACATTGATACAATTATTATCACAAGCATATTAACAAGATATTTAGAGATTCGTGACTAGTAACAAAGAAGCACACTGGAAACACTAGACAGATTTATTAGATTTACAATGGCAAAAAAAGGACCCTTAAAAGAATCTCCATTTATCCCACATGGCATATTATGTAAGGAAGATTGATTGACTTCCATAAACAGACACAGGAATTTAAAAATTAATTTTACCAGTGTGACAAAATCATGACATGGCAATGCAGTAAGATAATTTGTGTTCTTAAAAGAGGTAGCTGAATTGCAGATATATCCTGGCTACAAGATAGAGGCTGATAAAAATTTTGTACAATGTGCCATTGAGGCTGGTAAATGTCTTACCAGCTGATTCCCATCTATCCTAATGTAGACTAAGACAATTGTTATGAAACACCATTTTACCCACCAAGTTTTTTACCTCTCCACAAAACTAATCTGGCCTGTTCATTCCATAGAACATAGAAATCTACAGCACATTATAGGCCCTTCAGCCCACAATATTGTGCTGACCATGTAACCTACTCCCGAAACTGCCTGGAATTACCATACTGCATAGCCCTCTATTTTTCTAAGCTCTATGCCCTATCTAAGAGTCTATTAACAGACCCTATTGTATTCACCTCTACCACCATTGCCAGCAGTGCATTCCATGTACCCACCACTCTCTCTGTGAAAAAGTTACCCCTGATATCCCCTCTGTACCTTCATCCAAGCACCTTAAAACTAGGCACCCTTGTGTTAGCCATATCAGCCCCGGAAAAAAGCAACGATCAATGCCTCTCCTCATCTTATACACCTCTATCAGGTCACCTCTCATCCTCTGTCACTCCAAGGAGAAAAGGCCAAATTCACTCGACCTATTCTCATATGGCACCCTCTCCAATCTAGGCAACATCCTTGTAAAACTCCTCTGCATTCTTTCTATAGTATCCACATCCCACCTGTACTGAGGTGACCAGAACTAAACACAGTACTCCAAGTCGGGGTTTGACCAAGGTTTCATATAGTTGTAACATTCCCAGGTCTTTCATTGTACCCCTTCTTCTGCAGATATCTTTCTAATTTCCTTTTTAAAATAAAGGCTTTATCTAGATACTTCAGATAAATTCCAAGTATATGATTAATTTCTGGCTTTTCATTTATTCTGACACTTTGCACGTGCAAGTTTTTAGAGTCAGAGTGGGTAACAAAGGAGCCACAAATAATCATCATTCATTCATCAACCCATATCTACAGATTTATAGCTCCAGCAGAACTGTTAAATGGTGAGAAGAAATGTGAGTACATGGTTGGTTTACTTCTTCCCTCTCTACAAAGATGCTGAAGGTCATTATAGACTGGCTTCACCTCCCCACCAAGATCACCTTACACAGATCATGAAACATTGATTCAATCTGCTGTAACATTGATTCAATCTGCTATGTGAAACAAAGCAATGAACTAAATAAAGTCACTGAACCATTGGTTGGACTTAAGCACTAAATTGAAACAATGGTTTCTTCCATAAACTCCATCTGTTCAGTCCTTACCTTACTGACTATTGAACAAATTCACTGCGAATGATATTTTAAATATGGCTACTTTCCCTGATTACCATGCCTGAACTATACACAACCAAATTGAGGAATACAGTGTTTTTACAAATAAATTTAAGAACATATCATAATAATAAAATAACTTTCCATATTTACGGGATAAGGTTTATGTGCACTTGAAAAGACAGAAGTTGTTTCTCTCTGGTGCTCCTCCCCCTTCCTTTTCTTCCATGGTCTTCTGTCCTCATATCAGATTCTCCTTCTCCAGCCCTTTATCTTCTTCATCAACCAACTTCCCAGCTCTTTACTTCACCTCCTCCCCTTCTCCTGGTTTCAGCTACCACCAATCACACTGTATTTCCTCTGCCCCTCCTCCAACATTCTTACTCTGACTTCTCCTCTTTCTTTCCAATGCTGATGAAGGGTCTTGGGCCAAAATATCGACTATTCACTCTTCTCTCATGGATGCTGCCTGGCTAGTTGTGTTCTTTCAGCATTTTGTATGTGTTGCGTTGTTCAGGGATAATCAGTTTAGCTTTGTGTTGGAGAAATCCTGCTTCATTAATCTGACCAAATTTTTTGAGGAGGAATGCAGGAAGATTGATGAAGACAGGGAGCAGATGTTGGACATTAGTAAGACAATTTGATGAGATCCTGCATGATAGATTGATCGAGTAAGTTAAGGCACATGAGATCTAAGGTGTGCTAGCAAATTATATCAAAAAACTAGCTTAGTGATAGGAGGAAGAAGATTGTGGTGATAAGATGCTTTTCTGATTGGAAGTTTGTGACGAGTGGTGAACTACAGGGATTGGTATTGGAAAGCTGTCAATGAATTAAATGTGAAAGAAGGATGTGTGATTTGTAACTTTATGGGTGACACAACACAAAAGTTTGTAATGTTATTGATAGGCGTGAATGTTTTCTACAGCTAGAGCAGGATAATGATCGGATGGAAAATTGGGAAGGGTATTGGTAGGTCAAATTCAATCCCAACTAGTGCAAGATGATATATTTCAGGAAATGAAATAAGGGTGTGTAGGGTGCTAAAGAATTTTGATGGACAGAGAGACCTTGAAGTTCAAGCCTATAATTCCTTCAGTGTTACAGCATAAATAAATAGGTTAGTAAAGAAGACATATGGCAGACTTGCCTTCATAGTTCGATGCACAGAGCATAAATGCTGGCAGGTTATATTGCAACATTATGTCTGACCACACTTGCAGTACTGTGTGCAATTCAGATTGCCACGTAATAGGAAGAAATATGGACAAGATTATAGTCGAGGTAACCAGCATGTTGCGTGGATTGGAGTACGTCAGCAACAGCAATTCATTGGGGGCTGGGTTTTATTTCCTTGGAGTGAAATAGGCTGAGGGATGACCTGACAGGGGTTTATGAATATTATATGCGGCACTGATAGCATTAGTACTCAAAATATGTTTTTCCCATCAGAAGGAAAGGTTTAAGCTGAGAGGAAGTACTATTAAAGGGGACTTGAGGGACAGTTCTTTCTTAAACATGGAGAGTTGTTGATCTGGAAGTCGCTACTAGAAGGTGGCATCACTTACTATCATTCAGTATGAAAGAAGATTAGACAGGCATGTGAATAGGAAAGGCATAGCAGCATGCTGACCTAATGCACGAGAATGAGATTATTAAGCACAGCTCTGTGAGGGTAAATCAGGAGCCATGGCTGACAGCAGAGGGCTGTGCACTGCTGAGAAATTGAGATACTGCCTTCCGATCAGTGGATAAGATGGCTCTGAAGTCAGTAAGAGTTGCACTTTCTCATGCCGTCAGGAAGGCAAAACATGATTGTTCGCAAAGAATATACAGTCATTTCTGTGACACCAGAGACATGGGGCACATGTGACATGGCACTCAGACCAAACTGGATCACAGGCCCACCTGCTCATTAACAACAACAATGCCTCCCTTCCTGATAGGCTGGATGTCTTTTATACACGGTTCGATGGGCAGAATGAATTGTCAGTGGCGAAGGTCCCCTCCGCCTGAGGAACAAGCACTCTGTCTGGCCACTGCTAATGTAAGGAAGAGCCCATGTAAAGCTCTGGGCTCATGTTACATACCTGGTCGGGTACTGAGCTCAGCTAGCAAAGATTTTAACAGACACTGTTAACACCTCTCTCTGGGGTAATCCATTGTCCCCGCTGACTTCAAGGCAACTAACATCATCCTGGCACCAAGAGGGTGACAGTAACCAGTTCAAACGACTACCTTCCAGTTGCACTGACCTCAATAATAACGAACTGCTTTGAGTGCTGGTTATGGATCAAATTAAATCCCACCTTCTAATGACAGTGGACCCTTTCCAGTTCACTCATCACTCAAATCAGTCCACTGATGATGTCATAGCGTTAGCATTCTATCCCATCCTGTCCCACCTGGAAAATCATGCCTCATACCCCTGGTTGCTGCCTATCAACTTCATCTAGGTGCTTAATCCTATCATCCATCAGAGGTTAGTGGGTAAACTGTCCTTAGTGGGTCTCAACATCTTTCCTGTAACTGGATTTTGGACTCATTGACAAAAAGACCACAGTCAGTCTGTGTTGGCAGCAATATGCCCAGCTCCATCATGCTGAGCACTGGCAACCCCCGGCTATGTGCTCAGCCCATCGCCATTCACTCTGCTAAAGCATAAATGTAATGCTTGATCCAGTTCAAACTGAATCATCAAGTTCGCTGATGATCCAACAGTGGTTGACCTCATCAACTACAAAAATTACACGGTGCACAGAGAGGAGTTAGAGTGGTCAGGAGAGTGGTATGAGCACAACAACTTGAGCCTCAACATGGACAAGGCTAAAGAGATGAGCGGGGCCTTCAGGAAGATACAGGCTGACCATTCCTCATTGCACATGAATGCCTCCTACATTGAGAGAGTTAGGGGCACCAAGTTTCTGGAAGTGCATATAATGAACAATCTCATCTAGTACCTCAACAGCACCTTTTTGGTCAAGAAAGCACAGCAGCATCGCCATTTACTGAGGTGAGCAATGCTCCCTAGATCCCCTGCCCCAGAATCTAACCAATTTCTGCAGGAGCAGTACTGAGAGTGTCCTGACTGCATCACCATCTGGTTTGGGAATTGCAAGGTGCCTGACCGCAAGACCCTGCAAAGGATGGTGCGGACTGCTGACAAGATCATTGGGATCTTTCTTTATCTGTATATTTATCTAGAGCACTGTGTACATAGAACCCATAACACTCCGATCTCTCTCACAATCTCTTTGATCTCCTATTATCAGACAAGCAGTACCATAGAATTAGGACAAGAAAAGTTAGGATGGGAAATAGCCTCCTCCCCCAGGCTGTGAAATTACTAAACTTCCTGCCATCACCCAGGTCTCATTGCATATGAGGTGTGAGTCACATATACTATTTTCTTTTTGATTTGTGTCCTAGGTACACCTATTATTTGATAATTTATTTATGGTAATATTACCTTGGTGCTGTGTATAAGCTATACTGTATGTATTGTGTTGTGCATCTACATCCGGAGCAACGTCACTTCATTTGGTGGTATATATGTATAAGGTTCAATGACAATAAACTTGAACTTGAATGTGAACTTGACTCATATAGACTTACAAAAAGCATGGACATGATGAGCCAAAGGATGTTTCTATGATGCACAGCTCCTTGCCTTCGAGTCCTTCAACAGCAGGATTTATTTACATTTTTATACTCAGTGTCAATTCTGGTTTGGTATTTACTTCAGTCAATAGACATCCATGACCACATAATTGCAAAGACTCTTCTGTTCCTCGATGGTAGACAGGCAAAAGTCAGTATTTTAAAGACATAATGCTGGAAGTGGCTGAGAAAAATATTCCCGTAAGGCATAAAAGCCCAAAGGAACTGATTTGTCCATGCAAAGGAAATTAAAGCAAATGTTAAATAAATGGAAGGTGCTCATAGAGTTACCAGAAATAGCATTATACTGAGGAGTGAGAAATCAGCAAAGGAAGAACAAGAAGTCGATAGAGAAAGACAAGATAAAATGAGAGTAAACTGTGGATGAAACAGCTTCAATAGATTTGTCAAAAGAAGCGAGCAGCAAGAGCAAAGATGAAGCAGCGATAGAGAAAGGAATTCACTTGGAACCGGGGACAAATTACTGATGTGGTTTAAGAACTTGTATTCAAAAGGAAGCAAAAAGCATGAAAACACAGATTTTTTTTTCCAGATGGAAAAATGCAGGAATATGTGATTATGATCCTGCTTTTTACAACCTACAACTGTGATTTGCCTGAAGACATCAAGTTTCATTTCTAAGTTTACCCACGTTGGTAAGGTAGGTGGACATGAATACTGACAGAAGATATAAAGGCCTCTCTTAGAGAGTGCATGAAAATAAAGTAGATGAAATATAATGTGAAAAACGAAACTACGAGTTGACCAATTCCTTGAACAAAGCAGAAAGGCAGATGTTTTCTGAATGGCAAAAGAATATGGGAAGAATAACATTCAAATGGACCTAGATGGACTTGTATGCAAGTTACTGAAGGCTGGCATGCTAATACAAAAAGTAATTAGGGATATAAATAATATTAATCTTTATTATAAGGGGATTTGAATATAAGGGTAAGGAAATCTTACTGATTATAACAGACCTTTCTGAGACTGCACCTGAAGTATTGTCCAAGGTAAACGTCTTCTTAATTGATGTACTACAGTGAAGATTAGCTATACTAGTTTAAGGGATCACAGGTTTACTGTTTGAAAAAAAATTGAGTAAATTGGAACTAGATTCTCTAGCGTGCAGAGGAATAAAAATTACAGTACTCTTAAAGAACCTAACAGATTGAATATGGGTAGGCTGTTTTGTTTGGTTGGAGAGTCTAGAACTAAGGATTAGTCTCAAAATACAGCCAAGATGTTTAGGGCATAGCTGTAGGGAGCTGATTACATGCAGAGCATAGTAAATCACTACCCCAGCAAGCTGTCATGATTCAGTTACTATGTTCATTTAAGAGAAATATGGAAAACTTGCCGGATATTTAGAAAATTCTGCAATATGGAGATAATGCAGCGATAAAGGCCTTGAGATTAGAGGTCTTTGAATTCTTAATGAATGGCAGATCAGGCTCGAAAAGCCAGAGGTCTGACTCCAGCTCCTGTTTCGTGTGTGTGTGTGTGTGTGTGTTTAATAAGTCAGTATTATTTATGAATTTATGGTTAGCATAGCAGTGGCTAGATGGTGATGTCATCTAAGTTTTTTGGGACTTCATTTTGAGTGGAACATCTGAGTCAGATTTTCCAAATAAGGAATCTCACCCAGGGATATCACAAGCTGAAAGCTTGGGCATTCACAGCTGCTGAGTTTCTGACCATTCACTTTTTTTTCACTTTGGCAAATCATAATCATTCATTTCTGATTACGTGGTTTATATAGTCAGTTGGAGAGGTCCCCACAGCCCAGTCTTAAATTATCTCAAGCCCACAAAATGTCATTCAAAAGAGCAAAGGCTGCTATGAGCTCTTCCTTGTTTAACTTTGTTATTTGAGGAAATTATATATATTTTTGCATAGACAATTTTTTTGACAAAAGGTGCTCAGATTTTTTAGAAAATTACAGAATGATATGAAGGTCCTACGGTATAATTTATTAAGAAAGACAATTAAGAAGTTAAAGTTTATCATGCCAAGCTAGATGCCATCTTCAGATTAATCATTTGATGTCTTTTTCTGCACTTATGTCTTTAATTAAATACTCTTTCTATGTTTTCTTCTTTGAAGTGAATGATTACATTGCTAGCATATTTTCCAACGCTCCAAGAGAACCACAAACTTGTCATAGGGTTTGGAGGCTTGCATGCCTCAATGACCTTGGGCAGCTGTATTGGCTGGAGTCGGGGCTTTATGCTTTGGCTCTTGGTAGGTTCACCCATGCCAAACAGGTCAAAGGGTAGAGGGCAGACCGACAGTGATCCACTGGTCCCCCACGTTCAGGGGTTCAGCTCAGGGCTAACAATCCCGACTGGTAAAACAAAATGGTTGCTGTAACAGCAATGAAGATTCCTTCTAAGTTTCAGTGTAATGGTGTTCTTGAGTCTTTACCCAGGATTTTCATGGCGAACAGTTGTATAAACCAAGATGAAAGAAAACCTAAACACCCCCAGAGATGGAGGACCTTCAATGCTGCTCTAAACGCCAGTGGTATAATGAGCAGTAAGAAAGACATTTCTCAATGGTTCCTTTGGACAATTTTTTCCTATTGCTTACACCTAACATAAAATTGTTTTTGTATCTCAAAAATAGTCCTTCTAAAGCCATGATTAAAAATACTTAATTATCCTATTTGACACTTAAAATATGTTTCTCTGATGATATAAGATAGTATATATCTTTGTTTTATTATGTGAATAGATGATATCAAGCTGTACTTATTATTTTCTTAGTTCAACACTAATACACTTTTCCTGCACAGAAATATTTTCGAGGCAAACAATTCTCTTGGGGGAAATCTACATTGTGTCTTATTAGCACAGCAAAGTTACAGCAAGAAAGTAATTAAATTGCAGTTAGTGTTCAATAAAATGTATAGTAAACAGCTAAAGCATTTTATGAACAGGGTGATCAAATTCCTACTTTACTAGTTCATAGTCCTGGCTCAATTACTATAGAGAAATAGCACTTGAGATTTCATCAAAATAGCTGAGGAGTCAATCATAATAAACAATGTTCACAGATAGCAAATGAGGCAGGAGAAAACAAATTGTTAAGCTGCAAAGTGAAATTTGGAAAACCACTTAAATTTAATGTGGAAATTGAAATATCATACACTTGAACATCCATTATGTTTTAAAGGACCTATCAAAGAAAATAGCAATTTAGGTGTATAACATTAGTTTTTTTTTTCATTTCCTGAGAATTTGCTTAGCAATAATTATAGCTTAGTTATACCGCATGGAATAAAATGTTCTTCTTCTTGTTCAGTTTAATGGTGGTTGGCAGACGTGCATTGTTGTCTGACACCTTCTGAGTTGGAGAGTGGAGCAAAGAGACAGGAAATATACCCATTAAATCCACCCCCCCAAAAAAATCAAATAATGTTAAAAAGTCAAATATTTTTCAGAAAGTCATATACATTACAATGGCAGTGATATCCTAACAAACTTCCCATGTTAAATGCTGTCTGTTCCAAAGGTCTCAATTTAACAATCAGATATTCCCTGTGCATCTCATAGGAAATGCACTCAAACAATATACTCTGCACCATTTCTTTACATGTGCACCTCCTACAAATGCGCTTTTCATGCATATTAGTTCAGAACAAGGAATTATTCAACCTGACATGTCCAAAACATAAACATGCAAGTTTAACTTCTCTCCTTTTATACCCATCTCTCAGTTGAGGTCCCACCATCCCGTGAATTTTATATAAATGCTTTTCTTTCTTTTCCTTATCCTAACTTTGTTGCCACATTGATTGAACAGACTTTGTTAAAATATATTTTTATCAAATTTTTAAGAGAATTACATACAATGAATAGAGTAATGAAAATTAATATTAGCCCTTCCCCTCCCCTTAACCCTTCCACCCTTAACATCCCTGTCTAAAAAAAAAGAAAAAAGGAAAAAAAAAAGAAAAAAGAAAGAAGAATTGCCTGGTACCTACATGCACCATGGAGTTCAAAATAACTTTAGTATATATCTTTATTTTTTTCTCCAAATAACTAATAATTTTATCTTCAAAGGACCTATATATTTAATCCTATCTTTTGTAGATAGGGGTGTCAAATTTTCGTAAATATATCATATTCATTTCTTAAATTATAGGTAATTTTTTCAAGTGGAATGCAGCTTTATATTTCATTATTCCAACAGTCCATAGTTAAGTATGAATCTGATTTCCAAGTAACTGCAATAGCTTTTTTGGCTACTGCCAATGCAATTTTTATAAATGTTTTCTGATATTTATTCAATTTAGGTTTCGGTATTATCCCTTCAATATCGCCTAATAAAAATAATGTTGGGCTATATGGAAGTTGTATTCCAATAATTTGTTTCAATAAAAGTCTTAGATTTATCCAATAAGGTTGAATTTTAAAACAAGACCAAGTAGAGTGTAAAAAAGTACCAATTTCTTGATTACATCGGAAACATTGATCAGAGAAATTTGGGTTTAATCTATTTATTTTTTGTGGTGTAATATATAATTAATGTAAAAAATTATATTGTACTAATCTAAGTCGGACATTTATTGTATTTGTCATACTACCAAGACATAGTCTTGACCAATTTTTTCATCAATTTTAATATTCAAATCAGTTTCCCATTTTTGTCTTGACTTATGAATTGCTGGTTTAATTGTCATTTTTTGAATCAAGTTATATATACAAGATGTAAATTTTTTAATTTTTCCTTTTTGAATTAAAGTTTCTATTTCATTAGGTTTTGGCATTAACATTGTTTGACCCAGTTTATCTATTAAATAGGCCTTTAATTGAAAATAACAGAAAAGAGTGTTATTTGATATTTTATATTTATTCTTCAATTGATCAAACAACGTCAATATGCCTCCTTCAAAACAGTCACCTATATATCTGATCCCCTTTTGAAACCAGTTATATAAAAGTTGATTATCCATTGTAAAAGGAATAAGTCTATTTTGAATTAGGGTTCTCTTTGCTAATAAAGATTTCTTTATCTCATCATCCACATTTACCTTATTCCATAAATCGATCAAATGTTTTAACATAAGAGATTCTTTCTTTTCCCGTATCCATTTGGATTCCCATTTATATATAAAATCTTCTGGTATATTTTCTCCTATCTTATTTAACTCTATTTTAATCCATGCCGGTTTTTCTTCATCAAAAAAAAGATGCAATAAATCTAAATTGATTTGCTTTATAATAATTCTTAAAATTTGGGAGTTGTAACCCTCCTAGGTCAAATTTACATGTCAATTTTTCCAACGATATTCTTGACATCTTACCTTTCCAAAGAAACTTCCTCACACATTTATTCAACTCTTGAATAAACTTCTGGGGCAGTTGTATTGGTAATGTTAGGAATAAATATTGTAATCTGGGAAATATATTAATTTTTACAGCATTAACTCTACCTACTAATGTTATTGGAAACATCATTCATTTATCAAGATCTTCTTGTATTTTTTTCAATAACGACAATTAATTTAATTTATATAAATTCTTTGTATCATTATCGACTCTTATACCTGTTACGAAATCCCATAACTGGATCACTTACTAGCAAAGATAGAGAGGTCCGTTGAAGTCTGATGGTACTATTTTTAAAAGTATTTATAGATAAAGGACACAAAAATAAGATTAATGCAAACATACAGATAATATACGTCATCAATACTAAATCTAAAGCGCGGGTATAATAATAACCAATAAGAAATAGCTCTATCATTGTCTAGGGGATAATGTATTGTCCGATGGAAAGATGACAGTCACTATCAGTTTGTTCAAGCTGCAGCGTTGTTGGGTTTAAGAGCGATGCAGTTTAAACTTGCCCAGGTCTTTTATGATGCCAATCCGTTGAGTCAGGGGAGCGGATTCCCCCGTTGTTAGCTAAAAGCTGTTTTCCATGGTTCCAGCCACCAATTCCAGCCACGGAATTGAATGCACGTGGCTTCCTTCAGATGACTTCCTGCTGTTACGTGGTTGCTTAACATTTCTTCTGGTGCGTCTGAGGGGCTGTTCCTACAGACCCTCTTTTATCCTGACTCGCAGGGTCGTAGATGTCAATCAGGTTGGGGGTGTGCACTCTCTCCCTCAACCAGCCCACTTTGCCTGAGGGTGTTCATGTAGTATAGTAGCTCAATCCACAAAGTGGTCTCCAAGAGACAATGGCCATGTCCCGTAGCTTTACATCGCCGGGGAAACGAGCCAGTCTGCATGTCTCTTTTCCCATTTCCTGGGCCCCTTGACCTAACCCAACAGTGATCTTGCGATTCTCACAAAGGAGGGGGCTACGGACGTAACATTCTTAAATATTTTATACCATTTGTCGGCCATCTAAATTGAGTTACTAATCAACATTGACTATAATCTCCTTTAGTAAGGCATAAAATTTCACTGATATTTTCCCATATTCTTCCAATCTGAAAGATAATTTATGCAAAGAATGCAATAGGTTTGTAAAATAAATCAGAACATCATCAGCAAATAAATTAATCTTATATTCCTCCTGGTTAACTCTGAAGCCCACAATATCTGAATCCGTTCTAATTAATTCAGCTAATAGTTCTATCGCCAATACAAATAGGGCAGGTGATAATGGACAGCCTTGTCTAGTTAAACCATATAACCATATAACAATCACAGCACGGAAACAGGCCATCTCGGCCCTCCTAGTCCATGCCGAACTCTTAATCTCACCTAGTCCCACCTACCCGCACTCAGCCCATAACCCTCCACTCCTTTCCTGTCCATATACCTATCCAATTTTACCTTAAATGACACAACTGAACTGGCCTCTACTGCTTCTACAGGAAGCTCATTCCACACAGCTATCACTCTCTGAGTAAAGAAATACCCCCTCGTGTTTCCCTTAAACTTTTGCCCCCTAACTCTCAAATCATGTCCTCTTGTTTGCATCTCCCCTACTCTCAATGGAAACAGCCTATTCACGTCAACTCTATCTATCCCTCTCAAAATTTGAAATACCTCGGTCAAATCCCCCCTCAATCTTCTACGCTCCAGTGAATAGAGACCTAACTTGTTCAACCTTTCTCTGTAACTTAAGTGCTGAAACCCAGGTAACATCCTTGTAAATTGTCTCTGCACGCTCTCTAATTTATTGATATCTTTCCTATAATTCGGTGACCAGAACTGTACACAGTATTCCAAATTTGGCCTTACCAATGCCTTGTACAATTTTAACATTACATCCCAACTTCTGTACTCAATGCTCTGATTTATAAAGGCCAGCGTTCCAAAAGCCTTCTTCACCACCCTATCTACATGAGACTCCACCTTCAGGGAACTATGAACTGTTATTCCTAGATCTCTCTGTTCCACTGCATTCCTCAATGCCCTACCATTTACCCTGTACGTTCTATTTGGATTATTCCTGCCAAAAATTAGAACCTCACACTTCTCAGCATTAAACTCCATCTGCCAACGTTCAGCCCATTCTTCTAACCGGCATAAATCTCCCTGCAAGCTTTGAAAACCCACCTCATTATCCACAACACCTCCTACCTTAGAATCATCGACATACTTACTAATCAAATTTACCACCCCATCATCCAGATCATTTATGTATATTACAAATAACATTGGGACCAAAACAGATCCCTGAGGCACCCCGCTAGTCACTGGCCTCCATCCTGATAAACAATTACCCACCACTACTCTCTGACATCTCCCATCTAGCCACTGTTGAATCCATTTTATTACTCCAGCATTAATACCTAACGACTGAACCTTCTTAACTAACCTTCCATGTGGAACTTTGTCAAAGGCCTTGCTGAAGTCCATATAGACTACATCCACTGCCTTACCCTCATCAATATTCCTTGTAACTTCTTCAAAAAAATTCAATAATGTTTGTCAAACATGACCTTTCACACACAAATCCATGCTGGCTACTCCTAATCAGATCCTGTCTATCCAGATAATTATAAATACTATCTCTAAGAATACTTTCCATTAATTTACCCACCACTGATGTCAAACTGACAGGTCTATAATTGCTAGGCTTACTTCTAGAACCCTTTTTAAACAATGGAACCACATGAGCAATACGCCAATCCTCCGGCACAATCCCCATTTCTAATGACATCTGAAAGATCTCCGTCAGAGCTCCTGCTATCCCTACACAAACTTCCCTCAAGGTCCTGGGGAATATCCTGTCAGGATCTGGAGATTTATCCACTTTTAAATTTCTTAAAAGCGCCAGTACTTCCACCTCTTTAATTGTCATAGGTTCCATAACTTCCTTACTTGTTTCCCACACCTTACACAATTTAATATCCTTCTTCTTAGTGAATACCGAAGAGAAGAAATCATTCAAAATCTCTCCCATCTCCCTCGGCTCCACACATAGCTGACCACCCTGATTCTCTAAGGGACCAATTTTATCCCTCACTATCCTCTTGCTTTTAATATAACTGTAGAACAGTTGACCTTGTTAACTAGAATGATGTTGAAATTTGACCATTTGTCACTACTTTAGCTTTGGGACTAGTATTTAAGGCTTTAATCCATTTTATAAAAGATTTTCCTAACCCATTTTTTCCAATACCTTAAATAAAAAGTCCCATTCCAATCTATCAAATGCTCTTTCTGCATCCAAAGCAACTGCCACACTCATTTCCTCCTTCTTTTGTGCCAGATGAATTATGCTAAGTGAACAGACTTTTTAATTATGGCTTTCACCTCCTCTTTCTGGAAGGGCCCCACTACACTGATATCCTGTATTTTAAGTGACAGCTTGTCTAGAACGTCTGACACATCTTTTCCTCCAACTGCAACATGGGCAGTGACTCATAAGAAATACATATACATGCCTAGAAAATGCAGCCTCAACTGAGGTTGTCCAATCTCTAGAAGAATGCTTGGCTTACAATTTGTATTACTTATTCTAATAGGTGTCAAAACCAACAATGATTCGGAGCACAGAAGTACAAAATCAGGGCGTAACTCTTCAACCCATTCTAAGGTTAATATAGGAGCCTTGTATCTATTATCTGTCTGTATTGTATTTTGTGTTGTGCATTTATTATGGGTTACGGTAATTTGTCACGTGAGTTGGAATGTGGTAGAAGCAAATGAGTATAATCACGTATTCATCTTTTGTGCTGTCAGTTTTCAGTTGGATTTTTTTTGTTGACGACTATATCGCTAAATTGTAGGTTAATCACTTATTTTGCTTATTTTGTTTAAATCACTATCACTATGATAGTTTTGTTAGCTTTTTATCACTAGGTCATCTTTGCTCATTTCATAATAAAGGATCAAACATACTTCTTTCAACTTGGAACTCAATTACTTGGAAGTGCATCATGCAGTGTTGAATTCCTCACTCAGTCTGTCAGTGGTTTTAATTTGTTTTTCAAGTAACTGCTACAGCTAAAATGATAGCAACCAAGTCAGGTGTGAGTACTGATACTTTGTCTAATAATCTTTACTTAATAGTCATATGAAACGTTGGAACATCAGAAACACATGAATGATCTGTCACTAGATCATTTGAGCCATCTGTCTAGATATTTAAGAAGCCATAATATCTGCCTTGCATATATTGTGAATTTAATGTGCCGCTGATACACAGTCATTCTTCATCTTAATATTTTCTTAAGTCAAGCACAGGCAAAAGGAAAAACCATGGAGAAGCAACAGAAAGTGGTTTACTGGGACCACACTTCGCATTAAACAGCACAAAATTTTGTGCTCATTCATTTCCCATCTATCCAAAGTTGAAGACGTTATGAATGAAGTGCTTCCAAAACTCTTCATGTGTTGTCAACGTTAGATGACCAACTTCATATCCTCTGACATTAATCCAATAAGCCATTTCTAACTGTAAAGGTACTTCTCTCATTTCTACCAGTAATGTTAAAATTATGGATAATGTAATAACATGATGATAGAATCTCAAAGCTTGAGCTTGAACTTTACCTGCAGGGGTTCCCAACCTGGGGTCCATGGACCCCTCAGTTCAAGGTAAGGCTCTATGGCACAAAAAAGGTTGGAATCTCCATTTCTAGGGGGTTTACGACTACTAATGAGGCTAACCCATGCATTCATAATCACAGACAAATCTGATAAAAGCAATATAATGTACAGTTGTTTCAGTGACCTTCTACTCTTACTCCAGTTGCAAACGCCCATGCGTCACCCTAGTTCATTGTTTTCCTTACTCATTAGCTTGAGGTGTATAACAAAATGCTACAATTTCAGGATAGAACATAATGCCATATTCTGGCACCTTCCCCCTTCCTTTCCAGTCCTAAAGAAGGGTCTCAGCTTGAAACCCTTGGTTATTCTTTTACAGAGATGCTGCCTGACATGCCAAACTCCTTCAGCATTTTGTGTGTGTTGCTTTGGATTTCCAGCAGCTGCTTAATTTCTTGTGTTTATTATATAAATCCAAGACTGTAATATGCTTAAGTACCTGTCAATTCAACCAATTGCCCTTGATTGCAGTGGTGATGACTGCAAATAGGATATTCTGGAGATATTCCAAATTTCTGACTGCAGTTTCTGGATATCTGCATTAAATTAGAAATCCTGAACACATGTGCCCTTTTTTTTACCATGAAATGATGACGAACATTAATTGTTTAGTCATTGTTTAAATGCAAAAGCATCATTGAACAAGTGCCAGGCAGGCAAAACATTAATTTTATTTTTCAAATTTCTTTGACAAAATATCTCACCTTTCATTTTATCATGTGTTCCTCTGGGTTCCTTTATAAAATAGGCTGGCAATATGGCAGTAGAGAAGGCCACGATCTGACATATCTGAATGGGAATTGGGATAGAAATTAAAATGGCTGATCAGAGATGGAGACAGAAAGATTAAAAAGGGGAACGTAGTTAGAGAAATGAACCGCACCCAGCACATCCTTCTCCATAACCTTCACATCGTCAGCAGAACCCTACCATCAAACATATCTTTACCTCCCACCCATTCTCTGATTTATAGAGGGATCACTCCCTCTGTGATTCCCTTGTCCATTCATCCCTCTCCACTAACCTCCTTCCTGGCACTTATGCCTGCAAGTGGAAAAATGCTATACCTGTTCATTCACCTCCTCCTTCACCCCCATTCAGGGCCTCAGACAGGTGAGGCAACACCTCACCAGCAAATCTGTTGGGGCTGTCTACTGTATCTAGTGCTCCAGATGTGGCTTCCTCTACGTTGATGAAACCTGACACAAGTTGTCGCACAGCTCTGCTCCACCTGCCAAAAGAAGGATTTCCCAGTGGGCAACCATTTTAATTCCAATCCCCATTTGAATTCTCACATATTTTCCCATGGATTCTTTTACCGCCACAATGAAGCCAGCCTTAGGCTGTAGGAGCAACACCTCATATTCTGTTTGGGTAGCCTCCAACCTGATGGTATGAACATTAATTTATCCAACTGCTGGCAATTTCCCCCTTCCCCTCCCTCTTCAATTCCCCACTCTGTCAAACCCCTTACCTTTTCTCTTCTCCTCAACTGCGTATCACCTCTCTCTTGTGCCTGACCTCCTTTCCTTTCTCCCAATGTCCACTCTCCTCTCCAATCAGATTCCTACATCTCCAGACCTTTACTTTTTCCAACTATCACCTCCCAGCTTCTTACTTCACCCCACCAACTGCTCCAGTCACCTGGATTCACCTTTCACCTTCCAGCTTGTACACCTTACCCCCTCCCACCTCCTTATTGTGGCCTGTCCTCCCTTCCTTCCCAATCCTGATGAAGGGTCTCAGCCTGAATCTTCAACTGTTTATTCATTCATGTCTGACTTGCTGAATTCCTCCAGTATTTTCTATGTGTTGCCATTGTTAGGAATTGCCGTAACTGGATCACTTACTAGCAAAGATAGAGAGATACGTTGAAGTCTGATGGTACTATTTTTAAAAGTATTTATTGATAAAGGGCACAAAAAAAAGACTAATGCAAACATACAAATAATATACGTCGTCTATACTAAATCTAAGCGCAGCTATAATAATAACCAATAAGAAATAACTATCGTTGTCTAGGGGTTGATGTATTGTCCGATGGAAAGATAAAAGTCACTCAGTTCATGCAGGCTACAGCCTTTTGGTTGTCGCTGTGTTGCACTTTGTTGGAAAGAGAGAGAAATAGGAATATGATGGGAACAGTTACCGCTGCGGGTTTTCCAACCTTTACAATTTCGATCCGTCAGGAGTCCCGTTGGTGTGGCCATTCACTTGTGGCCTCTCCTTTAGCTAAAGCCGTTCTTCTGTGGTGAGGCTGCCAATCTCAGGTGAGAGAAAGGACGCACGCGAGCCCCCCACCCCCACCAGCTGTCGCTATTAAACGCTGTCACGGAATTTCCAGCGTTTCTCCTGGTGTGTCTGAAGGGATTGTTCCCCAGCCCCTCTTTTATACTTCCTCACAGGGTCTCCGATGTCAATCAGGTTGGGATGATGCAATCCCTCAACCAGCCCACTCTGGTCATCCCCTGAGGGGCTTCAATGATTAGTACAGTACTTAATACACAACTTGGTCTTCCGGAGACAATGGTCATGGCCCGTAGCTTTACATCGCCGGGGAAACGAGGCATTTTGCAGGTCTCTCTCTCATTTCCTGGTCCCCTCGACCCAACAGCGATCTGGCGATTCTCACAAAGGAGGGGGCTATGGACGTAACACCATGTGTTAACAAATTTTTTTACATCCCCTTTAAAACAACCTTTATCTCAAGAGAAGTACATTCTGAAAATTCTAGTCTCAATATCAATGATGCAAGCACTTCAGTCTATTGTTGCATGCAAGCGCCCATGATGATAGTGACCAAATAATGATGTTGATTGAGGAATAAATGTTATTTCAGCTACCCTTGAGAACATGCTTGTTTTTTTCTGAGATAGTGTGGTGTGATATCATCATAACAAGACAGACTCTTGAACCACCCCTTCCCTCAACATAAGCACCCTAAGCAGTACATTGGAGTGTTTATCCTGCCTGATTCCCAAATTCTGGAGGAAGTCAGCGGGCCGGACAGCATCTACAGAAAAGAGTACAGTCGGTGTTTCGGGCCGAGACCTTTCATCAGGGCAGGAAGGAATAACTGATGTCCTGTCTAAGATTCATGGCAAGATAGCTTTTTTTTTGCAAAGCCACAAGCCAAAAAAAGCCAACACCCAAACCTAACATCATTGCAGAAATCTTGAGCACATGAACTAACTGATCTTTCACTCTCCCCAAATACATTGATGGCAGAACCTTCATGCTTTAAAAAGCTTTTGATTTACATAAGACTCAATGAAAGAGGGATAAGAATGAGGACATTTTATTGTGGTTGGTCTGATCTCAATGAGCCTCTTTCCGTGGCATAAATTTCCATGATTTTGTGGTTCAGAAAACTGTGCAGGCGTTATACATATCAGGCAGTTCTCCTATGCCTTGAATTATTGGCTTCACATTTAACACTGGCTTGAATGTGACTGTTGTAGAAATGATTATTGATCTCGCCTCTAAAATATTAACTGCAAAGCTAACGCTTAGATATCACTTAATAGAGAGGCATGGAGTGATAGTGCTCTATAGTACAGAGGCAAGCTAACTGTTTGCCTAATGTTATTTGACTGTGTATTTTTCTATGCTGTGCCCATTCAACTGCTTATCTATATGTCCCTTAAACATAAGAATTGTATCTGTTCCTACCACCTCCTCGAGAAGTAAATTCAAAATATCAACCATGTTAACTGCATTAATCAAAAGTTATTCCCTAAAATTCCTTTTGCAACTTCTCCCTCTCATTATAAGCCTATGTCTTTTGTACTTGATAAATCAGACCTTTTGAAAAACATTCCTACTATTGACATTATCTATCTCTCTTATTTAATCTATTTGCCTCTATCCTCAGCTTCCTCACTCTAGAGAAATCAAAGTAGTGTATCCAAACTCTCCATATCTGACACCCTCCAATTCAGGCAGCATCCCTGTTAATCTCCTTTGCGCTCTTTCTAAAGAAATTACAACGCTTCCTATAAGAATGGAAGTGCACTTTATAGTCCAGGAGCAGAATAACTAATGTTTTGTAAAGTTGCAGCAGAAAGCCCCATCCTTTGAAGATGAGCATGCCATATCTTTGTCACCACCCAATGTACCTGGTTTGCCATTTTAAGGTTGTTAGGAACATGAACCTCAAGATCTCTCTGTCTATCAACATTCCTGGTGCCCAACTGTTTACATTATATATCATACACTCTAAATGTCTTCCTAAAATATATCATCATGCTCTTTAGATTACATTACATCTTACAATCCTCTGATGAAGTTTCCATTTGCTATTGACAGTATATTGCCTTAAAACTGTTCTTGCATATCCAGAACTTCACCAACTTTCATGTCATCTGCAAACCTCATTCCTCCTACATTCATAACCTCCATTCACAAAGTTTGATTTATGAAAGAAGTTATTAAAAGAACTTTTAATAATTCTTAGGTCTCCCTGCTACTTATTTGTGTTTTGAAAATATTCACTGAATTTTGTTAACTGAAGAGATTCTGCTGATGTTGGAAATCTGAAGGAGCCAACAAAAAATGCTGGAAGAACTCAGCAAGTCAGGCGGCATCTGTGGACGGATGGGGTTCTTCTTGTTCTCACCTACCACTGCACTAGCCTCCATGCTCAGCACATAATTCTCCGTGACTCCTGCCATCTCCAATTGGATCCCATCACCATCATCTTTTCCTCCCATTCTCCCACTTTCTGCTTTCCGCAGGGATTGCTCCTTATACAACTCCCTTGTCCATTCGTCCCCCCCCCCCCACTGATCTCCCTCCTGGCGCTTATCCTTGCAAGTGGAACAAGTGCTACGCTTACCACTAGACCTTCTCCCTCACTACCCTCAGGACCCAAACAGTCCTTCCAGCTGAGGCAACATTTCACCTGTGCGTCTCATGGGGTCACATGCTGTGTTTGGTGCCCCCAGTGTGGCCTCCTGTATATCGGCAATGCCCAATGTAGTTTGGGAGACTGCTTCTCCAGGCATCTATTTTCCATCCACCATGAAAAGCGGGGTCTCCCACTGGCCACCCATTTCAATTCTACTTCCCATTCCCATTCCAACATGTCAGTCCTCTACTGCTGCGATGTGGGCACACTCAGGTTGGAGGAGCAGCAACTTATATTTTGTCTAGGTAGACTGCAACCTGATGGTATGAACATTGATTTCTTGAACTTCTGGTAATTGCCCTCCCTCTTCACTATATCCCATTCCCATTTCCCTCTCTCCTTACCTGCCATTCCCTCCCTCTGAGGTTCCTCCTCCTTCCCTTTCTTCCTTGGTCTTCTGCACTTTCCTAAGAGACCCCCACCTTCTCCAGCCTTTTATCTCTTTCACCCTCAACTTCCCAGCTCTTTACTTCACCCCTCCTCCTCTCCCAGTTTCACTTATCACCTACCGCCTCCTCCCATCCCCCACCTCCTTGCTCTAACTTCTCATCTTTCTTTCCGGTCCTGATGCAGGGCCTCGGCCTGAGAGGCTGACTCTTTACTCTTCTCCATAGATCCTGCCTGGCATGCTGAGCTTCTCCACCATTTTGTGTGTGTGTTGCTTGGAATTCCAGCATCTGCAGAATTTCTCTTGTCTGCGGAGGGCAATAAACAGTCAATGTTCTGGGCTGAGGCTCTTCAGAGAGGACTGGAAAGGAAGGGATTAGAAGCCAGAATAAGAAGTTGATGAGATGGGAAGGAGTACAAGCTGGCAAGTGATAGGGGAGTGTGGTGAACTCTGTGCCTGTCTGGACACGCCCCCTTCTGACTGCTCCTGTGGCTCCTCCCACAGGCCCCTGTATAAAGGCGATCGAGGTCTGATCCTCTGCCTCATTCTCCAGGATGTAATATGATGGTCACTCACTGCTGGTTCCTTCTTCAGTCAATAAAAGCTGATATCTCGCCTTACGTCTCAGAGTGAGTTATTGATGGTGCATCAGGGAGACCAGGTGAGGGGGTAGGGGGAGGAAGGGAGGAAGGAAGCTGGGTAGGATAGATAAAAGGCTAAAGGAGAAAAAATCTAATGGAAGAATAGCATAGACTATGGAAGAAAGAGAAGCAGAAGGAGAACCAGGAGCACCAGATTCAATAGATGACCCTGACAGACTCACAGATGAAGCGCTGCTTCAGCTGGAATGACTGCTGGGGACCGTGAATGTTACTGAGGGAAGGGATGTAGGGGCAGGTGCGGCACCTGTCACGCTTACGGGAATAAGTGGCAGGAGGGAGTTCAGTGGGGTATGTGGAATGTGGGTACCAGGAGGGTGGGAGGGAAACACCTGCTTAGTGGTAGGATTCTTTTGGAAATGGCAGAAGTTACAGAGAATGATGTTTTGAATTCAGAAGTTTGTCAGGCAGTAAGTACAAGAAGAATCTTGTCCCTGTTATTACCACGGGAGGATGGGGTGAGTGCAGAAATCAGGGAGGTATAGGAGATGCAGGTGAGGGCAGCATTGATGATTGTAGAAGGAAAATGTCTTAGACGTTCTAGAACAGAAAATCTCATCCTGAAAACAGATTGTAGTGGAAACATGAGGAACTAAGAGAAAGAATGCAGTTATTTCAAAGACTAAAATATAAAATGATAGAATGTATGATTAAAATAGTTTACAGATAAATTATCAACATGGTGAACTAAATGCAGATATTAATGCGAATGTAGATAATCATTTCCTTCATCACAGTTCTACAACAATCATTCAATTCTTTGTTTCATGGGAATTCTATCATAACCCAGGCACACCTGAGTGATCACCATTAATGTATTGTATGTGACAAATACCACTAACCTATTGTCTGGTAAAAATCCAATTTGTTACCCTCTTAGCAAAGCAGAGACTTGGCATCAGCCTTGGTCACAATTCAGTCCGGCTGAGTTAAGCTGTTCTTTCTTCATGGTCAATATAACATTGCACATCTAGCAATCTCACTTTTTTTACAGCATACACAATTCAAACAAACATGCTTTGACACAAGAGATTCTGCAGATGGAAGGTATCTTAAGCAATACACACAAAGTTCTGAAGGAACTCAGCAGGTTGGGCAGCATCTATGGAGGAAAATAAACTATTGATGTTTCAGGATGACAGCCTTCATTGGGGTTGGCAAGGAAGGGGCAGAGTACTTTTAGTCATTACTGTTATATAAGAACTTATGACATTGTAACAACATTTGCAATTCATACAATTATCCCTCTTGACATAGATTCTAGATTCAAAGCTAGTGCAGTGGTTCAGCCTCTCACTGAGCAAACTAAATGAACTACCTTGGGAAGCCTTACTTTTAATCTGCATACATCAGCTCTGAATTATAGGTTAATGTTGAGGCTTCATGGTTTCCCATTGATGTTGAGAATATTACTCACACATCTGTAATAACTTTTGTGAGGAGAACTTCCGTTTGATGAATGCCAACTGCTGTCAAAAGCTATGAGGCTGAGCAACCTGTCACATGAAAGAACCCTAGCAGACAAGAAGCTAGGAAGCAATTTTTAATTAACTTAAAGAATGAGTGCTTAATAAAGACCAGAACATTTGTATATTAATAAAATGAAGCTGAAATAAGTTAATTCTTATTTTTCATTACTAATATCCATTTTCTTTTTTATATATTTCTGTCAGAAAAAAAACCAAATGCACATATATAAAAATAGAATTTCAGCATCAGATTTTTTTAGCTGCAGTTTTGGGACTGGGTGGGACTGAAGTAAAACTGTTATATATTCTCAAAACGACAGGCAGAGCCTGCGCTGGTGAAAGTGTCTTTGATCTGAAAGAAATGAGTGGACATAGAGAAGAAGTTGTTCAATGTGAAAGTAAGTGTGTTGATGGAGGGAACAGGCTTTTGCACTATGTATTTACTTTTTACAGATTTCTTATTGTAACATACTATGTTTTATGTCTTCCACAACACTGCTGCTGCAAAACAACACATTTTATGACAGAATGTCAATGATGATAAATCTGATTCTAAATTCTGAGTTTGGGACTCTATTCAAGGATGGAGTAAAGAGCTCTCAGACCATACTCGTATAGGATGGAGGTGTAAAGAGATCATACATCCATGGTAAAGTGGTAAAGATGAAGCTGTTAGGACCAGAAAATTGAAAATGGCATCACAGGTGTCACAGACTTCAGTGGGAAGGGACTTGTGAAAGGATAGAGTCAAGATGAGGAGAAATAAATTCAATGGTGCAGGAGCAATCCAAACAATATCTTTGCTTGAACAGTGAAGACACAAGGTGATTGCGGGTGCTGGAATCTGGAACAACATAAAATCTGCCGGAAGGCTCAGTGGGTTGAGCAGCATTGGTGGATGAAAGAAAATTGTCAACGTATCAGCCTGAGTCCTTGCATCAGGACTCAAAGTGAAGAGGTGAGATGGCCAGCATAGAGAGGAGAAATGAAGAGGCTAGAAAGGATTCCGAGGTGATCTGTGGACTGAAGAGGAGTATGAGATAACAGACAGGTAGTGCCAGGTAGGGGAGGTGATGGAAGGCAGTGCACTTGAATGATATACAGGTGCAAAAGAGAGAGAGAGAGGGGAAAAAGGAGGTAAAGGAATAGATGGAACAAGGTGGGAATGGGAGAAAAGCAGGAATGCGATGCTGGACTCTGATAAGAATGGACAGCTGGGAGTTCAGGGCAACCTTTGCAGGTTGAGTGTCGATGTTCTGTAAAATGATTGCTAGGTGTATGCTGGCTTCACCAATGTAGTGGAGGCCTGTTATCTACTCAGTCTACCAATCACAGAGTCCCTTCTCACCACTTTCCTTCTCCTTTCTATTCTGGGCACCCTACCTTGTTACTCTGAGTCCTGATGCTGGGTTTCACCTCGAAATATCAACAATCGCTTTCATCTCACCAATCCTACATGCCCCACTGAATTCTACCTATAGTTTGTGGTTACTAAGAGAGTCTTAGATGTGGGCATTGGGCAGGAGATGAATTCTGACTGAGTATAAGTTCAGAAGCGAAAAGGGAATATGGTCCTTGACGGTATGTGTGACCATGGCCTGATGTTTGACAGTGGGTTGATTATTGATTCTGATATGAGCAACTGAGCCTTTACAAGAAAGAGGTCAGGATGCCAGACTGCAGCAGCACCATCCTTGATAGCTAGTTTCATGATGGTCCATTCTTATTGAATTTAGAAACTAGCTGCTAATTTAGAAAGGGTTAGATCAGAGTGCAGAAGGGGAGTGAAAATGTTTAGAGCAGGTAACTGGCCAGAGGGAGGTGTCCAGGTGGATTAGGAGCACTAAAGCTGAGTGACCAGGTTCCCAAAGGAACATGACCTGCTAAAAATTTCTGACATTTACAGTGTGTTTTAGATTTATAGCCTCTACAGTTTCTTAAGCTTAATTGTTACTAGAATTCCATCTAGATTTTCAAGGCTTTTGCAGAGGACTTTATCCGTAGATACTTAAAGGTCATGTTAGCTTAGTAGATTTCAGCTTGATTGCAGCAGAGAAGTCTGCAAATAACACCACCTGTCACAGTACATTCAATCATTGGTGGCACCTTCTCAACTTTTACAATAACATACCCTCAGGCATAAGTTCTGCACTGTTTCACAGAATTATCACAATGAACTTGAATAATGTGTTTGTCTGACCAATACAAAATCTCTTTCATTGCTTCTGCTGGTAAGTTAAGGATGAAAAAGACAGAGAACCATAACTTTTATATGATATTGCAATTATTCAATGATTCAATGGTTCAATTCAATATCAAAGAATATGTATAGTATGCAACCTGAAATTCTTACTCTTTGCAGACATCTATGAAACAGGAAAAAAGCACAAAGAATGATTGGCAGAAACATTAGAATCTCAAAGTCCTTCCCTCCCTCCACTATGTAAGCTATAGCAAAGCTCCTATACGGATCTGGATCTAGAGTCCATCTAAAACAACAGTCTATCCCAACACTTTGGTATCTCAGACAGGCTTTCTGTCCCTAGCAAGGCAGAGAGAGGTCACTCCTGCCACAACTGAGAGCAGGAGTCCAGCAGCGTGTTGTTTCGACATCGCAACCTTCTGCGTCATCTCTCTGAGTCCCCCAACAGAGAGGGGATTACTCAAGAATAGGGTCCTTCTTCCATCAGCAACGCAGACTGCCCGCTGTCTTGATGTTTCAGCCTCCTGCATTGCTGCAGTCGGCGAAGAACTGTCGTCCATGGGGTAGCACCCTGAAGACGCATGGCGGCAGGTCTGCGTTTGGTGATATTGAAAAGCCAGGCTGCACGACACGTCTGAGAAACCACTGCTCATAGAGAGCCGTAACCTGAGCTGTAACTGTAGACCGTGGACTGCGACAGGACCCAGCCACCTTGAAAAGAAAAGAAAATCGAGAGAAAAGAAGAAGAAGCGTTTCGTGGATAAAATAGAAGCCGCCTCGGTCTGCAAAATCCTCTGGCACCATCTTTTGTAGCTCTCCTCACCTTAATTAATTGAGAGTGCATTGGTTTAAAAACAATATCCGTAAAGCCCAAATTTTCCAATGGCACATTCAAGCCTCTCAAGCACCAGGTTTATAATGAACACGTCACTTAGCACAACGGTTACCAGCAGGAGTACGTTCCAAATTTTCACTATTAGGATTTCCGTGCCTTCCACTGAAAAGCTTGATCCTGATTTTTCACATGTGTTGCTTCATGAAAATCTGCAAGCAGCAGAAATAGTTGAAAAGAAGAAAAGTAACTGGGGCACATCAATAACGTAATGGCTACCACGATCTATTATAGCTCGGGCCAGCAGATTTTAGAGTCCAGCTCTGCCGCCATCCTCTAAGGAGTTTGTATGCTTCTCCCCGTGAACATGTGGGATTTCTCTGGGTGTTCCAGTTTCTTCCCACATTCCAACATTGTACTGGTTAGCAGGTCAATTGATCATTGTAAAATTGTCCTGTGATTAGGCTACTTTTTAGTAGGGAAGTTGCTGGGCTCATCACGTTGAGCTGGAGGGGACTGTTCTGTGTAGTGTCTCTAGATAAATAAATAAATAAATAAACACTCTGAGATTTGGCAGCACCAGGGTTAATAGGCCGCTCATTACAAATGAGAAAGAAATCTTTAACGCAAACATGAGGAAGTCTGCAGATGCTGGAAACTCAGGCAACGCACACAAAATGCTGGTGGAATGCAGCAGGCCAGGCAGCATCTATAGGAAGAAGTATAGTCGAAGTTTCGGGCCAAAACCCTTCATCAGGACTAACTGAGAGAAGAGATAGATGAAGAAATTTTTAGGTTGGGAATGGATGGGTAGAACAGGGAGAAATATCTCTGAAAGAAAATTAGGCAAAGTTACAGAGATCATCTGGTGAATGGATTAATGGAGGCAGTGAGAGACGGGAGGGGGGAAGAGAGAGAGGGTGGTGACAGAAAGAGCAAGAAGGAATGCAAATATTAAGCGAGAATACAGTTAAAGAATGAAAATACAAATGAGGGAATGCAAAATTTGCAAGATGCAGGCCACAGAACATAATCAGCAGATCAGGCTATTAAAATCAGAAAGTGGATGTGGAGAGGATGTTTCCTATAGTGGGTGAATCTAGGACCAGAGGGCACAACCTCAAACTAGTGGGACGTCCATTTAGATCAGAGATGAAGAGGGATTTCCTTAGCCAGAGGGTACTGAATCTATGGAATTCATTGCTACAGATGACTGAAGGCCAAGTCATTGAGTATATTTTTAAAATGTTGGTAGATTCTGGATTAGACAGGGCATCAAAGATTATGGGGAGAAGATGGGAGAATGTGGTTGAGAGGGATAAAAAAATCAGCCATGAATTTGGCTCTTATGTTTTATGGTCTTATGGTCTAAAAATAGTCTATAATACAGATAGATAGACTTACAACATGCTGTAGTGAGTTCCACACTTCAATCGCTTTTTGCTGCATTATCTTTCCAGGCACTAAAATCCTTAAATCTGGGCCCTTAGTTCGTCAACACCTTCGCTAAGGGAAACGTTTCTCTTTATCTACCCTATTGCCTTCAACGTTTTGAATATTCCTAACAGATTTCTTCTTAGACTGCTTAGCACCAAAGGAAACAACTCCAACCTCTCCAGCTTCTTCTAATAGCTGAAATTCTCCAGTACAGATAACATCCCAGTGTATCTGGAGAACAAATAAAATGGCAGATGCTGGGATCTGAAGCTAATAGTGAAATGCCGGAGGAACTCAATGAGCCAAGCAGCCGCTGTAGAAAGAGAAATCAATAAGCTTCAGATCAAAGACCCTTCAGCAGAACTAAGAAAGAGAAAAATGAAAAGCAAAGCAGTCTGAGTAAAGAGGGCAAAGGGTTGAGGAAGGGGAATATCTGTAATAAGGTGAAATAATGGTCAGTTATTACATTGATAGTTATACTGCTGTGTCTGTGCAATACATTGCTAAAATTGTGAAGTCTGATTTACAATGTATATTCTGACCTACTAGGGCATGCTGATCAGGCCAGAATATACAAATACAAGGGAAGAAGGCTAGAGGAATGTCAAGCCCAAATGATTTATCCTGATATAAACAGAAATATAGAGAAATTTATCTGAAATATTAATACAAATAATTCCAGCTGCTCCTTCCCTGCATACGTTCTCAATGCACATTGTTTTCTGTAGTTAAGGATTAGCCCCCTTATTGTTTACACTGCCATCAATGTTCGATACCATCTGCAGACCTAATAATTATACTTCCACATCAATAACCAGATTATTGATCCCTGAGGTTGGCTCCCCATGCATAGGAATAGCTCCCAACCATCATCCTCTTCCTCTTGTCACCAATTTCAAACTCAGTTTGTCAAATTGCACCAAATACTTTAGAGTCTTACCTTTAGAACTATTTTCCTAAGTGGGACCTCAGTGAATGCCTTACTGAAGTTTGTGTACAGCTCAAGGTCAGAGAAGGATGGAAGCTAACAGCAAAAAGGATGACATTTTCAAGTTCTGTTTGAGTGCAGGAAGTAGTGCTAATGGAGTCATTGATGTAGTGGAGAAAGAATTGAGGGAAAAGGGCCAAAGCAAGATGAAATAAAGACAATTTTATATATCCCACAAGAAGACAGCTTAGTCACATCCAGCAGAAGCAGTTTTACTCTATCTGGCCGATTAGTTCCCTTTAATAAATAGAAATCTTTAATCACATTAACCCAATCTCAAAAACCAACATCTTCTCTGTGGACTCTGTCTGTACTTCTTGCTGCTTCAGTGCAGCAGCCAGCATAATCAAATACATCACTCACCCCAGCCATTCTCCCTTCTCCCCTCTTCCATTGGGCAGAAGCTACAAAATGCTGAAAGCATGTACCACCATGTTTAAAGGACAGCGACTACCAGTCTTAAAGAAGGATCTTGGCCTGAAACATCGACTATTTATTAATTTCCATAGATGTTGTCTGATCCGCTGAGTTCTCCAGCATCTTGTGTGTGTTGCCTTGGATTTCCAGCATCTACAGATTTTCTCTTGGTTGAGCATCTACCTCACTATTATAAGACCATTAATTGGTTCCCTTGTACAATAAGATTGAACCTTGTCCTCAGAATCCACCTCATTATGATCTTTCAACTTATTGCTTACTTGCATTGTATTTTCTCTGTAGCTATTATATTTTATTCTGTATTTTGTTATTCTTTTACCTTGTTCTACCTCAAGGCACCCTCTAATGATTTGATCTGCATGAACTGTACGCAGAACAAACTTTTCTCTGTTTCTCAATATATGTGACAATAATGAACCAATTCCAAATCTAATCATTTAAATTTCAGGCAATTCCTGAGTTTTTCTTTTAGGCCATCTGACTAAATATTTTCATATCAGCATCGCAATTGAATGTGACTGTCTGCTTTGAAGCATCATGAATATAGCAAAACACAGTTGAAATTGTACAAGATTAAATAAAGCATTGAAAGGAATATCACTGCATATGGTACCACAAAGCCCTGTTGTCATTATCCTGCCTTGATCTGCATCTCTGTATTATTCACATCAACTTCACAATCACATTGAAAAACTGAACCTTATCACTTCTAGTAAGCCTGAAATAAGCTAAAGATCTGTACCATCTGTTTTACGAACATCTTACAGTCAGTTTCAACCTTAGGGATAATAATGCCAGCTGAGGTCAAGGTCAATTTGTGTTTTTTTTCCTGCATGATCAACAGAAGGAACATCTGTTGTATGAGTTAAGGTGCTGCCCTTTTGCGCAAGGAACAAGTGACTGATTGATTGCTCAGCATGGCCATACATTTAATTATCTTTCTCAATGAACAAACAGAGCTTCACGAATTAGCTGCTGATCAGACTGGGCCAGTACATTTAGAAGGGCACCTGACTGTAACCATGCATGCCTCTAAAATCACTCTATCAGTAGATGCTCACTTACCAGGCAGTCTGAAAGTAAGACTGCTTCAAGAATACTGATAGTTCTGGCTTAAATGTGTGCCATGCCAGAACATAGACTTTAAAAATAAGTAATAAAAGAGCTGCATGCATTTTTGTAGATTTGGCATCGGTGGATGATATAAATGAAATAGCAGTACTGAGATGACTGATTCTGATGATGCTCCTGGTTATATGCACCCAGTCCCAGAGATTCCTACCATTTCATTAAAAAAAATGATTTTTATTCCTAATTTAGGTTCATGTACATTTTTTTGGAAGCATAGATAATTCATTCTCTGCATCACAGAATATGAAGTTGGCAATGATTTTCAGTTGAAGTGAATGGAAGACCGCAGGGTATTAAATCTTATGCAAGTACATCTTGTACTCTCACTTTTGAATTTTGTTCATCTATTTACTTTCATTGCAGTGGTGTAGGAAATGTAGAGGGTGGTAGTCCATGTCAGATCTTATTCAAGATATCTTCAGCTGAGTTCCAACAATTGTGGCATATTTGATCGTGCCAACTGAAAAAAGATGCTAAGCGATTCAAAAATAATTTCCCAAACAGCGATTATCCTTGAGAAAAAGATTTTGATTATGTGCGCTTGACTGCTTCAGGAATCCAATCATCGAAAGAAGATGATGAACATAGCATTAGTAAACAGATGTCTGTTTAAATATACATACATGTAGCCAGAAAACTTCATTTCAAATCATTGCAATCAGTTCATCACACACACCTTAAAAGATGTTCCAAGTTTTAAATCAGTTAAATATGCATGAGTGTCTGCTTTGCATTAAATCTTTGAGTATCTGCCAGTTAATTCAGGTACCGCAGTGAAAATTGATTTGATATATTAAAAAAAAATCAGGAAAAGTATAGATGAATTTTCTGGCATGTAGAAATATCTCCAATTACTGTGCAGTGGAGTACAGAGTCTGATGTTACTTCGAATTAAAATAACTAATATGAAAACAGATTCAAATCACAACAGTGACATTACCACTAGCAAAGTATGACTTTCATCCATTTCACTACATTTCTGTTGGTATTCTCAAGGTGATTAAATGAAGTAGAGTTAGGTGATGAGTTCCACCCACAGTTCCTCTATCTCTTGCAATAGCAGTGCCACAACTTGTTGCCCACCAGAAGCTTGAGGTTAGGCGAGACTACCTGTTCCCATAAATTCAACTTTGCTGATCTGAAGTGAGATCTGTGAAGAGAACTAAAAGCGGCTGTCGGGGTATATCAGGCAAGTAAGCGGCAAACAATTGAAATAAAATGTGGAAAATTGGGATGTGATCCATTTTAGTGTGAAAATGAAAAAAAGAAGAATAATATTTTAAATGCTGAGAGGCTGCAAGTCTTGGTGAATGAGAGGATCCTGGCTGCTCCTGCATACAATGATAGAGAACAACATCCAAGTTGCATTGGATGCAACTTGGATCCAATGTTGCATTGGTCGGGTTGCATTATTCAGAGTGCAGCTCTGAACAGTGGGTTCCTACAAGCTGTGAATTTCACTCCAGACAATGCTGATTAAAATTCATTTGGATGTCTGCGGTGGGGAGGTGTATCAGGAGATGTGAAGGTTGTACATAGTTTTCAAGAACAGATTGTCCATATATTGTAAATATGGAGTTGTCCTTTAATGTTTGACACATATAATATTGAGGTCCATATTGGGCCAGTGAGACCTTTTGACTGAAAGCGTCTCCATATGATGCCTGCTGTACCTCGTTTTGTCGAATAAAGAAGCTGCTTTGTAGCTACCAGTAATTTTCTCCAGTGACTTCATTCACGCAACAACACGAGTGTCATGAGCCTGAGCTGCAGGCTATAGAACGTGGGGTTCTGAGGTTTCTAGAACACCTGTATTTGTTAATTGTTGTTTAATTATTAATCATTAAACTCTTCTGCTTTCTGTTCGAGCTTGTTGAGTTTATTTTGACCTGCATGGAATTTCCACTTACAGTGATTATTTAAGGTGGACTCCAATTAGTGCTTTTCGCAGGGTCCTTGTTTCGAGAATGATTCATATTGTGGTGTTACTCAGTTAAGCCATTGATGTTCTGTTGGAATTCCTATGTATCAACTCCTGTTTCTGTCTCTATTTGTGAGTCTGCCATTCCTCCACACCTGTATTCATTCATTGCCATGACACCAAGTCTAGGCAAACAGTTATGAAAGCAAATTTGTTGACTATTTTTTAAACAAATGAGTAAAGGTTAGAAATGTAAGGTGATTTTGCTATCTGTTGGGTCGATAAATGTTCATGAAGATCTCTATTTCTTTTTCCTCCCATGCAATTGATGCAATCACTATGCTTCTGGCTTTTTTCATACTGAATTTGTGATGACCATGTCTGTGTTTATTGCACAGGAAGTTTGAATGGACCATGGAGCACCAGACTCAGCCCTGGTTTCAGATTGTCATGAAGCACTGATTGAAAGCTATCTGTCACTCTACATAATTCAGTCAGACTTTACCAACAAGTGTAATTCCCAGGAGAAGTATGTTTGAATATCATTTTGTTCTCTCTCAGAAACTCCAAAACCTGAACAGTACCACCAAATATTCAGTTACATACTTTTTAATAATATGTAACTTATATTTAGATGTTCCCTATTCACCTTAAACAGTTTACTTAATGGGAGAAATAAACAGAAAATATAGAAGATATTGAGGTGAGAAGACAGTTATGAAATAAGTACTTGAATTACAGTTTTAGGTTGATAAACCTTCAAATCAGCTGAGTATTTCTGATTTTATTTCAGACTCTTCTTTTCATGCCATATAAAGACTCAATACAAAATAACTGAACAAGGACTTAATACAGAATACAATTGCATCATATCAAGGGCAAATGAATGAAATTATCTGAATGAAATCAAATGAATGAAATTGTTACAATAACAGTATCAGTACACAGACTAATCAGAAACATTTCTGAATCCAGCAAATGATAATTTTAGTAGCCTAACTAGGTTCATATATCAAGATTTTTATCAGCTCAATCAGAAAGATCGGTACAATTTATTTAATTTATATTCTTGATTGCACCAAGCCCTCAACAGTGGAGCTGGCAGAAGAAGATGACACATCACAATGGCAACGAAGGTGGAGGAAGGCTGTAGCAGTGAAGGGAACCCAATGGTTTTGTACTCCATGTCACTGGACACAAACCCTCATCAGTAAAGAACTGTATAGTGGCTGCCTTTGCATCAGCCTCCCTACTTTATTCAAAAGTCATGCACAAGCAGTCGCCAATTTGAGAATCCACCATAACATCCCGGTTATGTGGATCCTGTATCGGCGTCCACAGCCACCTGCCAACTCACCAATAGACAACTTCTCTGGAGAGCATCACGCTCAACTCAAGTGATCATACTACTACTAATTTCTAATATTTTTAAGATTTTTCAAGTCCTTCTTTGATTCAAGCTACAGTTGCCAATCTAATACAACACTCTTTAGACTTTTTCCATTTTTAGTTGTTTGCTGTGGGACAGTTGTTGACAGGAAAATCATTGGATGAATACAAACTTTTCTATTTGTATTGTTTATTTAAAAAGCTGTTCTGTACAATGGACTGAATCTTTTGCTAATCAAAGAGCTGTCTGAGATCAGTGGGTGCTTGGCCTTGGATTAAGGCCATATCTTCCAGGCCAGTATGAAATGTATTCTTCCAATGAGATGGCAGCTATCAACTGATCGACAACATTGAATATAGCAAAGTGCAGTATAACACAGATGGTCTGAATGCAAAAGTCTGAATCAATTTTCAGAAGGTCTGTTAAGTTTCAAGAAATCTTTACAACTCATGTTCTCAGGATTATCCTTATTTGCAGATCATCTTCTTTGGCACACTGACACTTTGTAAGCTTATATATTGTGTTTTCATAAAATTCTATTGTATTTCTATTCTACTTAAATGCCTGCAAGAAAATGAAACTCGTGGTAGCATATTGTAACATGCTATTTATGTACTTTGATAATAAAGTTACTTTGAACTTCACAATAGGTTGTGCTTGACAAGTATACAAATGGTTTGCAAACTTGTTTAAAAACAATTTAATGTTGTCAATACGTAATAAATAATTAAAGCACTCAAAGTACTTTTACTTGTTTAAAGCATTTTATCTAATAGAATTCAGTCAAATAAAAATGCCGTCTACCTTTGTATTTGCAAAAGTGGGGAAGGAGAAACAAGAATTATTGGAAATACTCAGCAAGTTAGGTAATATCTATTGAGGGTAGAATAGAGTTAATATTTCAATCACCAATAGCACCACATCAGAACTGTTGAAGACATAACAGCCTTTTTTTCCTATTTGTTACTGTTGGGTCTTAACCTGTACAGGCTCAGCAGGCAGCCTGACACCTGGGACAGCTGAGGAAATCAGTACTGCTATGTTGGGCTCAAAGGAGTTTCTTGGCAGTGCAGACATTCAGGGTGCTCTTCAACTCAAGCTCAGGAACCCCAAGTTTCCATCAGTTAGTTGTTTAAAAGTCATCTGATCCGAGCAGTCTCTAAGTCTGTCACAGAGTTTTCTGTTTTTCTTTGCTCCGTGTTGGTTGTGATGTATTAGTCTGGACATGCTTTTGGAGAATATGAATTAATGTTCATTGAATGATACTGAAATTCATTTGTTAATATAAACTCTAAGGTTTCACAGTTGTTACAATGATTGATCATCGGACTGCTGGAGATTAAGATCTTTAAATGGAATTGCAACAATAACTGTTCAAAGCTAGCCTTGAGCTAAATCATTTTCTACTTGACTAAAGGAAATAGTGTAACCAATTCGCTGCTCAAAGTACAGGATGAAAATGGTCATCTAGTCCAAACACAGTTAGGCAATCTTATGAGTAATGAAGTAGTGCAGTACATTTAGGAAGTTAATCCCATATATACTTGGAAAGCTTTCAAGAAACAGTCCATTATTGATGAAAAGTCCATTTACTTCCAAGAGAGAAGATAAATATAAATGGAGGTTCCTAACAGTTTTTATTAAAAAGTAACTGCTGTGAATCTAAAGAAAATAAATAACTGTATATAAAAACAAAGGCCAAAGAAGAAACATTCAACACTAGCAGAAAATAATATCATAATTTGAAAGAGGAGAGAGATATCACAATTCTTTATCAGACCCTGCAGCTGAATTTGTTGATTGCTATACTCAATGTTCTCTATATTTCTGTAATGGCCTAAATGTGCAGAAATTATATTCTTAGCCACCATGATGTTCAACCAGGAGCATCAACTGCTTTGGATTAATGTTAATATCCAAGGTGATTTCTCCCCCTTCTTCTACTTCAAGAATTCTCTAGTACATAGAAATTCACTGTTTGTTACATAATGTTTAAAACTCTATATTAAATTTAAAACTGTTCAAGTAGATTTAAATTGTTACAAAATACCCTCAATGCTTCCTCAGCACATTGTGCTGGAGCACCATTCAGAGTATGCAAATCAGCTGTATCGCTGTCTGATCTGGGGGCTGCAATGTATCAGATCACAAGACAGGTAGTGGGATAACTGAAAACATGACTAAGGTCTCTCTACCCTGCCATTCAGGACATATATCAAAATCGCTGCATATGTAGTACCTCCAACGTTGCAAAGACCCCTCCCATCTTTTCCACAATTTCTTTGAACTGCTGCATCAGGCAGAAGGTATCGCTGCATAATAACATGAATTGTCAGGCTGGCTAACGGCCTCTTCCCCCAGGCTATTGCACCTCTTAATACCATGCACACATGTACACCCTGTTGAAATGTCCTACCATACCCCCTTTTCATTGGTGCTGTTTCACATATTTATATTACTACTTGTTTTATTATGAGTGCCAGTAACATCATACTGCCTTACATAAACATACACCTCGCATTTATGTCAACCTGTCAATCTTCAGGCTATGCTACTCAGGGACTGGTGCCATTATTATTTTGTGACTCTATGCACTGAATAGTAGCTATATGTACTGAATGTGACTATATTGTCTATGTTTTGCACCTTAGCTCCAGAGGAACAATGTTTTGTTTAGTTGTATTCATGTGTATGGTTTCATAACAATCAACTTGAATTTGATATTAATTTCAATACATGGAATGAAGAAATAATAAAATGTTCAATTCTCTGTTAAAGATCAGCAACTTTGAAGGGGTTCATGCCACGGGGGCAGCTTTTCCGAACAAAGTCAAGGGATTCTCAGTACAAGTATGCTCCATACTTTGATTCAATGCTGATTCCATTATCCATTATGCAGGCTGAGAAGTCAGATGGGTTGATCCACATGAAAGATACAACATCTAGTCTACCGTCAAGTCAAAGAAGTTACTTCTCAGCCCATCCTAACACTGAGGCTCGTGAGTTGAGAGCACCTCATAAAGTTCTGTATAAAGACATAAGGAAGAAAACAAAACTTGTACGATATTATAACAATGTGCTAGTTGGCACTGGAAATAACCAGTGTCCAAACAAACTCAAACTTGTCCTTAAGTCAGTTTCATTAAATATTCCCATGAATTTATTGAGGAATCCTCCTGTCACCACAATAGGGTATTAAAACCATTTATTCCTTCTGCTTCAATGGGTTCCCTTATCATATTGTATATTCTTTAGGTCAATTGTAAGTCATGCGAAGCAAGTCATACAGAAGCTTATTAAATTACCACATTGCCTGCATTTATCTCACAATCCCTAATTCATTCAGTTTAATAAACTCAATCTAAAGTTCCATTCCTCATATTTGCTTAATCTAGCTTTTATGTATTTCAGTTTGTATGGAGAAATCTGTTAGAATGAAGGTTTATGCCTCTGTTGGAGGTTGAAAATCCACTCATACATCTGATCAATGCATGAGATTACATAGTACTGTAGTACATTTTTGATATTTACTAAAAACCCAAAGTGCTGGTATTACCTGGCATGCCAGACAACACTTGTGGGTCGGGAAGCAGTATTAATGTTTCAGGTTAATGTCCTTTGATTAAAATTCAAATCATTCCACTGATGAAAGATCATTGACCTGAAATGTTAATTCTGCTTCATTTCTCACAGATGTTGCCTGATTAGTGAGCATTCCCAGCAGGGCAGCAGTTACCTCATTATTCTGCTTTTAATAGTTGACATCAAAGAAGTGAATGGAGGCACGGAACCAGTAACTGGATATTATGCACAGCCACCACTGTGTAACCAACACACATCATTCCAGATGACTACATCTCCCAGCCAGTGGAAGAATCAAAGATGTTGCAAGGAATGATTGAGCACAACGGCAGAGTGAAAATCATGATACCCCCTGCTCCAACCCCTATCCTTACCATTTGGATAACACTGGATATGTGCTGAGACCTGTCATCCTCCACCTCTCTTAAGAATACCATTGAGTATCCACCTCTTGTCGTGTGAGAATTACAATCATCTCACCCTGCCTTGGAATTAGAATATATTTAATACACTCTCTTTTACCATATTGGTCATTACTTCAAACCTCTCTTGCATCTATCTTCAATTCCTTTAAAATATTCTTCCCTTGGTCTTTCATATTCAATCTTTTCCTGTTTTTAGATTATTTTATAATTTGGATTTTTGTCTTATTTATTAGAGTCATTGAGAAGTATTCAACTAATGAGGATGTCATTAAGATACCAATCCATTTCAAATACTTCTGTTTCATCCTCTTTATATTCCTTTGACTTAGAGAGTTACTGATTTTTAACTTTGCTGTTTCTTGTTTTTACATATTTTCTCTCGAGTGTCTTGCTTATCTGTGAATGTATTGCTTTGCCAATAATCCCTCATTCAGAAACTTGTCAAAATCTTACTGAAAACCTGTTGTTGATAGTGCTCCCCCATCTACCACGGCAGAATTTAATTTTGAAGTGATACCTCCATATTATTTAAATGTTTTTCATCCATGCTTTTAGCAAGCTAAATGTTTGCACAATTTCTTCTGATTATTTCAACAACTTTCTATGAAGTATATTATGTGTACTAATCACTATCTTACAGGTACTTCCCTTCTCCTTTTCTTAAAATAGCTTTCTCACCTTTGTAAGTTTGTCCTACTTTTAACTACTTTCAAAACTATGCCATGTTTCAGTACTACCGCTGGCGTGAAGTGTGGAACAAGTAGTGATTGTTTCCGAGTCAGCACTACATGTATTCAAACTTCATTTCCATTGTGGAAATAGAGATCAGGCAACCGTAATAACTTCATCTCTAAAAATGTTATAACCTTTCTTTTCTATCTAACTGACACCCTGCTACTTTTTCAGGATATGGGTCCTCTACTCGGTAACTTTAGCTTTTCCTCCTGAACTGATGCAGTGATCAAAATTAACAATTACAATTTCTTTCTTTCCTTTACAAGATGAAAATTTTGCTGGCAAGGCCATATTTCCTGCCTATCGTTTGTCAAACAGAAGCTTGTGGTGGTAATCTGATGGCAGGAACATCAATTCCTCTAACTTCCAGTAATTACTCCTCCTTTCCTCCCTTCCCTCTTTTACCATTCGCCATTCTGGTTACCCTCTCCCCCTTCTCTTTCCTCACCTCATTTCCCCATCACCTCGCTCTGGTTTCCCTCTTCCTTTTGTTTCTTCCATGGTCCACTGTCCACTCTTATAAGATTCCTTCTTCAGCCCTTTAACTCTTCCACTCATAACCCACACACCTCCCCTTTCACCTGGTTTCACCTATCATTTGCCAGCTTGTGTTTCTACCCCTCCTCCACCTTCCTTTGCAGTACTGATGAAGAGTCCCAGCCCTTAACATCGACTGTTTATTCTCCCCCATAGATGCGGCCTAGCTTGCTGAGATCCTCCAGTGTTTTGTTTGAGTTGCTCAAGATTTCCTGCATTTGCAGAATCAGCAGGATCACTTGAGGTTAAACTAGGGTGCTCTTTTCCTCTATAATCTCCCAAGCGGGGCCTTGTCAAAGACCTTACTAAAGTTCCACTTACTATTCTGCTATCACTAATAGTTTTCAAAAAAAAACTCTTGATCATACTTAAACCTACTTTGTTGTCATTGTTCAAGACAATGACAGTGTTACTCCAGAGCATGGAAAACAAATATTTACAATACATGTGGTATGGCCTATTAAAAATAATCCCACATTTACATATGATGAATAGTCCAGAATACTCAAAGGCCATTGGCAAGCCAGAGTGTAGCATTATTTAGCTGCATAATAGCCCTCGGGAAGAAGCATTTTTTCAGACCTACTGTCTTGGCTAAGATGTTTCTGTACTCCTATCACATGGCTGGAGATTGACCAGATAGTGTCAAAGATGGGATGGGTCTTTTATGATGTTATGAGAGTGCCATAGGCATCGAGAGTTACAGATTGTCTCCGGGTCTGGTACTTGAGTCCCAATGATGTGCTGAGCTTTTTTCTAATCACCCTCTGGAGTGCTTTGCGATCTGTCTTGCTGCAGCTGGAGTACCACATTATCATTCTGTGTCTCAGTACGCTCTCAATCGCACGTGGATTAAAAGATAAGCAAGGAATATTCCATCTTGGTCCTCGTATACTTTAAAAGGTGAAAGCTGCCTGGTAGTGAGTCAGGCCTCACAGGATACCCAGCCTCAGACCTGTTCTTGTGGCCAGAGCATGTACGAGATATGATCAGTCCATTTGAATGTCTCCTGATGGTTGATGGGACACAGTAATTCTAATACTGGTGAATGGCAAGTATAGTTGGTTCACTTCTCTCCTGTTGGAGATGGAAAACACCTTACACTTCTGTGGTGTGAGTATACCTTGCATTTATCAGCAATGTACTACTATGTCTAGCCGTTTCTGCATGAAGGCATGGACTGCTTCACTTTCTGAGCAGTCGATTGAGAGGAAAGTCGATGTTAAAGTTCAAAGTAAATTTATTATCAAAGTACTTATATGTCACCATATATAATACTGAAATGCATTTTCTTGTGGGCATGCGCAAGAAACACAATAGAATCAGTAAGAGCACACCCAGCTGGGCGGACAAATAACCAATGCGGAAAAGGCAACAACCTGTGCAAATACAGAAATGCAATGCCCTAGCTTATATTATTATTGTTATGCTGTCTGTATTTCATTTAGCAGTTTTGCAAATGCAGTCTGTTCTGATGTTAGCCAGTTTGGGTAATTGTTGATGATAAGAGATGATGAGGAATGTGTGCCATCCAATTAGGATGATAGAACTGAGATGAGGTTTTTCTGGTGAGGGGCACTAAGGTTAGGCTTGGGGCTTTTGTTCGGCAGGAGATGAAGGGAGAAGACGCTGGAGAGAACAGGTCATAGGCTTTGGCCCGGAGCGGGACCATAATTTGATGAAGCCAGGGGCAATGATCGATTGAGGATCAGTGAATAATGTGAAACGTTGAACTCCAACTTGTGCACATTTGACTGTTTAATTAAAATGGGCCTTTTGCTTTTTGTTTTTCTTTACTAACCCTTTGGGGTTCATAAATATAATTCCTAGAATCATTTTCTGTATACTGTCTGTCATTTTGTGGCAGTAATTTGTAAAAGGCTAGCAAATTGCACAGAATCCACACAAACCTGGGTTTGGGGTGGGAGAGCCATCCCAATCTCACGAGTTTGACGGGACGAAAGAGTGTCTTCCCAAGATTTACTCAGCCGAGGAAACCAGGGGCTTTCAGAAAAGAAGAGAAAAAGAAAGAGAGAGAGAAAGAGAAAAGAGCAATAATAATAATAAATAAGCAATAAATAATGAGAATAGGAGATGAACAGTCCTTGAAAGTGAGTCTATTGGTTTTGGGAACAGTTCAGTGCTGGGGGGGGAGTGAAGTAGAGTGAATTTATCCCCCCTGGTTCAAGAGAATGATGGTTGAGGGGTGATAACTGTTCCCTTTGGTGTAGGTCCTGAAGTCCCTGTACCTTCATCCTCAAAGCAGCAGCGAGAAGAAAGCATGGCCTGGATGATGGGCGTCCTTGATAATAGATGTTGGCTTCTTGTGACAGCAATCAGTGTAGATGTGCTCAATGATGGGGAGGGTTTTAGCCATGATGGACTGGACTGTATCTACTAATTCTTGTAGGTTTTTCCACTTAAAGGCATTACTATTTCCATGTGTACCAAGCTATGGTTCAACCAGTCAATACACTCCCCACCACACACCTAAAGAAATTTGTCAAAATTCTAGATGACATGCCAGATCTTCACAAACTTTCAAGAAAGCAGAGGCGTTGCTGTAACAAACAAGAGAAAATCTGCAGATGCTGGAAATCTAAAGCAACACACATAAAATGCTAGAGGAACTCAGCAGGCCAGGCAGCATCAATGGAAAAGAGTAAACAATCGACATTGCGGGCTGAGGCCTCTCATCAGGACTGGTGAGGTCAGAGTAAGAAGGTGGGGGAGGGGGGGAACGGTAGGAAGAAATATAAGAGATAGGTGATATATATCATCACCAACCTCTCAAAGCATTTCAACACAGTGCTACTAGGTGATAGGACTTGAAGCAGTTTACCACATTCTTCTTAGGCACTGGAATAATTGAAAACTGCTTGAAGCAGGTGGTACCTCAGACCGCCGACGTGAGAGGTTGAAGATATTGGTGAGCAGTCCAGTCGGTTGATCAACACATGCCTTTAGTACTTGAATAAGTAAACCATCTGTGCCAGATGCCTTTGTTGGGTCACCCTCCTGAAGGATGCTCTCACATCCACCTCAAAGACTGAAACCTCAAGGTCTTTGGGGGCTTTGGGAGTTCATGAAGGTGCCTCCATATTTTGATGATCAAATCAAGCATAAAGGGCTTTAAACTCATCTGGGAGTGAAGCCTTGCTGTCAGCAACAGTATGCCACTTGATTTCACTGTAGGAGGTGATAGCATTTAAGCCCTGCCACAGCTATCAAGCAACCTTCAATGATTCAGGTTTGGTCTGGAATTGCCACTCCGCTCATGAGGTGGCTTTCCAGATATCGCACCTGGATTCCTGAATCTTACTTGATTGTCAGACCTGAATCCCACTGATCTGATCCTCAGTAGGTTACAGATCTCATGGTTCATCCAGGGCTTCTGGTTGGGGAAGACTCTGAATGCCTTTGTGGGGCCACACTTATCTATAACTATTTTTATGAAGTCCATGACAACTGTGGTACATTCATTCAGATCTGCTGATGTAAACTTGAACACAGGCCAGTCCAATGACTCAAAGCATTCACGACAACGTCTTCATTGTCTTTGTCTATGGGGCCTTGCTCTTTAGCCTCTGCTTGTATGCAGGCAGGTTGAGGACATGCAAGTAATCAGATTTCCACAAATGTAATCTAGGCATCGAACAGTAGGCATTCCTAATTGCAGTATGGCAGTGGTCGATTGTGCAGCAGGTGATATACTTGATGATAATTTGGCAGAGATTTTTTAAAAAAAGCCTGATTGAACTCCCTGATTGAAGAAGCTGTTTCTTGTTTCCTCGTGGCAGCACTCAGTACCTTAAATGCCTGCTTAATGTTGGATTTGGTGGTACGTAAACTGTAGTCAGGATCACAGAGGAGAACTCCCTTGGTAAGTAAAATACTGAATTATTAGATGTTCCAAATCAGGAGACTAAGAGTGCAACAAGACAGTTGCAATCAAGCACCACAAAGAGTTTCTCATAAAGCACATTTACCTTCTCTGAATCAGCAGTCTGGTTCATTCAACGTATCGAAAAGCCCTCGGGTCCTACCAACATATGCGGCATGTCCAAAGTGAGTCACGTTTCCATGTAAAAGCGAATGCAAAAATTTCTTATTTCCCTCTGATACAGCAATCTTGCCCTTACATCTTCCATCTTGTGCACTAGCAACTGTGCATTTGCTAACAAGGTGCTGGGTTGAGGAAGTTTCATCTTCTAGCTCTATATAGTCTGGCTTGAAGTCCTCCCCTCCTCCTTCTCTTTCAGTCCTTTGTCTGCTTAAAGTGCCATACCTGCATTCCTGAGAGTTAAGTCCAGTGAGTCCTTCAGAAAATCGTGAAATCGCTAGTCCTTAAAGATGGTTCAAAAGTAAACTACTTAAAGGGAATTACAGGCTGCAGATTGCAGTGGGAATAGTTCTGAAAATGTATACTTAGAAGCTTTCTAACTTGCCTGCAAAACAACACCGTATTTTATCGATGCCATGCTACACACAGGACTAATAAACAGCTAAAGGTGACTGCATCTGGGCACTGTTCTTGGGGCTGAGTTGTTTGACTGCCTGCAACTGTAACTGCCCTTGTTCATACTTGGTGTTTTGGGGATGCCTCTTCATGAATGGACTCCTCCACTGAACCTGTTTGAAACTCAGCTTTATAATGCAGGCTTGAACAAGGTTGTAATAAAGTGTGAATCTGAAGTTCCCTTTTAAAATGCATTGTCATCCTCTTACTGGGTACTCCATTCACTGTTTTGTGTGACACTTCTTTTCTGCAACATACGGTAGATTCAGAACAAATTTAGAAGGTATGAGTCAACCACCTTGCTATTACACTATAAAATACACTATTATTCATATGTGAGTAATCCTTTGGATACCTTTGTAATATTTCCATGATATTGCTATTATGACCACATAATCACACTCAGTTATACATTGTTATGCATAACTAAAGATCTAAATTAATCTCTAACTTCCACAGAGAAGTATCCTCAACTATAGAAAGGTGAGCTCTTCTAATGTTCTAGCTCTGCAGGATTTTAAATAAATTTGGCATATCCATGTTCACCCTCTCCAATGTTTAAAAAAAATGTGTCAAAGAACGATAGATAGCTAAATACTCTATTGATCCCAAAGGAAATTACAATGTCACAGAAGCATTACAAGTCCACAGATATATAAATATTAGAAAAAAAGTAAAAAAGGATAAAAATAACTTATCTTAAATTTACGATGTATAAGATTTACAAGTCAAGGATTCCAAGATTTACAAGATTACCAAGCTCACACTGTTAAGATGGTCAGGCAAGTATTATCGTAATATTTTACAGTAATGGGTGTACATTCACACTGTCTAGATAAGAAGTGATGGTAGTATTACACAGTATTGCACAGGGTGTCCGTGATAGCAAGGGGTGGTAAATAGAGCTAAGCAGAGCTTAAACAGAGGCTAATAATAGTCTATCAAGAGGGGGTCATCACTTCCCCAGCTATGGCTTGACTCATTATAGAGCCTGATGGCCAAGGATAAGAATGACCTCATATAATGCTCTTTGGGGCAGTGCAGTTGTCTTAGTCTATTATTGAAAGTGTTCCTCTGTTCAGCCAAGCTGGCATGCAGAGGGTAAGAAGCATTGTACAGAATTGCCAGGATTTTCCAGAGGATCCTTTGTTCTACCACAGCCTCCAGTGTGTCCAGTCTGACTCCTATACAGAGCCATCCTTTCTAATCAGTTTATTGAACCTGTTAGGATCACCCGTCTTGATGCCATTGCCCCAGCACACTACTTTGTAGAATATTGTACTGGCGATGACAGACTGGTAGAACATGAGAAGGAGAGGCTTGCATACTCCAAAGGACCTCAATCTCCTCAGGAAGTAGAGACATACTCTCCTGGTGCATCATAGCTTGTTAAGACAACTGCTTTGCCCAAGACCACAAGAAACTGGAGTGAATTGTGGATATGCAGAGCACATCACACAACTCACAATCTGCATCATAGTCTTATTGTCTAAATTTAATTTATTGTCTGACTGTACTGTACTTTCTCTTTAACAGTAACACTTTATTCTGCACTCTGTTATTGGTTTCCCTCGTGCTACCTCATTTGTGATGAAACAGTTTTTCCCTGTGCTTTGTAAATGTGTCAACAATAAACCAATTTGCCAATTTAAATGTTTTCTTTCTCCAGACATGAGTAGAGTTGCAATGGACCATAAGTCTACAAAACCTACATTGGACTCTAAAGGTGATGGGCTTTGCTGGGTTAGACATAAGACATAAGATATAGGAGCAGATTTAGGCCATTTGACCCAACAAGTCTACTCCACTATTTCATCATAACTAATCCATATTTTCTCTCAGCTCCAATCTCCTGCCTTCTCCCCATATCACTTTATGCCCTGACTAAACAAAAATTTACCAACCTCTGCCTTAGATGTACACAAAGACTTGGCCTCTACAGCTGCCTGTGACAATGAGTTCCACAGATTCACTACTCTCTGGTTAAAGAAATTCCTCCTCATCTCTATTATAAAAGGAATGTCCCTCTATTCTGAGTCCTATATTCTCCCACCATTATCCTTGCCACATCGACTCTATCAAGGCCCATCACCAATCGATAGGTTCAATTAGGTCTCCCCTCATTTTACTGAATTCCAGTGAATATAAGTCTTTATATGACAAGCCGTTTAAACCTGAAATCATCTTTGTGAACCTCCATTGAATTGTCCCCCGTGCCAGCATATCCTTTCTAAGATAAGGGGCCTCAATCACTTGCAACAATTCCAAGTGAGGCCTCACCAATGTTTTATAAAGCCTCAATATTACATTCTTGCTTTTATATTCTTGACTTCTTGAAATGAACACTAACATCATATTTAGCTTCTTCGCCGCAGACTCAGCCTGCAAATGAACCTTTATGGAATCCTGCACAAGGACTCCTAAGTCCCTTTGCACCTCAGATTTTTGTATTGTCTCTCCAATTACAAAATTGTCTACACTTTTATTTCTTCTACCAAAGTGCATGACATACACTTCCTAACATTGTATTCCACCTGTCACTTCTTTAACCACTCTTCTAATATGCCTTAGTCTTTCTGTAGCCTCTCTAATTCCTCAAAACTCCCTGCCCTTCCAAGTGTCTTAGTATCAGCCACAAACATTGCAGAAAAGTCATTAATTCCATCTCCCAAGTCATTGAAATGTAATGTAAGAAGAAGTGTTCCCAACAAAGACCCCTGTGGAACACCACTAGTCACCGGCAGCCAAACAGAAAAGTCTTCCTTTATTCCCACTCTTTGCCTCCTGCCAATCAGTCACTGCTTTATTTATACTAGAATCTTTCCTGTAATACTGTGGGCTTTTAATTTATTAAACAGCCTCATGTGGTTCACCTTGTCAAAGGACTTCTGAAAATCCAAGTACACAACTTCAACCAATTCTCCTTTCTCTATCCTACTTCTAGAACCTGAGGACACAGCCTCAAAATTGAGGGGCAACCCTTTAGAACAGAGGTAAGCAGATTTTTTTTAGCTAGAGTGTAGCAAATCTGTGGAATGCTCTGCCACAGACTGCAGTGGAGGCCAAGTCTGTGCACATATATAAGGCAGAAGTTGATCATTTCCTGATTGAACAGGGCATCAAAGGATGTGACAAGAAGGCAGGTGTATGGGGTTGAGTGGGATCTGGGATCAGCCATGATAGAACAGTGGAGCAGACTGCATGGGCTGAATGGCCTAATTCTGCTGCTATGTCTTGTGGTCTTAGGGAGGCCTGGTTTCAGGAGGTCTATGTGAGATCTCAGATACCTGTTCATGAACAGCATTTCAGGTGTTTGATTTTTGTTGTAGCATGAACAGAAATTCTGATACACAAAAAGGAAATTATCCTCCTGGTGCTGTAGAGAAACGTCCACCTTCTCCATCATGTTAATGGTCTTTTTGAAGGTTTGGATAAACCTTTCAGCTAACCCATTCATTGTGGAGCTGACTTGAAATGTCTGATGTCATTTTTCTTCATGAATAGTTGAAATAGTTTTGACATGTATTGTAGTCCATTGTCACTCACAATTTGTTCAGTTAACCCGTTTCAGGTGAAGGTAGTCCTCAAAGTGGAGACAGTTTTTGCTGAGGTGGCTGATTTCATTGGGGTCACCTCCAGCCACTTTGAATGAGCATCCACAGCAATCGGAAACACAGAGTCCATGAATGGCCTAACAAAGTAAATATGTACTCTTTGCCATGGTGAAGATGGCCACTCCCATGGGAGTAACAATGTCTGAGGGGTGTATTTTGAACTGTTTGGCATCCTGAACAGCTTTTGACCAAGTCTTCAATCTGCTTGTCTATTCCCTTATAAAACACCTCCTCATTAGCATTAATCAGCTGTGCCAGCCTCTGGTTAGTGTCACTATTTGAACTGCCATTGCCTGTTGAAGTCACACTGAGAATTTGATTGAGTGCCAGTCTAGTTGAATTCTCAACCATTCACATCTGGGAAGTGTAGGCCTTCCATTTTCAATACTTAAAGATCTACCTGTTTTATTTGGCCTCAATATGTCACATTTACTTCCAGTTTGCCTTTGCCAGACACTTTTTTTGCCTATGTAAGTCTTTAGCATCACTAAGGTCTTCTCTAAAGGTATCTCAGAAAGCAGTCTGTTGTAGTCAGCCTCTGGAATTACGGACAAAGCTGACCCTGTATCTAACTCCATTTTCAGTTTTACATCAGACACAACTATTGTGATCCATATTGTATTGTGATCTCCTTCAGTAATACAGTGCAGTTCTAGGCATAAAAGTTCGCCTTTGTCAGACTCTAAGTTGTCTGATTCTGCTTGACATTCAGTAACCTTATGCATTTGCTTTGTTTGCTGTTTGAGACTTTTCACTCATTTAAGCATTTCATATGCCTTGCATGCTCTTTCTAGTGACCATGTCTGTGACAATTCCTGGAGATTTTTTATTTGAACCAACAATCATTTGTATTATGGGAGGATTTGCCACATCAATAACATCTTTTTCTTTTTGCACCATTCAGGACATTTTGTACATTTCACATTCTAACCTCCTTTTCTGTAGTTCTGTGGCATCCTTTGTTGCAGTCCCTAATGATATTTCAATGGTCAATGCCCTTCTAAGGTTAGGTCTCTTCTGGATAACAACTTTTTATCAGTGCTGTGACTATGCATGCCACATGCAAGCCTGTCTCATCAGAAAGTTCATCTTTGAAGTCACAGTACTGGGAAGGTCTATGCAGTTCTTCAATGTATTCAGAATTGCTTTCATCCTTTGAATGGTTCCTTTTGTAAAATCAAAATCTCTCAGCTATTACGAGCAGTTGAGGGCTCAAGTGATTTAGTAAAATTGTAGCCATTGCATTGAACATCTTGCTTGCTGGCTTTGCAGGGATTGCTAAATTGCATAAGAAACTATAAGCTCTTGCACCCATTAAGCTACGAAATGTAGGGGCTTTATTTTGCTCCTCTGCATTATTCACGTTAGAATATAATTCTATCATCTCAATATATGACACCCATCCTTCGTTAGCACTATCAAATTTGTCACTTTCCTGATTGATGCTGTCATTATGTTATTTTCATTTCAAACTCAGCGTGCTTTTCACTATTACTCATGTGTCCTTCAGCTTTCTCAGGCTGCTTAACTCTTGCTGTTTCATCCCGTAACTGTTGGTGCAGTTCGTGGTATTCTCTGTCATCCAGATTCGTATGGCTAAGTTAACAAATTTCACATCACGTTGCAGTGATAATAAACCTGGTTCTGATTCTGATTCTTGTTTTGTCTATGCACAACTACATTTCTATCAAATAAATGCACACACACAGGAGATGGGTTTAACTTGCATATTCTCATTGCAGTGAGAGAGAACAATGGGCAGACAACAGATCAATACATAATGTGAAGCACAGGAGAGTAATTGCTCTAAAAGAAATAGATCCATACTTTACACTTGTTCACCACTCCTACGTCTCCAGCATTGTTTTCCAGTGGTCCGATATCCACTCTCCCCTCTCTTTTACACTTCACGTATCTGAAGAAACTGTTGGTATCCTTTTTAATATTACTGGTTAGCTTACTTTTGTATTCCATCTTTTCCTTCTTAATTACTCTTTTTTCAGTTGCCTTTCGTTGGTTTATATAAGGTACTCAATCCTCTAACTTCCCACTGATTTTTGTTTTAGTATATGCCCTCTCCTTAATTTTTTGTTGGCTTTGACTTCTCTTGTTAGCCACAGATGTGTCAACTTGCCTCTAGAATATTTCTTCCCTTTTTGGATGTATATATCCTGTGCCTTCTGAATTGCTTCTAGAAATTCCAAGCATTTCTGCTCTGCTTTCATCCCTGCCAATGTACTTTTCCAGTCAATGTTGGCCAACTTCTCTCTCATGCTTCTGTAATTCCTTTTACTCCACTGTACTACTGATACATCTGATTTTAGCTTCTCAGGGTGAATTTGATCATATTGTGATCACTTTCGCCTTTCGGGTTCTTTTACCTTAAGCTCTGATCAATTCTATTTCATTGCTGAACATGCAATCCAGAATAGCTGATCCTCTAGCAGGATCAACTACAAGCTGCTCTAAAAAGCCATCTCATTGACATTCTAGAAATTCCCTCTCCTGGGATCCAGCACCAAACTGATTTACCCAATCTCCCTGAATATTGCAAACCCCCATGGCTAATAACATTGCTCTTTTGGCATGATTTTTTAATTTGTCATTATAATTGGTAGGCCACATCCTTACTATTATCTTGAGTTCTGTATACAACTCCCATCAGGGTCATTTGACCCTTGCAGTTCCTTAGCTCAATCCACAATGATTCAATACCTTCCAACCCTTTGTCACCTCTTTCTAAAGATTTGTTTCACTTTTTACCAACAGGTGGCACTGGCAATGTGCTGGTGGTTGATGAAACAAGGAAAGCAATTAGATACTCTGTTAATCACTCCTTATCTGATAAATAGGCTTTAACTTCTCTTTGGTCTCTAAAAGCAGTCCGATGCGGCAGAACCAAGGTGAAGCGAGGCAGCAAGCCCAATGCCAAGAACGAGAAAGGTCCAAAGTTCCATCAATTTAACTGCTGGGCCAAAGTGAAAAGGTTGTGTTCAGGCTGAGTCGAGGCTGCGGGATCCAGGCACCAGTGTACACCGAAGAGACAGAACACAGTGCTTGGACAACGACTTAGGCAGATTGAAAAGGTCAGAGTGTTGGGGTTCAAGTCCAGGGGAGGCCTATTCAGCTTGCTGATTCTCTCTGTGCTAAGGATGGACTTTCTTTGTGGATATCAGTTCAGAATGGTATTTGCTTACATTTATTGTTTGCATGATTTGTTTTTTTTCAATGCGTATTGGATGTTTGAACATCTTTTTTGAAATGGGTCTTTTGGGTTTCTTTGTTTCATGGCTGCCTGTTAGAAGAGGAATCTCAAGATTCACTTATTTGCAGTCTGTTTCCTTGCTTTGAAAGAGGTTGAATGACTGCATTGAAACTGTGCTCCACTAAAAATATAGCAAAGTCAATAAAAAATCTCTTGACCGTTTTTCCATGATGCAGTATTCTGTTCACAGCTTTCTTCCTGCAACCCAAAGTCTTGATATGATTTTCTGAAACTCAGCTTCTGCTCAAGCTATTTTTTTTTAGGGAGATCAGTTCTTCTTTCTTCCTTCCTGTTGATACCTCATTACAAGTGATCAGGAATTGATTTGTTACCCAATCTGGAATTCAGATTGAGAAAATATCCTGAAATCTCTCTGACATGTCTTTATGTATCTCACCTTGGTGGGCACAGTATACTTTAATATCATCATCTGATATTGTTTCTTTCTATTCCAACTCAGAGAGGCTTGTAGATTGGAAAAGGTCACAACAGCCAATGTAGCGCTTAAATAAGTTTAACTTAGACAGAAATGTGGAGATGACTGATTCAACTTTGATAAGATTCACCTCATTTGCAATTGAAGATTGATTTCATTAAACTTTGTGAATAATTCTGACAAAAAGCAATGTCATGCTGAATATTCTTGAGTTGATTACTGAACAAAGCATTCGAGCCTTCAAAAAAGTTTATCAGCTTCAAGAAGTGCATAAAGCATTTCAGGCAGGTTCCCTTTGAGATCCATCAGATTGCTGTGTGTATTCAAACTGTTCAACGCTCTCAATGCCGAGCTCTCAGAATAGTTGAGAATTGAGAGCATGGGACTTAATTTTATTTACCACTCTGATAACACTACTTTATGATTTACTGATCACTGAGGATTTTTTTGTGACAAGGTGTTGTCTGTGAGTTACACAGTGAATGGTAGATACATTAGGTACGTTCTTTTCCAAGGAAATAATAACCCCACGGTGTTGTCCTGTCATCGATGGTAGCCCATCTATTCCACAAGCAAGAATGTTGGTGAGCGAAATGTCCCTTGTTAGGTAGAGTAGATGTGGAAAGGCTGTTTCCTATAGCGGGTGAGTCTAGGGCCAGAGACATAGCCTCAGAATGTCCATTTGGGATGAGGAGGAATTACTTTAGCCAGAGCATAGAGAATCTGTGGAATTCATTACCACAGGTGGCAATGCAGGCCAAGTCCCTGAGTATACTTAAAGCAGAGGTTGATCGTTTCTTGATTAGTCAGGCAGGCAAAGGTTACAGGAGATGTCAAGAGAATGAGGAATAGTGGTGCAGACACCATGGGAAGAATGGCCTAAATCTGCTCCTGTGTCTTATGGCTTAATTATGAGGCACTGAAAGTCAAATTCTTATGATAATTACTAATTTTTACACTTAAGCCTATGCTCAGCTGCCTCCCTTGCTGCTGAGCATCCCCCTACCTCCTTTATTTTCTCATCTCTTTAGAAGCTCCTAACATTCCAGGGGTTGATATTAACAACTTTGGCAACCACTGGTGTAAACTAAGCTTCCGGATTTTTTTGAAGTATCAAGTAATGGGATAAATCCTGGTTGCCATGACAAGAGGAAAATGCATGCATGAACAATTCCTTTGATACCAATTTCCAGAAATTTTGAAGTACGATACTCCAAGAACGGTAGTTCTAACTCAGATATAAAATGCATTAAAGATTCACTTTATGCAATTAGAAAGCTGCAAAGGCATCAGAGTTATTGTTGCATTCTTCTTTCAAGGAATAATGGAGCAGGATCAGGGCAGCAGAAATAGATGGGGCAACAGTATTTTATATCTACAAAAACTGAAAATTCTTGGGTGAAAAGGGTATAGTAAAAAATATACTGTGTAGGTACTCACAGTGCTCAGTAAAGTAAGAGTTCCATCTGTCATCCTATAATCCATCACAGGTGAAACCTACCAAATTTACTCTAAATTACAGCTGTTACATTGTTGACCCTTATATCTCAGTTGACAACAGAAGAGGTATTATTGAAATCACTTTAATTTATCAACTAAAATGAAAAATACAAAATATTGGATTATATAAATTGTGATGGCTGTAATGTAGCAGGTCTAGAGCATAATGACTGCATAATAGACAGAAATTTGAATCTTCTGATTTGTATCTTTCAAAAGCTAAGCAACAATGAAGCAGGGATGCACCAGCTGCACTCACTGTTGTATGAAATATTCATAAAGATAGATTGCAGCAACAATCCTAGTGGAAGACAGCAAGAACATAGGGAACAATGGAGTCAAATTACTTTTTATGTGAAGCTGTGCTTAAATAGTCTATTAACTGTTATCAGTACAATGGTGTCTTTGTGCACTTAATGTACACAAACTATAAATCAGGTGATGCTGGTGGAAATAAAGCAATTACTATTCTAATGAGGGGATTATTGGAAATATTCATCTTTTGGTTGTTAAACATGGAACAGTTTTATTACTTTATTCACAGCAAGTAGAGCAAAATCAATATTATAATTATATGAGTACATATGTGATGGTTTGAGGACTGCAAAGTTCTAAGCTCAGACAAAGGTCTTACACCCTGTCAGATATAAGTAGCTACAGATGCTCCTACTAAAGGAAGATTATACTATAACTACCCAATCTTCAAAGACTGATTTACTTCTGTGTTTTTTCTCAATGGTGATTTTAGCTACCAATACCCTCTATTCAAGCAATGGATCCCATCTCCCTACCAAGGAGAAGGTACTTTCATCTAACAAAGTAGATTAAAACACAGTTCAGTTATTTTCACTGATGCTCATTTAAATATAAACAACACTCTTAAAACACATTTAAAACAAAGGATTTTTATCTTAAACTTTTCCAATTACAAAACATTTCTAAGACCTAAAGGATTTTTAAAACACAATAGATTTCCAAAAAAATACATGTACGGTTCCTATGAACTAAAAAGATATACCAACAGCTTGCTGATGAACAAATCTTTTGTCATAGAAATTGAAACCAGAGGAATGGATTCCAGTTCACCCTGTCTTTCTTCTACATTTCTTGATGTTCATTACCCCATTCCTAATATGCCTGAGCTACTCTCTACATTTATATTGTTTCTCTGACTGACTTCACATATATATATTTCCCCAGAAACCCTTTTAACACAAAAGGTCTAAACACGTTTTGGTGACATGGTTCTCAGTTAATGCAGCAAATGCTGTAAAGTTAATTTCAGAAGCACATCGGTTACTTCATATGTTAAATGATATCCATCTGGTCTGCAAACTTCCTTGAACTAAACAACGTATCTGTTTGAAACAAGTCAAATTAAACAACCCATTATATTGCACTGTATCCTCCAGAATTAGTAAAGCAGGTGCAGTGAGCTATATCCTTCTTCTCAGAAACAAACCATCTTAAAAATGTAAAGCTTATTTGAAAAGCTGTGTTCTAACTTCAAGCTGATTGCTGCTACTCATTTACATTTTAAGAACTCCCATTTATGACCAGGAACTAAACAATGCGTAGTTGGAATTTCACTTTCATCTGTTTTATTTTACAAGTGGTGGCTGTTGTGTGTGAAAAGCTGAGATAAGCAAACATCCAAGAAATGAATATCTATCACGCATAATAAAGCAGTTCTGTGAGGTGGTTCTGAGGACCTACTTAAAGCAATAAAACATGCCCATTGCATTTTGGCTGTATCAAATAATCTGGAATGACATCCAGTCCTTCCATAAAGCAAATGTTCTTTTGTGTGCAACTTTATTCTAAATTGTATAATGAATTGACTGAAGGCATAGAATTGGGAAGTCAAAGTGAGCTGAAGCAGTACAAAGATGCATTTAAACCTGAAAGTGTCTAAATTATGACAATCAACCATATCACGATTAATATAATGCATTAGAATTATGTCAGAATATCACATTTTAAAAGACTTTGATGACCAAATTTCTCTGCAAAGCCTTCACATTTCAGTGATTATCTCTCCTGTAACTCCTAATAAGTAACTGTGATTAATATTCTTAGTTTCAAGTCAGTTTCTGATTTTAGTCAAAGAGATTATTGCTTCTGGTGAACTATATTCACACACTTTATAATGTACAATAGAGGTGAGAAACAAATGTTTACAAAACACATCTACCACTAGACATATATATACCATCCCCCACATGGTTTCCACAGGGATCGTTCCCTCCACAACCCCCTCGTCCATTTGTCCCTCCTCACTAATCTTCCTGCAGGTACTTATCCCTTCAAGCCAAACAAGTGCTACACCTGCCCTTACATGTCCACCCTCACCTCCATTCAGAGCCCCAAGCATTCTTTTCAGGCGAGGCGACACTTCACTTGCATATCTGCTGGGGTCGCCTATTTTGTCCAGAGCTCATAATGCGACCTCCTCTACATTGGTGAGACCATCGTTAGTTGAGGGACCACTTTGTCAAACACCTCCACACCGTCCACTACAGGCAGGACTTTCCGGTGGCCAAGCTTTTTAATTCTGATTCCCATTCCTGTTCCAATGTGCCAATACATGGCCTATTTTTGTACCAAGATGAGGTCACCCTCAGGGTGGAGAAGCAACATTTTTTATTTTATCTGATCATCCTCCCACCAGATGGTATGAATATTGATTTGTCCTTCCAATGAACAAAATTAACCCAGCCATTCCTCACTCTGAATTTTTACTTCTTCTCACCTGTTTATTGCTTGTCCGTGTCCCCTCCTCCTTCCCTTTCTCCTATTGCCCACTCTCCTCTCTGATCAGGTTCCTTCTACTCCAGCCCTTAACCTTTCCACCAACCTGGCTTCACCTATCACCTTCCAGCCAGCCTCTTTCCCCTCCCCCCACCATTTAATTCAGACACCTCCTCCCTTCCCTCTCAATCCTAAAGAAGAGTCTTGGCCCAGAACTTCGACTGTCTATGCTTTTCTGTAGATGCTGCCTTACCTTCAGAGTTCCTCCAGCATTTGGTGTGTGTTGCCAAGTGCTTACAAAATTTCCTATTCATTTCAGAGAGGTTGGGAAAACATTTGGTCCTGTTCCCCGATCTACATCCCCAAGAAGATCTTGCAGAATGGAGTAACAGCATCTTGCAAATCTTCCTTAAGTCTTGCCCACAGTGCTCATTGAATAGAAAGCTCCTCATCTCAGACAATCTAGTTATCCACAGTACTGCCTGCAGCTACATATTTTTCAAGATGTTGCTCTCTGATGTTGGCTCGTCTCCGTAGTGTATAACATGAGAAAGTAATTTTATCAGTTAGGTAAATTCATAGAAGGAATTTGTTTCAAAGAATCCTTGCTGATTCCAAGAAGGAGTTTGAAATTGCAAAGATATGGCAGCACAAACGGAAATATGTGCATAGGAGATCTTGATCTCATCATGTCTGATCATAAGCTGGGTTGAATGCAACAATGAGATGCTGCAGTATTTAAAGTTCGGCACCAATGGCGCTGATTGATTGTTAAAATTGATTCTTCTGCTTCCTTTAATCAAACTTAAAGTCAAATAATTTTTGCCTTTATTTTGTCTGGAATATATCTAAAGAAGCTATGAATAGGAAGAGCTAATGATGATGTGTTTCATTCCCTACCGGAAAATTTACAGACATGATACATTTGGTTTCAACATGTTTCCAAATGCAGTGTATATATTCTGCCCTTTAAATAACATACAGGTAGTTAGGCCACAGGTCTAAAATGTTGTCACTAATAGAAAACCCCAAATTCACCAATGCAGGAGTCTCAATAATAAACAAATGATCCTTGACTGAGGGAACATAAATGAGCCATAATGGAATCACAGAAGAGAATTAGAATATTTTGCTTATTTATTTTTGGTTGATCACCAATTGCAATGGTCTGGATTAATCAGAGCCAAACTATTCAAGTGTTCAGGAGATATGATAATAATTGTACAAGCACAACAAAGTAACTTAAGCCTGGTTTATGTAATGCCCTGGCTAAGATTTTTATTGTTATGCTGTAGGTGTTTTATTTTAGCAGTTCTGTAAGTGCAGTCTATTCTGCTTTCAGCCTGTTTGGGTTTGAGCTGAGATAAGGGCTTTGTTACTCATCTTAGGAATATGGTTTCAGCTAATCAGGATGACAGAATTGGGAGAAGGTTCTTGAGGACGCTGGATGGAGATGTTTTTGTGATGGACACTGGTGTGGGTCGAGGCCTTTCTGGAGGGAGCTGGAAGATGACAGGAGGGGAAATGGCTGAGGATGCTGTCCCCATTATACAAGGTGTTTTGTGAAAATGAATGGCTCAGGGAGGAAGGATTAATACTCCCGTGCAAGAGCCCATTTGTTTGAGACGCATTTCAAGTGACATTCGGAAGGTGGTGTGTGCTTTCACACAGACTGAGGTTCCAGTGTGTAAGTTAAGGACAACTGCAAGATGAGCTCCAACTTATTTGTACATCTGACTGTTAAGTTATGATGGGTCCTTCTGTTTTTTTTCTTTCATGACTGCTTGGTTACATTAACATTCTTAAATATAAGCCTGAATCTAAATGAATCCATCAAACCAATTATCAAACCACTTGATAGGTGTTCACATAAGACTAAAACTAAGAAAGAATCCAACTACTATCAGCAAACAATCTGCAGACCTTAACAGTGTTTATTCAATACAGACACCACTCGCTAACAGACCCCACATGCAACATGAGCAGAAAAAATTAAGTGGCCATTTGACTTTCTGGACATTCATCCAATGTTTTACAAAATCTAAGGTAACACATCAATAAAGCAAATTCTAACCTGGACCACAACTCTAATCTTTTTTTTTTACCTCTTCTCTAAAGTTGTTTCCAAAGTCTAATTTGCTGAGCAAATAACACTTCCAACTGTCCTGCTATGTTTAAAATATTGATTAACAGTTATGCTAAAAATCACTCTACTTCAACAGATCTAGAACCCTCAGAAGTTAAAAACTTCTAAATCTAATCACAAAGTAACTTCTTCCTTCAAGAATTTCTGTTCCCCCTGTGATTAGCAAAAATTATATTTAGCAAGTCCGAATTCACCTTCAGAACAATGTAAATTTCTTGATTTGACTTGTGTTGGTCTGTACGAAAGCAATTCACAATTGCCAATTAGCACCAAGCCTACAATATCTCTGGAAACTTATTTAAAGTGTTTGCTAGTCTCTTTGAGGGTGATAATATCAAGCTTTCCACCAGGCTCATTGGCACTTCACCTGAATAGAACACGCTTGCTCTGAATTTACAGTTAATTGAATTAGTGGAACCCAATTAACATTAATGACAAGACTGAAAAGATTTTGCTGCGCAATTGACTATATCTAATATTTTGTATATACTATCAACACTATCATATAGATTTTGATAATATTGTGGCTTCAATCTTGTTGCTGAGTTGCTGAGGTGTCCTTCAGTCAGAGTTGACCATGCGTTTTAGCTGTCTAGGTATGGAAGCCTGAGCAGTATGAAATGGAGGGCAATGTAGCAAGCTCTCCCTCTCCACACATCTGATAAACTCAAAGGAACAGCACTTTGGTACCAGTAGCATTGCAGGTATTGCTAGTCAGGATTGAACTAAATGTAGGACACCTTAGGGACTCCAGGTCCAGATTTTTCCCTCGGGATTTATCCCCAAAGCCTTCTCGATGAGTGGGTATAGCCACAAGACAGCGGAGGTTTGAGATCAGAGTTTTCCTTCTCCTAGCTGAGCTGCCAACCACGGCTAATGGCTCTGCCGGTCTCTTTCCCTTGTCCTCGTACCATTGAAGTCAATACTAAAGTTCACCTTCTGTTTCAGTTTTCCAACAAAGGTAACATCCCAACCTCAATCGTCACATCTCTCAATGCCACTCTGTCCTATGATCACTAACACCATTAAGACATTGCTAACTGTTCTTCTATGTTTTACAATCCATGATATTGAAGAATTCTCAAGATCAGAAAAACAAAGAGGGCAGTGCGTTAATTTGAGCATTTTAAACATTTTAACATTTAAAACACAGTATTCTAGTTGTTGACAATAGTAATCACTCCCCAAATGTTGTACATTTGCTGTCAATAGTGAATTTTTACTTTTATTGATACTTTTCTTTAGGACCATTGAATTTGTTTCAATACCAGTTACAATTTAGTACAACGTTAAATGTTCATTCTCTAAGTCATTATACTTGCAGATTATTTTTCAAAATCAGAATAATTTGTAAGTAATTGAACTTTTTGTCAAGACCATAAGGCAATAAAACATAGGAGCAGAATTAAAACATTCGGCCCATTGAATCAGCTCCACCATTCCATTATGCTGATCCTTGATCCCACTCAACTCCCATACCCCTGCCTTCTTGCCATATCCGTTGATGCCCTGACCAATCAGGAAACTATCAACTTCCACCTTAAATATACCCACAGACTTGGCCTCCACCACAGTCTCTGGCAGAGCATTCCACAGATTTACTACTCTCTGGCTAAAGAAATTCTTCCTCCTTACCACTGTTCAAAAGGGTCGCCCCTCAGTTTTGAGGCTGTGCCCTACAGTGCTGGATACCCGCACTATTTGAAATAGCCTCTCTACATCCGCCTTTTCTAGTCTTTTCAACATTCGGTAGGTTTCAATGAGATTCCCATGCATTCTTCTAAATTCCAGTGGAAACAGGCCCAAAGCTGCCAAACACTTCTCACATGCTAACCCCTTCATTTCTGGACTCATCTTCGTGAACTTCCTCTGGACTCTCTCCAATGACAACACATCCTTTTGAGATAATGGACCCAAAACCATTGACAGTACTCCAAGTGTGGCCTGACTAGTGTCTATAAATACTCAGCATTAAATCATTGCTTGAAATAAATGCTAGCATTGCATTTGCTTTCTTTACCACAGACTTAACCTGTAAATTAACCTTCTGGGAGTCTTACACGATGACTTCTAAGTCCCTCTGCACCTCTGATGTTTGAACCTTCTCCATATTTAGATAATAGTCTGCACTATTCTTCCGTTTACCAGAATGAATCATCATATATTTCTCCAAACTGTGCTCCATCTGCCACTTTTTTACCCATTCATCCAATTTGTCCAAGTCCTGTTGCAATCACATTGCTTCCTCAGCACTACCTACTCTTCCACTTATCTTCATGTCATTCACAAACTTTGCCACAAAGTCATCAATTCCATTTCTACACCATTGACAAACAATGTGAGAAGCAGTGGTCCCAATAGTGACCCCTGAAGTACACAACTAGTCACCGGCAGCCAACCAGAAGAGGCCCCTTTTATTCCCACTCACTGCCTCTTGCCTATCAGCCATTCTGCTGTCCAGGGCAGAATCTTTCCTGTACTGCCATAGTATTTTACCTTGTTAAGCAGCCTCGTATGTGGCAGCTTCTCAAATGCCTTCTGAAAATCCAAGTAAATGTCATCCACTGCCTCTCCTTTGTCCACCCTGATTGTTACTTCCTTGAAGAACTCTGACAGGTTTGTCAAGCAAAACAAGAGAAAGTCTGCAGCTACTGGACATCTAAGCAACACACTTATTTATCATTAGTCTCAAAGTACCTTGAGACCTCATTCTTAACAATAGACTCCAACACTTTCCCAACCACAAAGGTAAGGCTAACTGGCCTATAATATCCTTTCTTTTGCATTCCTCCCTTCTTAAGTTCTCCAGAACCATGCCAGAATCAAGTGATTCTTGAAAGATCATGACCAATGCATCCATTATCTTTTCAGCAACCTCTCTCAGGACTCTGGGATTTAGTCCATCTGGTCCAGGTGACTTATCCACCTTAAGACTTTTGAGTTTGCCCAGCACATTTTATCTTTGTAATAGCAATGGCACTCACTCCTGCTCCCTGATCTCTGGCACACTGCTAGTGTTTTTCACAGTGAAAATTGATGTAAAGTACCCTTTACGTTCATCTGCTATTTCATTGTCCCCCTTTTCTACCTTAGCAGCATTATTTTCCAGTGGTTCAATATCAACTCTCACCTCCCTTTTACTCTTTATATAACTGAAAAGCTTTTGGTATTCTGCTTTATATTATTGGCTGGTCTGCTTTCACATGTCGTCTTTTCCCTTCTTATAGCTTTTTCTTTGCCTCTTGTTGGATTTTAAAAGCTTCCCAGTCATCCAACTTCCCACTCACATTTGCTACCTTATATGTCCTTCCCTTGGCTTTTATACAGTTCTTATTTAGAGGTTTATATATGATTCTCATAATGGTTTGTTTTTACCCTTGTAATTTCTTAACTTCACCCACAGAGATTCAACATTTTCTGACCTGGTGTCACCTCTTTCTAAAGATGTAATTCCATCTCTTACCAACACAGCCACATCACCACCTAAACATTCCTGCCTGTCCTTTTGATACAAAGTATATCCTTTGATGTTAATCTTCAAACTATGGCCTTCTTTCAGCGATGACTCAGTGACACATACCTACCAATCTCTAATTGTGCCATGAGTTCCTCTACCTTATTCTAAATGCTACACATATTTAAATACAAGACCTTCAGTCCTGCAATCATCGCCCTTTTAAATTTTGCCTGTAGCCAATCATAGGCTTGTCCTTCTGTAACCCCCTGGGTTGCCTCAGGCTCGCTCAGCTCATTTCCGTCTAGGGGGAGCAGCCTTCGGCCCCACCAAACTGGGTAATCAGCTGGTGTGGATGCTGTGTGATGTCCCCGCCTCGCCCAAAAACAGACAGTACACCATAAGCAATTAAATGAGTACAATTTATAAAGGTTACTATAACTAAGTGATTAATAACGATACAGTATATATGAAGAAAAAAATAAAGAAAAGGCGCCAAACTTATCAAAGTCCAAACCACTTCGTGCACAACCGTTGGAGCTCAATTACTGAAGTCTTCTGGCCACCATTCGATCCCCTCCAAACCCCTTGACTCGCAGCTTAGGACCATCCGAAGTGGTCAACCAAGCACATCTAGCTTCATCTCCTCTCCTCAGAGTACCTCCTGGCCTCGGACCCCCACTTGGGTTCCATTGCTCGCCCAGCTTACACCATCATGTCCTCTCTCTCAACCTGTCGCACCGATCTCCCCAAAAGCCCGCCAACAATAGCTTACAGACTCAGAAGAAAGAACAACATTAATCCCAATTGGTTTACAAAGGAATACAATTCTCATTATCAGTAAATTTTAACCCAAACAAGCTTCCAGCACTCTCTCGCAACAAAGAAGCATTCCTGCTTTTAACAAAACAAAGAAGCCATTTTGATTACATACACAGTAACAAAGAAAAAAAAAGAAACCCCCTTTACACTTCCTTACATTCATGTTACATCTATCATCTACTTGTAAACCTGTGGGCTCATCCTTAGCTCTATCATACTGGTTTTGATATTCAAGATTTAAGTAAGCAATAAGGAATGAACTTACCTAGTTACCTTACCTCCGCTTATTCTCGATGAAGCTTTGTTGAGCCAAAGCTTTATTATCTCAGACTACTGTGATGACAACTGCTCCCACAATGACCACGCCGTTAGGCGATACCTCTCTTTTATAGAGAAATTGGGTTTCCCGTCAAAAATCTTTGTCAGACCTGCATAGGAATAGCCCTATTACAACTGCACAGTACTCCAATCAATGATTCCCAGTGAAAAACTTGCTGCTTTTTCAAGCTTTTTCTCGGACTGCGGGGGAACACTCCTGCTGCATCTGTGCAGTACTCCAATCAACGACTCCCATCAAAAAACAAGATTTGAGTTTGTTCACTTTATAATTCCTATAGGCTGCACTGGTGCAAGGTCTGGAGGATCAGGAGCCCCAATATCTGCATTTCCACATTTCCTTCTATATATATGCATATTCCAGAATTCTAATTTCCTCCTTTGTAAGAGTGGACACTCAGAACCTTATGGTTATTGGAATCACAAGCTGCAGACCATTGGAGCAACATCACCCTATTCCAAAGGAAGGTGATGGAACATGTGACACGTAATTCACCGCAAAGCAATAATTTGAAAAAACATGTAAGATTAATGCAACACAGGCAAAGGCTGAATATATCAAGCCTGTTATTGGAAATGAAAGTATCTGGTCAAACAAGAGAATGGAAGCAAAAATTGTTTCTGTTCAAGAAAGAATGTGAAGGAAAGAGCTATCGAGTTATACAGCAAGGAAAACAGTTTTAGACTCCCCTAGCCTGGGTAAAAGGCAATGACTATCTACTCTCTATGTAGTGGCTATATACCTCTCATGATTTTATAAACCTCTCTACAGCAACCCTTCAGCCTCCAGGGAAAATAATCTAACCTATCCATTGCCTCCTTATAACTTAAGTCCTCCATTCCAAGCAACATCCATTTGAATGTTTCCTGCACCCTTTCTAGCTTAACTGCATTTTCACTACATTGTGGTGACTAGATTTGTACACAGTACTCAAAGAGGAGTTTCACCAGTATCTTGTACTTGATGTCCAAACCCAAATTCTCATTATGCTGACTGATCAAGGCAAGTGTGCTCCATCCCTTATTCATCACCATGTCCATGTCGCCACTTTCACAGAATAATGTCTTTGTATCCCTAGATCTCACTGTTCAACACACTCCCCATAGCTCTGCCCTTCACGGTGCATGTACTGGGCCTGGTTTAACTTCCCAAAATGCATCAGTTTATACTTGATGTAGTTGAATTGCATCCGCTATTCTGTTGCCCACCTTCCCATTTGATTATGATCTTATTGTAACCTCAGGCAACCTTCTTGCCAGTCCACTATACCTCCAATGTTAGTGTTATCCATTAACTTACACTTTGATGCTACCTACGTTCTTATCCAGAAAGAGAAATCCAGCTGAAAGAAATAATGGAGAAGCAGGTGGTGGGGAATTAACCAAATTTTAGATTTTTGACTTTTCCATTTGCTGCGCACAATTGGCCAGCGCCTTCATCAGCAAGTCGTAAGTGTCATAATGCCAGGCAGCATCAAATCAGACTTTCACTCTACTAATTCTACCCTAATTATCAAGCATATATTTGCACTAATCCCAGAGCGATCCCATCTTTCCCATCAACTTATTTCAAATTGTGTGATTTACCTGCATATTTCAGACAAATTACAATGGCCAACCCATACATCTTTGAGACGTGGGAGAAAACAAGAACATCCAGCATATGTATTCATGTAGTTCCAGAGAATAAGCATACACAGGCGGTGGTTAAGATTGACCCAAGATCAGTGGAGCTGTGAAATATCAGTACTGTTAGTTCTCTCACTATGTTGATCACTACTGATGTATAATTGAGCAGAAGACATGACCTTGTGATGTGAGAAATTTTAAGTAAAAATTTCCATTTTATGCTTTGTATTAATGGGTTCATGCTTTTTTATAGTGTGGGACATAAATTAAAATCAGTGCATTCCCCATCACGTTGTAGTCTTGTACAAGCTTGTTATAACCTCTTGGCCCTTGTATGACATATCTCTGTTTATAAACCAACATAAACCTTTGATATAATTTAGTGGTGCATGAAAGAGCTTCACAGTAAGGATATTATGTTGTAATCATTTTTAAAAATAAAAGGATATAGAATGATGGTAAGTCTGCCTTCCAATGGCTCATATTCAATTTCTACCATCCTCGACTTTTTAACAATTTGACTTCCTATTAGAGGAACATAAGTACAAGGAAACATTCATCAAAGATATTCCTATGAAATTTCTCACTGTTCTTCAACAGAATGAGGTAAACCTTCAAACTATCAGTCTGGCTAATTTATACAATTTAACTTTCATTGGGATTTGAAGTAAGGTAAACGTTAAAAAAAACACAGGAGAAGATTTTAATATCTTTCATGTCAATGGGTCGTAAGCACTTGCTCGAGACTGCCTTGATGTTGGGAGTGGCACAGGGTTGACACTCAGGGTTTTCAAATGGGCAACCTCCTTCCTTGATGCTTCATCGATCAGCTCACTGCATCTCTGGAGGGATTGATAATGATTTCTGGTATCCGAGAGTCACCAACACCCCCTCCATCACACTGTTGTGTCTTCCCACTTACTCAATACCACCTTGCAGCCCAGGAGAAGTTTTTTCGCTTGATCCAAAGCCAGTGACCGTTTTTTCCCACTGCCTTTGATGTGATTCCGAGGGTTTGCTGTAGAGTCTGACCATGGATCCTTCAGTAATTTGATGGTGTTTGTGGCAATAAATTTCCTACAACCCACTTCCACCGGACAAACTTTGGTTTTCCAGCCCTGTCGCTGAACTTCAGCTGTTAGATCTGCATTGCATAGCCTCTTGTGTTCATATGCTTCAGCCACTGAACCCTCCCACAGGTCTGTGAGTTCCACAATGTAGATGAACTGTAATGAGTTGGACCACAGATCCAATTCTGACTTAAGGTTGGCGGTAACAATCTACAGTGAAAAGGTGAGTTATTTATTGACATTCACCAGCATTTTCCAGTCACGAGCCATGTTCTTCTGTCCTGTTTCTGGCTTAGGAGGGAGATCACTTTTCGCTCCCTCCTAGATGAATGTCACTGGTGTCAGAGCATTAGTCATTCTAGGGGGTCAAGAAGGTTTGTTGCTATCAACTGAGTCCAAACAGTAGGCACCAGGGCTTCAGTTTTCTAGGCAACATAGTCTTGTCACTGTAATTCAGACCACTGGTGATATGTTTCTTTAGTTGCTGCAACTGTTCTTTATCCACGAGCCTAGCCTTGTACCATCTACCCAGGCTTTTGACAAGCTGTTCAGACACTATTGGAATTGGGTCATTACTGCTGAAGAACTCTATGTCTTTCAGGATTTCCTTGACTATGGAATTGATTTGTGACTTGCTGGGTTTGATTTTGGTTCTGGCCCACTTGATGTTTTCCTGTGTTCTTGTTTGTTCTTTCCTTCTGCACAGCTTCCTTAAATTCTTTGACCTTTGTAACTTTATTGGCCGGCTCTTGATGTCCAGTTGAAGTTGGTTGAGGCCTTCCCTCTCATTATCTATGGCTTTCTTCCACTGTTTTCTCAGATGTCTCCTTTCTTGAACCGGTTGCTAAATCTTCTGCTGCCTCCTGGATTTTATTGGTGGTGGTGATGTTTTTCCACTTTTCCTTGTACTGATTCCAATCCGTTCTTCCCATTAGCAGTATTGGATGTCTGCAATTTCTTTCAAATTCTTTGCTGTTTTTCTTTTTAATTGTTCCAAAATTTCATCAAGTCATTGTTGATGGTTTCCCCCTCTTTCTTATCAGTAGTTCTGTGCCATTTCACCAAGCGGTCTGTGCCCTTTCTCACTTTAGGAGGTGTTGGTGATTGGTCCCTTAGCTGTGATTTCTGTGCCAACCTCCTCAGTGCCAGGCTTTTATAAAGATTGAAAAACAACAATGACGTATGTGCATATTCTTGCCCTTAAAATGCATTTGGTATCTTCAAAAGATTTTCCAAAGTATTGTTTGAATAAATCAGCTTTTTACTAGAGAAGAAAATATTCAAAATACCTTTATTAATAATATGGTAAAAGAAAATCATATGGATTTGTGAAAGTAAGTGCTTATTTAACAAATTTAATGTAGTTTTTTTTAAGAATTGATTGTGCTTATTATTATTTTCCTGTAAATGCATTATGTTGTGTGATCAACAACTCTATTCTTACTTGAAGCTTCAATATTTTCATAGAGATCTCTATTTAGTCTTTTCAGTAACTATTTCTGTCTACAATTTAACTTTTTAAAAGTTTTACATAATGACATCTCTGCACCTCCATTCCATGGAGAACTTTAGCATTCCTTTTCCCTCTGTTATTTTCCCAAATTGTACTATTTTATTTGAACACTATTTACCACATTAACTACACATTCTGCTAAACCATTTCCTTTCTCCTACAGCTCCTGTATTCACCTTTACAGTTAATATGACACTGAGAACAAAGCAGTGAGTGGATGTTAACATTAGACCATCAATGTTATTGTACAGGTGACATACTGACAATACACAGGTCCAAGAGACAAACCAACTATATTTTGCAAACACAAAAATTGCATATTTAGCCCAGATCTCTACTTTGTGACCTTCAGCTGTATCTCTGTCTGTGCCTGAAATTGACCTCTAATACTATGATCCTTAGTCTCTATTTAACTTTTAAATTGTGCTATTTTATCAAATGCTTTCTATAAATCTTTCAATTTTGATCACTTTAACTCATGTATCAAAATACATTTGCAATTGTATCTTCGTGTCAATCTCTACATTAAGGCTGCTATCTCCATTCCCTCTTGCACTTTACATCTGTCTGCATGATTTCAAAGGTAATCTCAATTTGATTGTCATTGAATCTTCTAAATTGTGATGTAAGATAAAAAATTAGTATTTCCAAATACAGATGAAAAGGCAAATAATTTGGTGTTCACATCAAGAGAAAATCTGCAGATGCTGGAAATCCCCGCAACACAAACAAAATGCTGGAGGAACTTAGCAGGCCAAGCGGCATCTAAGAATAGAGTACAGTTGACGTTTTGGGCTGAGACCCCTCATCAGGATGTACATTGGTATTCTTATATCAAAATATGGAGACACTTTTCCAAAGGATCGCATTCTTTTCACTTGGGAGTATTTAATGGAACACTATTGTTTTTATAGGGTTATTTAAGACCAGAACAATCATTGTACAATCGTAGAAAAGGACTCTTCAAGCCATCTGATTATCCCATATATAAAACACTATTCCTGTTGTCCTTTATTATTGCGATTGTAAAATCAATAATGTTAACCACCAAAAGGAAAACATTTACTGACAAAATTAAAATGCAGAACCAACCTGTAATGTAATTCAATTTACAAAGAAGGCACGGCAGCACCTCTACTTCCTTCGGAGTTTGTGAAGATTCAGCATGTCATCTAAAATTTTGACATGCTTTGATAGATGTTTGGTGCAGAGTATATTGACTGGTTGCATTGCAGCCTGGTATGGAAACATCAATGTCCTTGAAAGGAAAATCCTACGGTAGTGGATATGTACCAGTTTATCATTGGTAAGTCCCGCCCCATGATTGAATACGTCTACATGAAACATAATGGGGGATCATAAGTCCTATGTCAGTTCATAGCGGGATGCTCACAATCAACTCCTGTGGATAAGGGTTAGTTGAACAAACAATAGCATCTGAGATAAGATTTGTGCTCACAATTACAAGAGGCAAAATGTGCAGTATGGAGGCAAGTAATCGTGAGAGGTAAGTGATAAACACAAGAGGTGGAGCTTCAGGTGGCAGATGCTGTCGAGGTAGACCTCTACACTATTGACCAGTGACCAACAGCAAGCAGCTGAGCGATCCTGTCCTGACCTGAAGGCAGGGAGGGCTGAGTGTTGGATGATGGCTGGAGTGGGCAGAGGTCTCTGCCCAGGATCTAGAGACCAAAGCCTTAACTTCTCAATGGGGAGCACTGGAGATGCATGATGGGTTGCTGGTCCAACAGTGACAGACATTTCCTGCAGCTGCCAGTCCCCCGGGGGCTCGTTAACATGGTGTTGCGGTCGGTGCATGGACTGGTGGGGGCCAGCCATTTTGAGGCCACAAAGGCAGTGGGAAAGCTGCACAAACACTTCTGCTGGTCCGGACACAGGCAGGACATTGAGCCGTCTGTGCACTGCTGTGACTCTTGCACATCCCGGAAGGGGCCGGACCACCAGGCTTGGGTGCCAATACAGCAGTACAAGGTGGGGGCCCAGGTATGGGTCTACCACCTCTGCTGGAAGAAAGGACTATCCCCCAAGCTGGGAAGTCGCTGGAAGGGGCTGGGAGAAGTACTCAACTGGGAACAGTACAATGTGGTATATTGGGTGTGGTTGCCTGAGTGGCAGAAGGCAGTTGTACTGCACTGGGACCGGCTGACACTGTGTTGGCCCTTGGCCACTACTAAATCACTGAAGCCTAAGGAAGGAAATGACGCTCCAGGTGCTCTACTTCTTACCTCACCAAACAGTGCCTCCACTGTGGTGGCTCCAGAAAACCCCTCGCGTCTCAGGCAGCAGTGTCAATCATCACTGGGACTTTTGGACTTTGTTGTGGACTCAGGGGTTGCTGGGGACAACTGTCCCCACAGGTGGGGGCAGAGTGGACCTCCAGTGAGGATATGGTCTGTGCATTTCTAATGGCCTGCGATATTTATTATACTTGTTTTAAAATGCTTTCATGGGATTATAGTGGAACATTAAAGTTAATTTATTGTTACATTTTAGCTTGGGTTGTACAGTACTCACATGCATGTTTATGGGTCACCCTGACTGTAACTGGGGTATGTGATCATCATTTCCCCACCTGTGTGTGTTGAGGGGGTTCTCTCCCCAGGTCATAGCACCTGGTCTATTTTTGTGTTGATCGCAGTAAAAACAATTGTTGCGTTTAACGAGCCAACTCGTCTGCCATCATGGCCAAATTCTGGCCATAAATGATCAGAATTGTAACATGAGTGCACATAAATGTTGTAGAATTTGATAGGATTTCTCAGTTCAACTTTGAGAAAGCCATCAGCCAGAACACTGGCAGATTATTGTGGTCAACGTTAAATATATCTCTAAAACATTTGAAGGTCAAAGATATAAAATTTGCACCTAAGCTTTAATAATTAGTTGAGATAACCATTAAGCTCTTGCTGCCTGTGGGAATCTGTTGCTAAATTTGCAGTAATTTTATAAGGAAACCTTTAGGGTGTCCAGATAATGTAGGAAGTGATATAAAATAAAACTCTTTCCACAATTTTCATGACAGCTAAACAGTATAATTTCCTTATTTCTGTTACAATAGACATATTAAAATTCTAAAATATTATAAATCATGGTTGGAGAAGCTGAGATACTATGTGCAATCTATCCTGAGAGGTACATTACAACTAGGTGCCCAGTTGTTCAGCATAAGTCATGTAGCTTTATAACATAAGAGAGAAATCAAACTATCATGATAGAAGTGCACAAGTATTTTTCCTTCACAATGGAAGCTGAAATTTAGAATATGTATTTCTTATTATATCTCACAACACATCTGAAGTATGACATTGCAGCAGTCAGGCAAATCTTCACAAGGATGCTTTTAGTGACGTTAATTATGATAGGGCATCTACCTGCTTCTCTTCAGACAGCTTGATGAATCAACAGATGACCAACATTTGTTGTTTTTTTTTTGTATTATAGTAGCTCCACTAACTTGGAAATGGATTCAATAGAAAAGGGGACTGGTACAGACTGCAGTTCTCACATTGACCTCAATAGTAACAAAGATAGGTAATGACATTGCCTGAAAAGAAGTCAAACTTGCTATGTGCTCAGTGCCCAGCTATGGTAGTTTATTCTGGTGTTCTTTTGGTGCATCATTTTAACTGGAAAATAGTGAGATTTACCATTGAAACTGAACTCTTAAGCCACAACAGTAATCTTCCTTTGTGTCATTACAACCAAACAAATAAAATAAGACTGAAAACTGAATAAAAGCACAATATAAGACAGGGTTGATTTTTACTGAACACAAAAGACTTAAGTTGGAAAATAATTTTGAGTTTTATTAAAAACACAAAATGCTGGCAAAACTCAGCAGGCCAGACAGCATCTATGGGAGGAGGTAGTGATGAGGTTTCGGGCCGAAACCCTTCATCCGGAGTGAAGTAACATGGGATATTCAAGGGGGGATAAGATGTGGGGGGAGGGATAAAGTAGAGAGCTAGGAAGTGATAGGTTGGAAGGAAATGGGCTGGGGGAAGGTGCAGAATTATAGTGAGGGGGAAAAAGAGAGTGAAAGAGAACCAGACTGAAATAATAGTGATGGGGGTAAAGGGGGGGGGGGGGGAATGGGGTAAGGCCTTTCCCCCCAGCCCTACCTATCTTTCTCTTTTATTTCCCATAATTCTCCACCTTCCCCCAGAAGGAGAGGGGATGGGAGGGTTAATGCTTCTGCTTGTACTTAGGAAGGGGAAGGGAGCTTTGGAGTTCTGATGTTACTATCATTCATTCTTTCGGGTTTCTTGTTTCGTAGATGTCCCTGTGAAGAGTAAGAATTTCATGCTGCGCACTATATGCATCCTCTGATAGTAAATTGAACCACTTGAATTCTCATTAGACCAGCGTCTCAAAACTGAAGCTGCCATTTTGACACTGGGAAAGCTCATTGGCCAACAGAAGACAAAACAGGCTCTATAATTATGTGTGCTAGAAAATGTCTCAAATCAAATGACTCAAAGAGATATTTTGCTTTTATCCAAAGCAGTTATACATACATATAAATAGCATGTTGAAGTTAAAGTGTTGTGCAAATGGTGTCAGAATCATCTCAGTGCAAATAAACAAGATTATGGGCACAATCCTACCCACCACTAAGGACACCTTCCAGAGATGGTGCCTCAAGAAGGTATCCCTTACTAAGGACTTTCTCCATCCCAGGATATTGTGAAGATGTTTGCAAAAGGCATCACACAGAAATTTAAGTGTTCATATTGTTTAATGTTTCATGCATTCCCAAGAAATATGGCCCTGCATTCATAAGGGCCAAATCTTAATGTGCTGGAATTTCTTAATGAAGAAAATTTTTATAAACATCATTTCTTTTAATACAGCAGATTTCAGGCAGGAGTAGATGAGAATTGGAAAGATTCTTTGTAAAGAAAACATTAAAAATTCCACATCAAAGCACCATCAGAATACTATCCATCATCCCATAGAATGAAAGTTGATTCTTAACTAATACTACTGACTGGATGTGACAATGATACAAATCAAATATCCTAACTTCTTTTTACAAATCCCAAGTTATCTTTTTATTCCAATTAATGTTGAAATAACATCTACGGCTGTGACGTTATTAAAACCATTTCTCTTGGAATGCCACCAGGCTTGTGTTGATGTTAAAGTGGGAGACCAAGAGTGGAAATCATTGCAAAAATTATTAGATTGAGGCAAGTTTCTCTGTTTATTCAGATTCAGATTCAGTTTATTGTCATTTAGAAACCATAAATACAATGCAGTTAAAAAATGAGACAATGTTCCTCCAGAATGATATCACAAAAGCATATGACAAAACAGACTACACCAGAAAATCCACATAACATTTGGCAATCCCCATTCCAGAGTCCGGAGAGGCTGCTGCGTATTCATATCGCACTACCATCTTAGTGTGTTCCCGAGAAAGGATCTCCAATCCCACCAGACAAACAAGACCAAAAACTATAGCTGCAAGACCTGCACAAAACCACATAGTTACAACAGTGCAAACAATAGCATAATTGATTAAAAAAAACAGACCATGGGCACAGTAAAATTAGTCCAAAGATGTTAATGGACTATAAGTTCAAAAGAAATCACCACACAGTTTCCTCAAGTTCCCACGGTCCCGATAGACTTGCCATCCCATGTCGGCAGCAGAAAGGAATACCCTCGTTATGGACTTCCAAAATGCTGCCCGACTAAGCCTCACAGATGCAGCAGACAATGAAAGCTCCGTCGAACCCATCCTCGCAAACGCAGCACACACCGAAAGCAACCTGACCGCAGTGGACTCTGAGTCCGTCGAACCTCCGAGCCGACAACCATCCTCTCTGGCACTGCTTCTCTGAGCACCATCCTCTGCCGAGCGTATTAAGACAGTCTCGCCAACAGCCATCGGCAATGCGACCCCTAGGACAGGGGGCCTGTTCTTCTCAGCAGAGTCCTGGACCCCACAGCAGCAGCAGCAACAAAGAAGGTCTTCCTGGAGATTTCCAGATGTTCCTCCGTGCTCCCATGTCCGTTTCCAATCGATTATGATTGTGCATGGCACCCCACTTCACAAATAACAGATAATCAGCTCCGGAGTGGCCGCTGCAAACTGCGTCATGTTGCCATCTTGGATTTTTTTTCAAATGGTGAATGAAATAAGAAGCCTGATCAATGAAGACATTGGATCTCTGCAGAACCAGTTTAAAGTAAACCAGCAAAATATAAACTACACCCTCCCCACCCCACCACTGAAGGAAAAGTCATTCAATTTCAATCCTTTTCCTTTTAATTTATTTTATTCTTGTCTCTATTTTAAAAAAATAGAAAACTACACTCAAATGTGAGATAAGAATGCTGAAGAGAAGCATTCTTGAAACAGTTTACTCTCTACATCAACATTTCGCAGTAAATCCACAATGTTTCCAACACAGTGCTTCAACATTAAAATCTATGAATGTATATGAACATTATGTAGTTTGTGATGTTTTTAAAAGCAACCTCAACTTCATCTCACTGACAAGATTAAAAAGTAACATGACACCAATAAAATACCCACTTTAATGTATTTGCCTAGGTTAAGATGAGGATGGAAGGGCCAAATGCAAAGGTTTTAATCTTTGCTCCAGGATACTTCAGGATACTTAACTCCAGGATTCAGCTTAATGTGTCTTATATTTTCTCCTGCAAGACGGATAACATGCAAGTCAATGAATCTGCAACAAAATTATCCACAGTGATTTTATGGACACTGACGTGGCTAATAGGCTCTTTTTACAGAAGGGGAGGAAATGGCTGATGGAACAGACCAATGTGTAGTTTGTCTCTTTCCCTTGCCAACAGAGGGATTCTGATTGCTCCCAATGCACAGCCTTTAGATTCTGAAGTCTATTCTGAGCATCATTCTTCACTTTAAGAAGTCATGAGTCAGAAATTCCAAGAATCAGAGGCTTTGATTATTTGATATCTTCAAGGAGGCTTTGAGCACATGAAATCTTTGCTCTGCCTGCCTGGTAATTACAGGCTGTGCGTGACATGCCCAGCCAATATAGCTGATTGAATTTATCAAGGGCTTAGTTACTGGTGTTACGAATGTGACGCAAACCTGAGGGGCCAAAGGCTACAAAGTCGCCCCCTCCTTTTTGAGAATCGCAAGATTGCTATTAATTCGGGTCTGAGACCCAGGAAATGACAGAGAGAGACGTCCAGAATACACAAGGTTTGGAATGTGTTCTGACCTCAGCAAAACGAAACCACTGATAACGGCCATGTTCTCTTGGAGAAGGAATTGTGTATTGAGTACTGTACTATTCATTGTAGCCCCTCAGGGGACAACCAGAGTGGGCTGGTTGAGGGATTGCATCATCCCAACCTGATTGACATCTGAGACCCCGTGAGTAAGGATAAAAGAGGGTCTGGGGAACAACCCCTTTAGACGCACCAGGAGAAACGCTAGAAACCCCGTGACAACGTTTTATAGCGACAGCCGTTGGGGGCTCGTGTGAGTCCTTCCCTTGCCTGGGTTGGTGGGCTCATCATGGAAGAACGGTTTAGCTAAAGGAAAGGCCACAAGTGAACGGCAACGACAATGAGACTCCTGACGGATCGAAATCATAAAAGGAAAGCCAGCAAGTTTTTCTCCAAATCTCTCTCTCTCTCCAACCATTGCAACCCAGCGGTCCCCAACGGCTGCAGCCTGCATGAACTGAGTGAACTTTATATTTCCATTGGACAATACATTATCCCCTAGACAACAATAGAGCTTATTTCTTATTGATTATTATTATACCCGCACTTTTAGATTTAATATTGATGATGTATGTTATCTGTATATTTGCATTGATATTATTTTTGTGTATTTTTACTAATAAATACTGTTAAAAATAGTATCATCAGACTTCAACAGATGTCTCCATCTTTGCTGGTAAGTATCCCAGTTACGGGGTTTGTAACACTGGAGAGGACAATACCATTGGTTCACTTATCCTTATTTTCTCGTTGGGGTTAATATCTTGAAAATACCCCTCTTTCCTCAACTGATCAAAGATTATTCTTCCTGAGATCCAGATAAAAAGGATTTAGCACACCTTGAGGCATAGTATACATAACTGACGCTGCTTGACTTTTCTAAGAAAAGTGCAGAGAGAAGCACCATACATGTCCTTTTCTCACCTTGCCAAAGCCTTTGATTCCTTCAGATATGAAGAACTATGAAGGCTTTCTCAGATGTGGCTAGCCACAGAAATTCTTAATTTATGGTATGTTTGCTCTATGAGAACATGCAATTAAATGAGTCTATAGTGTAACTCTCCACGGTGAATATTGGTGACAAATAATGCCAAAAGCTTCTCCACTTTTTGCAACCACATTGAATTTTCCTTCAAGACAGTCTTTCAACAGTACTGGGACTAATCCAGAACTAATAAAAAGCTCTTAAATTTATAGTGATTGTACTCCAGAACCAAGTTTACCCACATTTCAATAACTGAGCTGCGGTACGCTGATGGTGATTGTGCTGTCACATGCACAGAGGCTGAGTGCCAAACCATTGTCAACACTTGCACTGCCTTGCACTTAACATCTGCAAAGCCTAGGTCCTCAAACAAGCTGCCACTGATGCACCACCCTGCCATCCAATATTAAAGATTCACTGCTAGACATTTTGCAAATCTTAGAAGCTATCAGTTAGTGAAGGCAGACACTGATGATGATGTTCACCACTGTCATAATTTTGCCGGCATAGCCTTTGGGAGATCAAGGTCTCAGTCCAGACAGAACTCTCATATGTAATGTGTTCCATTGATGAATGAGGAATGTGTTTAATCTGGTCAATATAACAATATAGCCAGAAGATGTTAATTTAATCTCCATCACTCCCCTATAATTGAGCTATAATATTTAATGTGTGCATATGTAAAATTACATTACTGATTTCTCAATTCATCCTTTTTCTTTAATAGGAGCGAGGTCAAGAAAGGTGAATAGAAAGATTAAACATTCTGTTGATGCAGAAGGTATAAAATACCTAAAAGGGAGAGAAAAGCAGTACGTTAAAGGATATTTTCAGACTAGATTGGCAAATATGTTACTTTCCAGTTTCCTTTGTACGAAAATCCCTAGGACTGGTTTATATTTCTTTGCAAAAAATTGGGCAAATATTCATTCTAAGTCAGAAATAATCCTACATGTTTTTCAAGAGGCTTTGCACACATTTTTCCTCTGACCTACTAATAGTCTATTCCTGTGAGACATCTCAAAATATACTGTTTTAGGATCCTGGTGAATGATGTGGCCTGCCCAAAAGAATAATCAGGCCTCAGTGCTGAGAAGATCATATTGTTATTAATTAGGCATGATCGCTACAAAAGGGAAAATAAATTATATTAACCTGAAGAAAAAAAAATGTACCTATATATCCGATTTGCCACACTTTATCACCTTCGTGATAATCCACCTACCACATGTTGCCAACTCAGAGTTAGTAATGAAATTTGAAATAGTCAGATTATATGGAGCTAGATCATACATGAATCAATGCAAAATTGACTGTTTATGTGGCTCAGTATGTCTGTTATAGGATAAGCATTGACCAGAGTAACTTTGCTACTCTTAGGAAAGGATCATTAGATCTTTTTCATGCCCGCTTAAGAAAGTAGAAAGACATCAGTTTAACAAGTATCCATGAAATGACACCTTCAACACATAGCACTTTCCAAATACTGGCTCTTCAACAATACAGCATGTACTATTACTTGTCCAGTAATCTTGTCGAAGTGACAGTAAGGTCTGGCAATGCCAGCATGGTCCACAATCTGCAATTGTGCAAGAAAATTGTAAAAACATGATATAACTGGAAAGAGAAATCAAAATGTACTGCTGCTGGTTCATCCATTTTTTATATCTTTTAAAATCTCTCTTGTTTGAATACTTACTTTTTGCAGAATCCTGGTAAACCCCAATACAGTTGTTTTCCAATCACAAAATGGAGAATGCAGGATCAATTTTATTTTAACCATAGCCACTGTAACATCAAACAATCACTTCAAAGTGTTTTTTTCCATGGCCTTCCCAAATATTTTGTGAAAAGGACTTCCTATATTTAATCTTCACTGTTTTAAACATTTTTTTAATTTTTGCATTCATTCACAAAATGTGGCATTGATGCAGTGGCTAGTATTTATTGTCCAATAATAATCATCCATTGAAGTGAATGACTTATTAGACCGTAGAGATATGACTCAGATAAAGACAGCATACTTTATTATCTAAAGGACATGATGGAATCTGGTGGAATTTTTCAACAATTCAGTCAGCAGTACTAATGCTCACTTAATATTGCAGACTTATTTAATCAACTAAAGTTAAATTCCCTAGCTGCCATGATGATATTTGAACTTGCATCTCTGGATCATTGGTATAGCAACATAAAAGCTACATTCCAATATTCATAATTTGTCTGCCTTTATTCTATAATGGTAGGTTAATTTGAATTGTACTGTATTCCCTTCTGTAAAATTGTTAACCATCATAAACATATCATTACTCATTCAAGTATCCTTTCAAGAGAAGGCAAATATCATGAACATATCGTGAAGGTTTCAGCCACTAATTACAGTCCTCAACCACAAGGCTTTTCCTTGGATTACACATCTGAAGGGCTCATTCATTGGTAATTTTACAATCAAAATTGAATGCTACACTCAAGGTAGGGTCTGATTGTATTTCATATAACTTGCACAGTCTGTGTTTGCTATTTCAGAATATCATTAAATTTTTCATTTGCCGCAGAATCATGTCGAGTCAAATTGTGTAGTCTCTTCATAAGAAAAGGTTCTTTTATTTGAAGCAGGTCAACATTTATTAACAAACTCATTTCAATGCCTGACAGTAATGGAAAATGGCGAGTAAGTCTTAAATGCGTGTACAGATTAAAAAGTATAATGTCCAGAATATATGTCAAAAGAGTTGCATGGATTAAATTTGAGATGACGTTGATATACTGCTGGGCTTTATTGCTCCTTGTCATTTCTCATTGTGTAATGCACTTTATGAATCTGAGAGAAACATGATTCGTGTTTGACTCAGAAATGTCCAGGCAACTATTTTTCTTATTTTACCTTACTTGTATATGAATATCTTCATATTTAAAGTGGGCATGTTCGTAAATGAGACGAAGTAACAGACATTAAGTGAGGGTGAAAAGTTTCAATTGTTCAATTACAAACTAGAAGAGAATTTATTGGACGATCATTTGTAAAATAACCTTGCTGTCATGGCCAAAGGCTTGATTGTTACATTGCTGAGGTAATATGAAACACAATTTCAAATGAATAACTTTAATTTATGCTAAAGCACCAATACAAAGCTGTGAATGGGAATCAAATATGAGCGTCATGCTGAAGTTACATTTTACAAATCTCATCCAGTTTCTATTTTTTGCCAACCTTTCCAAGCATCATATTAATCATTTGTACATTAGCTTTGTTCAGCAGACAAAGCTCATTAAAAGACTGTTTTAAAATAGTGATGATTTTAGGATTTCTATTTTATAGAATCTGGAAATTAATTCCAGTGTCATCTAACAGCAAAGGACCATGTTAAGGAATTGGTGCACACTGACAATGTAGCTCATGCCTACTAAACTCAAGAGATGAAACTGGATTTCTCAGTAAACAAAATTGTGAGTTCCTTATCTCTATTTTGATGTTCTCTCTTGGCTGGCAATGGGGCAATGTTGTTGCCAGTGCAAAATTCATTACGCAGACCAAAAATATTACTTATTCGCTTGTTCATTTATTATTATGTTGTATGACATAGATAATTATGGTCTTTCCATAATCATGATTGCTCCTGGAAAATTCTCCTTAAGATGTAATTTGTCATTGCCTTCTTCTGGGCAGTGTTGTTACAGCCATTATCATTATCTTCAGAGAATGCCTGTCTGGTGTCAGTAGTTGCATAACCAGCATTTGTGACATGCACCAGCTGCTCATGTGATCATCCACATCCTGCTCCATAACGTCACATGATCCTGATTAGGACACTAAGCAGGAGCCACACCTTGTGCAAGGGTGACCTGCAGGCTAGTGGAGAGAAGAAATGCCTTGCACCTCCTTTGGTAGTGATGTAGCTCCACTCCACCATACAATTGCTTATTATTGGAGAATGAAATGGAGAGTTCAGGATCTGTTCCTGTGTGCCTCCAATTTTGTCACTGAATAATGCAAGTCTTGAATAAGACATAACCATAAAATCTCCAGCTGATTTTGAACATGTTATTTGTTTTATATCAATGTCCAGTCAATTTGAAAATGAGTAGGGTTTATGTAAATATTCTTGATAATATCAAATTTCTGCAAAGATTAAAGAACAAAGTGATCCACAATGAACTAGAATAATTGTACACAAGATAAGAAATGCATGGGGGTTAGTGGTTATATACTGGTATAGACTTGGAACTGTTTAACTAAATAAAGAAACAGAGTCAAGATAAATGCTTAATTTTTACGTTGGTGATGACTTACATGGGTGAAGGTGGGTGGAATCAATAGAGAATGGAGTTGGAGCTTCAACTATTAAGTTCAAAGTTTGTAGTAAGTTTATTATCAAAGTACATATATGTCACATATACAACCCTGAGATTCATATTCTTGTGAGCACACTCAATAAATCCATAACAGAATAATAAGCATAATAGAATCAATGAAAGACCACACCAACATGGACATTCAACAAGTGTGCAAAAAATAACAGGTGCAAATACAAAACAAAACTAATAATAATAATAAGCAATAAATATCAAGGACATGAGATGAGGAGTTATTGAAAGTGTATACATAGGTTGTGGGAACATTTCAGTGATGGTGCAAGTTGAGTGAAGGTATCTCTTTGGTTCAAGAGCCTGAGGGTTGAGGGACAATAATTGTTCCTGAACCTGGTAATGTGAGTCCTGAGACTCCTGCACCTTCCTCCTAATGGCAACAATGAGAAGAGTGCATGACCAGGGTGGTGTGGGTCCCCAATGATGCATGCTGCTTTCCTGCAACAAAGCTCTGTGTGAATATGCTCATTGATGGGGAGGGCTTTATCTGTTATGGACTAGGCCATATCCGCTGCTTTTTATAGGATTTTCTGGTTCAAGAACATTGGTGCTTCCCTACCAGGCTGTGATGCATCCAGTCAATATAACCTCCACCACACATGGATTAAGGATTGTCAAAGTTTTAGAAGTCATACCAAATCTTCACAAACTCCTAAGGAAGCAGAGGCACTGTTGTGCTTTCTTCATCATTGCGCCTATGTCCTGGGCTCAGGACAGTTCCTCTGAAACATCACCAAGGAACTTAAAGTTGTTGACCCTCTCCAACTCCAATCTACCAATGAAGACTAACCTATGGAATGCTGGTATCCTCCTCCTGAATAAATAATCAGCTCCATATTATTGACTTAATGAAGGGACTAAGTGTATATCAGTCAAACTTCCTGCTGATGTAATGATAGGCAGGTTTGCAAACTGTGAGGGCACAGTGAGAAACTAAAAGGATAATAGATTAAGTGATTGGAGAACAAGTTAGTAGGAAAAGAATATTGTGTGAAACTGTAAAGCTGTCCTTTTAAGAAGGAAGAATGAAAACAAGAAAAACATTATTTTAATGTTGCAGTGCTAAATGATTTGAGAGTTTGTAGGCAAGTACAGCATAACATTAAGAAAGTGAATGGAACACCAGCCTTAATGTCATGGAGTGTGGAATATAATAACCATGAAATTTTGCTTCTAGTTTGCAGAACATTGTTAAGGAAAGGAGTATTACATTGGGAATGATCACAGAAGACTCACTAATTTAATGAGTAACGGTGATGTAGGAAGAGAGATTGAACAGGATGAGCTTTCACTCATTGGAGCTTGGGAAAAGGAACAACTATCTAATTGATACAAATAGAATTCTGCAGAGGATTGTTCCCCTAATGCGGGGGTCGGCAACCCGCGGCTCCGGAGCCACATGTGGCTCTTTTACGTCTGTGCTGCGGCTCCCTGTTGTTTTGGGAAATAATTGGTTGTGGCGACCCTTTTCCTGGCACATCCGAACCGGTTCACAATTAGATAGCCTACGGGGGTTTGCGAGCACAGAGCTTTGGAGCCTCTGCGCCATGGGAGGCAGGTTGAGGGAGGCTTAACAGTGAGGCTGAGATTTTGAATAAAGTTTTTTCCTTCGACTGCAGTTACCGACTCCGTGTCGTAATTTTAGCGCTGTGTGTAGCACACCGCTACATGGTCAGTATTTAATTAAAATGTATTTTATGTTAGTTTGTTAGTTTTTGAAATGTAAATCTAAATTTGAAGATTATGGTGATCTTGTACAATCTAAATAAGACGTTGTGGCGACCCATTTCCTGACACATCCGAACCGGCTCACAATTAGCCAGCGTTCAGGCTAAGGGAGATAGCCTACGGGGGTTTGTGAGTACGTGTCTTTTGCAGCATCCGCGCCCATGGGGGGAGGGTTGAGGGAGGCTTAAAAGCAAGGCTGTTTAGTTCGAATAAAGCTATCTTTGACTGCAGTTTACTGACTGCGTGTAGCACAACGCTACAACGTGTTTTTATCGCTGGCTGTCCAGAGGGGAGGTGCTGAAATGCTTTGTCGCGTGTCTGGAAGAAGTGAAAACTTTCCTGGGCAGCAAAGGGCTCACCTTTCCTGAGCTGGAACAGCCAGAGTGGCTGGAAAAGCTACACTTCATGGTAGACATGACAGCGCACCTGAACATGCTGAACACAGCTCTTCAACGGGGTAAGGACGTACAGCCCTGCACATGTTGGAGGATGTTTTGGCATTCGAGCGCAAGCTGACGTTGCTTGCCAGAGATTTACAGAAAGGCACATTGTCTCACTTCCCCAATTTGAGAGAGTTCAAACAAGGTCACGACATGATAAAGTCGGAGTATTTACATTCTGCAAACATCGTTTGGGAAACGCTTCTGTGAGTTCAGAGAGGAAAAAAACACATTATCTTTCCCGGTCACTCCCCTAAGCATCGATCCATCCCTACTGAATACGACTGCATTGTCAGGTGTGAGTCAACCTGAACAAGGATGATAAATATTTTAATTGCCTATTATTTTACTTATATTCATATGTTTTCATTGTTCAGTGAAATAGTCCTTTTATTTTTCAGGTTGACAGCTGGCTGACGTTATTTTTGGTTTGCTGCTGGCGGCAAATTTAAGTTTGGCGTTTTTCATAAATACAAGAAGGACTCAAATAGACGTTGAGTATTTTACTTAAAAGTAACCTTCAACCCAACGTCTTTTTTTCGGAGGTCAAAATGTTTTTGTTGCATGCAGAAATGTAATTTCGTTTTCTCTGCAGGAGTTCATCAATTTCATAAATGCAACACATTATAGTTTGTTTATACATAGCATAAAGGCAAAACAAAACGTTGTATGCAGTGTTATTTCATTTTAAATGTCAAACGGGTTTTGCGGCTCCCAGTGTTTTCTTTTCTGTGGGAAACGGGTCCAAGTGGCTCTTTCAGTGGTAAAGGTTGCTGACCCCTGCCCTAATGTGTAAAGCTTGAAATAAGAGACATATTTTCAGAATAAAGGACTACTCACTTAAGGGAAGATGAACGTAATTGTTTTCTCTCAGAGGGAGGTGAATCTTTGGAATTCTCTACCCCAGAAAACTGGGTGGCTGAGCCATTGAATATATTTAAGGATGAGATTTTTTTTTAAAAAGAGAACATCAAATGGTCTCAGAGGAGTGCAGGGAAGTGGTGCCGAGACCAAGATTGGATGAATCATGATGATTTGACAGAATGGTAGAATAGATGCCAGTGACTAATTTACTCTTCCTTGATCCTGTTTGTCTGATCTTATGCTGAAGCTCAATGATTCTGCTTTCTTAAGTCCTGTGCACTAGTATCATTACATGTAGAATCTCTTGGTAGGCCTTCTTCTAATGTTGCTTATCGTACCCAAGGGCATGAAGCAGAATCAGAATCTGAATCAGGTTTAATATCACTGGCACTTATCATGATATTTGATGTTATGCGGCAGATGTACATTTTAATGCATAATAATAAAAACTGTAAATTACAGTAAGAGGTATATATATATATATATATATATATTGAATTAATTAAGTAGTGCAAAAAGAAGGGAAATAGTAGTGAGGTAGTGTTAATGGGATTAATGTCCATTCAGAAATCTGATGGCAGAGAAGCTATTTCTGAATCGTTGAGTGTGTACCTTCAGGCTCCTGTACCTCTTCCCTAATGGTAAGAATGAGAAGAAGGTGATGGGTGTCCTGAATGATGGATGCCACCTTTTTGAGGGTCACTAATGCCCACGATAGAGCTGATTGAATTTCCATCTTTCTGCAGCTTATTTTGTTCTTGTGAAGTGCCTCCCATATCAGACAGGGAGGCACCCAGTTAGAATGGTCTCCACAGTACATTTGTGGAAACCTGCAAGTGTCTTTGGATCTCCTTAAACTCGTAATAAATGTAGCTGCTGTCATGACTTCTTTGTAAATATCCTGAAATGTCGAGCCCAGGATAGATTCTCAGAGATGTTGACATCCAAGAACTTAAAGTTGCTCACCCTCTCCACTGCTGATCCCTTGTTGAGGACTGGTGTGTGTTACCCTTTCTGAAGTCTGCAATCAATTCTTTGGTCTTTCTGACATGGAGTGCAAGGTTGTTGCTGCAACACCTCTCAACAAGCTGATTTTTCACTCCTGTATGCCTTCTCTTCCCATCTGAAATACTGCCAACAATAGTTGTGTCATCAATAAATTTATAGATGCCATCTGAGCTGTGGCTAGTCACATAGTCGTGGGTGTAGATTGAATACAGCAGTGGGCTGAGCACACATCCTTGAAGCGCCTACGGTTCCTATAGTAGCTACAATATGGCATTCAGTGCTGAATTCAATGTGTTTGTCTTATACGTTCAATTTAGAATTCATAACTGTGGGAAGAGAAAGCAGGTATCCTTTGCATTGTGATCCAGACATATAAGAATCATTCATTGTTACAACATTTCTGAATGAAAGCAAATTTAAAGTCAAGGTTCAGAAAGTTACAACAGGACTATAATTAATTCATTCACCTGAAAAGTTAATGCAGATACAAATGTTAAGATAATTCTTGAGTTACTTCAATTGAAACATTGCAGCTTTGCTTCCCTTAAAATATTGTTAATGCAAATAGAATGAATCTTCATTATTTGATTTAGCAATACTATTCTGCTGCTGAATATACTAACATAATATAGTGTTCGGCAGCAGATGCATGACAGATACTTATGTTGACCTAAATAGATGACCCAGAATAATATTAAGGATTGACTCTGATGATTTCTATCTTGTTGAATATGAACATCTCAAGAGATGATATTATCAATTTATGATGAAATAAAATGATGACTTTAAAGGGTTTGAAAAATTCAATTGGGGACTGGGATATCTATCAAAAGTATTCACTGAATTTGGAATCATATCAGCTATTCATTGCGTTAAGTCCCAAAAGAGCATCAAGGCTTTTAAGACCTGCTCACAGGCAAGATCTTTTAGAGCGTTCGTTCAATTAAAGTGAAAGCAAAGGCAGGTTTATTTGGATACTCAGTTCAATTTTTATGTCTTCAATTCTCAAAGCTTACTTTAAAGGAAGTAACTTATATTGCAACTTACTGCTATGGTGATGGTGTGTCCTGATGCCTTATGCATGGGACCATAAATCATATTTAAGTTAAGGAATTGAATGAAGGAATACATCACAAGCCGGTCTAATACTGCCTTCATTCAATATCCACTTATTTGGACAGTATTACTAGACAATATTGGAGGAAAATAATTCTTTCACACACTAGAGAAACAAAATAACATGAATGCTCATGATATTAAACCTGATTCTGCTCGACATCTAAAGATGCTTAGAACATTTCCCACTCAGCATCTATATCAAGATTCTGTATGTTGGGTTAATACTTCTAGTCTTGGACCTTTATCCCTACTTCTTGAGTTGAATCTTCTTTCAGAAGAATTGCTGGGTAGACTTTTCAATCGGGATTTTTAACTGTTGCTACGATGGGTATGGCTTTTAGCTTTAAATTCCAAGGTGTTAGCATCTCCAATAGCCTGTCCTGTTCCAGACACATAGACGCCATGGTCATGAAAGCACACCCCCAGTTTCTTTACTTCCTCAGAAGGCAAACAAAATTTGGCAAGTCTCATTGGGCCCTCATCAATGTTCATAGATGCACCATGGAATGCATCTAATCTGGGTGCAACAAAACTTGTTGAGGCAAGACTACAAGAAATGCAGAGAAATGTGGACTCAGCTCTATCAGGGGGAGAAAAGCCACTTCTTCCCTACCTTAAGTAAACATTCAATATAACCAAAGCCCTCCCATCGTCATTTTCTCTTTCTCCCCCATCCCAACTTCCACTGGGAAGAAGACATCAAAGCTTGAGGCTTTGAGGCTCAAAGTCAGCTTTGATCCTGCTGATATATTGAACATCTTATAAAATAAAAATTAACTCCTGATTTCTCAATCTACCTTGTCAGAGCCCTTGCATCTCAATTGTCACCCAGCACTGCACTTTCTCTTTAAGGCAGGGGGTCTGAGGGTCCATGGAATAATAAAAGGTTACATAACCCTGCTTTACCGATAACTGCAACACTATATTCTGCTTTCTGTTGTTACTTTTCCCTTTGTACTACCCTTATGTACTTATGCTATAGAATGATCTGCATTGATTTCTGATTCCTGCATCTGTAGCATTTTGTTCCAATATTAACATTTTAAGATCAAAATCAATTCCTAAAGTAAAATATAGCTGCCATTATACTGTCTGTCAATGAAGCTTAAAATTAACAAGAACAGCAAAGCATTTGCTTACTGAATAACCATAAATTGGTGTAGCATCATATTCTAGGCTTCACTCACTACATACAGTATGCATAAACAGAGTAATCCATCAAAATTAGGATGAAATTATAATCCATTGGTTAAACCAAGTGATTTTTCGTTAGCTTCCTCACTATGAATGCACAACTGAAACATTTATTCTAATTTACATACAACCCACTTGCTTGAAGCTGTCAGTTGGGTTGCCTCGTCTGCCTGATGTGGAGAGCTATACTAAATCTGTCAAAATATATTTCAAGCAGGAACATTACACACAGTAGATATGATTTTCAATCTGGCATCAAAGCAGTACACTTAACCCCTTCTAAGCAACTTGCTGTGCAAAACACAGTCAGTAGGATATGGAATGTCTCCTTGAGAAGCAAATATAAAATGCTGGAGGAACTCAGCAGATCAGGCAGCGTTCTATAGAAATCAATAAACATTTTGTGCTGAGACCCTTCATCAGGACTGGAAAGGAAAGGGAGAAGAGGCCAGAGTAACGGGGGCTGGGGGGGGGGAGGTGGGAAGGTGAGGAGTACAAGCTAGAAGGAGATAAATGCAGGCAGATTGGTAGGAGAGAAGGGGTGAATTGGTGAAGTAAAAAGCTGGAAAGTGATAGGTGAAGGCAAATAGTCAAAGAAGAAGAATTTTGAAAGGTGAGAGGATCATGGGAAAAAGAGAAGAAGGGGCTGTACAAGGGGAAGTTGTAAGCAATTGAGAAGAGAAGAATTAAGAGGGGAGTCAGAGTGGGGAATTGGGGGTTTTGAGTAGAGAGTTTCAGTCGAGATTGTGGAGTAGACATGTCAAGAAGAAAACAGAGATAGTGAATGGGAGATGGTATTGAGTGCTAGGAGATGTATGGGGGAATGTGAATGGCTGGTTTCAGGGGAACAGTAAAATAAGTGGCAAATTGAGGATTGTAGTGATTTGCCATCTACAGATGAAGGCAGTAGACAGGAAAATAAAAGAATGAAGGAAGAGTTTAAGGTATTGCTGAGTTATGAATGTGGGTTGGTTTCTGTTATCAATTGCATTAGATTAACAAAGGATTTGAAAAAGGCATTCAGAGATTTTGTGGGCATGAGACGTTTAAGAAATGGGGAACACAGTAAAGATAATCAAAATGAGAATGCATTATGGTTAAAAGCTGTGGGAGGAAGAAAAGTAACACCATTCAATGACAGTGGCTTTGGGATCTATTTACAGGAATGCCACTGGATGTATTCATGGACAAAGTTAAAAATAATTTAGTTGAGGAAAAAAGTTATCGACACAAAACACTTGAAAAGGGTTTTTGGTGTAGTAAGAACATGTAGCTTATTGATGTCGATGAAATTTGAAGAAAAAAGAAGTTGTTGGATAGGGTTAAATTGAAGTATATGAGTTATATGGTTTGAGTCTATGTGCCACCTCCTCTGAGATGTTTTCAATGCCAGAGGTTTGGTCATGTAACAGCTGTGAGTGTGGGGTAAAACACAATGTTGTAGATGGGGTGGAGACTACGATTTAGGTAATTTAGGAAAGATGTGCTTGGTGATGGGGTCCTGTTGAAGGTGGCGGAAGTTGCAACAGGACCCCACCACCAAGCACATCTTTCCCTCCCTACCCCTCTCAGCTTTTCGCAGGGATCGTTCGCTCTGCAACTACCTGGTCCACACGTCCCTCCCGACAGAACTCCCACCTGGCACTTATCCCTGCAAGCGCAAATGCTATACCTGTCCCCACACCTCCCCCCTTACCACCATTCTGGGCCCCAGACAGTCCTTCCAGGTGAGGCAACACTTCACCTGTGAGCCTGCTGGAGTTGTCTATTACATCCGGTGCTCCTGGTGCAGCCTCCTCTACATCGGCGAGACCCGACGCAGATTGGGGAACCGCTTCGTCGAGCACCTACGCTTCATCCGTCACAATAGACAGGACCTCCCGGTTACCACCCACTTCAACTCTGCCTCTCATTCCCATCTAGATATGTCCATACATGGCCTCCTCTACTGCCATGATGATGCCAAACTCAGGTTGGAGGAACAACACCTCATCTACCGTCTGGGTAGCCTCCAGTCTGGTGGTACGAACATTGAATTCTCCAATTTCCGGTAATTCCCTCCCCCTCCCCCTTCCCCTATCCCAGGTCCCTCTCTGCCTCTCTCCCTTTTCAACTTTCTGCTTCTTTATCTCTACAGTTCTTTCATGCTTATCCCCTCCCCCCTTTATCTTTCCTCTGATTGGTTTTCCACCTGGCGCCTCTAGTTCCTACCCCCTCCCCTATCTCTATTACTGGGCTTCGGCCCTCTCTTTCCCCCCATTTTTGATGAAGGGTCTCGGCCCGAAATGTTGGCTAATCTTTTCTCACGGATGCTGCCTGACCTGCTGAGTTCTTCCAGTGTTGTGTACGTATTTGATCCACAGCACCTGCAGTTGTATTTTTGAGTCAGGGGACTATAACGTTCATTGTTCTATATGGGTTGTAGTGACACCAATGTGAAAGGAATGGTGGAAGAAGACTTCCTGGGGAAAAAAGTATTTGCTCTGCTTGAATAATGCTCAGTAGATGGCGGTATTGCACATTATGTTGGTCTACTAACCGCAATTACTAGAAGAATAAAAGAGTGGGGAATGAAAGGAGAAAACAGGGGGAAGGGGGAAATATTATTGGAAGTTAAACAAATCAGTGTTCATGCCAACAGGCCCAAGGCTACCCAAATGTAATATGAAGTGTTGCTCCTGCAACCTGAAGATGGCCTCATCATGGTAGTAGAGAAGGCCATGAACCAACGTGTTGCAATGGGAATGGGGATTGGAATTTAAATGGTAGCCACCGAGAAATCCTGCTACTTTCATCCCATCAAGCCCGAGGCTATCCAGATAGATATAATATCCTTTCCTCTTAGGACCATAGTGTGGCAACGTTTTGTGCATTTGTTAACAAAGATGTCAATGAGGGTTGTTCGGAGTTTCTGTAGAAAGCTTCCAATTGTTTTGCTCAAATTTATTCCTTTTTTTCCTGATGGATTTTTTTTTTTTGGAAATACATTGAAGAACCAAATAAAACAGATGTACAGAAAACTTGTACCAGGACATTGAAATGCAAGTTATTATAGTGTAAGTAAAATCTAAGTGAACTTCCATCTTCTAGCAGATTCAGCAGGGTTTTTTTTTATTTTGCCAATGAAAATAAATGCAGTTCAATGATTTTTCTGTTTACAATATTTGCTTGGAAGCAAACAGATCTAAGGAAAGTATTGTCCACAACTTTCTGAAAAGCATATATGTGATTTAATTTTCAGTTTGATCATTCAACTGGATTGTTTGAAGTGAGTGCAACATTTTCTTGATATGTATGATTGCTGACCACTATTGCACTTGCTTTCTGCTTCTTTTGGAAAATCTTCAAGACTATTCACAAAGATCTAAGATTTTGAAAAAATATTTATGTCACATGCATTTCAATTTGTCATGAAAATTATCCTAAAAAGCAGTTAACATTATGATCATTTGTTGTGACCATTGCAGTAATAAAAACATGGGTCTGCACATCATTATAGGCCAGGCAGAAAGCTAGTAGTTATGAATCATTTACACAGTTCACATTTATCTAGTTTTCCTTAACTCTGCATGGGTGAAATGAAATGACCTTGTCTGTGTGCCTTCCAACATCATCAAAGTAGAAACTAATTCCTGATAGTAATAAAAAATGAAATGAGTTTCAGTCTTACTGTGCCTTTCAAGATCTCAGTTTGTGAGCAATGTATATTCAGTGGCCTTTTTATTAGCTACATCTGTACACCTGCTTATTAATGCAAATATCTAATCATCCAATCATGTGGCAGCAACTCAGTGCCCTAAAGGTGCCAAATCAGTAAGTTTATCAGTTCGTGCACTTAATATTTTAACACGTTGGAGCTCACGCCTCTGGTTCCATCCACAATGACTGCCCAAGAGTTTGGCCACAGTCTGAACCGCCGATGTCCAGTATCCACCGCCCTAGATCTGCTGTACACTTCTCACACGTCCGTCCTCCTCACTCGCCACCTGATAAAACCGCGAACTCCCGCTCAGCTTACACGTACAAGATAGTGTAACAATTCTCTATTGGTTAGTTCCCCCCCCCCCTCTTAACTGCAGTCATAACCCAAACATTCCAGACACAGAAACCCATTACAGCATTAAATAACATTACAGAGAAGCCATTTCATTATAACAATACAGAGAAGCTATTTTGTTAGCCTGAACAGTTAACACCACAGTTACTGGTACTGAGAGCCCTACAGGTGCAAAAACCAAAAGAGAACATCCAGTGAGTGGCAGATCTGTGGGAAAAATTGTCTTGTTAATGAGAGAGGTCAGAGGAGATTGGCCAGACTGCTTCATGCTGACTGGAAAGGTGACAGTAACTCAAATAACCATGTGCTACAACAGTGGTGTGCAGAAGGGCATTTTCAAAAGTGCAACATTTTGAAGTGGGTGGGCTTCAGCAGAAGAAGACCTTGAATGTACACTCAGTGGTCACTTTACTAGGTAGAAGAAGTACCTAATATAGTGGCCACTGAGTGTATGCTGTTTCCAATAAAACACATTGTCATCCTTGGCATATTTTGTTTTTGCTTCCACATGGGAAGAATTTTAGCAATTATTCTCAGTTGAATAGAGTTTTTATGGGAGAGGCCATTTTATCATTTGTATCACTTGAGCAGAACAGCTGAAAACTGAGAATGACATTTCTGTAAGAATCCAAACTGGAGATTCAGCTGATCTTATCAGCAGCCAAACATAATAACAAGTATGAAGTGCCAAATAAATTCCTTCTGTACCATAGATATCATGGAAAGTTTTCAAAGAGTGTATGAACTGTTGGTTGTGAATTGTGTTTATTCCTATAGTCTATTCTCTTTGATTGTATGCAGTAATAGCCACTGTAAGGCAAATTCCCCTGATTATTAATTAATCCCTAATTAATTATTACTATAATAATATATAGATATTTGCATTATCCTTTTTATAGCTTCTTTTTGCTCTTTTAAAAAGAGTTCACAACTTTTAAATGAAATGAGTTAAAATACTGCAGAAAGAGATATGGCACAAATCTTTTATGCATTCTTGAAGCAACTTTGCAAATAATAACCTGCAGGTAACGCATTTGATGTAATTCCACAGAGTATCGACAGATGTTAAATTATTTTTAAACCTCTCATAGCATTGCTAATGGATAGGCCGTACGTGGCAAAGTAAAATCAGCTATGTAATTTCAAACTTTTAAAGACTGAAGCATTTTAGCCACATTGCAAAACTGGCAACTAATGAAACCAAAGGGGAGATTTTCCCAGCATGATACTGGGTTTTGGCAAATTTTGCTTGCACCAGTCAGAAACTGAAACCCCACTGAATCTTTGAGAGGGTCAATACTCATTTATTATTCATGGCAAGCTCCAGGTCATTCTAATGGAATAAGTAATCTCTCATGGATGCAGTCCGAGCATTTGTTCCTAGCCAACTACTCTCACTCTGTCCACTTATGACTGCATGGCTAAGCACAATTCAAATACCGTCCATAAATTAACCAAAGACAACATTATTGCAGGTAGAATCTCAAATGATGACACGGTTTACATATGTGAACTAAATCAGCAGGCCGACTGATGCCACAACAACCACACACTCAGTGTCAGCAAGACGAAGGAACTAATTGTGGATTCAGCAAGGAGAACTCTGGAAAAATTAAGCAGCTTTTGTTGAGGGGTCAGTGGTGAAAGGGTGAGCAACTTCATATTCCTGAGCATCAGCATCTCTGAGGATCTCTCCTGAGAGTAACATATCGATGCAATCGTGAAAAAAAGTACTTCTGCAGCTCTACTTTTATGGAGGCTGCTTAACAAGATAGCAGCCCATAGTATTACAATAAAGATACCAGCTTAGATAGAAGATTGGCTGACTAGCAGGAGGCAAAGTGTGGGAATGAATGGAGCCTTGTATGGTTGTCTGCCAGTAACAAGTGATGTTCCACAGGAGTCAGAGTTGAAACCACTTCTTTCCATATTATATGTCAATGATTTGGATGATCGAGTTAATGGCTTTGTGGCCAAGATTGTGGATGATATGAAGATAGGTGGAAGGGCAGGTACTGTTGAGGAAGCAGGGAGTCTGCAAAAGGGCTTAGACAGATTGGGAAAAAGGACAAAGTGGTGATGGATGGAATGGAGTGGAGAGAAATAGATAGTCATGTACTTTGTAGAAGGAATAAAGGTGTAGGCTATTTCCTAACTGGAGAGAAAATTGAAATATCAGAGGTGCAAGGGATTTGGAAGTCCTTATGTAGGATTCTGTAAAGTTAATTTGCAAGTTGAGTTGGTGGTGAGGAAGACAAATACAATGTTGGCGTTCATTTTCAGAAGACTAGAATATAAAAGCAAGGATGCTGAGACTACATAAAGCATTAGTCAGATTGCACTTGGAGTATTGCTAGCAGTCTTGGGCTCCTTAACTAAGAAACGTTGCGCTGGCATTGGCGAGAGTCTAGAGGAGATTCATGAGAATGATTCTGAAAATGAAAGGGTTAACATATGAGAAGTGTTTGATGGATCTGCATCTGTCCTCATTGGAATTTAAAAGAATGGGAGGGATTTTCATTGAAATCTGTTGAATATTGAAAGGCCTCAATAGAGTGGATGTGGAAAGGACAAAGGCAGTCTAGCACCAGAGGGCGCAGCCTCAGAATAGAGAGATAATCATTTAGAACAGAGATGAGGAGGAATTTCTTCAACCAGGAGCTAGTAAATCTGTTGAATTTATTTCCACAAATGGCATTGGAGGCCAAGTCATTGGTTACATCTAAAGTTGAGGTTGATAGGCTTTTGATTAGGCAGGGTTTCAAAGCTTATGGAGAGAAGGCAGGAAAATGGGGTTGAGTGGGATAATGAATCAACTATGAAGGGCAAATTCTGCATTTATTCCTTATGGTCCTACATTTTTTGATTATTTCTGAGAAGATTTGCGATGTCACCAAAGACACTTTGAAATTTCAGCAGCACAGCTTAGTATGGAATCTCCAGTGCAAAGGTTTAAAAGAGGCTGCAGAGGATTGTAGACTCATTCAGTTCCATCTTAGGCACAACCGTCCCCACCATGGAGGAAATCTTCAAGGGAAAGTGCTTCAAGAAGGTTGCATCCATCATGACCCTCACCATCTTGGACATGCATTCTTCTAATTACTGCCATTAGGAAGGAATGTACAGGAGACCAAAGATAGGACCCACATTCAACTAATTAAGGAACAGCTTCTTCCCCTCCACTGCCAGAATTTTGAATAGTCCATGAATCTATCAATATTAAAATCAGATTTATTATTACTGAAATGAACACTACCTTGTTATTCATATTTTGTACTATTTACTTGCTTGTGTAATTTATAGCTTTTCGTGTATTTGTACTGTACAGCTGCCATAAAACAATAAATTTCATGTCAGTGATAATAGTCTGATTCTGAGTGTCTATCTGGAAGTCCCATTATCTATGGTAAAGCAGATGTACAGATTTTTGTTGAATCCATTTTGAGGTAGCACTAACCAAATCAGTTTTCCACTGCTGTTTCAAGTGAATAATACCTGGTAAGGTGTTCACTTAACACGGTCTGGGATAAAATGACCATCTGATCTTTCCTGTAACGTCTGAGGTTAGTACCTTGTAATATTATATTCAGACTTAATACATGTGCCAGTCCCATTTCATGTCTGTGTTTTGAATGTCTCAAGCACAAATAAAAAAAAAACACATTTAGACAGCTTTCTACTGGATGAAAATTTTGGAAATCAATGCAGGGACAGTTTTCTGCCAGTTCCTCATTTTTATTTACTCTTTAGGATAGTTCTCATTAACATGTAACTGCTGAAATGGATCTCTAAGTGATCTACACTATTAATGGTAAGACTCTTGGCAGTGTGGAGGACCAGAGGGATCTTGGGATCCGAGTCCATAGGACGCTCAAAGCAGCTGCGCAGGTTGACTCTGTGGTTAAGAAGGCGTACAGTCTATTGGCCTTCATCAATCATGGAATTGAATTTAGGTAATGTTGCAGCTATAGTACTTGGAGTACTGTGCTCAGTTCTGGTCGCCTCACTACAGGAAGGATGTGAAGTTCTAAAAAGGGTGCAGAAGAGATTTACAAGGAGGTTGCCTGGATTGGGGAGCATATCTTATGAGAATAGGTTGAGTGAATACGGCCTTTTCTTTTTGGACCGACGGAAGATGAGAGGTGACCTGATAGACATGTATAAGATGATGAGAGGCATTGATCATGTGGATACGATAGTCTGAGGCTTTTTCCCAGGGCTAAATTGGTTGCCATAAGAGGACACAGGTTTAAGGTGCTGGGGAGTAGGTACAGAGGAGATGTCAGGGGTAAGTTTTTTACTCAAAGAGTGTGGAGTGCATGGAATGGGCTGCTGGCAACAGTGGTGGAGGCAGATATGACAGGGTCTTTTAAGAGACTTTTGGATAGGTGCACGGAGCTTAGAAAAATAGAGGGCTATGGGTAAGCCTACTAATTTCTAAGATAGGGACATGTTCGGCATAACTTTGTGGGCCGGAGGGCCTGTATTGTGCTGTAGGTTTTCTGTGTTTCTGTGTGATTGCATGATCATGCATCTTAGATAATTAATATTTTTTTGACACAGCATATTTCACTCGACTTCTGACATTTCATTCAATTGATACATTTTTTAAACACTGGCATAGAATACACACTCACATGTCCATACATATTTAGTGCTGCTGATTAAGGTGACTGTAACTCCACGCTTCCCTGTATGTTTTGGGATCTGAAACCATAGAAGTCACATACTTGAGAACTTTTATGCAATCAGAAAGTATCAATTAAATAAATACTCTTTGAATTATGGATTTATTTCACTGAGTGGTTTTAGATGTTATATCTTTGTTTTCAATGTAAATCCATGATTTTCACGTAGCTAGAAGGTTATTGTTGGACTGCAACATTAGTGATTATAACACAAAAGAAAACAACATGGTAGATTCAGTCTGAAAACTGCCCTGGATCATTCTTTGACATCTTACTTAAGTGCTCATTCATTTTCTGTAAGACTGGACTTTCAATTTTAATTAAGTTTAACCTAACTTGACTATCATGATATAACATGTTTGGATACTATTGATTTTAAAGCAAACTTGTTCTTGCACTCCTTTAAAATCAATAACATTAGACACTATATTTCTTGGAACAGTGTGATTTGACGCTTTTCGGAACAATACAATGGTCTGGAAGACTTTTGGGAATGATACAAGAAGTACCTCCCTTGGCAGCAACATTCTGCATACAAGTGATTAAATACACAAAAAAAACTAAACACCAGAATACAACAAAACAGTACAAGTCCTTCTGCCCTCGATGTTATGCTGATGCATATATTCCTTAAAAAAAGAGTACTAAACCCACTAAACCCATAACCCATTATTTTTCTTTCATCCATGTGCCTGTCCAAGAGGCTCTTAAATACTTCTAATGTTTTAGCCTCCACCACCATCCCTGGCAGGTCATTCCAGGCACCCACAACCCTCTGTGTAAAAAAACTTACTCCTGATGTCTCCCCTCAACTTCCCTCCCTTAACTTTGTACATTTGTCCTCTGGTGTTTGCTTTTCGTGCCCTGGGAAACAGGTACTGACTATCCACCCTTTCTATGCCTCTCATAACCTTGTAGACCGCTATCAATTCCCCTCTCAACCTTCTACGTTCCAAAGAGAGAAGTCCCAGCACTGCTAATCTTGCTTCGTATGACTTGTTTTCCAATCCAGCCAACATCCTGGTAAATCTCCTCTGCACCCTCTCCATAGATATAATGAGGTGACCAGAACTGAACACAATCCTCTAAGTGTGGTCTCACCAGAGATTTGTAGAGTTGCAACATGGCCTCTCTACTCTTGAACTCAATCCCCCTATTAATGAAGCCTAGCATCCCATAGGCTTTCTTAACTATCCTATCAACCTGCGCAGTGACCTTGAGGAATGTATGGATTTGAATCCCAAGGTCCCTCTGTTCATCCGCACTCTCATGTAACTGACCATTAACCCTGTACTCAGCCTTGTTGTTAAACAATTAAACAATCCCTAATCCTTGGTGTTTTCATTTGACAATAAGGATAAAATGGCATTATCATTGCCATAGTTATTGATACTTTGCCAATAGCAAAACCAATCTCTTTGCTCCTTTACCTTTGGACCATAAGACATAGGACAGAGCTAGGCCATTCAGTCCATCGAGAATGCACCACCATTCCATCACGGCTGATCCTGGATCCCATTCAACCCCACACACCTACCTCCTCACCAGATTCATTGATACCCCGACTGATCAGGAAATGAACAACTTCCGCCTCAAATGTACCCACGGATTTGGCCTCCACCACAGTCTGTGGTAAAGCATTCTACAGATTCACTACTCTCTGGCTAAAAAAAATTCCTCCTTACCTCTGTTCTAAAAGGTTATTCCTCAATTTTAAGGCTGTGCCCTCTAGTTCTGGATACCCCCACTGTAGGAAACATCGTCTACACATCCACCCTATCTAGACCTTTCAACATTTGGTAGGTTTCAGTGAAATCCCCCCCCCCCCCCCCCGCATTCTTCTAATCTCCAATGAGTACAGGCCCAAAGCTGCAAAACGATTCTCATATGTTAACCCTTTCTTTCCCAGAATCATGCTCCTGAACCTCTTCTGGACTCTCTCCAATGATAGCACGTTCTTTCTGGCATATAGGGCCCAAGACCATTGACAATATTCCAAATGCGGCCTGACTCATATCATATAAAAGCTCAACATTAGCTCCTTGCTTTTATATTCAATTCACTTACAAAAATGAATTTCCTCCAAGAGTTGTTAGATCTGGATGGCTAGTGTGAACCTTGTTTAAAGTTACATTTCTAAATGTGGAACTATTGTTACCATTTGTTGTTTGTTTTCACTGGTGAACTAAGCTGATTCATTGTACATAATGAACAGGCGATCTTCTTAATCAACAAAACACAATCGCTTGGAACTCCCAACACATTATCAAAGTGTGGTCTAATTTGAAGCAATCACATGTGTATTGCATTATTCAATCAGGGCACTCCATTTCTTTCTGTACTTAGATTAAAAAAAGGCAGGTTCAAGGACACATGCAATGATGCACAATTCCATGCAACACATATATGGGCAGTTGTTTTGTTAAATTCTTTCTACATGACCTGAAGATATTGTGAAACACTTAAAGGAAAAGTAAGCCTTCATAAAGAATGTGAAATCTGCTTCAGAAAAAGAAGCTGCATTGTAAATCCAGCCAGCTCCATCTTGGGTACTAGCCTACAAAGCACCCAGGACATCTTTAGGGAGTTGTGTCTCAGAAAGGCAGCTTCCATTATGAAGGATGTCCAGCACTCAGGGCATGCCCTTTTCTCACTGTTACCATCAGGTAGGAGATACAGAAGCCTGAAGGCACACACTCAGTGATTCAGGAACAGCTTCTGCCATCCGATTCTTAAATGGACATTGAACCTTTGGACACTACCTCACTTTTTTTTAATATACGGTATTTCACTGTTTGCACTTTTAAAAGCATCTATTCGATATGCGTTATTATTATTTTTGTTTATTTTTTTTCTTTGCTAGATTATGTATTGCATTGAACAGCTGCTAAAAAAACCTACACCTACCCTCCTACACAGCTCATAAATAGGAGTGGAGTGAGGGGGAGAGAGAGGGAGAGGTGGGGAGGGTGGAAGAGAGATTTGCATCACATGTTGGTGATAATAAACCTGTTTCTGACTCCGATTCTGATTCTGAGCAGCATCAATGGTGGAGGAAGGGAAACCCCATTCTTGAAATAGGAGGTCATCTCAGAGGAAAGGCAAGCTGCCTCCTGGGAACAGATGAGATGGAAGCAAAGGAACTGAGAGAAAAAAATAAGACTTTTTTACAGGAGACAGAAATGGGGGGGCTGGGGAGAGAAGAGGTATAGTCAAGATGACTGTGGGAGTCATTAGGCTTATTAAAGGTGTCAATTGACAGTTTATCTCCAGAGGTGGAGACAGAGAGACCAAGAAAGGGGAAGGGGTTGTCAGAAACGGACCAAGTGAATTTAACGGCAGGGTGAAAGTTGGATGCAAAGTTGATAAAATTGACAAGCTTAGCATGGGTGCGTGAAGCAGCAACAATGTAACAGAGGAAGGGTTGGGACGCATTACCAAGGAAGGCTTAGAAAGTGAACTGCTCTACGTAGCCAACAAAAAGGTAGGCATAGCCGAGACACATGCAGGTGCCCCATGGCTACCCCTCGAGTCTGTAGACAGTCAGACAAGCTGAAGGAAAAATTGTTGAAGATGAGGACTAGTTCTGCCAGGTGGAGGAGGGTGATGGAGGAAGAGAACTGGGTGGTTCTTTAAATGAGAAAGAAGCAGAGAGCTTGAAGACCTTCTTGGTGGGAGGGGGTGTGATACAAGTGTATAAAGACTGGATATCAGTGATGAAAATTAGATTATCAGTGCTAGGGAATTGAAAGGTAGGGAGGAGATCAAGAGCATGAGAAGTACATTGGATGTAAAGGGTAAGAGACTGAACCAAGGGGGATAGAATGGAATTGAGGTACGAGGTCACAAGTTCAGTGGGGCAGGAGCAGGCAGAGAAAATAGGCTTTCCCAAATGGTCAGATTTGTGAATCTTGGGTAGGAGGTAGAAGACCTCTTAAAGAAATAGAAACAAAACAGAAGAAATATTTTGCTAGAAACTTCTCTAGGTAATGTCTCATCTACTGTGTATGAATCTTTTGGCTTCACATGCAGTAGAATTCTGCAGTTGGCTCCCTCACAAAATATAAGCTAGTCTTCTGTATTTTATCCACTTAAGCCTTTCTTCATGTGAAAGAATTTCCAGGTCAGCATCTAACAACCTCAACTGACTGGCACCGACAACATGTAATGAATAATGTTTTGAGATATTATTTATAGACTCAAGAATTGAGATTCAAGACTGCTTATTATTATTCCTCAGCATACAAATATAATGGAGAACAGAATGATTATTACACTGGATCAGATGCAGCTTAAACATGCAATAAGCATAAAGAACACAATAAACATACACACAATAAATATAAATATAAAAGCAATCCTATAAAACACACCGTGTACAAATAACTGTTAGAAACATAGTCCGATGAAACGTGCATGAAGTGATGCTCGGTGATGTGTATGTAATGCTGGGTTCATAGGTGGAGGTGTCAGTCAGTTCAATGGCCTGGGTAAGTAACTGTTTTTGAATCTAGTGTTTCTGATATGGACGGTGATAGAAGTGGAAGGTGGCAAGGGAATGCGCCCAATCAGTGAATGGGATTCATAAAAAGGGACAAATAAAAATAAGGCAGGGACAAGCAAAGCCGCTATTATGTGAGCGGACCAGTGTTAGATTGGCTCTGGCTCATCAGCCATAAATGCTGCCTGACCTGCTGAGTTCATCCAGCATTTCTGTGCCTGAGGCTTCAGCAAGATCACGCTCGCGCAAAATGACTATCTGGGGAGTGTGCCAGCAACTGGGTCTCTTGCTCTGAGTCTGGTGCTGCGGCTCAGACAAGAAGAGAGGTGAAGAGGACTGCAGAAATGATAGGAGAATCCACAGTTAGAGGAACAGAGACGAGATTTTGTGACTGCGGTAGAGACACCCGGATTGTATGTTCCCTCCCACGTGACATGGGTCAGGGAAGTCTCAGATCGGGTCCATGGTATTCTTAAGGGGGAGGGTGAACAGCCAAAACTCTTGGTACATATTGGCACCAAAGACATAGGTAGGAAAGGTGAGGAGGTCCTAAAGAGAGATTTTAGGGCACTAGGTAGAGAGCTGAAAAGCAGGTCCTCCAAGATAGTAATCTCTAGATTGCTGTCTGTGCAACACACTAGTGAGGGTAAGAATAGGATGATTTGGCAAATGAAAGTGTGGCTGAGGAACTGGTGCAGGGGGCAAGAGTTCAGATTTCTGGATTATTGTGATCTCTTCTGGGGAAGGTACAAACTGTACAAAAGAGGCAGATTACACACAAACCCAAGGTGAACCAGTATGCCTGTGGGCAGGTTTGTTAGAGCAATTCAGGAGGGTTTAAACTAATTTGGCAGGGGGTTGGGAACTGGAGTCATAGGGCTGAGGATGAGGTAATTGGTTTACCAACAGAGGTAGTGTGTATTGAGCCTGCTAGCAAGAAGACGCTGATGATAGGGCAACATTGTAGTCAACGGGAGGAGTTGCAATGTAAAAGGAAGACAAAATTGGATACAGAAGATGATATATTTGAATGCACATAGGTGTTGAGCAATGAACCACGGATGATGACAAAGCAGCAATGGCTGGTATTTCTGGGAGCAATTCGAAACATGCTGGATAGATACATTTCAAAGAAGAAATATTCTAAAGGTAGGATGAGGCAACTGTGGCTGACAAGGGCAGTCAAACACAACATAATTGTCAAGGAGAGGGCATATAATAGAACAAAAATTAGTGGCAACTTAGAGAATTGGGAAGCTTTTAAAAACCAATGGAAGGCAACTAAAGAAGTCATAAAGAATGAAAAGACGGGATACAAAAGTAAGCTTGCAATTAATATTAAAGAGGTTACCAAAAGTTTCTTCAGATATATGAAGAGTTAAAGAGAGGAGAGAATAGATTGCAGACCACTGGACAATAATGCTGCAGACGTAGTAATGGTGTGGGGGGGGGGAACAAGGAAGGAAATGGCAGATAAATTGAATAAGGATTTTGCATCAGTCTTCTCTGTGGAAGACATGAGCAGTTTGCTAGATTCTTGAGAGTGTCAGGGGGCAGAAGTGTTTGAAGTTGCTATTACCAGGAGGAAGGCACTTGGAAATTTGAAAGGTCTGAAGGTAGATACGTCACCTGGACCAGATGACCATTGGCCGATTGGCAGGAGGCAAAGAGTGGGAATTCAAGTATCTTTTCTGATTGGCTTCTGGTGATCTGTGGTAATCCACAGGGGTTAGTTTTGAGACTTTTTCTGGTTATCAGATGTTGAAAGACCTTGATAGAGTGGATGTGGAGAGGTTGTTTCCTAGGGTGGGAGAGCCTAAAACCAGTGGTGAGCACAACCTCAGAACACAAGAACATCTATTTAGAATGGAGATGAGGAGGAATTTCTTTAGCCAGAGAGTGGTGATCTGTGGCATTTGTTGCCAGTGGCAGCTGTGGAGGTCAAATTATTGAGTATATCTAAGGCAGGGGTTGATAGATTCTTAATTAGTCAGGGCATGCAGAGATACAGGGATAAGGCAGTAGGTTGGGGTTGAGAGGGAAATGGATCAGCCATGATGAAATGGCAGAGTAGATTCGATGGGCCAAATAGCATAATTCTGCTCCTATATCTTATGGTTTTATAGTCTAAACAATACATAAGCAGGGTGTGAAGGAAGTTTTCATGATATTGCTGGCTTTTTTCTGGCACTTTTCTGTACATATGTCCTTGATGGTATGTTGGAGTCAGTGTGGATTTTCAATTTGTATTCTGAATGTTTTACCCTTGAATGAGACATTAAAGTAAAGGCTTATCAGCTTGTACAGAAGGATGTATACAATCTTGCAGATCTATTCAAGTGAAAGCAAAAACGAACCTGGTGTCTCGCGCTATCTACTGGCTTTAATCAACACTCTGTGAAACAGATGAACAGTTCTTTCTTCTCAACGGAAATTTGCACAAATTACCTGCCATGTCTTCCCAAATATCAACAACTACTTCACTACTAAACTAAGTCAATGTCTGTGAAACTTTCAGGCATTCAAAGGTTAGTTCTTTAGGTCTAACTGGAGCAGATATGTATGTCATTAGCACTGTGATTTATTCTCACCTATAAGGTATTCATAAACACCCCCCCCCCAAAAAAAATAATGTTATCACATTGGACCGAAGGCTATTTTCACTGTATTCTGGCAAATTGTGATTTAAATGAACCAAGAGCTATTTTTTACAAGGATGTATTTGACATGGCCACTTTCCAAAGTAAAATTATACTGCTTCTGCAAATTGAGTTTCAATGTCAGTGTTTAAGTTCCAAACTTCCCTCACACTCAGAAATGTTGCTTTGCAGTCCATGCAATTCATTCTTCATTTGTTTCTTAACATAAGCAAGGGATCAAAGCTGTTCAAAATAATGAATGCAGAGAGAGGAGAAGAGCCTATCGAGGATAAAACAAAAGATAATCAGCACGTTCTTCTCATCAGAGATGCTGTCACACCTGCTGAGTAAACGTGGCATTTACTGTTTTAACACAAATATTTTGATTTGCGTCCCTAGTTACAGGATAAATTTGATAATAAAGCATTACCATGAATTTTGTTTTAATACTGAGAATATTCAAAAAAGAGAATGAGTTTCAGGGAAGGAAAAGGTTCAGAGAATACATACATACAGGTTAAAAAAGAAATGCAGGAGAATTTGCAAAGATTTAAGCAAATTAGCATAAAAAGCTGACAAAGAACCAGTACAATAACAGTTAATTGAAGAAGAAAGTTCAAAATTCATATTAAATCAATAGACATATATTTCAACATATACAAACCTGAGATTCATTTTCCTGTGGGCAGTCACAGTAAATACAAGCAACACAACAAGATCAATGAGACTACACCCAACTGTCTGGACAACAACTGATGTGCAAAAGAAAACGAATGGTGCAAATACAAAAACAAAGAGAAAAAAGAAATAATAATAATAATAATAATTAATAAATAAGAGTTCTTGAAAGTGAGTCAATAGGTTGTGGGAACCATACAGTTTAAGTATGTAGTAGATCCCTTGCCCCACCTTCACTTGACTGATAATCTATCACAAACGTAAGAGTTGGAAGAAATCTGAAAACTTGGTAATAATGCCACTTTTACCACTAATTGTGCAATTAACTTCACAAAACTGCTGCTTTATTTAGTTCCTCCCATTACCTAACAGCCTCAGCTTCTTGCCTCTATATAGCAACTATCTTCCCTCTACAAGGGATCTACATGGACCCCATGCTTAACAGTATTTGTCCATGGCACATAAAAGGTTGTGAACCCCTGATCTACACTCTCAGTCCTGATACAACGTCTCTACTAGAAATAATGACCATCTTTTTAAGTCGACTGATGCTGTTTGACTTGCCAAGCTCTTCCAACCATTTATTTTTGTTCCAGGTTCCAGCATCTTCAGTCTCTTGAGCCTCCATGCTCCTATAACAGCGCTCTTAATTTGAAATTCTATGCAAATTGAGAAAATAAAAACAAAATACAGTTGGGTCATAAATTAAGATAAGGAAAATGCAGATCAGGCATCACAGTTAGTGTTTCAATTTGACAATTGTACATTAGTATCTGATATACTAATGGAAAGTGTTTCTCACTTTGAAAAGACACTGCTTTATTCTCACCCAGATGCCTTAATGTAGCCCATGATTATGGACAACCAAAATCTTAACAATACTACAACATATTCTTATGCAGTATTGGTTCAAGCCTTTTAGAATGAATGATTGGTTCTGTGCTCTGCATATCAAGGTCTAATCAATGGGGTATTGCTGACATATGTGGAATTCAAAGCAAAGCTGATACAGCTCCTCAGCACATATTTCTACCAAATTCATCATGAATTTGTACCTTCTCCCTGATGACAGTAATGAGAAGAGGGATTGCTCAGAAGTCAACAGGAGCCTCCTTTATATGGGTTCTTCTTGGTTAAAAGCCAAGGTCATTGCTGATGGAGGTAATTGATAATTGCAATGACTGTACAGGTACATGAAGCATGCTATTGATATCTGCTATGTCCTCCCCCTTCTATGGTAGATGATATGAGATGTTGTTTAGATTTACATAACATTGCTGTACAATGCAAAATGATGACATGTAATTGGTATCTTGATCCCTTCACTGATGATGCATAGAAAACTCATTTGGGTCTTAATCACTTGTCGATGCTCAGTTTAATCATTGTGTCAGTTCGACTCTGCCAAAGATTTGACAGGAAAATGAGAGAATGTGAGAAGTACCAGAGATCTCATATTAATGCTAACATAATAAAGGAAACTATTTCTACATCAATGTTTTTCCTGGAGCATGAACTGTACAAATTGTTGTAGACTTTGTCAATAAAAGTAGGAATCTGGGGGAAAATAGATGTAAAGGTATATGACAAGCATAGAGGGATGAAGAACAAGTATAGACAGTGGTAAAAAAGCAGAAATGTACAAAGGAATGCAGAGCAAACATGATGGAATGTATAAAAAGTACATGATACTCTGCAGAGTAGCAGAATAGATACAGGGGAATGTATCACATGGAGAGATTTTTAACAGATATTGAGAGATGTATAATAGGCACAGACAGAAATTTAGCAGCATAGAGAGAAATAAAACAGGCAAGGACAGATATGGAAAATGAACACAGAGAGAAAAAAAACAATATGCAAACAGGTATGAAGAGATTAATAGTCATCACTAAGACACCAGATAGCTGGTAAATTATTCTAAACGCATTCTATTAAATATATAGATTCAGTGAGAAAGAGTGAGTGTGCGTGTGTGTGAGAGAGAGAGAGAGAGAGAGAAAGAACATTTCTCCTGTCTGCCTGCTCTCAGTACAGACCACACTGGATTAGCCTATTCAACACTAATCATGATATTTCCATAGATACAAATATTTGAATGAGTACATTATCACTACTACATCAGTCATATTTGTTACAGTAAACAGGCATGGTTAGATATATAACTGGCACACATACTTCTTTTTCCCCATTTAAAAGTGCGACCCAAAGCTTAGAATTAGCTTCACTTTCAAATATTTGAGGGCTGTTTGAAAAGCATGAATCTCTTTTTAATAATGGGAATAAGTCAGACACTTCTGTTTCCCGCTGCTTATCCATTCCTATTTATGAGCACCAATGCTAGTTAAATATTCTGGAAGTGATTGTACACAGTCATGGTGATTAATGAGAGCTGTGAAAAAGGTTGAGGATGTCTACACCAGGTTCAAATCCACGCACTAAAGAAATTTCTTTCTGTATCAATACTGACTACAGGCTTCTGATCTTGGAAATGGACAGGGCCAACATATAAAATAGGTGAATAATTTGAGAAAGCTTTGCTCATACTCCAGGTAGAAGATTATTCTTGGACATGAATGTGCTGAAGATAAATTAGTCCTCTCTATCTATCTTAATTTGCAAACATTATTCTGGAGGAAAAAGGTCAAAAAGCTTTGAATATTTTTTATGTTACTGAGCAGAAAGTCTTCTCAGAAAATTAATTAAACCAATACTGTTAGAAATATTCCAGCACATGGTGGAAATGCAAAATAGTATTAACCCATACCATGCTAAACTTGTATCCTCTTTTATTAATAATACTAATTATTTTGAGCTCTGTTGATTAGCAACAATGATGCTTGGAATATCCTGGAAACTCATCACTCATGGTGAAACTGCGTCAAAAAGGCAACAATTATGCCAGTGACTTAGAATGAGCTGCCTTAACGACTCTTATTCAATAGCTCTCACACCTACAATGATGAAATGCGTTGAGACATTGGTCCTGTCTCAGCAAGGACCTGCACCTACTGTAATTTGCCTATCGCTAATAGATATATGGCAGATGCAATCTCAATGTTCTTCACACGGCCCTGGCTCTCCTGCAGAATACAAACACGTTTGGGATTGATTCCTTTGGATGCCGCGAGATTGCCTGAGCGTTGAACCGGTGGGATGTGTGTTTTAGTCTGTGCTGGTAGGGAATGGTGGTATGCCTCCGTGGGGTTGCAGGTAACTAATGTGTGCATGTCGAGTGGGATGGATATTCATACCCCAGATGAATTGTTAATTTGATTTTTGAGTATGATTAAAGCTATTGGCAAAGTTGAGATCGTAGCGCGGAGTTTTGATGAAATGGCAGGCTCAGACCTCGTTTTAGTTCAGACCAGCACTGATGTAACGGCGGTGGGACTTCCAGTGTCTATCGGTGCCCCAGGTGAGGGGCACTATGGCCTGTCCACACCGTCAGGGAGGAGGAGAAGGCAGCGGAGCAGGCTGAGTCACAAATTGAGCTTCCCATAGCTGGGGGCGGAGGCTTCAAAGACAAGGTTCTCTCGCTATCTGTGGGCAGCCTGGGTTGCAGTGGGACTCTGCAGGGGAGGGGGCAGGATTTGGCCATGGGACAGAGGGCTCTGAGTTGCAGATGGGTACGAGTGATAGATCGGGGGAGGCCTCGCCACGTAGACCGGAAGTATCCCCAGTAGTGTTGGAACCTGAAGAGTTAGATGAGGGGGTGCAGAGGTCTCCAAGAATTAGGAGACCACCAGATAGGCTGGCCTATGTAGCCCCAGGGGAACAGAGTGTGACCCCTACTGTTTTGGGGAGCTATGTCACTGCCTTTTGCACCTGGATTGGACTTCGCATTTTGCAGGAAGTGTTAGCGAATTATCTCAACGTCATGAGGACTTGACTAAATTTGGTGGGGGGGGGGAGGGAAGAGTATAACACCTGTAATGTTTCACTGCTAATGTAATTTCTTCTCTGTAGCAGCAATGCTTTGGTTATGACTAGAGATAATAGGGCATTGGAATGTGGAGGCTATCCAATGAGAGGAATGTTGTTCTTGCTTGTGAGTCTGGAAGAAAGATTTTCACGGTCTTTTGTCGGTGAGTGAGGAAGAAGGAAGACGCATGTGGAGGGAGCTGGTAGACCATCAGACGGAGTGGACCGGGAGCGAGGGTCCGAAGGTCGGCAATGCTCGGAAGAGGTTGGTGGATGATGAATGGCCATATCAGTGAGCTTCAAGTGCACTTTTGACTTTTCCCTTAAAATGGGTCCTTTTCATTTTTATATTCTTTACTAACTCTATATTCAGATTAAGATTTATAAAGTTCAGTCATTTAATTGCATATGGTGTACTGTCTGATATTTTGCAGTACGGATTTGTGACAAGGCAACACATCACATAGCATCCACACAAATGAGATTTCTCAGTTTGGCAGAGCAGGAAGTTGTCTTCTCCTGGACGAACATGTGCTGGCTGAGCCTGAGGGTCACACTTATTCATTTATTATCTTTTCTCACTTTCATATTTGCACAGTTTGTAAGCCCTTGCACATTGGTTGCTTGTCCATCCTGTTGGGTGCAATCTTTCATTGATTCTGTTGAATTTCTTGGATTTACTTTCCTGTCTGCAAGAAAACGAATCTCAGGGTTGTATGTGGTGATATATACAGTACTGTGCAAAAGTCTTAGGCACACCTTAGCTATGGTGTCCAACACCATTGCACAGTACTATAGGAATTTTATTTATCACACTGTACTGCTGCTATAAAAAAATCATGACAATGTGAGTGATGATAAACCTGATTCTAATATGGGAAACTGAAAGTGGGAAGGGGGTTGGGAAAATGAGAAGGGAGAGGAGAAGGAGCAGGAAGTACCAGAGAGATATGCTATCGTGATCAATTGTTTGGAATCAAAGTACCTTGTCTGGTGTCTCAGGGTCACACTTCTCTGCCACCTGTCCCACACCCCTTCATTGGCACTCCACTCATGCTATCCCCAACTTCCTTTGCTCCCTTCAGATTTTCAAGCTCTCTGTCTGCTCCACATTGACAAATACAACACTCTGCAAAAGTCTGAGACACCCTAGCAATATATATATTCAGATTCAGATTCAGTTTATTGTCATTTAGAAACCATAAATGCAATGCAGTTAAAAAATGAGACAACGTTCCCCCAGAATAATATCACAAAAGCACGCACGCATACACACAGATTTTTGCACAGTACTGTAGTTCTTTGATAATAAATTTACTTCGTACTTTGATCATTTAAATCACTAGAGATGGAGCATGTGGAGGACCTAAATGTAGGTTCAAAGAGTGTACAGATTGCTCCAGTCTGCCACCACACACTCTTAAGGAGGGATTGGCTTAAAAAAAAAGCAGTCAGAACAAGGCCAATTCAAACTAACCAATCAGAAATAGGTAATTCAGCCAATCAGGATCAAACTTTAAGCTCTGCCTATGCCCTGCTCACTCAAGAGGGTATATAAGGAGGTCTTATGCATATCTCCTTCTCTTCAGGTGTCAGGCAAGTTTATCCTAATTGCATCAGTTTGTCTTCTGGCTGCAGAACAGAATAGGCAAGCACAGAAAATGGTTATCTCAATGACAACGGACTAGGAGTGACATGAGAAGTACACCATTCTCTCCTCCTCTCGTGAACACAGATGGCTATAATTATGCACTCCTCCGGGCTGAAACCCCATTCCCTATTGGCGAGTTCATCCTTCACTTCTTCAGAGAGGCCGTGGTGAAAGATTACGAGAAGTGCTTCTGGATCCCACTTGCTTGCAGTTGCCAGAGTCTGGAATTCTGTTGCAATGGCCCCCTGGCGCAGATCTAGAAGCCACCTAGCTGCTCACTGGGCGGTCAAAAACCTGTTGAAAGGTGTCTGTGAACACGTTCAGATTACTGAAAATTGGCGATTGTTGGGACTTTATGACCACCACTCTGGCAGCAGAGATATAATGAAGGCAATCTTGGATTTATCAAAGACTCAGAGCTGAAGTTCAAAGACGAGGGCACACTGAGTCAGAAAAACTTTGCAACTCTCAGGAGTGCCATTCTAACACTGGGGAGCAGGGATCTTGGGTTCGTTGTCTGGCACATTTGCAGGTCGCATTGTCCCAGGAGGCAGAACCAATGCTGGTGTTGGTATTACACCAGGACAAGGATCTTGAGAAAGGCATGCCTGTAACTGCTAAAATGACTCTGCTAACTGCTCAACAGAATCCATCACTGCTGTAGTTACTTTTGACATGTACCGAGCAAGACTTCCTGCTTAGCAACAGGAGCATAGAGCAGTTCCTTTTTATCTGGGTCCTTCTTGATGGACAAGTCTGCTGCCACAGCTGACAAGGTAACTTAAGTTTTAAGTTCACTCACGCTGAATAGTAGTGAATCCAATTGCAGAGACAAGTCACACAAAGTCAGAGGAAATAATCCAACAAGGCTTTATTGGATCCCTTTGTTGATAGAGGGTCCAAAAATCTCACAGGTAAAGTCAAAATCAAAAAAAAATTTTTGGAGTTCCAGAAGCTAACAATTCCAAGGCTAGGCTTCATTACCAAAGATGATTCCAAGACTGAGCAAATAAACAAGGGACAAGGAACTAATACAAGGCTATAAGCAAGGTATAACCACAAACTAATATTTAACCTAATAGGCAGATGAGCCTTGACATCTCTACCTCCCTCTGGTGGCCAGTTCAAAGGTTGACACGGTATGGAGCTGAGATTAGATCAGAAGCAGCAAAGATCAAACATGAGGAAATCTGCAGATGCTGGAAATTCAAACAACACACACAAAACGCTGGTGGAACACAGCAGGCCAGGCAGCATCTATAAGGAGAAGCACTGTCGATGTTTCGGGCCGAGACTCTTGCTCTAGCAAGCATATCTATTCCTGTCCATCTCTGTATTCCTCGCTATCCTTTAATCACTTACCAGTTTTATACTTGCTCCACCAGGACAGCCCCAGGTTCTGAAATTACATCGGACTTCTTGAGGAGTGCCACGCACCATGTCCAAGCCAACTGTTTTGCCAATTGACACAAAGCCCATTTGCCTCCATTAGGAATGTAATCAAAATACATTCAGCATGTATTCAGTACACAACACTGAGGTTTGTCTTTCCACAGTCACAAAGCAAAAAAAAAACCATGGAACCGATTCAGAGAAAAACATCGACCCCCCTAACACACACACACACACACACACACACACACACACACACACACACACACTCACACACACAAAGAAGTCATGCAAATGACAAAATAAAAGAGCTAAAAGCACTGAATATAAAACATTGATGCTCAAAGGCATCAAAAGAGTTTAGGCGTATTCAGTTCAGCTCAATTTATTTTATTCAGTTTAGCCCAGTTCAGTTCAATCTAGCAATGTTTTGTTCATTATCAGCCAGCTGCCCTAATCGAACTTGCACAAAACAGCAACGAACAAAACAGCAACCAGAAAGCAGAAACACAACATCACGTGAACTACAGAGTTGAATCCACACAGCATGTCAACTGAACCTTGACCCAGACCCAGGACTCCGGCACCATCTTCCAACAACGTCAAGGCAGAGAGGGATCACTTGGCACCTTCCTCCAGCAGCTTTGATTGAGCTGCTGCTGGACGGCGCTGAGCACCCAATGCCGTCCGCTCTCACCTCGAAGATCTCAACCTTTCCTGATGCTTTAATCAGTGAGATCGGTGAGAACTGGAGTTGATCATGGGCTTGCACACCATCTCCAGGCTCCTTGGCCTTGAGGCCGCACGCCTTGCTTGGAACCCCAGCAAACACCCCTGGAGACAACAAAGCGCCAGATGACTCAATCGGCCTGAAAACACACCGTAAAAATATAGATCACAGACTCTTAAACAACATTTACAGAGCAATGGTGCTGTAGTGGTGAGTATGTCTCGGCCCGAAACATCGACAGTGCTTCTCCTTATAGATGCTGCCTGGCCTGCTGTGTTCCACCAGCGTTTTGTGTGTGTTGTCAGCAAAGATCAACTTGCTCACTGGAAGCTGAGAAAGCCAACTGGAAGTGTAAGCCAAGAGAGCCCAAAGCTAACACGAGGAAATCTGCAGATGCTGGAAATTCAAACAACAACACACACAAAATGCTGGTGGAACACAGCAGGACAGGCAGCATCTATAGGGAGAAGCGCAGGGAGAAGAGAAGGGAGAGCCTAGAGCTAGCTGTTATACATGATAGAGTTTTGAGGAGAAGAATGGGTTTAGGGTTTGGATTTGAAATATGACACCAGAACCGGTGGAGGATTAGAAGCATGGAAGTTGGAAGTGCTAAGCAACAACAAAAGAATACTAGTATCAGTAAAAGTAAAGAGATAGTAAGCTACCCACCTTCCTTTATTCTTCTCATCCCGTTCAGAGAATGTACTCGAATGAGGAGATCGCATTACATATGCCAGCCAGAATATTTCAACTCTATCCTGGGCTCAGTTTCACATCAAGTGGCAGAGCAAGAGGTCAATTATGCCACCCTCTACACTGCATGAAAGGTAAATGTGAGGAACATACAAACCTCATAGCAATTATTTGTTGCCATTTGGGTCTTGAGGAATAAGCTTTCTGAGAGGAATAAAGCCATCTGAACCAGAAATTACATATAATAACATTTACAACAGAATATTCAAAAACCTTTAGTTGATGTGATGAACTTTGCTTCTTCTCTTTCAAACCGCTGATGGACTGTTTGTACATTTTGACAAAATGCCAAGTATAGATATTTTTTATTCTTTTCTCTTATGGAAGCTGGGATATTTCTGATTGAATATCTGGATATACATGCTTCTTATACCAGAGGTGTAAATGCAAGTTATTTTCAAATTCCTATCTAGGCTAGCATCTAAAATGTAAAACTTTAAAAGAGAAAGCTATTTACTGTGAATGTTTTCCAGAGCAAGATGGACCTTATCCCAGTCTAAAAGACCTGAAGATTGCAGAGCAACAGGATAACAATTTCATTTTCCAATGTGAAAGAGATCAAGTTAACAGGTGCCAAAACTTTCTTTAAATTGAAACCCACCATGAAGTGTAAACAATTCTGTATGCATTATTTATAGGAATGCATCATCATCTAAAACTAAATAGATTTTTCAAACTTCTGCTATAAATAGTCACATTTGTAACTTACATCTCTGAGTCAATTTTGCAAGTTTCAGAAAATCTTATTCCACATGAAATAAAATATTTAGTTAATATTTTATTTCACACTCCTATTCTTGATACATGACATGTTTAGTTTTGGGTACATCCTATTTGAACTATTATTTTAACTGCCCTAGCAACTATTTGCTTCAGTATTACATGCCAGTAATTGCATTTTAACTGTGTGAGACACAAACAAATCTGAATAATTGTTCTTCTAAGATAATTGTGGTAAATAGTTGACTATCAAAATCATTAATTCTGCTTTATTCTCCATAGATGCCATCTTGGTCTTATGAGTATTTTCAGCTCTGTTTTCTTCAAGCTTCAAGATTCTTTGATATCATTTTCAGTGTAAAGGTGAAGAAAATAATTGTTACTCTGGATCCAACGCAGCATAAAAAGTACACAATAAAATAAAGGTCTGTTATTCATTCAGATTTTCCACATCTTCACTTCCTGCTTTTGTCTATAGGATGCTTCTTGGCTTTTGGATGTTTTGCATATAAATGAGTGTTGTATACTCCAAGATGTATTCCTGTTACAAGTTGGAGGAAAGTTGATGCAATATTAGAGCAGCAGAACTGCAAAGAGAACTGTCCGTACTCACGACCTGCCCAGGGTCAGGAAACCACTTATTGCATATTATTTTCGACTTTGAAAGAAATTTGACATAACTTCATTTAAATATTTGAAGGTTACAAGCTGTATTTGAGCTGTTTTGTTCTTAATCCATTTTTGTATCAATAATCTTAATAACTCATAGCATTGGTACCTTTTTGTGTGGTTTTCTACATTTGATTTGTCTTCCAACAGTGACTGCTGACATGAAGTTCACATGAGCCATAAGAGATAAGAGGAGAATCAATCTGTTTGGCTCATTAATTCTGCTGGCCATTGCTTCATGGCTGATTTATTGTCCTTCTCAACCCCATTATTAGCCTTCTCCCCATAACCTTAGACACCCTTACTATTGACCACCCTGTTAAATATACTTAAACACTTGGCCTCCTCAGCTCTCTGAGGTACCAAATTCCACAGATTAATCATCCTCTGGTGAACAACTCTGTTCTAAAGGGACATCCTTCTATTCTGATGTCAATAGAGCCAGGTCAAAGTCCATCATAGAGATGAAAATTTCTGACAGTAAGGTGTTTGCATGTTTAAACTTAACTGGGCACTGGCAACCTCTATGTGCCTGTAAGAAGAAAAGGTTAAAGAACTGGTTTAGGGAACCTTGGTTTTCAAGAGGCATGCAAGCCCCGGTTAAGACAAAAAGGGAGGTCCATAGCAGGTACAGGCAGATAGGGAAAAAAAAAGAGGTACTTATGGACTATGAGAACTGCAAGAGAACACTTAAAAAAGAAATCAGGACGACTTCTGGTAAGATGGCGATTGCTTAGCTGCTCCGAACTTTTGTTCCGTTACTGTCACTATCTTTGCACTAAATGTCTCCATTTTTTAAACCTTAGTCGGGAACTTTTTCGGTACCTCTTACTTGCCTGTGAACACATCTAACTTACAATGTCTAGCAAGAGCTCTAAATCCGGGAGAAAGGAAGCTCCGGCTCTCTCAGATGAGACCCTGGCTGCGCTCGGTCAGCTCCGAGACGAAATTTTAAAGGAATTCAAAACCGCTTTCAAACAGTTGGAGGTCAAGATTGATCAAATCAACGACAAGGTGGGCAAGCATGCCCAACACTTATCTCGCATCGATTCGACTTCTGAAGTTTTAGAAAGTCGTGTTCGATACTTGGAGACTCTCTGTTCCAGCTTGGAGGAAAAGTGTAACAAACTCCTTTTCAAAACGGTGGATCTCGAAAATCGCGGCAGAAGCTGCAATCTTAGAATTCTTGGATTGCCAGAGGCCACCAAACAGGGATCAACAGTGAAGTTTTTCGCCGAGTTTCTCTGTGAGATATTTGGGAAAGATTTGCTTCCGAACCCGCCTGAGCTCGAACGGGCACACCGGGTCCATGTTCCCACTGGAATTCTGGGCAACCGCCCGCGACCAGTAATCTTGTGCTTCCATCAATACCAGGTAAAACACCGTCTGATAGTAGAGGCACGTCGCAGAGGTTCTTTTATTTTCCAGGATACAACCATTCGCTTTGTGGAAGATTTTGCACCCCAGACTTTAAAGATGAACGCTGAGTTTAAAGGTGCAATGAAAGTGCTTTTTGATAGTGGTTTTAAACCTTCGCTTCGGTCCCCTGCTGATCTACGAATCAAGCTTAACACTGGGAAATACAAATGGTTTATGTCAGCCAAGGAAGCTGAAGCATTTGTGGCAAGTCTTCCGGCTATCCAGCCATCTTCAGAACCCAATCAGACCTCCTAAAATGGTGGATAAGTACTTCTCGTAGTAAAATTACTCTTTCTGGACTCAGACTTTACTTGAATCATTCAGACATTATTCATCGAAACTCTAAGGGCTGTTGACAATCTCTCCCTGGATTTGGTGTGTGTGTAATCTATCTTTTATTGTTGTACAACTTTATCTATAGAGTTCTACAACTGACTTTAACTTGTTTTGGAGGTTTGAAGTCTTCAGTGAAGGCCTTCCTGTTTGTTGGTTCGCAGTTTAATTGCCGATCTATTTTTCCTTCTTTTTATATTTATTTATTTTATTATACTTTTTTCTTTTCTTCACCCCCTTTTTTCTAATTTCTGAATTTTTTTTCTCTCTTCTCTGTAAGTGGTTGATAAATAATCGTCTTCAATTTATAATTTCCCCTTCCTCTCCTTTTTTTTTAATCCTTTTTTTTCCTTTCTCTTACTTTATTCTTCTATAATTTTTTCGCTGGCAGGTTAGGTTTGGTCCTCTTCCGATTTTCTCTCTATTAGGTTTTATATTCCTGCATAAGGTGTTCTAACCTGTAGTTATGTTTTTTTAGTGCATAAACTAGTTACTATTTATTATAGTATTTACACGGAACTGCTGTTAATGACACAGATCTGGAAGTTGTATTTGGGTTAATTTTTTTGGTAGAGCTAGCTACTTGTTTTGGTAGCCGTCCAGTTTTGGGTTGTTTGGGTGGGGTGGGCTTTCTAGTTCCAACATCACTCACTGTATATATTATATCTCTTTATTGCTCAGGACATGTATATGTTTTGATTTTACGAATCTATGTTTACATCTCTGCTCCCAGACTGCTATTGTACTGCTTGACTTTTAATATGCCTTCTGCCTTTTATGCATTAGTAATTGATAATGGCTAGTGCACTTAAATTCGTGAGCTGGAATGTAAAGGGATTGAATCACCCTGTTAAAAGGAGGAAGGTATTCTCACATATCAAACAACTCAAAGCTGACATTGCTTTCCTTCAAGAAACTCATATTCGTTGTTCTGATAACTCCCGGCTTTTGTCAAGGTGGGCGGGTCAGCATTTTCATTCATCCTTTACCGCTAAAGCTAGGGGTGTCTCCATTCTTATTAACTCAAATATTCCTTTTGAACTCCATAATAATGTATCTGATATAAATGGCCGTTTTATTACTGTTTCTGGCAAACTATATAACACTAAAGTTGCACTAGCAAACCTGTATGCCCCCAACTTTGATGAAGTTAATTTTTTTGAACGTTTTTTTTCCTCACTACCAGACTTAAACTCATACTCTCTTATACTGGGTGGTGACTTTAATTGTTGGTTAGATCCCAATTTGGATTGATCGTCCTCTGTTACTAGACCACCTACTAAATCTGCCTTAGCTATCCAATCGTTTCTCTCTAATTATGGTATCTCTGATATATGGCGTTTCCTCCATCCTACGGAGAGAGATTATTCTTTTCTCTCAGATGTTCACCATACCTTCACTAGAATTGATTATTTCCTACTCGATAACCAACTTATCCCATTTGCCCACTCTTGTGACTATCAGAGTATACTGATCTCTGACCATGCCCCAATTACTCTCTCTCTGAATTTGCCTGGTCTCACTCAGAGGAATAAACACTGGCGGTTTGATTCAACTTTACTATCGGATGATGATTTTTAAAAATTTATTAAGGATCAGATAACCTTTTATTTTAACACTAATACATCACCTGAAGTGCCATCCCAGATTGTCTGGGATGCCATGAAAGCATATCTGAGGGGGCAAATAATCTCTTACACAGCAAATTTCAACAGAAGATCCCGTGCAGATCGATTAGACCTCATTAACCAGATTAAAGAATTGCATCAAATATATGCCCAAACTAAGAACCCTGAATTATACAAGAAGCCTGTTGAACTCCAAACTAAATTTAACCTTCTGTCCACTCAACCTGTCGAAAGCCAACTTCTCGAAAGCTTTCATGGGGATAAGTCTGGTAAATTCCTAGCCAATCAGCTGAGGCGTTCCAAAGCCAAACAACATATTACAAAGATCCGGAAGGAGAACGGAGACTTTACATCCGATCATTTAGAAATTAATGACGCATTTAAAATTTTTTATTCTCGGCTTTATTCCTCTGAATCTCTGAATGACAATATCTCTGTTGATCAATTTTTACAGAATCTGAATATCCCCTCACTTTCATCTGACTTCAAAGCCAAACTCAATGCGCCTATGTCATTAGAAGAAATATCTACTGCAATTTCTGCACTGTCCTCAGGGAAATCTCCTGGACCTGATGGGTTCCCTGTAGAATTTTATAAATCATTCTCTTCTCTTCTTTCTCCTCAGTTACTTTCAGTATTATCTGACTCGTTTAATTACGGCAAACTGCCATCCTCTTTCAGTGAGGCATCTATTATTCTTCTTTTAAAAAAGGGCAAAGACCCAACAGCGTGTTCCTCGTATAGGCCGATCTCTCTGCTCAATGTTGATGTAAAGATCTTAGCTAAAGTTTTGGCTCATAGATTAGAAACCATCATTCCCTCCATTATCTCTGATGACCAAACAGGCTTTATTAAAAACCGTTTCCCTTTTTTTAACATTCGGCGTTTATTTAATATCTTATACTCACCTCCAACTGGGATTCCTGAATGTGTTATTTCGCTCGATGCGGAGAAAGCATTTGATTGTATAGAGTGGAACTACCTTTTTGCAGTTTTAGAAAAATTTGACCTTGGCCAGAGTTTCATCTCTTGGATCCAATTGCTGTACCTGTGTCCTACTGCCTCTGTTTTAACCAATTTTCAGAAATCCCAAGTATTTAATCTTAAACGTGGCACCCGCCAGGGATGCCCCTTAAGTCCCTTTCTCTTTGATTTGGCTATGGAACCTCTGGCGATAGCATTTCAAAACTGCCCTGAATTGACTGGGATTTGGAGAGTTTCTCTCTATGCTGATGACTTATTACTCTTTCTCTCAAATCCGTCTACATCCTTACCTCTAATGTTTTCACTTCTTGACCAGTTTAGCCAGATCTCTGGCTATAAACTTAATTTACATAAGAGTGAACTTCTCCCAATTAATAAAGAAGCACAAGAACTAACATTTCGTGATCTCCCTTTTAAAGTAGTCCATAATCAATTTACTTATCTTGCAATTACAGTCACAAGGAAGTTTAAAGATCTCTTTCGTGAAAACTTTGCCAACCTTTCATATGCTATAAAACAGAGTCTGGTACAATGGTCACCTCTATCTATATCTTTGGTAGGTCATATTAATGTTGTTAAAGTGTATGTTCTCCCCAAATTTTTATACCTATTTCAATCTATCCCAATTTTTATTCCTAAATCTTTTTTTGATTCCTTAGACTCTATTATTTTGTCATATCTGTGGCAGAATAAGCGCTCTAGAATTAATAAAATCCATCTCCAAAAATCTAAAAAAGAGGGTGGCATGGCTTTACCTAACTTTTGTTTATATTATTGGGCAGCTAATATACGTTGTGCTACCTTCTGGTCTTTCTTCCATGGCCAACCCGAGTGCCCTAACTGGGTGGTGATGGAGCTGAGCTCCACCAAAGAATTATCTATCTCTGCACTTCTTGGCTCTGCACCCCCTAGTAGTCTGCCCAGATCAATAGCTAATCCTCTTGTTAGACACACTTTGTGTATATGGGCTCAGATCAGGAAATGCTATGGTTTCCAGGGGTTTTCCGTTTCCAGCCCTATTGCTCATAATCACCTTTTTTTACCTACTACATACGATTCAGCATTCCGGGTTTGGTATAGGAAGGGCATTAGACATTTTGAAGATCTTTTCATTGATAATCGCTTCACTTCTTTCCAACAGCTCTCTGTTAAGTTCAATCTGCCCAATGCTCATTTTTTCAGATATCTCCAAATCCGACACTTTATTACTCCTTTAATTCCTAACTTCCCTGAAATGCCTGCGAAAAATGCTATGGACCTATTTCTTTCCATGAATCCACTAGGTAAAGGCTTAATATCAATCATCCAAGATAAACTAGCGGCCATACGACAGGCCCCCATGGATAAAATCAAAATGGCCTGGGAGCAGGATTTAAATATCTCCTTATCTGAGGAGAGCTGGGATTCAGTTCTCAAATCGGTTAACTCAACCTCTCTTTGTGCTCGCCACTGCCTTTTACTGTTTAAGATTGTTCATAGAGCCCATATGTCTAAATCTAAACTATCTCGATTCTACCCTAGCGTTAGTCCACTCTGTGATAAATGCAAGAGGGGCGTGGCCTCTCTCATCCATATGTACTGGTTCTGTCCTAGCTTGGAGAAATTCTGGAAAGATGTCTTCACTACGTTATCGTGTATTCTGAATCAGCACCTAGAACCAAACCCCTTAATTGCTCTGTTTGGTTTTTGGGGCGAGACAGATTTATGTCTGGGTCCGACCAAATGCCGACTATTATCCTTTGCCTCTCTCCTGGCTAGACGCTTGATCCTCCTCAGATGGAGAGATGTTGCCCCGCCCACTCATGCTCAATGGCTTAACGACATCATGGCCTGTTTGGACCTCGAAAAAATTCATTATTCAGTTCTCAATTCGGATCTAAAGTTCCATAAGGTCTGGGGACCTTTTATCGAGTACTTTCATAACCTTCCTTTTGACTAGGGTTTTTTTTTCTTTTCGGTCCCTTGCTTTCAGCTCCTTTTTTTTTCTGGTAGAAGGCATTATTATCCTCTGTTGCTGAGTGTATTCACAGTCTGGGAGTTTGGCTGTCCTGACTTATACTCTCTATATTGTGTTGTGGTTGGTCTGGAGTTGCTGTTGTTTTTTTCTTGTGTTGTGGGGCTTGGGGAGGACACTAAGCTTACTTGTCTTTAATTTAGGTGCTTTTTTTTTGCTAAATTCTCTTCCTTTGTAACATGTTGTTATTGTATGCTTAATTTTGCACTGTTTTAATGTTCCTCATTGGGATTTGGGGTTTTTAATTTGTAAAATATTTTGAAAAACTAATTAAAAAAATTTAAAAAAAAATCAGGAGGGCTAAAAGAAGGCATGAGGTTGCCATGCAGATAAGGTGAAGGAGAATCCTAAGGGGTTCTACAGTTACGTAAAGAGCAAAAGGATTGCAAGAGACAAAATCGGTCCTCTATAACATCCGAATGGTAATCTATCTGTGGAGCCAAAAGAGACAGGTAGATCATAAATGGATTTTTTTGCATCTGTATTTACTCGGTAGACAGACAGAAGTCTATAGAAGTGAAATAGTTGCAGCACCAGCTTCATGGACACTGTTCAGATTACAGAGGAGAAGCTGTTTGCTGTCTTGAGGCAAATTAGGGTGGATAAATCCCCAGGGCCTGAAAAGTGTTTCCACAGACCCTGTGGGGTGCAAGTGCAGAAACTGCAGGGACCTTAGCAGAGATATTTAAATCATCCTTAGTGACAGAAGATGTACCAGTGGCTGGGGGGGGGGGGGTGGGCGGGTTGGAGGATAACTTGCATTGTTTCACTGTTTAAAAAATACTCTAAAAATAAACCAGGAAATTGTAACCCTTTAAGCTGAAATCAGTGGTGACAAAGTTACTGGAAGGTATTCGAAGAGACCAAATATGAGTATTTGCGTAGATCTGAACTGTTTAGAGATAGTCAGCATGGCTTTTTGTGTTGTAGGTCATGTCTAACCAATCTAATAGATACTTTTTCAAGGAGGTTACCAGGAAAAGAGTCAGTGGGTGTTGTCTACATAGATTTTAGCAAGGCTTTTGACGAAGTCCCGCATGGGAGCTTGGTCACAAACACGAGAAGATCTGCAGATGCTGGAAAACCAATCAACACACAAAATATTGGAGGAACACAGCAGCCCAGGCAGTATCTATGGAAAAGAATAAATAGACTCAGCTTGAAAAGTTGACTGTTTACTCTTTTCTATAGATGTTGCTTCACCTGCTGAGTTCCTCCAGGATTTTGAGGGAGATTGGTCTAGAAGGTTGAGTCACATATTGTTCCAGATGAAGTTGTAAATTGGATTAGACATTGGCTTTGTAGAAGAAGCCAGAATAGTTACCTCTCTGACTGGAGAGCTGTGTCTAGTGGAGTGCCACAGGGATCAATGCTGGGTCCACTTCTTGTTTGTCATCTAAATTAATAATCTGGATAATAATTGTAGTTAAGTAGATCAGTAAATTTGCCTGTGACACCAAAAATTGGGTGTGTAGTGGACAGTAAGAAAGACTATCAGAGATAACAGCAGGGTCTGGACCAGCTGGAAAAATGGGCTAAAGAATGGCAGATGGAATGCATTGAAAGTGGTGTTGCAGGTAGTCAGTGTTCTAAAGAAAACTTTTGGCTTATTGGCCTTCATAAATCAAAGAACTGAGAACAGCAGATGGGATGTTATGTTGAAGTTGTAATAGATGTCGGTAAGGCCTGATTTGTAGTATTGTATGCAATTTTGGTAGCTTATGAACAGGAAAGATGTAGAATTTATAAGGATGATGCCGGGACAGGAGAACCTGAATTGTAAAGGAAGATTGAATATGTTAGGACTTTATTCCTTGGAACATAAAAGAATGAGTGGTGATTTGATAGAAGTATGCAGAATTATGAGGAGTAGAAACAGGGTAAATGAAGGTAGGCTTTTTCCTATGAGGTTGGGTGGGACTACAACTAAAGGTCATGTGTTAAAGGTGAAAGGTGAAAAGTTGAATGGGAATGTGAGGGGAAACATCTTCACTCAGAGGGTTGTGAGAGTGTGGAACTAGATGCCAATGTAAGAGGTACATGCAAGGTTGATTTCAATGTTTAAGAGAGGTTTGGATAGGTTCATTGTTGGTAGGGGCATGGAGGGTTAAGGTCCCAGTGCAGATCAATGAAAGTAGCCAGTCAAAATCCTTTTGGGCTGAAGGGCTTGCTTCTGTCATGTACTTTTCTTTATTCTTTATTTATTCACACAATTATTAAGGAGACAAGTGTGTTCTTAATCAATGTTAGACCTGATGAAGCAGTCAACTTGTGCAATCAAGCCCCACTTGAAGTCTCCCAATAGGTCAACAGCTAGATAATAGCAATTCAATTCAAGAAATTATGTTCAGCAACTTTTATTATGACATATGTTTTGGCTAATTTTTGAATGGTCCATTCTCTGTGCAGTATAAGATGATAATTTTCCTTCCGAAGCAGATAATGAAATTCCAGAAAAAAAAGAGGAAAAATTCTTTTTGCATTCATGTCTCCTTCCAGTTAATCAAATCATCATGGTAGGTTATTTACAGCTTTGAATGATAAAGGGCTTTGACAACTTTCAAAACATGCCTCTTTCTTGATTCACTTGACAGCTGCAAAATTGCTTCCTATCAGTTCATAGTGATTAGTTTGAAAAATAGAACGTGAGTGTCTGAATAGAAATTATATGTGTGATACTGTTTTGTTTATAGTAGACTGGAAATTAATTGAAAATATAGTATTTGACTTTGACATTGACATGCAAACTAGCTTAATCACCACGTGAATGTTAACACCTTTTACCTGAATAGTTTGTTTCTGAAACAACATTAAAGTAGGTTTTGTATAATACTCACCTACAGTACACTGGCAAAATAAGACCATCAGATACTGGACCAGAATTAGGCCACTCAGCTGTTGAATCTGCTCCTCATTCCATCGTGGCTGATTTATCATCCCTCTCAACACCATTCTCCAGCCTTCTGCCTGCAACCTCTGATAACCTAACTAGCCAAGAACCTACCAGTCTCTGCTTTAAATATGCTGAATGACCGGGCCTCCCCTGCCATCTGTGGCAATGAATTCCACAGCTTCAACATCTCGTGGTTAAAGAAGTTCCTCCTTACCTCAGTTCTACATGGATATTCCTCTATTCTGAGGCTGTGCCCTTTGGGTCTAGATACCCGCTAGTGGAAACATCCGCTCTCTCTAGGCCTTTCAATATTGGAAAGATTTCAAAGAGATCTCCCCTCTTCCTTTTAAACTCCATCAAGTACAGGCCCAGACCATCAAACATTCCTCATATGCTAACCCTTTCATTCCCAGAATAATTCTTGTAAAACTCTTCTGGACTGTCTCCAATGTCAGCACATCTTTTCTCAGATAAGGGGGCCACACTGCTAACAATACTCCAAGTGCATTCTGACCAATGTCTTATATACCCTCACACCCTTGTGCTTAAATTCTAGTCCTCTCAAAATGATTGCTAACATAGCACTCGTCTTCCTTATCAGTGACTCAACCTGCAAGTTAACTTTCAGGGAATCCTGCACAAGGACTCCCAAGCCCTTTTCAATCCCTTATTTTTGAATTTTCTCCCCACTTAAAAAAAAGTCTACACCTTTTTCCTTCTTCCAAAGAGCATGACCATACATTTCTCTATACGATATTCCACCTGATACTTCTTTCCCCATTCTCCCAATCTGTCCATTTCCTTAAACAAACTCCCTGTTTCCTTTACACTACCTACCCCTCCACCTATTTTTTTTGTATTGTCTGCCAACTTGGCCACAAAGCCATGAATTCCCTCATTCAAATCTTTGGCATTTAACATGAAAAGAAGCAATCCCAATACTGACCCCTGCACAACAGCACTAGTCATGGCAGTCAACAAGAATGGGCCCACTTTATTCTGATTATTTCCCTTCTGCCAGTCAGCCAATCTTCTCTCCATACTAGTCTCATTCCTGTAAAGGAAATGAAAAGGATATGTGTAATTGTGCCAAGAAACAGTTCATTTTCAAGGTGACACGTACAAACAAGCTGGAGGAACTCAAGAGGTCAGGCAGCGACCGTGGAAATGAGCAGTCAATGTTTCGGGCCGAGACTCTTCGTCAGGACTGAAGGAGGAGGAGGCAGGGGTCGTATAAAGAAGGTGGGGGGAGGGTGGAAAGGAGGAGGCTGGTGGGTGTCAGGTTAAAGTTCACATCTGCAATGTACTTTGTGTTAATTTTCAAGGTTGTCATCTGAATATAATTAAAAGCATTTGGATGTGAAACCAATCTTTCTATTTTACTCTGAGGTCAGTGTTAATGGAAGGTATATTCACCTTATCCCTTGGTGTATACGCTGTAGACTACCAGAGTTCCAAGGATCTGCAGTTGCTGAAGTCTGAAGTAACCAACAATCTGCTGAGGAAGCCCAGCACATCAGGCAGCATCTGTGGAAGGAAAGGAATCGTTGATATTTCAAGCCAAAAACTGCATCAGCACTAAGCAGTCTTGGAGTTGTTGTTTTATGATCCAGGGATGGACATTGTTCCTCTACCTCACACACTGCATGCATAATTTATGAATGAATGTAGACATTTTTTTTTCTTATTTAGAGATACAGGCAGAACAGGCACTTCCAGCCCAATGAGCCACACCAGCAGCTCACTGATTTAACCCTAGGCTGGTGTTAAATCAGCTGGTGGCACAGTGGCATCAGCACTGGACTTTGGGGCGAGAGGTCCCGAGTTCAAATCCAGCTGGCTCCCTTGCACGCTCTCCATCCGTGCCTGGGTTGAGTGCCGAGCTAGCAACTTGACCATAGTGAAAAAAAGGCTCTGCCAGGTTTCAGATGCCCAAGACATGCCGTACGAAGAGCGATCACCAAAAAGATCAGTGCAAAAAGCTTGTCATGACGGCGCACGGTGACTCCACCTGGAGTTAAGGGTGCACACACACACACATGCACAGGACAGTTTACAATGGCCAATTAACCTAGTTACTAGTACACTTTTGGACTCTCTACATTGAAGTCAATTGAACTGAATGGCAGAAGTGTAATACCAGAACCAATAAACATGCAACTTTAAAAATCCCTGCTACTTAAGGTTGTGAGATCTTAAGATCCCAGCATAGTTAACTCAGTGTTACAGGTAGATTTGTTATACCTTTATCTGTGAAGCATTTCACACCTTCCATAATTGTCATCCTTAACCTACATTATCATTTGTTCAGTGGTCTGAAGAGTTTCTTGTCCAGGAGTTCATCCATTTCCTATGTATGTCCTTTAAAGTACATTCTGCTCTGTGCTGCAGATTCCATTTTACTTCTGATGCTTGATCCCAGGGCATGAAACTTCCATGACACTCTTAAAATGGCTGTGTTGGGTGAATTGATCGGTGTGTGTGTGAGGGGTTCAATGAGCTTTTCTATGCTGCATGTTTATATAACTCTATATCTCTGCTGTCTATCTGCTCACATTTACAAAATACATTGTAGGATAGATTGGTTTCTTTATCTACGGTAGCACCACAACAGTGAGGAGCAAATCATATGTTATGATCCTGACCTTCTGTACCAACCACCTTGAAGAGCTTATCTAAATTTGAGCACAATTCCACAAGCTATTCATAAGCAATTTTGGCAGAATCAGAAAGTTAACCACAGAATTGAGATCTTAATACAAGATAGGACCCAAACTTAGAAAACTTTCACAACCCACATTTTTAAGCAGACACTGAATCAAAAAAGAAATTTTCACCATGGGAAAGAAGAGTAAGGCTCCATCTGTCACAGTCCTAACAGTTAATTCCCCATCTTCTCCTAATTCCCTTTGATTGTGCCATGGTTCTGACCGTTAATTCCCCATTTTTCTCCTGGTTCCCTTTGCTGACACCACACCTGGTTTTCATCAAGACCTGCAACATAAAAACACCGGCTTTGCAACCACTAGTTGCCAAATGGTTCTTTTTTCCAGTGTGGTAATTAATGCTTCCCGGCCGCTTAGGCTTGTGTGTCCTAAGTTTTGCTTCAGTAGATTTATCTGAGAAACTCAGTCCCTCCGTGTCAATATCAGTTTTTTTTAAGTTTTGCTCCAGTTCCGAGGTTTACCTGTGAAATCCAGTCTCTCCATGTGGAGATAAATTCTGCCTGACTCCTGCCTTCCTGCTCTCCCTCCTGTTTGCCATACAACGCTCATGGCTGCATCTGCATCCTAACTAAATCTCCGTGCCAGTGTCCTGCGCTTGGGTTTGCCTCGTTCGTTGCAACACCAGCTAACTGTAACGTTTGCCTTCCAAAATAATCTTTCAGAAAGCTGGTGAAGAAAATGGGATGGGATCAACTGAAAGGCTGGATGAAAGAATATCAATAAATGTAAAAGCATGGAAACAAGATACATGCAAATATTTTCTGCAATTTTTGACACTTATAAATAGAATCAGCATATGTTTCATTTAAAACAAAACAGAAATGCTAAAAAACTCAATCAGGAAGAACCTGTGGATAGAGAACTACAGTAAACGTCTCATCAGACAAGGCAAAAAAAAATACAGTGATTGCTGACTGGTCAAGACTCCAGCATCTGCAGTCTTCAGTATCGGCAATTACATTGTGCTGGGTGAGTTCAAATGGGCTTCAGAGATCAAAGTATATGGATATATTGGCTGATGAGTTGGCAACCAGGAAACATTTACTTATCATAATAATTAGTGCTAGATGAACAAAATTTATTTTGCAAATCAAATTGTTATGATCCTGGAATGCAGTGTCTGAAAGCACAAAGCAAAAATCCGATGTTCATTTCAATGCTTTAGAGAAAGGGCCCGGGTTAATTATACAGAACTGTCAGGGAACTAGCACAAGTCTGATGGAGCAAGCAGCATTTTCTTCCCTGTAGTAATCCATGCGTCTTTTTAAAACAGAACTTTGGATGATTTTGTTAATTACTTGTGTTACAGAAAATGAAAAAGAGAATTATAGTTGGTTCATTAGATTTTTAAAAAAATTGAACAGCTGCATAGTTAGTACTCCAATTTATATTCCTCTTTTTGTACTATCACTAAAGGTATGCACAAAATATATGTAGCAAAGGCTTTATTATTCCAAGAAAAGGTGCAGTTCCTTATGATATTATAAGTTATTTCATTGGCAGATATATTTTGCCTGTGGTGCTACAAAGTCCAGCCTAGCTGCTGGATGGAATAATAAAAAAACTAAAGGGGCTGATGGGGGACATTAGGTTAATCTGATCCGAATAAGTACCATTTCAGGATAATTCTTTTCTTTTGAGATCTTGCCACACACTACTTTTTAAGAACTTCAACTTATCAGTTATGTTTTGTCAGTGACAAACCAGGAAGACTTGTTGCTGGAGGTTCAAGGATACTTAAGTGTTAAGGCTGCAAAGCTTACTGTGCTACTTATTTGTCTGCAAACCAAAGGCAAATACTTAGATTGTTCAAAAATAAATTCAAAAGTATGTTTTCCATGAATGACAGAGTACAACAGTCCACGGGCTATGTTTCTAGATTAAAAATCCCAGGGTCTTGGCAAATAGTGCCTTTTTTGTTCCTTCAGCAATAATTACAATTGGAAGAGTAAATGAAGAAAATCGTATTTGCTAGACCCATCTCAAGGCTAAATACTCCAGAAAATGCTTTCTTTTCTGTCTGATTCACTCTATTCGTATTCTAAATTAATCCCTAAATATGCACAATTAAATGCTTCTTAAATCAAAAGCCAAGTACTGAAAATGTTGAAGATCTGACATAAAACATCAGATCAGAGAGCTCACATTGGTGACTTTTCACTGGAACTCCCGTTCTGATGAAATATCATTGACTTGAAATGTGCTTTCGTTTCTTTCATCACTGGTTCTGCCCAACCTGTTGAATTGATGAAATGTACAAAAAAAATGTTACTCCTATTAAAACGTATTTGCTGATGGAATCCTGGTGGGAGAAGTGTTTAATAGCAGAAAGATGCATATATACTAATTGATTTTTTTGTAACATTCGAGGATTTAAATTGAGGAATATCATGATCAGTCTAATGACAATGCATGTTTCTTTGTAGATGGATGCACAGCTAATGACCATCTCAAATTTGTAATTTTGGCCAGTATTCTAAATAATGCCTTTTATTTAAATTTAAATCCTATGAAATAGTTATATTATATTTATCTATTGTCGGCATATATGTTGATTTTGAATCAAGCTCTCAAAACAATATTAACTCCAGATTGATTGAATTTCACATAGTTTAATCTACTGGAGGAACTAAGCAGTTCAAGCTGTGCCCGTGGTGGTATGGGAAGTTGTGGGGGGGGAGAGTGGGGGAGAAGGGTTGACATTTTGTGCCAACGCCTGCATCATTTAAAGGGGAGAATTATCAATGGATATCTCAGGATCTGCTGAGGAATGGTGGATGCAACTTTATCTACAGAAATATGAGGTGTTGCACTCTGGGAAGCTCAACAAAATGTTGCTTAGATTAAGGAAAATTAGCCACAGGAGAGACTGGAAAAAACTTGGATTGTTTTTTTTATTTTCTTCGGAGCATCTGGGATCGATGGGTGACCTGAGAGAAGTTTATAAAATGTTTTCAAGTTAGGTAGTCGGAAACATTTTCCCAATGTTCAACAGTCAAATATTAAAGGACACAGGTTTAAGGTGAGATAATTTGAAAGGCCAGATATTTCACACAAAGCAAGTGCCTGGGATGTGCTGCCAGGAGAGGTGATGGAAACGGATACAACAGCAATGTTTAAGAGGTATGTAGGTTGGTACATGAATAGGCATGGGTTGCAGGGATATTAACCATATGCAAGCAAATGAAAGCAATATAAATTGAAATTATGGTTGGTACAAACATGAAGGGCTGAAGGATGTATTCCTGTGTTGTATGTTCAGAACTATAGCAAAACAAATCCTGAATAATGACTTCACACAGGTTATGAAAGAAAATAAATTAAAGGAATTTATGGATGTCATTTATCACACTCTTCCATTTATCATGTGATTTTTTTTTGTTTCTGAAGCATTCAATGCAATTCAGCTAATGAATATGATTGTTACTTTGGATAAACCAGTGGACTTGATTACTTACAAGATTATTCCTTAGAGGACGAAAAATGCATCTGCATTGCATTGTGGTGGGTTGGAATTATAATGAGGAGATATTCTGAAAAATGAAGGTTTGCATGTCAAGTTAAATTTGAAATGATTGGCATCACAAAATTCTCTGATGTTTGATTACAAGACACCCTAGCGCATTTATCTTATTTTCACCATTTGGTGTCTCAGTATTTCACAAACCATTCCAATTTGTCTGAGAGGAACATATCTTTGAACTGTCAAAATGCCACAAGTCTCTCACTTGTTTCTTTTGAATCAGTGTTGTCTTTCAAAAACCCTAAAAGTTATTCTCTTTATGGTCCACAGACCACCTGAGCTGCAGGCCAATAAAATTTAGCATTTAAATCATTCAAGCATTGATAAAAGAGAGAGTCTTCTATGGCGATCCATGTTGAATTTGGACATTTTATGATGAGAGCCGTCCACTCAGCTGAGAACCAGCTGTCAGTCTTCGATGTTGCGAGTCAGATTCCTCATTCAGCAGCACTGAACAAACCTGGGAAGCCAGCTCACTAAACCCATGCGCAGTTAACCTGGTGCATCCACAACAAGTAGATTGAAGTCAAGTGGGGAAGTCAGCTGCCAAGAGAAAGATAAGTGCAATGAAAAGCAACAGGAGATCATCAGGACAGTACATCACCAGCTATGTAAACTCCATTCAGATAATGGTTGTGTGCACATTGAATAATGCTTCAGTAATAAGTCTTTCACAGTTCTCCATGACGAAAATGATTCATGGTTACGTTAGAATTACCTTTTCTCTGAAAATATTTTGAAAATTATGGATATAGATACAAGGCAGCAGCAATTACTTTAGTGGTGTAAGAATAGGTTATCTTAGGGATCTTGCAGCAAAAAATAGCAACGCATTCTTCCATCAAGTAAATGAAAATACAAAAAAAGTAAAACATGGATGATACAAATCCAAAATGTTCCATCAATTTGATATCCAGACTTCTGGTTTTACAAGGAGCATCACAGTCAAGGTCAATGATTTTATGCCTTGTACATGCATTTTGATATTTTTGATACAATTGGCAGAAATTATGCACTCACAATGTGTTACTTTCTAAGCTTGAACATCTGTGTTTTAGTGGGGATAGCTCCTGTTTCTAAATCATGGAAAGAAAGGTTTAAAATCCATTCCGGAGATCCCAAGCAATGATCCAATAAGGAACTGTCAAACTGTTAGCATTTTCACCTTTCAGGTGAATTATTATGGCACAGTTCTTTGAGTTCTCTTGGGTGAACATACAAATAACACAAGACCATTTCAGTTATTTCCATTTTCCTAACCAACATTTATCTCTCAACATCACTAATCTAGAATGCTGATAATTAACAGTAACAAATACAAAATGCTGGAGAAAGATAGCTGGTCAGGCAGCCTCTAAAGAAAAAAACAAACAGTCGACGTATAGGTCTCTGACCCTTCATCAAGACTAACAGGTTGCCAGTCCTGATAAGAGGCTGTTGGCTGGAAATGTTGACTGCTTATTCCTTTCCTTAGAAGCTGCTTGACTTGCTGAGTTTTTCCAACATTTTGTACGTGTTACTCAGATTTCCTTCACCAGCTGAGTCTGTTGTGTTTCTGATAATTAGCATATTTTTTTGTGGGAATTTGCCACGTTGAATTTGACTGCTGCATTTTCTGCTTTGCAATGAGGATTATACTTCAAATGCTGTTCATTTAGTGTTAATCATTTTGGATGCCTTGACAGGATTGGAAAAGGTTTAATATAAACTTAGGTATTTATTTTCAAACCAAGACAGCCACAGGTCTACATCTGAGACATCAGCGATGATTGATTATATTTTTATACTGTTAATATCAATTAGAAAAATATTGAATGAATTCAGCTAAAGCCAAACCAAATTTTATTCAGATAGCCTTTGGACTTGTAAATGTTGATTTCTGTCATGGTATATAGTAGATTGATGGTTGCTGATACACATTATTTTTTCACTAATTGAATGCTATGCCTTGAGTGATGGAATGTAAATGTATGCTCATGATTATTCACACACTACATTCCTGGACTCTGGGGAACCATTGCAAAGCACAATTCAATAGAGCCATTTTCTTCTCCAATGAAGAGAAGGAAAATGTCAGGAATACTTAGCCCAGGCTTTTTATTTTTCCAAATGTTTTGGTACTCTGTGTTGGGAGTAGACTAGATGGGCTGAGGGGCCTAATTTTGCTACAATGTCTTTATGGTCTGATGATCTTACTTTCACTTCTCTTGGACACAATTGGTAAAGATAGTGAGAAGACGCAAGAAAAAGAAAAAGAAAACTTCATGCAGAATTGCGTAATTGTGTTTTTTTAAATACTATGCATAGTATGGAGGAAATTAACCCGATCTCAATTACAGAGAAAGTAAAATAATGTTATTTGTAAAGTGAAGAGCCAGTTACCTTAACCCAATGTATGTAGCAGAAATCTCCAATTGTATTGAAAGCTAAAAGACAACCAGAGAAGCACATTTATGGTGGGGGGGGGGGGTGATATGAACCTTATATTTCACCAGTGTAGAACAGCAGATGTTAAAAAGGATTGTTATGTTGTAAATGACCTTCAGAAAAGGAAATCTGCCATTCTTCTGACTCAGCGTAGGCCTCCGTTAGTCTTGCTAGACCATGGATTTGCACCTTGGAAAGTTTCCATGTCACAAACCTGGGCGAGGTTTTTTTTTATGGAAGACCGGCAGCTGCCCAAACTGCAAGTCTCCCCTCTCCACACCACCAATGTTTTCCAAGGGAACCTTGACTTAGTACCATCCATGACAAGGCATCCTAGACATTTATTCCTTCCACCACAAGTGCATGGTGTCTACAGTTTAGAAATGTGGTTACTCACCCAAGCAGCTCTTTAACCTATGACCTCTGCCACTTACTCATCTAATTTACACCCAACTTGATCTGGAAATTTATCACGATTCTTTCATTGTTCACCGTCAATAGTATTTTGGGAATAACTTCACAAGAAGGACTTTAGCATTTCAAGGAGGCCACAATCACTCTCTCAAGAACACTTAAGGATAGAAAGAAATATTGGCCAGGTAACCCAAATCTCAAAAAAAGCTGACTGACTTCATTTTTTTAACTGTGTCATTTGAAAAAGTCATTACCAACTCTTGATAGGTGATTCAATGTAACAACTAAGAATAGTGCACTTTTATGCTGCCAAGGTATAAGTTGTTCCAATGTAAAGCTTTTAACTTGTTTTTGTGTCACTTTTAATCAATTATGATGACACAAGATGCAATCCAGATATATTAAGCTGGTTAAGAATTCAGTAAATGTATTTAAACCTTGGTTCAACAGAGCAATATTGGATCTAAAGATAGAATTTTCCAGAAGGTTTGTCCAAAGTCAAGAATGAAGTTATATATCCTGTGGTTAGTTCATAACAAATAATAGTAGGTGTGTAGCCTTTATGGCATTTGTTTAGTTTATAATATTTTCACTTTAGTAATTCATTTGTTATAATTTTCTAGTTAAAGTTAAGATTGTTTAAAGTAAATTCGTTGTCTGTGATATATAGCGGCATGCGATGACATCACACCCTTTTTCGCCGCATCTTGTGGGAAAATACCGGTTTGGAGAAATGGGAAGGAGGGGGCTCACATGTGCAGGATCAGCGCAAGAAAAGTTGTCTTTCTACGCACTAGAACACTACAGTGAAAAGGCAGCATTATCAGGTGGAAGCAGCTGCCAGAGAAGCCGAAAACCAGAAGGAAGCGGCTGCCAGAGATGCCAAAATCCAATTGGAAAGGGTAAGGATAGCGTCAGAGTTAGAAGTGCTGAAGCTACACTGAGAAGCCGAAGCTGCCAGGGTGGAAGCAGAGTTAATAGAAAATGCTGAAGAAATGCATGATCTGGTTGACGTAAAATCTACTTCAGAAAAGATCAGATTGGAACGCACAAGCGACTATGTCCGATCTCAAATAGACTGGAAGATTCATTCTTCCTCTCCATACTTATACACTAATGCCCCATTTCATGAGGAATCTCAGAGGGGCCCAATTGCATCACATCAATCCGAGGAAGACAATTTACCCTTGCAACTCCGCGATGAATTCAAGAATGAAAGGGCTGATGACAAATACTTCTCCACACCAAACTTACCAGATTTGGCGAGAAGAGAGACAAAGGCTGAATTCAGAACAGCAAATTCCATAAGAGATGTACACCCTCGGTCATATACCCACCGACATATTCCCCCAGCTCGCATGCCACTTGCAGTTGAACCCATGGCGCAGTATTTAGCACGACGAGATCTCGTCACTTCAGGACTATACCAGTTTGACGATAAACCTGAAAATTACCATGCATGGTACTCCACATTCGCCAACACTATCCACAGAGTCCAGCTCGGAGCAACCCAAGAGTTGGATCTTATGATGAAATGGCTGGGAAAAGAATCATGCGAACAGGTGAGACGCATATGTTCAGTGTACATCAACAACCCCAAGCTAGCCTTACGCAAAGCATAGGAGAGACTTCGGGAGTGCTATGCGGCCCCTGAAATTATTGAAGCAGCACTATTCCAATGTCTGGAGAATTTTCCTAAGGTGTCAGCCAAGGACCACACTAAGTTAAGAGAGCTCGGAGATTTACTCATGGAGAATCAAGGTGCCAAAGAAGATGGCTATTTAACTGGTCTATTATACCTAGACTCTTCATACGGGATTAGACAAATCGTGGACAAACTTCCATTTGGGCTGCGGGATAGGTGGGTGTCTGTTGGCTCAGAGTACAAGGAAGAGAACAATGGTCGATTTCCTCCCTTTGAGTATTTCACTAGGTTTGTGTGCAAGGAGGCGAAGAAGCAAAATGACCCTAGCCTCATGGGTCCAGGTAGCAGTACAATTTACACCAAGCCAGTTAAATCCACTTCGAATAATTTCAACATTACTAAACCTGTCTCAGTGCTTAAGACTGAAGCCTTTACCACTAACAATGACCCTAGCAAGAATTGTCCATTGCATAACAAACCCCACCCCCTCAAAAAATGCAGAACGTTTAGGGAAAAAACCCTTGAAGAGAGGATAGCCCTTCTCAAGGAGAAAAGAATATGTTTTAAATGCTGTTCCTCTACCTCTCACCTTGCTAGAGAGTGTACAATCTCCGTGAAGTGCCCGGAATGTAATAGCACTAATCACGAAGGGGCCATGCATCCCGGCCCGTTACCGCAAACTGACAAAGCTCCTTCACCCTCACAACAGGACGGCGGGGAGGGAGAGGCTCACTCCAGGACAACCGTTGACAGCTCAAGCTGCACAGAAGTTTGCGGTCAAGCTCAGTCAAGCCGTTCTTGTTCAAAGATCTGCCTCACTAAGGTGTACCCTAAGGGAGCCAAAGACAAGGCCATCAAAGCCTACGTAATTCTGGATGATCAGAGCAATCGCACACTAGTCAGTCCAGAGTTCTTTGACTTGTTCAACATTGAGAGTAATCAGTTCCCATACTACCTTAGAACTTGCTCAGGCAGCGTGGAAACTTATGGAAGGAAGGCAGAAGGCTTCCAGCTCGAGTCCCTGGATGGTAAAGTTGTCATCCGTCTCCCTCCACTCTTAGAGTGCAATGAAATTTTGAATAACCGCACTGAGATCCTGACGCCAAGTGCGGTGCTACACCAGCCATATCTCTACCACATTACCAAGCACATCCCAGAACTGGATCCAAAAGCAGAAATACTCCTGCTATTAGGAAGAGATGTTCTCCAGGTGCACAAGGTTAGGCAGCAGGTCAATGGACCACACAACGCCCCCTTTGCGCAATGCCTGGATCTAGGCTGGGCGGTGATAGGAGAGGTGTGCCTTGGCAATGTACACAAACCGACGGTTAACACACTCAAGACCAATATGCTAGAGAGTGGCCGACATTCAATTTTTCAACCCTGCACAAGTTTCATTTGTATCAAGGAAGCACGACAAGGCTTTAACAAATGTAAAGTAAGCGACAAGACGCTGGATCAGTCAGTCTTCGCTCAAACTGAGCACAATAATAAACTTGCTCCATCAGCTCAAGATGCCATTTTCTGAAAAATAATGGACACCAAGGTCTTCAGAGATGAAGCAAATAATTGGGCCGCCCCACTACTTTTCAGAGAACCACGCCAAACAACAAAGAGCAGTCAGTCAAGCGGTTCACGTCCTTGCAAAAAACCCTGAAAAGGAAACCTGAGATGCAGCAACAATACGTAGCATTTATGGAGAAGATCTTTGCTAATGGACATGCTGAAGTAGCACCGCCACTGAGGGAAGGCGAGGAGTGCTGGTACCTCCCAACGTTTGGGGTTTACCACCCACAAAAGCCCAATCAGATCAGTGTGGTCTTTGACTCCAGTGCTCAGTACACTGGTTTCTCCCTTAATGACATGCTCCTTACAGGCCCCAACCTTAACAATACCCTTCTCGGGGTCCTGCTGCGCTTCCGGAAGGAGAAAGTCGCAATCTTAGTGGACATCCAGCAGATGTTCTATTGCTTCTTAGTACAGAAGGACCATCTCAATTTCCTCTGTTTCTTGCGGCACAAAATATGCTCCCAACTTCCAGCTGCAGAAAAGAGTCCAGTAATCCTGCCCAAAGACAGCCATGTGTCCTTACTGCTCACTCGCCATCACCATGAGCAGGTAAAGCATCAGGGTCATCACCTGATGGAAGGAGCAATAAGGGCAGCGGGACTGTGGATCTTGGGAGGGAAAACACTGATCAATTCAGTACTTCATAAATGTGTAACCTGCAGGAAACTGCGAGGCAAGTTGGAAGCTCAACGTATGGCGGACCTCCCACCAGAACGCCTCGAAGCCTGCCCTCCTTTTACATATGTGGAGCTCGACGTATTTGGTCCGTGGACTATCACTACGAGATGCACCAGAGGAGGACAAGCAGAGAGCAAGCGGTGGGCCATCATGTTTAGCTGCATGAGTTCAAGAGCGGTTCACGTTGAGGCCATCGAATCTTTGGATACATTCAGCTGCATTAACGCTCCCAGGCGCTTCTTTGCACTAAGAGGCCCTGCAAAACAGTTAAGATCTGATTGTGGCACGAACTTTGTTGGAGCATCAAAGGAGCTGGGGATAGACAAAACAGTGCAAAAGTACCTCAGTCAGCAGGGATGCAACTGGGAGTTCAACACACCACATGCCTCTCACATGGGAGGGTCATGGGAGCGGATGATTGGTATCGCCAGAAGAATTCTTGATTCAATGTTTCTGCAGCAACACACCCGATTGACCCACGAGGTACTGTGCACACTAATGGCAGGGGTCACAGCCATTATAAATGCACGACCACTCCTACCCGTGTCTTCTGACCCAGAAAACCCCTTCATACTCTCGCCATCAATGCTCCTTACACAGATGGCAGGAGCTCCCCCTCCACTAGGGGACTTCTCTGATAAGGATTTGTACACAAAGCAATGAAGACAGGTCCAGGCTCTGGCAAATCGGTTCTGGCCTTGTTGGAGACAGGAATATCTACCTTTGTTGCAACACAGACAAAAGTGGACAGAACCTGCAGGAATCTTCAAGTTGGAGATTTAGTCCTGCTCAGGGACAAGCAAATCGCCCACAACAGCTGGCCAATGGCCAGAATCACTGTCACATTCCCTAGTAGGGATGGAGATGTCAGGAAGGTTGAGTTGAAAGCTACTGACCAAGGTGATGTGAAAATTTACCAGTTACAGAAGTCATTCTACTTCTCCTTAAGGACTGATTTAGAGACTGAAGTTTGTATTATGTTCATTGTGACCCTACGAAGGTCAAGCGGGGAGTGTGTTGCCTTTATGGCATTTGTTTAATTTATAATATTTTCGCTTTAGTAATTCGTTTGTTATAATTTTCTAGTTAAAGTTAAGATTGTTTAAAGTAAATTCGTTGTCTGTGATATATCGCGGCATGCGATGACGTCACACCCAGTTTCGCCGCGTCTTGTGGGAAAATACCGGTTTGGAGAAACGGGAAAGAGGGAGCTCACATGTGCAGGATCAGCGCGAGAAAAGTTTTCTTTCTATGCACTAGAAACATTAGTGAAGCAATGCCGTAAGTTCATGAGATAATCGATATGTTGAATTAAAAATGTTAACGCTGATTCTGTTAAAAGTAATGACGGTTGATAAGGTTTATGTTTTTGTTATTTAAAGAGTTGCGGATAGTTTGTGTTGAAGTGTATTTAAAGCAGTCGCTGGCATAGGAAGATTCTGACTGTATGTTGCACTTTAATGTAATGTAGTTGTTGTAGTTTTACTTCTGCAAGTATTTATGATGCAAATGTGATATCAAGAAGGAAATAAATACTGTATATATTTTGTATTGTTTTATCAACAGTTTTCACCATATGTTAATGTGGAAGAGTGAACAGTAAACGGTTAATCTTACTGTGATCCTTTCTTCATTGACTATAGTTTACCTCGGTGTTTAGTTCAGAGTTCTTTTACACCTGTGCGAGAACACTACAGTAGGCAATTCACTCTCCTGTAAGTTGCTGTACCTTTTCATGCCTTGCGGTGCATCGGGCAGCAGTTTTTTGCCATTTCCATAGAACTTGACTTTCTTTTTTAATGAGAGCACGTTGCTAACTCAACACTCAACCTAGCCCAGTAGGAAAGCATGCAAGGAGCTATTCACTTCAAAGTCCAGTGCTGATGCCACTACACCACCGGCCAACCACTGTAAATAAGAACTACTGGAAAAAGACAAAGAAGAAAGAAGCCATGGTCATCTTTTATTGAAAAACTAGTTCAAACTAGAAAGTTAAGGACATTTGATGAGGGTAGCCTATGGGACAGCTTAATTTATGGCATGATGCAGGCTGCGGACAAAGAAGCTACAAAAATACAAAACAAGCTTTATTACAAATTACCAAATTTCCACTGAGGACTTACAGAAAAACAGGTGATTATACACAACATATAGGCAATCATAAAGTTATGTGTGAAAAATAACAATTTACACTCTAATCCAACAGAAACATACAAAAATGTGCAGCAGAACTGTCCTGCAATAATTAAAACTATTTTCAACATGAATTATTTAACTGATATACTAAAGGAAATAATGTGTGAAAATCAAGAGAAATAAAATGAAAGTAGTGTAAACATAGACTAAATAAGCTGTTCTCTTGTTAAGCTCTAAAATTTAGGGAAATGCAAGATGAATTTAAAATCAAAAAAATTTAAATTACACATGGTTCAAGTTTTGGAATTGGTTCACAGCCAATAAAGTACTTTTGAAATGTGGTTACTGTACTAGCAGTGGACTCCTAGACTACACATACGTATTTATGTTTCTGTATGATATTTTCTCCTCTGTTAATTTAGCTAATAGAGTAGCTGCATTCAGTCACTTAATTTTAATTCCTACTTAAATGATGGAGCATGAACTTAACCAGAAAATGTTAGACATCTTGCTATCATTTGTCAGTGAAAATCAGTTTACAGTGTAACATTTACCTTCAGATCTTGATTTGAATCACGCTAGGTTAGAATGAATACCTGTCTGGCAGTAGAAAAATAATAAAATGGGTATTTTTGAATTGGTTTCTGATGGAAAAGAGACGGGAAACACTTTTTATCAGCAATGCACATTAATTTACTATTCTCTTCACTGCCTGGCTCTGAGAGTTCGGACATCGGCTATCTTGAGAAATATAGTTGTTACAATGGTACAGTAAAAGCTATAATTCAGAGATTTGATATTTTGGGTTAAAAGGGATTGCTGAGTTTTTCCCACAACTATAACAAACTAGTTTCAGAACTAATAATGTAATAGGCTGTGTGAATCAGATGCCAACTACTCGACTGTCTAGGAGATGTGTACAAGCACAACAAAGTAAGTCAAGCCTAATTTATAATCATAAAATTGAAAGCACAAACTCCACACAATACTACATAGCAAGCCACAAAGATTTCTGCAAGGCAGGAAGATTTTGGGGGCAATGATTCTTAGTCACCATTTCATTATTGCTGTTGCTCGGGGAACTCTAAATTTCAACTTGCTCCTGAATCCAATTCTGGGTCCGAACCACCAATCATCATTTCTGATCCTTGGTTGAAGTCCAGTGAAGCCCGGAAAGGCACCCCCATAAATATAAGTTTCACATGCGCAGAGACACTCAGAGACAGACAAACTCTTTGATCTTTTGTCTCAACGCAGCCAGTTTCTTTTTCTCAAGTTCATCCTGTGTCCATTAACGGTGTTCAGCATTTCAGTAATGCCATTCATTAATATTTATATTTCACAATAAGCCTGACTCTAAAAGAATCCATCAAGAAATATCAAACCACTTGACAGACATTCGTATTTTAATGATGCCTGATGCTGAAAAGAATCAGGCTATTTTCAGAAAGCATTCTACAGACAATAACAGATCTACAGTGCTTACTTTGTACAGATGCTACTTGCTAACTGACCCCACGTTAAAAATCAGAAGGAGCTAACTTGTTATTTTGACCTTCCAGACATTCAGCCAATGTTTTATAAAATCTAATATGACACAAATAACAAATGAACATAGAAAGAAATCCTTCATTCTCCAGTGCCTGAAATAAAATACCTCTCATTTCTGTTTTAAATAACTAGCCCTTCATTTTTAAACAGCGACACCAGATTCCCACCATCTGCGTCCTCTCCCATTCTAATTTATATGAGCTAAATGTGGTTTTATATGAATTCATTATTTTTTTAGAAATATATCTTTAAGTTAATTAAATGCTTTTCACCTATGAATATTACGCACTTTTGCCAGCAAGCTGTATTCCAGGAGAATAAGGGCTTAATTTCTTAATTATATTTGATGTATTTGAAGTACTATGAATTATGTGACAGAAGTGCTAAAACAAAATATTTGTTTCACACAGTTGATCTCACTATGTTAAACGCCACAGGACATAGTTTTAGATGAATAAGTATTCTCATTAAATTAATGGTCCAATTACAAACGTACTTTTTAATAGCTTCCCATTGCAGTTAGAATCCTATCACACTTCAGGAGTCCTGGACAGCTATTGCCTCTGATTGAAGGTAGTTATCATGCTATAAACATATGGCAGTTATTACTGTTTTTAAGTTAAATTAAAAAGAAATTCTGGAGTATAAGATAGATTACTTTCACTTAAATGTTGCCATATTTTGTTTTTTTTTTCTGTATCTTTTTACTTCCCCTTTCGCTGAAACCATTCTCTCTATCCCTTTTTTATTTCTCATTCTGAACTGATTACACAGTAACTTTGATTCTTCCCCCACCACTCCTGTTTCTTTGTAGTCCTTCAGTGTTATTTATTTCAAAGATGGACTGTTGCTCTTATTAAGGTTTCACATGTCCCTTTCCATTCCTGCACCAATATAAGGTGGCATAGAGCAAAATCTGCTTTGAGATGATCTAATAAACATTACACTCTCTCTGACATCTAGTTCTAGATTCAAGATTCAAGATTCAGATCACTAGGAGCTGGAAATGATCATGGGAGTTTGTAGAAAATGTAGGAAATTAACTGGGTGGGTATTTTGTGTCAGCCTTCACTGTGGAAGACAGCATAAGCATGCCAGAAGTGTGGAGATTGTTAGAAGTGAGTGCAGTTGCTATTACTCAGAAGAAGGTGCTTGATAAGCTGAAATTTCTGAAAATAGCTGGAGTGGGTGGACAGTACCCACGGTTCCAAAAGAAGTGGCTGAAGAGATTGGGGAGGGAGTGGAAGTGATCTTTCTAGAATCAATAGATTCTGGAATGTTTCTGGAGAAGTAGAAAATCACAAAGTTCACTCCTCTCTTTTAGAAGGGAGGGAGCGAGGAAAAGGTCAGGAAATTATAGGCCAGTTAGCCTGACTTCGGTGGTTGGCAAGATATTATTTACAATTAAGAATGAGATTTCAGGGTACTTGGAGACACCTATAAAATAGGCAGAGGTCAGCACGATTTCCTTAAGCATGACAAATTTGTTGGAATTATTTGAGGAAATAATCAATAGGATAGACTAAGGTGAGTTAGTGGATGTTGTTTCCATGGATTTTCAGAAGGCCTTTGAAAAGGCCTGCCCATGAGGCTGCTCAACAAGATAAGAGCCCATGGTGTTACAAGAAAGATACTAGCATTGATAGAAGATTGTCTGACTGGCAAAAGGAAAAGACTGCAAATAAAGGGATATTTTCTGGTTGCCTACCGGTGACTAGGAGTGTTCCACAGGGGTTGATTTTGTGACCATTACTTTTCATACGATATGTCAATGATCTGGTTGACAGAATAAATAGATTTGTGGGCAAGATTTGTGGGACAAGCAATGTTGAGAAAGCAAATTGTTTGCTTGGACAGATTAAGAGAATGGGCAACGAAGTAGCAGATGGAATGCAGTGCAGGAAAGTGTATGGTCATGCACTTTGATAGAAGGAATAAAGGCATAGACAATTTTCTAAGTAGGGATCAAATTTAGAAATCAGAGGTGCAAAGAGTCTAGGGACTCCTAGTGCAGACATCCTGAAGGTTAACTTGCAGGTTGAGTCAGTAGCATGGAAAGCAAGAGTAATATTAGCATTCATTTCAAGAGGACTAGAATATAAAAGCAAGCATATAATGTTGAGACTTGGTAAAACATTAGTCAGACAACATTTAGAGTATTGTGAGCAGTTTTAGGCCTCATATTTAAGAAAAGATGTATTGGTATTGAAGCAGTCTAGAGGAGGTTTACCAGAATGATCCCATGAATGAGAGAGTTAATGTATGAGGAGCGTTTGATGGCTTTGGCCCTGTAATTGTTGGAGTATAGAAGAATAAGGGTGATCTCATTGAAACCTATCAAATATTGAAAAGCCTAGTAAGAGTAGATGTGTAACAGTTATTTCCAGCACTTGGAGAGTCTAAGACCAGATGGTGCAGCCTCAAAATACAAGGACATTCCTTTAGAACAGAGATGTGTGGGAATGTTTTTAGCTAGAGTTTGGGGAATTTGTGTATTTCATCGACACAGATGGCTGTGGAGACCAAGTCTTTGGGTATATTTAAAGAGGAAGTTGAAAAGTTATTGTTTAGTAAGGCCTCAAAGGTTATGCAAAGACAAAAGAATGGAATTGAGGTGAAAATAAATCAGCCACGAGCAAATGCTAGAAGAGAGTTAATGGGTTGAATGGCCTAGATCTGCTCCTAAGTCTTCTGGTTAAAGATGATATGAACATGACACAATGAATTCTTCCATTTCTGTAAATATTGCATAGATCTTTCCAAATATTTGTCTGCAGCACTGCCCTCCATGTTGGTGTAACACTCACCTTGCACTGTTATATCAGGATGTATATTGTATACATTTCTCTGACATTAAATGTACCCTTGAAACCTTTGATCAAAAATGAGGGACGTTGAAATTTTCAGCCCACAATCCCTCCAGATGGCTGCATTCTTGTTTGTCATTAGTTCCATATGGAACAAATAATGAAGCTGGAGAGATCAGAAAATATGTAGAATTACAGCTACAATTTTGGAGAATATTCTTATACAAACATATTACTCTTCTACTGGAACATGACAAGGTTTACATCAAACAGAATTTAGACATGCTCAGATACATGAAAACACTGTTCAAATAAACATTTTTTTACAGAACTACAATAGTGATTTTCAGTATTGACCAACAGATAAATCTGTCATAAAATCAGAGAATTATATGCTTGAGAGAGATCATTAGCCTTTGCTAGCTCTTTAGCAAAACAATATAATCCATTACATCCCTTCATTCTTTCCCCATGTATTCTAATACTTATTTCAAGTACTTATCCTGCTTTCTGTTAAATGAACAATTGAATTTGTATCAAGATCATTGCAGTCCATAAATTTCCTTTTAAACACCTATACTTTGAGAAAAGACTCATTTATCCAATTACCTGGCCTAGCAGAATTCCTTTATCTGTAACATATCCAAGGCTATGATATACTTTTTAAAGTGTTAAATTCAGCTTATGTTCTTTGAAGTTGTATTAAGTCTCTTAATTTAAAAGCACAGGATGTACAACAACATCTTCTTCTTTCCTGCCACTACAAAGAATTATGCATATATACAATTCCTTTGTGGCCGAGTTGCCTTAAATTTGACTCCATTGGTAAATACCATCTCTCTTCATTCTTCCCATCAAACATAATATTTTATATTAGACTACTTCTCCCCTCATCAGTATTTGTCTTCTTTCTCATATAAATGTGCATTTCTCTGCTATACCTAAGTCAATATTATCAACTTGGTTCAATGAATATGAAATTGACATGTTAACAAATCCACTCTGTAAATTCCTCCCAAAATGCAACAAACGTTGTCACCAACAGTCTATTTTTATCCTTTCCGTGATAATTTTGTAGCCATGCTGCCAACAGTGCCTTTAAGACTGTGTCAATGATAGCAACTATAAAAATTTACATTTATATTTCAAATTTAGCTCTGTAAGGCTACTTCAAGGCATTTCTAACTTTACTTTAAGTGGCATTAATGCTGCTTTAATTTGCTTTCATGTGATAACAGCTATAATGCATTGTTTGCCCACCTAATAAGTGGAACGTTATAGTTAAACAATTAGTAGATGTGCAGCTTCATTTGGCTATAACCACGCTGCAATTTTATGAACAGGTTGTGGATAAATTAAACACAGCAGGAAAACAGGGACACAATATGTGGGATAAAAGTAGAAAATGCTTTTAGTTTCAGTTTTGGAACATACACTGATTTTTTTTTTTTGCTTTGTGAACAGGATAATTGTTCCGTCAGGCCAATTTTTAAGAGGACAGGGAGATCTGTGCTGTGAATATAAATATGATAGAGCATTTTGAAATAAAGGAAGAGGTAGCATTAGGTCTCTTAAATAGTATTAGGGTGGACAAGTCCTTAGGGCCTGATAGGATATACCCAGGATATTCAGATTGCTGTTGCCTTGACCCACATTTTTGCATTCTTCCTAGCCACAGACAAGGTCCTGGAGGATTGGTGAGAAGCAAATATTGTTTGATTATTCAAGAAGGGAACGAGGGATAATCCTAGAAACTATAGACTGGTGAGTCTCACGTCAATGGTAAGGCAGTTATTGGAGAGAATTCTTAGGAATAGGATTTATGAGCATTTGGAAAACCGTGGCCCAGTTAGGGAGAATCAGCATGGATTTCTGCAGGGCAAGTCATGCCTTACTAACTTGATTGAATTTTTTGACAAGGTAACACAGATAATTGATGAGGTAGAGCTGTGGACGTTGTCCACATGGATTTTAGTAAGGCGTTTGACAAGACCTTCATGGAAGGCTCATCCAAAAGATTAAGGTGTATGCTATCAAAGGTGGCTTGCTTAAAGAAGGCAGAAGGGAGTGGTTGCAGGGCCTTATTCTAGCTGAAGGTCTGTAATTAGTGGCATTCTGCAGGGATCTGCACTGTGATCTCAGCTACTTGTGAGGTATATATTTAACCTGTATGAAAATGTAGATGGTTGGGTTAATAAGTTTGTAGATGATATGAAGATTGGTGATGTAGATGACATTTTTGTGCAGGTATTCACAGAACAAAGGAATGCAGTAGAATCTATTAAAAACTGCATATAATGAAAGACTGACCAGCAGCCAATGTGCAAAATGAGACAAACTGTGCAGATGCAAAAAAAAAACAAATAATAACAGTAATAAAAGATGGAAACATGAACTTTGGAGGAGATAAATGCAGAATATTAGGCATAAAGGAATGTGCAATAGAGCAAGTAGAATATAAAACAGAGCAGCAGGAAACAATACAACTGATGGAAGAATATGAAACATCTACCATGGATAAAGCAATGGCTGGTTGGCAGGAGGCAAAGAGTGGGAATAAAAGGAGCCTTTTCTGGCTGGCTTGCCGTGACGAGTGGGGTTCCACAGGGGTCTGTGATGGGACCACTTCTTTTCACATTATATTTTATTGACGTGGATGATGGACTTGATGGCATTGTTGCAAAGTTTGCAGCAATGCGAAGGTAAGTAGAAGGGCAGGTAAAGCACAGAAATTATAAAAGGACTTGGACAAGCTAAGAGAATGGGCAAAATGGCATATGGAATATAGTGTCAGGAAGTGTATGATTATGAACTTTAGTAGAAGAGATGAAATGGAGAGAAAATACCAAAAAAAACCTGAGGATTCCCTGAAGGTTTATTTGCAGATTGAGTCTATGGTGAGGAAGGCAAATGCAATGTTAGCATTCAATTCCAGAAGACTAGAATACAAAGGTAAGGATGTAATGCTGAGACTTTCTAAAGCACTGGTGAGGCCTCATCTGGAGTATTGTAAACAATTTTGGGCCCCTTATCTTAGAAAGGATGTGCTGAAACTGGAGGTGGTCCAAAGGATTCCAGATTTGACTAGCTTTCCATACAAAGAGCATTTGATGGCTCTGGGCCTGTATTCACCGGAATTCAGAAAAATGAGGGGTGACCTCATTGAAACCTATCGAATGATGGAAGGCCCTGATAGAGTCGATGTGGAGAGACAGTTTCCTATGGTGAGGGGAGAGTCTAAAACCAGAGGACACAGCCTCAGAAGAGAGGAGCGTTCTTTTAGAATGTAGATGAGGAAGAATTTCTTTAGCCAGAAAGTAGTGAACCTGTGGAATCCGTTGCCACAGACAGCTATGGAGGTCAAGTCTGTATGTATATTTAAGGCACAGGCTGATAGATACTTGACTGGTCAGTGTATGAAGGGATATGTGAAGAAGGCAGGAGACCAGGGTTGAGAGAAAAATGGATCAGCCATGATGAAATGGCAGAGCAGACTTGATGGGCCAAATGTCCTAATTCTGCTCCCATGTCTTATATAAATATCTAACTTATCAGCAAGCTAGAAAAATACATCATAGTCAAATTATGGGAATGCTTTTGACAGAATTTATTTCAAGGCTTAAGAAATTCTGACAAATGGAGCTTAATAGTAAATATATAACAAAAGCAATAATGCTTTCATTATAACCATATTAACGTATTCTTTTGGCATAATATCTTTGTCCAAAACTGAACTGGAGAATTTACAAAGAAAAATAAGAACTGAAATGACAAATTTTAGAAAACACCATGTATACTCACACACATTTAGATGAACACTACCTAGGACAGAAGAAAGAAGAGGAATAAGAGGCATAAAAAAAATTACGCAACAGTCAGATAAAAATTCTCAGGATATTAACAAAACCAGGATTCAACACTCCATGCAAGCAGATGCAATTCCCTTAGGAAATCCACATCACTAAACTTAAATGGGAGCACAACCCAGAAAAATGAAGAAATAATCACTACAGAAGAAAAAGTCAACCATATGTCCCTCCATGGAAGACATCCCCACTATCTGAGCAGACTAGATGCTGGCAAGGAGGGGTTGAATGCCTGGCTCAGAGTTGGAGCCTCTTCCTAGAAATGCTGAGTACCTTGTAGCAATATAGAACCAGGTGGTTAACACAAAAAGTATCAGAAATACACAATGAAACACCAACAAATTCAAACTGATCTATGCAGAAGATGCCAAGAGAAATCAGAAACAATCCAGCACATTATAAGGAACCTGCAGCAGGTTAACTCAATCAGATTACTTGCACAAGCACAATCAAATGGCAAATAACCTTCACCAAAACCTTGCTTTAAAATACAATCTCATAAAAAACTCCATATTTTACAAACCTGGTCCAGTTTTAGAGTCAGTCTTACAATTTATATCACAACCGATCCATTATTACAGATAGGATACTGATTGTTGACTTCAGGAAGGGTAAGATGAAGGAACACAAATCCCTCATCAGAAGTATCAGAAGTGGAGAGAGTGAGCATTTTCAAGGTCCTGGGTGTCAAGATCTTTGAAGATCTAACCTGGTCCCAACATATTGATCGGTTATAAAGAAGACAAGACAGCTATGATAATTCATTAGGAGATTGAGGGGATTTGGTATGTCAACAAATACACTCAAAAACTTTTATAGAAGTGCCATGGAGGGCATTCTGACAGGGTGCATCACTGTCTGGTATGGGGGGACTACTGCACTGAACCGAAAGAAGCTGCAGAGAATCATAAATTTAGTTAGCTCCATCTTGGGTACTAGCCTACAAGGATATCTTCAAGGAGCGGTGTCTCAGAAAGTCAGCATCCCTTATTATGGACCTCCAGCACCCAGGGCATGGCAGAGTCATGAGAGGTGATAGGCAGCTAAAAGAGGAGACAGAGTGAAGATGGGATGAGGGAAGGGAGAGGGAGGGAATTACGGGAAGTTGCAGAATTTGATGTTCATACCAAGGGGCTGGAGACTACCTAGATGGTATATGAGATGTTGTTCCTCCAACCGAAGTTTGGCCTCATCATGGCAGTAGAGGAGGCCATGTATGGACATATCCAAATGGGATATCATCTTCAGCTGTTACTTATAAAAATTTCATCGAATGTCTTTCTTGCTTGCTTTGCAGAAGGAAGTCTGCATTCTTGGACCCATTAAGCTAAGGAGTGTAGGGGCTTTCCTTTGCTCCTCCAAGTTATTTGCATTGCAGTACAGTTCTATGCTCTCGATATATGACTCCCAGTCTTCACTAGCGCCATCAAATTCATCAACGTTCCCGACTGAAGCCATCGCCTCATTATTTTCGCTTTAAATTCAGCGCATCTTTCACTGTTACTCATGCATCCCTTTTTTAGCATCTGTGACAGCTTTCTCATACTGTTTAACTCTCCCTGTTTCATCCCGTAACTGTTGGTGCAGTTTGTGATATTTTCTGACATTCAAGTTCATACTTGTCAGCAATTTGTTACATCTGTGCACAACTATATATCAATTAAATAACAGCATACATGGCTTTAACTGGTGTATTCACCTTGCAATGAGAGAGAGAGAGAAACCAATGCGCAGACATAGACAATAGTTCTCTCTCTCTCTCTCTCTCTCTCTCTCGAACACACAGCACCATACACATGCACAAACATCAACTATCCTTTCTAACACTGTTGCCCTACTTTATCCTATTATTGACAAATTACTCATCGAAAGCAGAGTACCTTTGAAACACTGGGCCACCCAGTTCTTCTAGCATTCTCTGGCAATCATTAAGATTGTGGCTGATCTTCTATCCATTTTCAAACTCTATTCTCATATGCTTTAGTCCCCTTCATGTCCTGAGGAATAGTAATGTCCTTTATCCTTTCTATGTGGATCTACAACACAAGAAAGTGTGGATGCAAGGCTTGTGCCTGTCCCACATGGAAGATACCACCCTACATCTCATTGGCAGTAACACCAAATTACTTAATGAGCAAGGGTAATCCAAAATCTGCCATTTATACTCACTCACAATGTTTCATTGACATTGTGATATCCCCTTTAATGTAATCAAGATAGATACCCTTGTTAACCTCATCATACAAAGTTCCAGATGCTGAAGTATCATCAGCTTTGACTTTGTCATGGGGATGAGATTTCTAATGATGATGAAATTCTTCCCTATCTGCAACAAACGTTATTCACCTCCTGTCCATTTTTATCCTTTCCTTGATAACTGTCAACAGTGCCTTTAAGTCTGTTGTCAAAGATGACAGCTATGAAAACTTGCATTTATACTCTCAGCTTAGCTCAATAAGACAAATTCAAGGCATTTCTAAATCTACTTTGGGTGACAGCAATGCTGCTTTAATTTCTTTTCATGTGATAACAACTACAATGCATTGTTTCCCCACCAAATAAGTAGAAAGTAATAATCAAACAATTAGTAGATGAGCAGCTTCAGTTAGGTGCAACCGCACTGCTATTTTCTGAACAGGTAGTGTATAAATTAAACACAGCTGGGCACAAGCAAGATAATAGGGACACAATATGTGGGATAAAATGTTTTATTTCAGTTTCCAACAGTTTTTTTTTTTTGCTTTGTGAATAAGATATTTGTTCCAGTAAGACCAGCTTTTGGAGGATAGGGACATCAGTGCTGACAGTATTAATATGTAGGGCAATGACGATGATGATAATGGTGATGATGATGATGATAATGATGATGATAATGATGGTGATGGCGATGATAATGATACTGATAATGATACAGGATCTATGAGGGATAAGATGAGTAAGATAATAGAATTAATGTGTCAAGAACATACACGAGGGATGCAGGTTATGGAACCTCCTGCAGGGCTCATACTGTTCCAAAGGACTCAGGTGAAGACTGTGTTCAGCATATTTTCATGACAAGGCTGAAGTGGATACATCAGGCTGTTGAGTACGTTATCAGGTCTCATTCCTAGTGAGGAAGATGACAAGAAAAAATGGAGGAAACCATCATTAAACTTTCATTGGAGGTTGTGCAGACTCAGCAAACCTGGCTACTGTAACCCATTCTTATCATAGGGAAAAAGTTGCACAGCAAGTGATAATGTAGAATAAAAGATAGGGCATTTTGAGTTCAGTATTGGAGTTCAGTGACTGCAGTATTGGAAATGTGAGGATAAGTGAGGCATCATTTGAGGATTTGTCAATGCAGTGGTCAATGTGATGTGCAGACCCAGTGATTAAGCCAAGTAATCCCTTTTCTCTTGACAGTACTCTGAGAAATTAATATTGCAATGCTGCTAATGTCATCAGTTCCCGATTTCAATAGGTCATGTTGCTCTCCTGTACATAAATAAAGCGTTGGACTGAATTGTGCTGACTGAGAAAAATAGTTTATTCAGAAACTGCTGATGTTCAGCAGCATTCCTGTATGTAAGTTGCAGACTTGTGTAGATTCCAGCATCTCTCTAAATCAATTTCATCACAGTACTTCATAATCAAATTGATATTGTTTGTTGTTAATGTGATTTCAGATTTCTTTATGTTCACTGCAGTCATACCTTGACCAGGCAGTTATTGTTTGATGAAAGCAAAGGCTAGGGTTTGAATCTACTGAAGTTAAGGTAGTGAGGTGGGAGTTGATTGAAATATATAAAAGGTCTTGACATAATGAATATGTAGTGTTTTTTTCCCTCGTGAAAGAATCTCAAACTTGAGGAGTTACCACTTAAAAATAATGAGTAACACATTTAACGCATCAATCAGATTTTTAGAGGGTTGCAAACCTTCAAAATTCTTTTCCACAAAGAGTGGTGAAAGTAAGTGTTTAAATATTATTGAAGAATAGATACAGTACTACTTGAATAGCAAGGGGGGAATATTATTGCGGGTGGAGGTCAATGGGAGTAGAGGAGTGGAGGGCTGTGGATATAATCAGATCAGCCGTAACCTAAGAACCATAGAGCCATAGAGTTATACAACATAGAAGTGGGTTCTGAGACCCATATTGTCCCACACTGACATACCTTGTCCACCTACACGAATCCCAATTGAACATATTAGGTCTGTAACTTACCCTGTCTTGCTTATTTCATTGCCTGTCTAAATGTCTCTTGAACATAGTGATTGTATCTGATTTCACCATCTCGTCCAGCAGTAAGTTCCAGATATTAAACACTCACTGTGTAAAAATAAAGTTGCCATCAAGTTGTTTAAAACTCCTTCCTCTCACCTAAACCTATGCTTTCTTGTTTAAATTTCCTAACAATAGGAAAAGAAGAGATTCTGTAGCTTTGCCCTGTTTATGCTTCTTTATGTTGCCTGGATTGGAGAGCATGCCTTATGAGAATAGGTTGAGTGAACTTGGCCTTTTCTTCTTGGAGTGATGGAGGGTGAGAGGTAACCATCAGGTAGGAGGTACAGAAGCCTGAAGGCACACACTCAGTGATTCAGGAACAACTTCTTCCCCTCAGCCATCCAATTCCTAAATGGATATTGAACCCTTGGACAACACCTCACTTTTTAAATATATATTATTTCTGTTTTTTGCATGATTTTTAATCTATTCAACATATGTATATTGTATTTGATTTACTTATTTATTATTTTTTTCTTCTTCTGTATTATGTATTACATTGAATTGCTGCTGTTAACATATTTCATGACACCTGCTAGTGACAATAAACCTGATTCTGATTCTGATCCCATGAGCCTTAAACCAGTGTACTACATGAAACCTTAAATAGTGGAGAAACCTTATGGAGCTGTGGTCTGCTCCTGCTCCTAACTCGTACCTTCATATGTTTTACTTACTGAAACAAATCTAGACAGTTTATAAGTTTCTCTACCTTTTACAGATACAAAGTCTGTAAACAGCCCTCCGAATTTCCAGGAGTCAAATCTCTATCACCAGTCTTACTCATATCAGACTTTGGGTCTCAGAAGTACGAACAGTTGTAGTGTTGTCTCCGCAGAGGCCTCACTGTGCTTTTCTGAATGCAGCCTGAGGAGTATACTGGTTCCTTTAGCCTTTCTATACCTAGCTTTTCCCTCCACATTTCTTCTGATTTCAAGCTGAATCTGTCTGTATGGGGTGAAATTCATCAGAGCTCACAGAACACCATGATCCAGAACTTCATCATAAATTCATTAAAATTGAACACCCAAAATCATACAAATATAACCACTGTAACTAATATGAGCTAAGTCTATTTATATATGAAAATACTAAAGATTATATGAAGTAAAATATTGTAAAATACTGTAAAATACCTTACAGGGCATTAACCCCTTAACTGTAATTTATGACATATGCTTTTCATTGACTGTTCGCAAGTATTCAATTTTGTTCACAAATGCTTGAAAGCTATTAAGTTCAAACATCACTCACTCTTTGATTCTGTAACAACAACCAACTATCTGCAACTTGCCAAGTTCTGCCTTGCTTTCTCCTTTTTAAAACACAAGACACGCAGATGACAATTTGATTGATATAACTACCTGATTGATTGTGACAGCTTCAAATGCTTGCTTGTCTCAAGGCTGTGAACTGTCCAATACAAAAATCACTATTTGGCACCACAAAAATGCTTTGATGGGGAAAATTTTTGATCTAATCTGTATTGTGCAAGATTTGTGAATGATTCACTAGTGACAGATCTGCTACATTGCACTTCTGAATGGTGTTGCAGACAGAATCAGATAGATTGGAACCATTTTGTTATTTGGACGTTGACTGGAAGACCTCTGGTGACTGTCAACCAGTGGGTGTATCAAATAGCATGATTGTGCTTGTGTAAGAAAGTTCTGCTTTCCTCTCTGGTTCAGCACAGACTCACTTAATTCTTCATGGCATACTGAATTAAGTGCACTTGTTGTAGATCTTTGACTAGATTGTGCGTTCAGCCCAGGTAAGTGCAGGCAAGGTTTAGCCTGGACAGCAACATGATCTCAGCTTAATTCAAACATTGATTTTATTCACCTAGAAAAACTAGCTATACAGTCGGCCCTCCTTATCCGCAGGGGACTGGTTCCGAGACCTCCCACAGATACCAAAAATCACGGATGCTCAAGTCCCTAATTTAACCTGTTTCAGTGTGGTGGTCTTTAGGACCCAGCAGAACCCCGGACTTTATTTAACATGTCTCAGTGCGTTGGACATTAGGACCCGGTGGCGCAGCTCTGAATCCGCAGTGTTTCTGTTCACGAAAATAATCACGATCACGATTGAAAATAAGGTGGAAGTAATAAAGCAATCGGAAAGAGGTGAAAAGCCATCAGTCATTGGAAAAGCATTAGGCTACAGTTGGTCAACGATCGGAACAATTTTAATGGAACGTGTGAAAGGCCCTGCCCCGATGAAAGCTACAATTATTACTAAGCAATGCAGTGGTTTGATTATTGAAATATGTACGTTTCTTAAGTGTTTTATATGCATAGAAAGGTAAAATACGTACTATATACTAAGAAAAACATTTGACTAACTGACGCTAAATAATACCGGATGTACCTGTTCTGACTCCAAATCCAACTTAAAGATGGACTCAGGAATGGAACTGCTTCATAACTCGGGGACTGCCTGTAATTTTAAGTCATTTCTAGATTACTTATAATACCTAATACAATGTAAATGCTATGTAAATAGCTGTTGTACTATATTGTTTAGGGAATAATAACAAGAAAAAATAGTCTGTACATGTTCAAACAATGAGTGCTGGAGAGAGAACTTCTGGGTTTTCCCGATCCGTGGTTGGTTGAATCCACACTTGCGGAATATAGTCAAGTTTAAGAGATCCAGTGATGACAGAGAATCCTGTGATGAGACTCTGTTTAGATTTTTACCAGCTGTAAATTTGCACACAGCTCTGGGGGAGTGGAATGCTCTCTCTCCTGCCATGGGACATATGAGGATGAGAGAGAATCACTACCATGGATACAGAGAAGAACCAGAGGGCCTATTTGTCCAGTGGCAGGTTGAATTCTGTCAAAGGACCAATAAGATTTTCATACAAAATGGACATCTGCTGAGGTCTTGGCTATGATTCTAGTTAAACGGTAGTGTGCTTTTTTTTTACCTGCCTATTCTCTGCCCAGGATCCAGGAAGCACCAGCACAGTATAAAGCCAAGAACTTTCAGGCCTGAGGAGACACAATTTCTTTTCAGTTATAATGTGCTTTTCATAAACCTGTAGTATAACAGCGGTGTTAGTGGCTAATGAAATGCTCGTGGTTGCTGTACTATACAAACAGGCAGCCAATGTGTACACAGCAAGATCAAACAAATCAGAAACCTACCCTCAATAGACGACAGACCACAGGACCTGATAAATAAGAATGCCAGAGTGCACCATATCTCTAACAATTCTACTAAGTCCCTAGAGCAATTGTATCTTTACAAAGAAAAGGCTCATCGCTTTGGCTATGCATTGCAACTCCAATGCATAAACATAACCAAAAGAAGAAAAAACAAGGCACCCGACAGATCATGTAAACTTCATATGTACTTTTAGCGAGGTCCACGTTTATGACATGGTGGTGTGATGACATATGCCGTTCACCTACTTTTACATACTGTATACTTTACATACTGTAATGAATTATGTAGGCAGAAAAGAATGCTTAATCAAACAATGTATTTACAATATTATTCAAATGTTACTGAAATATTAAATACACAGCACTCCTCCCTGCTTAGTTATAAACTCCAACTCAATGCAGAATGTGCCTCAAATATATACACAATAAACTATATAATACAACTATATAATACAACTGTGTAGACATACACAGCGTAGGAAATTTTAAATTGTCCCATTCGGCCTAAAAACTTAATCACTTACTCTTACTCTTGTGGGCACTTCTGTTCTCAAACATTTGTCTCTGCTCTCCTCAACTGATCAGTGTGCCTGCTCCAAATGATATCAGACCACAAATTCCAGTGCATAGGAGACTGGCTCAGTTCTGTCCTTAATCTTTCCGAGTATTCACTTCTGATCACCTCTGTAGTCCCTCACCAGGACTGCTTGTTCAGGAGGGAAACATCGAACCTCCTTGTTTGAGGTGCCCTCAATTTGTTTCAGTTGTTTTGTTCTGCATACCCTTCTGAGATTAGGTTTGAGGAGCTCTAAGCATGAACACAAGGGATGACCCAGTATCAGCATAGCTGGTGAGTTGGTGTCTGTGGAGTGTGCCGCATTGTGATATACAAGGACGAAATTAGCGAGCTTCTGATTCAGTGTTAGTGTAGTGTGTTCTGCTGTCATTGCTTGCAGTGCATTCTTTACAACCTGAACAAACTCTTAGCCATTTGTAGCTGGGTGGTCCAGTACAGATGTAATATGTCTTATTCCATTCATTTCTGAAGCTGTTCCGTGACAAACTGTGGTCTATTGTCAGAGACTAAGTATTCTGGAACACCAGTCTGTGAGAAGAGGTTTATCAACACATCAACAGCGTACAAAGCTGTCGTGGAGGCTATTGGGAACCCTCCTGGACACTTTGTAGCTGCATCCATTACTACAGAGAAATTTGTGCCCATGAGTGGTCTGGCAAATTCCACATGAATGGTCTGCCAGGGCATTGCAGGTCATTCCCAGGTATAAAGAAGAGCTTCCTTGACATCTTTTGGACATGTTGGAATCCTGAACAGTGCATGGCAAGATGCTCAACCTGCTGAAGTATTCCTGGCCACCAGTCTAAGCTTTGATCCAATGCTTCCAATCTGACCATGACTATATGACCAGCATGTAGCTCCTACAACAATTCTGCTCTCAGCTTGAATAATACAACTCTCAATCCCCACTTAAGACAAACCTGTCAAGGGCAATTTTTTCCTAGCGCTGGTAAGATAGGGTAACCGGAGGTTCTGCTGTACATTCTTTGGTGACCATGTAGTCCTGAGAGAGTGTGGAGTATTTTTTGGTTTCCCTTTGGATCATCTCTTCCCTAATAGGGAGATTTTCAATTTGCATCCAGGCTGCTGTTCATAGACTTCAGTTCAGCACCTAACACCGTCATACCCAAGAAACTGGGAGGAAAACTGTCCATGCTCGTCTCTCAATGCCTTCGTCTGTAACTGGATCCTGGACTTCTTAACAGAAAGGCCACAGTCAGTCCATGTAAGCAGCAATATCTCTGGTTCCATTTCGCTGAGCACCGTGCTCCCTGGGGCTGCGTGCTCGGCCCACTGCTGTTCACACTGCTGATGCGTGACTGCGTCACAGGATTCAGCTCAGACTGTGACGACAAGTTTGCAGATGACACAATAGTGGTTGGCCTCATCAACGATGCGCATGATTTGCAGTATGGAGAGGAAAAGGAGCGGCTGGTGGACTGGAATGAGAACACAACCTAAATCTGAACCCAGAGAGAACCAAGGAAATGATTATGGACTTTAAGAACGTGCAGGTGAACCATCCCCTTCTGCACATACATGGCCCCTCCATAGAGAGAGTTAAGTGCACCAAGTTCCTGAGAATTCACATCATGAATGATGCTACCTCCCTGAATAAGAAGGAACAGCAGTGCCTCCACTTTTACAAGATTGAGGAATGCGAGGCTCACCCCCCTCCGCCTTTCCCCCCATCTTAAACTGAATTTTACAGTAGCACCATTGAGGGTGTCCTGACAAGCTGCATTTCCATGTGGTATGGGGGTCAGCAGAGCATCGGACCCGAAACCCCTACAAAGGATTATGAGAATGGATGAGAGGATCATATAGGTCTCCCTGCCTTCAAATCTGGGATATTTATCAGGAGTTCTGTGTATGCATGGCCCTGAGCAGTATCAGGGCTTCTGAATGCCCTGCCGCATCACATTTGAAGTGCACCAGTTAATTTGCTCTGTACCCTACAACACTTAATTTTGTGCACTTTATTTACATGTAAATCATTTGTTGATTGTTTTCTTACTTTCCTACGTTATTGTGTTTTATATGTGTGTTATGTGTACTGATGTGCTTTACACCCTTGTTGAGAGATATGTCTCATTTAACGGTATACAGTATACATGCATATAGTTAAATGACAATAGACTTGACTTGGAAGAATATATCAAAAGGAGTGTCCTCTTTTGTACATTTTTTCAGATATTTTCCTTTTCCCAAGGGTAAGTGAGACAATCTATTAGCATTTCCATTAATAGTTGGCCTTTTGAATTTGATCTTGATATTGTGTCCTTCAAGAAAGAAATCACATCTCTGTGTTTATGCTGCTCCTGTTAGTGGAACACCTTCTGTGCATTGAAAATGGACACTAGTAGTTGATGACATACAAGAGAAATTCTGCAGATGTTGGCAATCCAAGCAATACACACAAAATGCTGGAGGAACTCTATGGAAAAGACTACAAGTTAAAGTGCCAGAGGGCCACAGAGATCACAGAGGGGGAGCAATGAGAGAGGGTCTCTGCCTGAAATGTCAACTATACTCTTTTCCACAGAGGCTATCTAGCCTGCTGAGTTCTTCCAGCATTTTATGTGTGTTACTAGTAGTTTATGATCAGTAGTAGGGGGTAAGCTCGCTCCCTTACAAGCACTGGTTGAGAAGTTTTATACCCCAAACCAAACTCAAAGTGGATATTTTCTTTGCAGTGTTAAGAGAATATGATCCAATCACTTCTATCATACATAACACATAACATGACTGCATCTATACCCTTAGGCAAGGCATCACAGATAAGCTTCACTAGATGATGTGAATCATAATGTGTGAGTACAGTGTCTGACATCAACACTTCCTTTGCCTTTTGGAAAGCCACCTCACACTACTTTGTCCATTGCCATTTCTTCCCACCATGTAGTAATGAATTCAAGGGGAGGAGCACATTAACCAGGTTTGACAGGAACTGGTTATAATAAATGACAAATCCTAAATAGGACCGCAATTGTGACCTTGGGTGCTTGGGGCATTCATCACTGCTTGCATGTTTTCAGCACATTTGTGTAAATCTTGTGTGTCAATTGTGTGAGCACAATAAGTCATACTTGCTTTAAAGAATTCACTTGTGTCCTGTAATCTGCCAATCTTTATAACACTGTTTTGAAATTTTGGAGATGTTCCTTGTCATCCTTCCCAGTAACAATGATATCACCCAGAGAACCTTCAGGACCTGGCCCATAACTTTCTGCCAGAGTGCAGGTGCAGATGCCACTTCAAAAATAAGTCTATTATAGTGCTAAAGCCCTTTGTCAGTGTTCATGATGAGAAAAATTATGGACTCTTGTTCCATCTCCATCTCTAGGTTGGTTTCAGTTAAGTCCATGTTGCTGAAGTGTTTCCCTCCAGAAAGTTTTGCAACATGGGCAAGGGCTATTGATCTACTTTTAGTACTGGGTTGATATTGACCTTAAAATTGCCACAGATCTTGACAGACACATTCTTCTTTGCTACTGGGACCACTTCAGCCTCCATGTGATCTAGTACATTGGCTACATTATCATAGATGGTATATGGAACCAAATGGTTTTTGTAAAACTTGGGTGTGGCATTTTCATTTAACACTTTGTTACCCTTGATTTGTTTGTGTTTGCCAGTGCCATCCCTGTACACTGCTGTGGCATCATCCAGTACCTTTCTTAATTTGCTTTCAGTTCACTCTGTTGCAGAGGATTTGACATGCACATGGTGGATGAAGTTATAGTTGTCTCAGCAAATCATGCCCTCATAATGCTGGCCCTCCTATTTTTACTGATATAAACCCAATGTGGCTTGTTGGTTGTTTCATTTCACTGTTATGAATGTTATTCCCACAGGAGTTTATTTTACAGTATTAGTTATTACTTGGTTATCTTCAGGCTTCAGTTCAGTTTCTTTGAAATGCCATTCAACTGATTTTGTAGAATGACTGAAACAGATGAACATGTGCCTAAATCCATTTTCATAATTTTCTGTTCACCTCTGGCATAAGCCATATTGGTTGTCAATTGTTAGTTTTCACATTGTCAATCTCATGGCTATTCAGTCCTATGTCTCTCTCGTCATTATTAAATTTTTCATCAACTGCAGGCAGATCAGCACTCTTTTTGAAACTGCAACTTGACTTTTTATCTTTTTTTGCTTCCCTGTGCAGTCCATTTATTTTCACCTGCCTACCATGATCTTTCTGCAAGTGTCACGTTCAAACCTGCATCAGTCTGGTATATGTGAGACCCTACCACAACTGTAACATAACTTATTTATTACAATTTTGTTCACCCTCACTTTCATTCCCAACTGCAAATCAATTGTGTTTCTATCTGCTGAATCCATTGATACAATTTCAACTGCTCTTTTAAATATGAGTTGTACTTCAGTTAGAAGCTGTTTTTGAAAGCTTTCTGGTATGATTCCACAGACTGATCAATCTCTTGGTGCATCATTAAGCCTATAACTGAACTGACAATGCTTGGACAATTTCTTCAGTTTGACTACATGCACTGATATGGATTCCCCTTTCTTTTGATTCTGCTTATGAAACCTAAACCATTCTGCAATCAAAAATGCTTTTGGTTCTAAATGTTTCTGCAATACTTTCACAATATCAGCAAAACTCTTTTTGGCTGGCTTGGTTGGAGCAGTTAAACTTCTAAGCAAACTTCATGCCTTTCCACCCACCCAATGCAGTCTGCAAAACTGGCACTCCTTTCTCATTAACTATTTCATTTGCTTCAAGATACTCCTCAATTTTCTCAGTATACAACACCATTATCTTTTATGCAATTGAATACATCTATATCTATCTTTCTGATGTCGCGAGTCATTTCTGTTTTCTTGTACTTATGATTATGAACCTACAGACATTTTTACATATCCTGCATTTCTTTAAAATTGAAAATTCTCTCCCTCTCTCCCTCATGTGGTAAAATGGGGCCTTCATAGCTAAAAATTACTGCAACAAGAAGACACACACCCCGAATGTAAAGGGAGATGGACTATTTATTTGGATGGCTTGAGCACAAAAACCCTCCAGAAAATCAATATCGCCCTCTTCTGAGTGACCTGCATGATCGATGTGGCTGCTGCTACTACTAGACCTGGTGCACTGTATCTGCTATCTTTAGGATCAACAAGGTACACAAGGCTGACATTTTAAGGTTGCAATGACATCCAATCTGTCCCGTGGCCTCTATCAGCCTGAACAAGAAAAATAGCAGTGTGGCAACTTTTAAATTTGAAAAATAAGCTTTATTCATAAGTGTTTCAATGCACAAGAGAAACAGTGTGGAACTTTTATATTTGTGGTCAATATAATCAGTATTGTTAACTTTTTTTAAGCCATAGTACCACTGTCACTTACATAGTACTCTGAGGCAATATGCTATTTCAATGTCTGATGGGCTTGCTCAGCTGACTCAGATGCAGTTGCAGAAGAAACTTGGACGACAGTCCTTCTCCTCAGAACTTTTGCATCAACTGCACCATGCTTTAGTGCGTCCCTTACCACATACTCCTGCAGCCTGGAATGTGCCAGTCAAAGGCATTCCTTTTTTGAGATCTCCTGCCAGAAGACCAGCAAGTTTTGAGAAATATGGATATACCAATTTCACCACCTTTCTCCCCTTCCAAGTTTCACATCCATGAGGCCTGTAATGAGCTACATTAGACATTCTACAAAATCAAGCCGGTATTCCGAATCAGGTTTATTATCACAGACACATTGTAAAGTTTGTTGTTTTGCAGCAGCATTACAGTGGAATGTATAAAAATTGCTATAAATTACAATAAGAATATATAACAAAAATAAATGAACAGTACAAGAAGACAGCAAAAAAAGAGGGTTCATTGGTTCATGGACTCTTTAAGTATTTCTTGGTGGAGGAGCAGTATTGAGTGTGTCCCCTCCCCATTGGTAATAATGAAAGGAGGTCATGTCTTGGGTGGTCAGGGTCCTTAATGATGGATGCCTTAATAATGAGGCATACCTTTTGAAGATGTTCTCTATAGTGGGGAAGCTAGTTTCCATGATGGAGCTAACAGAGCTTGTAACAACCTGTACCTTTTCTCGATCTGCAAAAAATCTTGTTCTGAATTCAAATACGAAACCTCCTGTACACCACCTCATCACTATCTGCTACTCTGCCGACCACAGTTGTGATGTCGACAAATTTGTAGATGGTGCTTCAGCCGTGTCTAGCCACACAGTCACGAGTATAGAGAGAGCAGAGAAGTGGGCTAAGCACGCATCCTTGAACCTCTCACTGTTAGTGAGGAGGTGATGCTATTTCCAGTCTGCACTGACTAATCTCCTGATGAGGAAGTCAAGGATCCAGTTGCAGAGGGAGGTACAGAAGCCCAGGTTTTGGAGCTTGTTGATTAGTACTGAGGGGATGATGGTGTTAAATGCTGAGCTTTAATCACTAAACCAGGATGACAATCATTTACTCAGCTCAGTCTGATCTTCCCGGGCATCAGTATAATTGATGGTCCTTTGAAGCAGGTGGAAAGCTCTGAGTGTAGCAGTGAGAGACTGAAGATTAGCTCAAACACTCCAGCCAGTTGGTTAGCACAGGTTTTCAGCACCCTGCCAAGTACAGCATCAGGTTCTGACACCTTGCAAAGATTCAACATCTTGAAAGATTTTCAGATGTCATCCTCTGAGACAGATCTCACAGGGTTGCCAGATGCTGCAGGGATTCACACAGGTATATTTTATATTCCCTTTCAAAATGTGCATAAAGGTCATTTTAGCTCAATGGAGAATGAAGCATCACAGTCATTTATGATATTAGGTTTCACCTTAAAGGAAGTAATGGCCTGCAAACTCTGCATCTGCTGACATGCATCTTGTGTTTCTAATTTCACCCAGAATTGTTTTTTTTCTCTTATGGTAGCCTTTTGTAGGTTGTACCTGGACTTCTAATAGGGTTCTGGATCACCAGTCTTGAATGCTACAGATCTAGCCTTCAGCAGACTGTGAATCTCTTGGTTCACTCATTTCTTTTAGTTTGGTTATGTCTGGTATATTCTTGAAGGTGCACTGTCATCCACACAGGTTTTGATGAAGTCAATGATGAGTGTGGTATATTCATTCAGATCTCAAGATCTGATCCCTCAATCTCTGATTCAGATCCCTGAATATAGTCCAGTCCACCGATCCAAAGCAGTCTGGTAAGAGCTTCTCTGCCTCCCTTGGCTGTACCTCATAGTATGCAGTACCTCCTGAGAGGGGATAAAATAATGCATTTCAAAAGATTATACCATTAACTTCCTTGCCTTCAAATTTAAGTTGTGTTCTAACTGCAACAATAAAATAATTGATTATCAAAGTTATGTACTTTCGTGAAGGATAATATTTTATTGTGGTTGTTAATTGCTTATGTCAAAATGGAAATAAGATTCTGTGATAGTAGATTCCTCTTTCCACTGGAAGTATGATCTTTGTGCAGAACAAATAGATAGTTGTGTTAAAGACACTGATGAATAGATTAATTTTAAGTATTTTGCTCTTTTCCCAATTGACTGCATAACCAAAGCATATTTACCACTTAGTGTGACCACATGTGGAGATAATTATTTAATAGAATGAATGAAGATGAATACTGCTTATCTCTAAAGAATTAATTTTAGAAAACGTTTTGTGGCTTTGAGATTTCACATCAGCAAAATAGTTGATAATTGAATTCATTGTGATCCTGCTATATATAGAAATATCTTTCTCAGAATAGCTTAGGCACCATAGATACAATTTAATTCATCATGGGACGGCTTGCGTTAGAGAAAATGAAAGAAATCTGATTTTTTCTCTAGTTTTACATTTGAATATTATTGTTGAATTTGTTTTATACATCACCAGCTAATATGATTTGTCTATCAGAGATCTGCAAAAAAAGTAATCAATTTTCCAAAATATTATTTCATCTTGATCTAGTTTTTAATTAAGCCAACAATACTATCTCTATAATTTTGTGGATTCATTTCATAGACAAAGTTCTTTTGATGCACAATTTGGTTCTTTGCAAGGGTTATTTACTTTGTCCTTAGTCAGTTTCCTTTCTTTGCTTTTTTTTCCAATAATTATCACTTTCTTTTTGAAGGCTATTATGAATTCTGCTACTACTATTATTTTTGTTATGGTTATATTCCATCTGGGTAGTCTGCAATCTGATGACATGAGTATTGATTTCTTCTTTTGGTAAACAAATTACCCTCTACCCCAGCTTCCTCTATTCCACACTTTGACTCTTTACCTCTTCTCACCTGCCTATTACTTCCCCCTGGGTCCCCTACTCCTTTTTCCCCTATGGTCCACTCTCCTTTCCTGTCAGGTTGCTTCTTCTCCAGCTCTTGATCTTTCCAATGCACCAGGCTTCACCTGTCACCTAGAAACTAGCCTTTTTTCCCCTCCCGCACCTTTTTTTTTAATTCTGGCATCTTCTACCTTCTTTCTCAGTCCTGAAGAAGTTTCTCAACCTGAAACTTTGACTATCTATTAATTTCCATTGATGATGCTTGATCTGCTAAGTTACTTTAGCATTTTGTGTATGTTGCTTTGGATTTCAAGCACCTGCAGACTTTGTGTTTATGTTTTTGTTGTGATTTTCTGTATTCCAACATTTTGAGTATAAGTAGACTGCTCAAGCACAGCAATAAAAATACAGTAGATAGTTTTGATTCGTTCATGGGTTAAATGAATTGCAGGCAAGTCCTTCATTTAATAGTCATCTTAGTTGCTCTTATATTCTTGTTAAAGGGCCCTTACCTTGACTTGCAGCAGCTAAATGACCAAGTCACTCACAAAAATCCATTGAGCAGAGCTTCTTGGACCCAGACCAGTTGACATAGAGTAAATGTCAATTCATGTTCATGTTGGGACTGTGTGGAACTTCAAACAGGTGTTCCTTTCACCTATCACCAGCTTTCAAATTTGTTGGTAAAAACGTTGCAGGTCTAAAATGTCTTATTTTGACAGCTGTTTCACTTCATCTTGTCAGTGATAGACAATGCACCCATACCTAATTATTTAAGTAGGTTCATCAACTGCCAAAGAAACAAATTGTTTATTTTTCTCCTAAATAGTATTAAGCCTTCTTACTGCCCTCATCCAGGGTAGTAGATAGTGTCCAATCACAAACAAGAGAAAATTTGCTGATGCTGGAAATCCAAGCAACACACACAAAATGCTGGAGGTACTCAGCAGGTCAGACAGCATCTATGGAAAAGAGTACAGACAGTGTTTCAGGCCAAGACTCTTCAGCAGTGAATTATGCATTGCAATTGGTAGGGTGGGTTTACAAAGTTTAGATGAAAACCATCTGCACAAAACTGCATGGGTATCTAATCTGCCCTCATATTTATGTGATTGATCTTTTTGAATTTCTGGGCAATAGTGACCCCCTAGAACATTAATGGTCATAGATTAGATGCAGGATTTGTATTGAATGTTAAGAGAAAGTGGTTGTCAGAGTGACAACTTCATCAGCCAAAGCTAAGAGGGAAGGCTACAGCAGAGAAGGGTTTCCCCAGTCAATTTGCATGCTGTGCCACTGGTCCCTGACCCTGATAAGTCACTGAGCATGTGGTGACAGCCCGTGCCTCAGCATCCCCATTTAAAGCAAAGTCACACACAGGCGTTCCCCTTTAAGGGATTCCACCCTAACATCCTGGCGAACATGTGAATCCCAGAATGATCTGCAGAGCCAGCTGAGGATTCATGAATAGGCAACCTCTTAGGAGGACATTATATTCGAAGCATGTGATCGCACTGACACTTCCACTTAACCTATTTCCTAAGCTGAATTTTTAATTAGATTTTGGCTGAGGAGCTGAATCATGAATTGCATTTTCTTACTGTACTCCATATAGTACCAATTCCAAATTGAAAGAAATTTTCTGCTTATCATTTCAGGGAATTACTAAGAGTCTAAAACCTGCTTTGGGATTGTACTCCAAATCTGTGCAAAAAAACATAAAATGTAAATTTTATTATTTTAGCTAATTCAGTTGTACAAGTGATAATGAAAATTAATTGAAAACATAATTTCAAAGGCGTGTATAGTAAATAACATTGCAATTTCATTCATAATTAATTATTTGTTGTGTCTTGCCTGTGCACACAGACTAAGTCTCTTGTTACCAGTTGATATTTATTCTTTGTAAATTCCTGTTACGTCCAACAGATAATTATAAATTATTTCAGAATTTATGATTATGTGGAAGAAATTTGACATTAATATGTTGTCAAGCATCAGGCAGCTAGTCTATAGAAAAAGAAGCAGAGCAGTGAAATACTGCGAAGTTTCTTGTTTTTGTGCTTATTAAATATTTTTCCATTTTTGTGCCTGCCGTATTTGGAGATAAATTGCATTGCAGTACTTAAACCTGCTTTACTCTTTAACAGCATGCGATGATTTATAAAAAAAAAACAATGTATGACTAAGTGAAATCAGAGGCATGCTCATTTATTTAGTTTTACTTATCTACATAATTACAATGTTTTCAATTAAAAATTGGTAACTTGACTCACTGGATGCATTAATGTGTGATCAATGTGATTGTTTGGATTAAAAGTCAAGAAAAGATGAGTCATTGTTTTACAATAAATCTAGGTAGAACTCTATATCAAAAAATACTTGGCTGAAATAGATTCATAAATTTCCATTGAGCTACATTTCTGTGCTCTAACAAAGTCCATCGTTCAGCTCAAAGAGTGTGACTTCAGAAATTAAAATAAAAACATCAACTTGATACAATGTGAACAGAAATTTATCAGAAACTCTGATTGCATTGTGTCTGAGATTATCTGTCACTCTCCTAATTTTTAGCCTAAACATGTTCTATTCAAGCGATTCAAACTGAGCAACTATTGACTCAAGCAGCGAAGATAAGTCCGTTCAGTCCACTGAGCCATCCAATTCATCCTGTTCAGTTGCTCTATCAAACAGTTCATTTTCAAAGAATTTTCAGGAAGAAAGAAAAAAAACATTTCTGATAGTGTGCTTCATATCCATAGAGGATGTCGAAGAGCTTATTTCAGTAAGAAACTTCTAGCATGTGTTACCTGCTCTGTTGTATGCAAATAGCAACAAAGGCCCATTAAACTAGTGGTGGAATTCGACAAGCTATGTTTTTCCAAGTCGGTAGAAGATCTAATTGAGTCTCTTTGGATTGATTTTGTTCAACTGAACATGTAAACATGAAACTGTTTCTCAGCATTTCATTTGGTAATATCTTAGAAACTGAATAGGGAAGAAACTGTTCCGAAAGCATTGATTGTGGGTCTTCAGGCTTCTCTACCTCCTCCTTGATTTTAGAAATGAGAGGAAGGCGTGTCCCAGATGGTGAGAGTCCTTAATGATTCACTGATACCAAAGCTTCTGCCTTGAGAGTGAAGAAATTACTCTGAAGCTTAGAAAAATCGTTCACCAATGAAAAAAAATCCAAATTATTTGGTGAAGTATAATAGTTCGAGAAAATAGATCACCAACTGAATCATTAGTTGGCTGAGTGAGTCTTTTACTACACTCTGCTGTTTTTGGGCAAAAGAAGATCTTACTTGATATCTATCTTGAACTGATAGGCATTTAAATTGGCCAATAGTTAAATTGGTCAATAACATTTGGAGAATATGAAGTCAATTTTAGTTCTACTTTGCCAACTTCAGATGAAAATAGATATGGTGTATTACACACTGTCAGTCCAGTATGACTCCAATTTGCTTTTTTAGCCATTCTGTATTTTAACTATCATGGAGCAATAACCAGCCTTCTAAGCAGCCCATGAGCCTCAGCATCCAACACATCATTCTCCACAACTTCCACATCTTCAACAGGACTCTACCACCAAACACATCTTTACCTTGCTCCTACCCACAATGCTCCACTTTCTGCAGGGATCACTCTCTTTGTGATTCCTTTATCCATTCGTCCCTCCTGACTAATCTCCCTCATGACACTTAACCCTGCAAACAGCAGAAATGCTACACCTGCCCATTCACCTCCTCTCCCACTTCCATTCAGGGCCCCATACAGTCCTTCCAGGTGAGGCAGCTCTTTATATGTGAATCTGTTGGTTTTGTCCACTGTATCTGGTGCTGCCAATGCAGCCTCCCCCCACAAAGTCCAGGTACGAAGTATCATGGAGTATGCCTGCCTTTCATGGATGAATGCCTCACAGAGTGTCCTCAGCCAACTTGATTCCATTCAAAGAAAGGCTCTCAGGATTATAGGTGTAGATGAAGCCACAGCTCGTGAGAAGCTAGCCATCAGTAGCTTACTCCTCAGATGACAGGCTGCTGCAGCTATTGTGCTATACAAAATGGACACCAGCCACAGCCTTGCAGACATTCACACCATGCTGCCTTCATCTTATGAGGGTCAGCGCACCACACGATCAAGTTTATCTATGCCTGCTCATGCTGCTTCTATGCCTGATGCGAGAACCTACACACTGGATAGAAGCTTCCTTCACTGTGCTATCGGAATTTGGAACAACCTTCCAGATGCTGTTGTTGGAAACATCTGTGACGATGGGGTCCGAGTCTTCAAGAGTCGAGTGCACAAACACCTCTCATCTCTGGGAGGGAAGTCACGTGCTTCTTCATAAGCTATTATGAAGGGGACCAGAATGGCAATGCTTGGTTGTTGGCAGGTAGGGTTAATACCTGACTTTCAAGAGCACTTGTGAGTTATGTTCCGGCTGGTCTTAGTCCTTAAACTGCTGGAGAACAGTGCGGAAAGAACAGGTGCTGTTTTCTCCCGGTAGGGATTAGTTTTTAGCTCCAAGTGCTCCTGTCACATTTTGTCACCTTGTAACCTTATCCTTCAATCTCTCTGAATTATGGAGGACAGGATGTGTATAAATGTCTGTCTCCAGCAGAACTTCATCATGATTATCATGCCACCGGTATTTCTACTACCTCTACTATTTTTTAATGTCACTTAATTGTACATATGATTATTTTCATGTTCTATCGCCAAGCAGCAGTGAACCTTCTGATTGGTCTATCAGAGTTCTCTTTGGGAACTAGATGACTTGATCAGCACTTTTGATCTGGCTATTGTTCATGATTGCACTTAATTTAAAAAAAAAGGTGAGACCCGCTGTAGATTTTGGAACTACTTTGTCAAACACCTCAGCTCCATCCACAAAAGGTTGAATTTCCCGGTGGCAGAACAGTTTAAACTCTATTCCTATTCAAACACGTTGATCCGTGACCTCTGCTTTTTCAATAATGATGTCATTCTCTGGTTGGAGGGACAACATCACATATTCCAGCCGGGATGCCTCCAGCTTGATGGCTTGAACATCAATTTCTCCAACGTCCAGTAATTTTTTCCACTCTTTCCCACTATAATCCCCCACTGTGGCCTCTTACATCTTCCCTTCACCTGCCTATCACCGCCCCTGGCAACCTCCTCCTTCCCTTTCTCCCAAGGACCACTCTCCTCTCCTATCAGATTTCCAGCCCATTACCTGTAGCACCTATTACCTCCCAGCATTTTACTTCACTCCTCTCTCCTCCACCCACCTAGCTTCACCTCTCACTTTTTAGCTTGTCCTCCTTCCCCTCTCCCTGCCTTCTTATTCTGGCATCATTCCCCCTTCCTTTCCAGTCCCAAAGAAGCTTCAGCCCCTGTGTCTATAAATTTCTGTAGATCTGTCTGACTTGCTAAGTTCCTCCAACATCTTGTGTGCATTGCTTCTGAGAAGTGCAATGTACTTTTTGCATAATTTTGCAGTAATTAATCCTGTACTGAGAGCAATTTGCAATTTAAAATTGCATATTCTTTCATCTACTTTGTCAAAAGCTAATCCAGCCAAATGAAAATTCTAAGAACATTGTGGCGACCCATTTCCTGGCGCATCCGAACCGACTCACAATTAGATAGCCTACGGGGGTTTGCGAGCACAGAGCTTTGGAGCCTCTGTGCCATGGGGGGCCGGTTGAGGGAGGCTTAAAAGTGAGGCTGAAGTTTTCGAATAAAGTTTTTTCCTTCGACTGCAGTTACCGACTCCGTGTCGTAATTTTTGGACCAGAAATGACCGATGCCGCCCCTGTTCATGCGGTTTCGTTGAAACTGCCGGGTTTCTGGACACAGCGCCCGGACCTATGGTTCCAGCAAGCCGAAGCCCAATTCCACGTTCGCCAGATCACCTCAGAAGACACCCACTACTACTACGTGGTGAGCTCCCTCGACCAGGACACAGCGGCCCAGGTTGCGGAGTTCGTACAGTCGCCCCCAGCGGATGGCAAACACACGGAATTCAAAGCCCTGCTCCTCAGGACTTTCGGACTCTCACGGCGCGAGCGGGCTGCCCGTTTACTGCACCTGGATGGCTTGGGCGACAGACCTCCATCGGCTTTAATGAATGAGATGTTGTCTCTGGCCGACGGACACACATGCCTCATGTTTGAGCAGGCATTCCTGGAGCAGCTGCCTGAGGACATACGCCTGCTGCTATCCGACGTGGATTTCAGTGACCCCCGGAAGGTGGCAGCCCGGGCGGACTTGCTGTGGAACGCCAAAAAGGTGAGCGGGGCGTCCATCGCACAGATCTCCCAGCCACGCTCCCGGCAGCAAACCAGTCCAGGCCCGGCCGCAGAGCCCGCCAACCCCCGGCCCAATGAACACTGGTGCTTCTACCACCAGCGGTGGGGCGCAGAAGCCCGCCGTTGTCGCCCACCCTGCAAGTTCCCGGGAAACGCCAGGGCCAGCCGCCGCTGATGGCTACGGCGGCTGGCCATCGGGATAGCCTCCTGTATGTGTGGGATAGAAGGTCGGGACGCCGGTTTTTGGTTGATACTGGGGCTGAGATCAGTGTTTTACCTCCGACGAGTTACGACACCCGCAGCAGGGCACCGGGTCCCCCCCCGAGGGCTGTGAACGGCAGCACAGTAAGGACCTATGGCACCCGTCAGGTGCAGCTACAGTTCGGCTCCAACCAGTTCACGTGGGACTTCACACTGGCCGCCGTAGCCCAACCGCTTCTGGGTGCGGATTTTTTGCGGGCTTACAGCCTACTGGTCGACCTGCCCAGGAAGAGACTGGTACACGCCAAGACCTTTCAGACTTTCTCCCTGGGTACAGCCCAGTTGCCAGCCCCTCACCTCGGCTCCATCACGCTGTCCGACAACGACTTCACCAGGGTCCTGGCGGAGTTCCCATCGGTTCTGGCACCGCAGTTCACAGCGGCCATGCCCAGGCACGGCGTACAGCACCACACCCAACCCAGGGACCACCCCTCCATGCCCGCGCTCGGCGGCTTCCCCCGGACAAGCTCCGACTGGCGAAGGATGAGTTCCAGAGGATGGAGGAATTGGGGATCAGCCGGCGGTCCGACAGCCCATGGGTCTCCCCCCTGCACATGGTGCCCAAAACGACAGGGGGCTGGAGACAGTGCGGCGACTACCGCAGGCTGAACGAGGCTACCACACCGGACCGCTACCCTGTGCCGCACATTCAGGACTTTGCAGCAAACCTGCACGGCGCACGGATCTTCTCCAAGGTAGACCTCGTCCGAGGGTACCATCAAATCCCGATGCATCCTGACGACATCCCCAAAACGGCTCTCATCACCCCTTTTGGCCTTTTCGAGTTCCTCCGCATGCCGTTCGGCCTGAAGAATGCCGCACAGACGTTCCAGCGGTTAATGGACGTGGTGGGACGGGACCTGGACTTCGCTTTCATCTATTTGGATGACATCCTCATAGCCAGCGGCAGTCGTCAGGAGCATCTGTTCCACCTCCGTCAACTCTGCGCCCGACTGAGTGAGTACGGTCTTACAATCAACCCCGCCAAATGCCAGTTCGGACTCAATACCATTGACTTCCTGGGCCACAGGATTACTAAAGACGGGGCAAACCCTCTGCCCGCTAAGGTAGATGTGGTCCGCCTCTTTCCCCGACCCACCACGATCAAAGGCCTTCAGGAATTCGTAGGTATGGTCAATTTCTACCGCCGCTTCCTCCCTTCAGCTGCCCGGATCATGCGCCCCCTGTTCGCCCTGATGTCGAGTCCGAGCAAGGACATTACATGGGACGAGGAGTCCGCCGCCGCTTTCGTTCAAACGAAGGAAGCTTTGGCGGACGCCACAATGCTAGTACATCCCAGAATGGACGCCCCTACCGCCCTCACAGTGGACGCATCAAACACGGCAGTCGGTGGGGTGCTGGAGCAACTCATCGCAGGTCGCTGGCAACCCCTGGCGTTTTTCAGCAAACACCTGCGACCACCCGAGCTTAAGTACAGTGCTTTCGACCGGGAACTGTTGGCGCTCTACCTGGCAATCCGGCATTTCAGGTACTTCCTAGAAGGTTGGCCCTTCACCGCGGTCACGGACCACAAACCGCTTACCTTTGCGTTTACGAAAGCGTCCGACCCCTGGTCGTCCCGCCAGCAATGCCACCTGTCCTACATCTCTGAATACACGACGGATGTCCGGCACGTCTCGGGTAAGGACAATGTCGTGGCGGATGCGCTCTCTCGCCCTACCGTTCATGCCCTTTCCCAAGGGGTAGACTTTGAGGCACTGGCAGAGGCGCAGCAGGCGGATGAGGAGATTCCGAGTTACAGAACCGCAGTCTCCGGTTTGCAGCTCCAGGACCTCCCCGTAGGCCCAGGTGAGAGGACCCTACTCTGTGACGTCGCCACTGGCCAGCCCCGTCCCGTCGTCCCGACAGCCTGGCAGCGCCGTGTTTTCGACTCCATTCATAACTTGGTGCAACCCTCCATCCGGACAACTGTCCGGATGGTTTCCAGCAGGTTCGTTTGGCACGGACTCCGCAAACAGGTCAGTGAATGGGCCAAAACGTGCATGCACTGCCAGACGGCCAAGGTGCAGCGGCACACCAAAGCCCCACCGCAGCAGTTCCATCCCACCCACCGGCGTTTCGACCACATTCATGTGGATATCGTGGGCCCCCTGCCAGTGTCGCGAGGAGCGCGGCACCTCCTGGCTATCGTGGACCGGTTCACAAGATGGCCAGAGGCGGTCCCGCTCACCGACACCACCTCCGAATCTTGCGCCCGAGCCCTGATCGCCACCTGGATATCTCGCTTTGGTGTACCAGCCCACATTACCTCCGACAGAGGCGCCCAGTTCACCTCCAGCCTGTGGTCAGCTATGGCCAGCCTTTTGGGGACTCAGCTGCACCACACAACTGCCTACCACCCACAGTCGAACGGGCTAGTGGAGCGTTTCCACCGTCACCTGAAGTCGGCCCTCATGGCCCGCCTGCGAGGAGCCAACTGGGCGGACGAGCTTCCCTGGGTCCTACTCGGCATCCGCACAGCACCCAAGGACGATCTGCACGCCTCGTCGGCCGAGTTGGTATACGGCGCGCCCCTGGTCGTCCCCGGGGAGTTCCTACCAGCCCCAAGGAGGCAAGAGGAAGAACCCGCAGCAGTCCTGGGCAGACTACGCGAGAAGCTCGGTAACCTGGCCCCCATACCCACTTCACAGCACGGGCGGCACCCGACCTGCGTACCCAAAGACCTACAGAACTGTAAGTTTGTGTTTGTACGAAGGGGCGGGCATCGGCCGCCGCTGCAGCGGCCATACGAGGGGCCGTTTATGGTGCTCCGGAACAACGGGTCCACGTTCGTGCTGGACGTTGGGGGGAAAGAGGAGGTTTTCACGGTGGACCGCCTCAAACCGGCCCATGTGGACCTGGCGCAACCGGCCGAGTTTCCGGTGCCTCGGCGCAGAGGCCGACCTCCCAAGCAGGTTCTGGCCCAGACTGTGGACATTGGGGGGTGTATCGCCGGTTCTGGGGGGGGGGGGTTATGTGGCGACCCATTTCCTGGCGCATCCGAACCGACTCACAATTAGATAGCCTACGGGGGTTTGCGAGCACAGAGCTTTGGAGCCTCTGCGCCATGGGGGGCCGGTTGAGGGAGGCTTAAAAGTGAGGCTGAAGTTTTCGAATAAAGTTTTTTCCTTCGACTGCAGTTACCGACTCTGTGTCGTAATTTTAGCGCTGCGTGTAGCACACCGCTACAACATAATATTTAAACAATGACAGTTATGACAATGTTACTACCTTTTTACTTTATGGGTATTTATTTCTTGCATAGTTACATGGTCTCTAAAATATCCTGCAAATCATCCTTCCAGGTTATAGTGAAGGGATTGGAAAGATGTCAATCTCTTTATTATATTTGATCATCTCAGCTCCATACAATGGTGTAAAATAGATCGTTTTTGGAAAGCTGTAATAATACCCAAAATAATTAATTCCAGTCATTCTATTTCTTTAAACAAGAATTTGCATATATTTCAAAATAATTTTATTCAAACTGAAGCTAACCCCCAAACTCTGACAGCTTGGAAGGTAATTAAATTTGAGTGAAATTAATCCACTGAAGAAGCCATGATTGCATTTTTCACAATTTTTTAGCAGTGTACAATATTATCACAGGATTACTTATCTGGAACAAATTATTAATTGCCACAACTTCCTTTTAGATGCCTAAATAATCCAAGAATTAATCAATTGCACCAAAGTAACACAAGCACAATGCTGGAGGAACTCTGCAGGTCAGGCAACATCTGCAGATATTCTCTTGTTTGAAATTGCACTAAAGAATTTCTTGATTTGTAGTCGACACAACAGTGGAGAAATAAATGTCTAAACCAACTTGGCATGTCAAAGGTTGAAACTCAGGTCCCACATTATCAAGGGAAAATGCAGGACTGATGTGTCTGGCCTCTGTCGGTCGTGGTCAACCATGGGTACTGCACCTCTGCTAGTCACTGAGCGAAGCTGGAATGGCCTTTCCAGGGCACAAGCCAGGGCAGAGTTGATACGGAGATCCATCTGTTGACCGTGCAGTGGGACCCCCCCCCCCCCCCATGTTGATGACAGGTCCAAAGGAACAACGAAAGTCAATACGGTTTGGTGCCAGCAGCGTCGCAGGAGGTGACGGTACTGGGTACAGCAGTCAGCCACCTTTGGGACTCAGACTCTGGATTTTTCCCCCTCAGGGTTTACTTCCAAAGCCTTTTTCGTAAGTGGGTATAGCCACAAGGCATCAGAGGTTTGAAATCGGAGTTTCCCCTCTCCTAGATGAGCTACCATCTGTGGTTAACAAGCCCCATCTGCCCGGAGCAACAGGTTTTAAGGCGCCAGTGGCCCGCCTTTGCCCCTTCTCCTGTCAGTGAGAACAGCTCTGCCGGGCATAAGAACTATACCATTCAGGAAGACCAGGAGTTGGACTTGGTTGTCAGAGGCTGTCTGAGACACATGCCATGAAGAGCATTTGTTTAGCAGTGGGAACTCCTCTCCACTACCACCCTTCGGCTATGACTACCCTTGGAATCCAGGTATTCTGATGCGTGGACTCACAAACCAGGTAGTCTACCTGAAATTATACAAACAAGTATGGCTGTCATAAGGTGGGCATTGGGAACAGACCCAAATGCAAGACTCAGCTGGCCATGGAAATGGCAGAATTCATACCTTTGGCTCAGAGTGGCACAGACAGCAGTCAACTCAGCTGGTCACAAAAACAACCAAATCCACAACACAGCACCGGGTAGCAAAGCCATTAAGAGTCAACAACAAACAGGGACCCAAATCAGGCACAACTGCACTTGCTCAGGTGACAGTCCCACCCAGGAGTTCTGACAGGAGTTACTACCAAGGTAACAGTCAGGGATATGGAAGGGACAATCCAGCCAAAGGGTAACAGTAAAGGCAAACCCCACAGAGGCAAGGCCAGGATACTGACAAGACAAACCCCACAGAGGCAAGGCCAGGATACTGACAAGACAAACCCCACAGAGGCAAGGCCAAGGTACTGACAAGACAAGCCCCACAGAGGCAAGGTCAGGATACTGACAAGACAAGCCCCACAGAGGCAAGGCCAAGATACTGACAAGACAAGCCCCACAGAGGCAAGGCCAGGATACTGACAAGACAAACCCCACAGCGGCAAGGCCAAGATACTGACAAGACAAGCCCCACAGAGGCAAGGCTAGGATACTGACAAGACAAACCCCACAGAGGCAAGGCCAAGATACTGACAAGACAAGCCCCACAGAGGCAAGGCCAGGATACTGACAAGACAAACCCCACAGCGGCAAGGCCAAGATACTGACAAGACAAGCCCCACAGAGGCAAGGCCAGGATACTGACAAGACAAACCCCACAGAGGCAAGGCCAAGATACTGACAAGCCCCACAGAGGCAAGGCCAGGATACTGACAAGACAAACCCCACAGCGGCAAGGCCAGGATACTGACAAGACAAGCCCCACAGAGGCAAGGCCAGGATACTGACAAGACAAGCCCCACAGAAGCAAGGCCAGGATACTGACAAGACAAGCCCCACAGAGGCAAGGCCAGGATACTGACAAGACAAGCCCCACAGAGGCAAGGCCAGGATACTGACAAGACAAGCAACACAGAGGCAAGGCCAGGATACTGACAAGACAAGCAACACAGAGGCAAGGTCAGGATACTGACAAGACAAACCCCACATAGGCAAGGCCAGGATACTGACAAGACAAGCCCCACATAGGCAAGGTCAGGATACTGACAAGACAAGCCCCACAGAGGCAAGGCCAGGATACTGACAAGACAAACCCCACAGAGGCAAGGTCAGGATACTGACAAGACAAGCAACACAGAGGCAAGGCCAGGATACTGACAAGACAAGCCCCACAGAGGCAAGGCCAGGATACTGACAAGACAAGCCCCACAGAGGCAAGGCCAGGATACTGACAAGACAAGCCCCACAGAGGCAAGGTCAGGATACCTACAAGACAAGCCAGCAAATACACACAAACACAGGGCCACTTATATTCCAGCCTCAATATGAGAATCAGGTACCTATGATTAAGCCCAACAGAAACAAGGGACAGCCGGAAGACCCGGAGTCTAGAGTCCACGGACCGGACTTTGAACCGGAACATGGACATCATGGACCGGACCATGACAGTCTGATTATATGACCAATTCTCTAACTGCTTGCCCTTAGTGTCAAGTTTCTGACCATGTGGCTTCTTTTACCTTGATGAAGCAAAATGAAGGATTAGGAATATCTCAGCACAACCAGCTGGCTGCACTCAGAACGGTTTTGACAGCCAGAGATGCAGGACCCTCAGTCTCAAAAGCTGTTACTGTAATTAGATGTTTTAGGAATGTCTTCCACAATTCAAAGCAACAGCCCAAATAAATAAACAAACAGATAGATACATAGAGAGACAGACAGATGTATAGATAGATAAAATAAATATCAACATTGAGAAATAAGTATTGTTCTTTTTAAGTTGATAAACTAGAATCTGCATTAGAGATGCATTACATCTTAGAGACAAGAACAAGAATTTGGCCATGGGTACATAAAAACGTCTTGGAATCTTTGCTAGCACTCGGTAGGAGGAGAGAGCCAGGGACAGACAACAGTCTTTCTAAAAGCAGGTGCAAGTTCCACTTTAATTAATGGAGCAGCAGAGGTCATGGGAGGCCCAAGTACACTTAGAAATGCTTTGCTTTGGGACAGAGTTGAGCAGCCTCTCCAGGCTGGAGGAAAATAGTCCAGATGCTGGGAATCTGAAAAGAAAACAAAAAATGCTGGAAGTACTCAGAGGAGAGGCTGCAGCTGAGGAGAGAAAAACAGTATTAACATTTTTTTTTGGTCAAGTCAGGATTAGTGAAAGATAATCTTTTTGAAGTATTTATTGTTCATCTTTCCAAAATGCCTTCTGGCCTGCTGAGAATTTCTACCACTTGTTTTCTTAAGGCTACATACTAGGCAGAGCACAATGCCACATATTTCAAATCAGTGCACATTGTTCTTTAACATATGCTATATATTCCATTCTGGATGAAAATAATATGCTTCAATTTTCATATTATGGTGTTCCACTTGTTCATTTATTAAGGAAACTACTGTGCTTACTTTCAATTTATCATTAAAAAACTGCATGATATTCAGATGTTTTTGTGCTTGTTTGAGTTAATGTTATTTGTTTTTTTTTAATTGAAGGATAGTGAGCCGAGGCAAAGACATTTGCAGACTAAACTATCCTCTTCTCCAATTTCTGCTGCGCGTTTGTACTGTATTCTGAATGCCCAATTCATTGGTGCTGAAAATTCCATCTTGCAGGTCATATAAATCCTGGGACAAAGACATACGACTCCGACTCCTTTCACAATGTAGTGATCTTCGAGCAAGACTGGAGAAAGTCTTCAGGCCAGATTTGAAATATAATGTCACGGCATTTACATTTCACTATGTCATCATCATTAGAATGGATAAATAGTCTGCAGAATCATCTGTCAGATATTCATCTCCCTGAACTATGATAAAGTGCTCAAAATTGCTGTCATTACTCTTACAATTGATGCATCATATCGTCTGGTTAAAAAGTGACTTAGATAAAATATAAATGTTTTCTATAATCTCTTTCTTTTGAAACATTAAAATAGTGAATCCCTAATCTGGAATATTATCAGAATATTAAAGAGAGTAAAGTATCAAAGCTCAAGGTAAATTTGTTTTTTTCTTGGGCAAGCATCTCCCAAGTATTTTCTCTGTCCTGAACTTTTAGGGTGAAATTGATGCCAAAGGCATGTAATTATTTCAGGATGTTATGTATCATGAAGAAAATCAGAATTTTGTGATGGCAACATGATAAGACTATAAGACATAAGAGCAGAATTAGGCCATCTGGCCCATTGAATCAGCCATTCAATCATGGCTGATTCTTCTTTTTATCTCCTCCTCAACCCCAGTTCCCGGCCTTCTCCCCATAACCTTTGATGCCATGTCCAATCCAGAACCTATCAATCTCTGCCTTAAATACACCCAACGACCTGGCCTCCACAGCTACATGTGTCAACAAATTCCACAAATTCACCATACTTTGGCTAAAAAAATTCCTCTGCATCTCTGTTTTAAAAGGGTGTCCCTCTGTCCTGAGGCTGTGCCCTCTTGTTCTAGACTCTTCCACCATGGGAAACATCCTTCCCACACCTACTCTGTCTAGTCTTTTCAGCATTCAAAAGGTTTCAATGAGATCCCTCCTCATCCTTCTGAATTCCAGTGAGTACAGACCCAGAACTATGAAACATTCCTCAAACCCTTTCTTTTCTGGAATCATTTTTGTGAACCTCCTCTACCAGCACATCTTTTTTTTTAAGATGAGGGGCCCAAACTGTTCACAATAATCAAGATGAGGCCTCACCAGTTTTTTATAAAGCCTCAACATCACATCGTTGCTGTTATATTCTAGACCTCTTGAAAAATTGTTAACATGGCATTTGCCTTCCTCACCACTGACTCAGCCTGCAGTTAACATTTAGGGTGTTCTGCACAAGGACTCCCAAGTCCCTTTGAATCTCAGATTTTTGGATTTTCTCCCCATTTAGAAAATAGTCCACATATTTATTTCTACTACCAAAGTGCATAATCATGCAATTTTCCAACATTGTATTTCATTTGCCACCTTCTTGTCTATTCTCCTAATCTGTCTAACTCCTTTTGCTGTTTCCTGAACACTACTGTCCTGCCACCAATCTTCGTGCCATCTGCAAACTTGGCAACAAAGACATCTATTCCATCATCTAAATCATCTATATACAGCACAAAAAGAAGTGGTCCCAACATCGACACATGCAGAACACCACTAGTCACTGGAAGACAACTAGAAAAGGATCCTTTTATTCCCATTCACTGCCTCCTACCAATCAGCTAATGCTCTATCTATGTTAGTAACTTTCCTGTAACACCATGGGCTCTTAACTTGGTAAGCAACCTCATGTGTGGCACCTTGTCATAGGCCTTCTGAAAGTCCAAATATACAACATCCACTACATCCCCTTTATCTATCCTAATTGTAATCTCCTCAAAGAATTCCAGCAAGTTCATCAGGCAGGATTTTCCCTGAAGGAAACTATGCTGACTTTGTACCATCTTGTCTGGTGTCACCAAGTACTCCATTACCTCATTCATAGAAATTGACTCTAACATCTTCCCAACTACTGAGGTCAGGCTAACTGCTCTGTAATTTCCTTTCTGCTGCCTTCCTCCTTTCTTACAGAGTGGAGTGACATTTGCAATTTTCCAGTCCTCTGGCACCATGCCAGAGTCTAATATTTTTTGAAAGGTAATTTCCAATGCCACCACAATCTCTAACACTACCACTTTCAGAACCTAGGGTGCAGTTCATCTGGTCCGGATGACTTACAGTATGTACCTTTAGGTCTTTGAGCACCTCTCTTGTAATAATAACTGCACCCACTTCTTTTCTTTCACACACTACAGCATCAGGCATACTGCTAGTGTCTTCCACAGTGAAGACTGATGCAAAATACTCATTCAGTTCATCAGCCATCTCCTTATCCCCCGTTATTATTTCTCCTGTCTCAGTTTCTAGCGGACCTATATCCACTCTCATCTCTCTTTTATTTTTAACATATTTTTACTCTCTACTTTATGTCATTTGCTAGCTTGCTTTCATATTTCATCTTTTCCCTTCTAATGACTTTTTTATTTGCTCTCTGTAGGTTTTTAAAAACTTCCTAATCCTCTATCTCCCCACCAATCTTTGCTTTGTCACATGTCCTTTGCTTTTACAATAGCTTTGACTTCCCTTGTCAGCCATGGTTGTACTATTTACCATTTGAGCATTTCTTCATTTTTGGAATATTTATCTCCTGCACCTTCCTCATTTTTCCCAGAAGCGCACACCATTGCTGCTCTACTGATATCCCTGCTAGCAGCTCCTTCCAATTTACTTTGGCCAACTCCTCTCTCATACCACTGTAATTTACCTTACTCCACTGAAATACTGCTACACCAGACATTTCTTTATCACTATCAAATTTCAAGTTGAACTCAATCATATTGTAAGCACTGGTCCCTAACGGTTATTTACCTTAAGCTCCCTAATCACCTCCGGTTCATTACATGACACCCAATCCAGTATAGCTGATCCCCTAGTAGGCTCAATGATAAACTGTTCTAAAAAAAATCATCTTTTAGTTATTCAACAAACTCACTCTCTTGAGATCCGTTATCAACCTAATTTTCCCAATCAACCTGTATGTTAAAATCTCCCATGACTACCATATGCCTTTTTGACACGCCTTTTCTATTTCCTGTTATAATCTGTGGTCCACCTCCCAGCCACTTTTGGGACGCCTGTATACAATGTCATTTTACCCTGGCAGTTTATTAACTCAACCAACAACTACTCAACATCTTCCGATCCTATGTCACATCTTTCTACTGATTTGATGCCATTATTTACCAGTAGAGCCACACCACACCCTCTGCCTACCTTCCTAACATGTACCATGCTTGTTAGTGCAAACCCCTTCATCCTGTATTTCACATTTCTTTATTGGTATGGTTAATGATAAAATGAACTCCAGAATACATGCCCACTTCATCATCAAAGACCAGCTATTGGCATCCCATATTCATTAGCATCACCCTTTTCTGTTGATATCTCATCTCATCAGAGGCAGAAACATTCAGCCATGCTTTTTTAATTCTTGGTTTCATTGTTCCAGTGCTCTTTAGTCAGCCTTTTCTTGTTATACTTTCCATACACGTGATCTCATACAGTTCCTATATATTTCCTAACTCACATCATACACATGTATGTATCTACCTTAAGTTCCCAAATTCCTTTAATTTTAAAATATTAACTCTGATTTCAAGTACCTTCCTACTCCACTACACCCAACTCTCTTTATTCTTTCAATCTGAAATATGAAATATGGAACATTCCTCAATTTTTCGGTTCTTTTTTCAGCTGTCAAGGCATAAAACTCTAATTCTTTTCTGTCATCATACCTGTCCTTACATTAAATGCATTTTAACATCAATTAGTTGATAAATCTTTAGCTCATCTCCCATAACACTACATAGATTGAAGCCACTTTACTTTGTAACTCCTTACTAGTATACTCTGACCATGAGAAGGTTCATGGATAGAGAGAAGAATAAGAACAACTGTGTGAAGGGGGTTTTCCCATAGACAATGATCCCTCGCTTGGTAGAGATATTCATGTACGTCACGTGAAACTCGACCATCGTCTGACTACTGTAGCAACAAAGAAAGCATTAAAATAGCAACATGGAACGTGAGTGCTCTTTATCAAGCTGGAAAGTTAGAGAACATGAAGCAAGAAATGGAATGTTTAAAAGTCAACATCATGGGACCATGTGAGACAAGGTGGAAAGGGATAAGATGTTTTGATTTTAATGAATACAAACGGATCTATTCAAGAGGGAATAAACAGGAAGAAGTTGTGGGAATAACACCAGATGCTGAAATAAGCAAAAACTTTATGGGATATCAGACAGAGTACTGCTGCTAATACTCTGAGGATGACCTATGAACATTTCAACAATACGCTCCAACAGCCAATAGCAGTGAAGAAGATATAGAAAGATTTTATGATACCTTGCAAGCAAAGGGCCGGTACAAATCACAAGCTATCATTTTGATGGTAGTGGATATAGATGCTAAAATTATAGATGGTGATAATGTCGTCACATTTAGGGATTGGGAACCAAGAATGACAGAGGTCAGAGATTCATAGATTGGTGTGGTGCAAATGATCAGATAATAACAAACACATGGTTCGCACACCACTTAAGAAGGTTCTGGACTTGGAGAAGACTAGAAGATCAATATCACAGTCTCAAAATCAGAAGCATTTCAGGATTGCCATGCAACAATCTGAGGCATATCCAGGAGTGGATTGTGAGAGTGACCATATTCAGGTGATAAGCAAGCTGAAGATTAAGCCCAGATAGTTAAAGATGTCTAAAGATAATAACCAAGTAAAATCTGGATTGCATAAAAGATCTGGACATGAAGATGAAATACACTGTAGCAGTGAAGAACAGATTTGAAGCTCTGACAGTGGTGAACACACCAAGCAGGTTGAAGTTTGAAAAAGCATTGGTGGATGTGTCTAATGGAGTAATTTTAAAAAAGAGAATAGAGAAGAAAAAATGGTTGACAGATGAAATTCTGGATCTAGTGAAAGAAAGACAGAAAATTGCACAAAAATATTGTGAGGTGAAAGGATCATGAATCGATAGAGAATGCATAGAGAAACTGAAAAATTCTGGCAATATGCAGAAGAAGGTGAGGATGCAGCAATAAAGAAGACAAGACAAAGAAGTTTAAGGGGAACATGAAGGTAAACTTCTTCACTCAGAGAGTCGTGAGAGTGTGGGATGAGCTGCCAGCACAAGTGATCCATGCAAGATCGATTTCAACATTTGACAGAAGTTTGGGTAGGTATATAGTTAGCAGGGATATGGAGGGCTATAGACCCAATCCAGGTTGCAGGTTGATGGGAGTAGGCAATATAAATGGTTTTGGCATGGACGGAATGGGCCAAATAGCTTGTTTCTTTGCTGTATTTCTCTATGACTTTATGACTCTACAGTGGCTATATTTCATAAGGAGTTTGAGAAGATTTGGTTTGTCAACTAAAACGCTCAAACACTTCTACGAGCATTCTGATTGGCTGGATCACTCTCCAGTATGGGGAGTAGAGATTGAAGTAAATTGCAGAAACTTGTTATTTTTTTTCACTTCCCAGAGGCAACGAGTAGCAGCAGAACTCTCAATAGATACAATTAAATATTCTCATTTCACACTGATACAGCAAAAATGCACAACTGCTTCCAAGGTCAGTGCAGTCAGCAAAGATGGCTTAATGCATTTAAATGAACCATTGTTGCTTAAAACTGATGGAAACAATACTGATTGTGGATGGATGCGCCCTTGTAGGATACCATGGAGGATGGGTGGCTGCAGATCAGGGTTTCAATTGTGTTTAATGAAAAGGGGTTCTAAACTCCCAATACTGACTATTTTTTCTGGTAAACGTGCAGTCTCTGGTGAATAAAATTGATGATCTCAGATCTAGGGTGCTGAAGCAGAGGGACGTTAGGACTGCGTGTATCTTTTGTTTCATGGAATTCTGGTTATCTCCTTCCATATTGGATGCAGCGATTCAGATTAATGGGTTTACTATACACCACCAGGATAGATCTAAAGAGTCTCTCAAAAGCAGATGTGGAGGAGTACGAGTCATGTTCAACTCTTCTTGGTGTACAAATATATCAGTGCTGTTTCAATTCTGCTCACCAGACCTGAAATATCTAGCAGTAAAGAGCCGTCCTTTTTACCTACCATGAGAGTTCTCCGGGATCTTTTTGGTAGCAGTTTACATTCCACCTCAGGCCAATGTCAGTCAGGCTTTAAATGATCTGAGCAATGGGATCAACATGCATGAAACAACACACCCTAATGACTTCACCATCATTTCAGGAGATTTTAACCAGTCCAGTCTGAAAAAAGTCACTAAGCAGCTACCATCAACTTGCAATATAAGAGGAAACAACACACTGGACCATTGTTACACCACCATCAAGAATGCTTACCGTGCTATTCCACACCCTAACTTCAGGAAGTCTGATCACCTGCCTGTACTTCTACTCCCTGAGTATAGGCAGAGACTGAAGACTGCAGCACCAACAGTGAGGACCAAAAAGGTATGGACAAGGGAAGCACAGGAGCGCCTATAGGACTGTTTTGAATTGGTGGGCTGGACTGTATTCAGGGATTCATCTTCAAACCTGGATGAGCATGCTGCAGTTGTTACCAACTTCATTAAGACCTGTGTGGATAAGTGTGTGCCTACAAAATTTTACTGCACATTACCAAACCAAAAGCCATGGATGAACCAGGAGGTAGATCATCTACTGAAGGCTAGATCTGTGACATTCAAGTCTGGCAACCCAGGCCTGGACCAGGAAACCGGTTATGATTTGTGAAGGGTTATTTCAAGAGCGAAGAGACAATTTCAAATGAGGTTGGAGGCTACATCGTATGTACAACAACTCTGGCAGAGTTTGCAAGACGTTACTTCATACAAAGCAAAACCCAATAGCATAAATGGCAGTGACGGTTCACTACCAGATTAACTCAACACACTCAATGCCACTTTGAAAAGGAGAATATAACTACAACTGTGAAGATCCCTGCTGCCCCTGATGACCCTGTGATCTCTGTCTCAGAGGCTGATGTTAAGCTGTCTTTAAAGAGAGTGAACCCTCACAAGGCAGAAGGTCCCGATGGAGTACCTGGTAAGGCTCTGAAAACCTGTGCCAACTAACTGGCAGGAGTATTCAAGGACATTTTCAACCTCTCACTGTTATGGGTGGAAGTTCTTAATTGCTTCAAAAAGACAACAGTTACACCAGTGCCTAAGAAGAATAATGTGAGCTGCCTTAATGACTATTGCCTGGTAGCACTCACATCTACAGTGATAAAATTCTTTAAGAGGTTGGTCAAAACAAGACTGCACTCCTGCCTCAGAAAGGACCTGGACCCATTGCAATTTGACTATCGCCACAATAGGCCAACAGCACATGAAATCTCAATGGCACTTCACATGGCTTTAGAAAACCTGAAAGACACAAAGACCTATGTCAGGATGCTGTTCATCGACTAAAGCTCAGCATTTAGTACTATCATTCCCACAATCCGGATTGAGAAGTTGCAGAACTTGGGCTCTGCAATTGGATCCTTGTCTTCCTAACCAGAAGACCACAATCTGTTCAGATTGGTGATAACATCTCCTCACTGACAATCAACACTAGTGCCCCTCAGGGGTATGTGCTTAGCCCACTGGTCTGCTCTTTATATACCCATGACTGTGTGGCTAGGCGTAGCTCAAATCTTCACCATGATGAGGTAAATCCTGGTGGCAAGGGTGAAGCCAGGACAACCGGTCCCACATCTTGGCTGCAGGATGCTGCCGGGTCCTTGATCTGTTAAGGCCACCCTATTGTGCACCGCCAGCTCATTGTTTTTTCTGTCAGGGTGACTCCCTTAGCCTTGTCTCAAGAGACTTACCACAAGGCAGTGGGACTATATACCCATAGCTGAGACAGTGGTTGATGGGTGCCAGGGCGTATCCACACTACATCATGCTACTGGGGATGGCGCACCCCCTTGTGGCACTTCAACATCTTCCTTGAGCAGGTCTCCACCTCTGACCACCGTGAACAATACCTGGACCGTACATATGGTTGAAGTCTGACGGCGATGGGGCATCTGGAAATGGGAGCAAGTACAAATGGACTGGGAGCTCCTAGTCAGAACCCTGCATGGCAGCGGCACAGGGTATTTGGTCACTCGCAGCTGGGACTGAGTGGCAGATGCTTTCAGCAGACCCCTGTGCGACTGAGCAGCCCTATTTAGGGACCGCACTGTTCACCTCAATTGGGGAAGGGCCTAGAAAAGGTGGCCTAAAAATTGCCCGTTCAATCACTCACCTGGACGGGTTACCACACCTATCGGGCTATTACACTACTGTGGTCAAAACAAGAAACAATACAACTTAAAACTGGCAACATGGAATGTAAGGACTCTCCTGGACTCGTATGGCATCTCTGACAGACCTCACCACAGAACAGCATTGATCGTTGCTGAGCTGAGGCGATACAACATCGACAGGGAAGGGATGGGTTACATCTTCTTCTGGAAAGGATCCCCCCAGGTGGACAACATCTCCACGGAGTAGGATTGGCCATCAAGAACACCTTTCTACCAAGTCTCATAGAAACACCTGTTGGCATTAGTGACAGATCTTCCATATCCCCCTGGCAAAGGAACGTTATGCCACACTTCTCAGTGCCTGCGCACCAACTTCACCATCTGAGAATGCCAAGGAATGCTTTTATCAGACATTGGATTAAGCTCTTTGCCGGATCCCTAAGAATGGTAAGATCCTTTTGCTTGGGGACTTCAACGCTAGGGCGGGACAGAACAACAGGGGATGGAGTGGAGTGCTAGCTAGGCATGGTATTGGCAAGGTGAATGCAAATGGCATGAAGCTACTTACTCTTTTCTCTGAGCATAACCTTACCATAACCAACACCATCTTCCAGCAGAAGGCAAAATATAAGACCTCATGGATGCACCCTCACTCTGAACATTGGCACATTATCAACTTCATCATTGTGAGACGTACTGACGTCAAGGATGTTCTCATTACCCGTGCCATGAGAGGTGCAGAGTGCTGGACTGACCATCGTATGATTGTGTCCAAGCTCCATATGAAAGTGCGTCCCCACTTGCGGCTGCAAAAGCCCACTAAAAAGCGGCTAAATTGCAACCGCCTAAGAAACACAGAAGCAAGAAGTATGTTTCAACACATCCTAGTTGAGAAACTAAGGGAGGTGGAACCTTGTCTGAGTTCAGAAAATACCATGAAACAACAGTGGACCTATATCAGCTCTGCGCTCTTTGAGGCAGCAGCCCAATACATTGGCCGTAAGAGCAGAAAACACCAAGACTGGTTTGACGATAACCAGATACCATCCACAACTTGCTTAAGGACATGCACAAAGCACACTGGGAACTTTAGACAACCTTTCATCCACCAGCATCAGGCAGCTCGGAGGAAAGTGCAAAAGACGATATGGGCCATAAAAAATGAGTGGTGGACTGAAAAGCATATAAAATCCAGTCCTTGGCCAATAATAATGACACATAATTTTTACAATGCTGTCAAAACCATCTACAGCCCAGTAGATCGATCCGTTACTCCCCTAAAAACAGCAGATGGTCAAGCACTTCTGAAGAATCAGAATACCATTCTGCTGAGGTGGGCTGAGCATTTTAACACCCTGCTTAATCAGGATTCTGACGCAGATCCCACCATCCTGGACGAACTGCCTGAACTTCCTCCTATCCATGACCTCAGTCTACCACCAACCTTCCAGGAGGTTCTATTCGCTGTCCATTCCCTTAAGAACAACAAATCCTCTGGCACTGACAATATCCCTGCTGAGTTACTGAAGAACAGAGGGTACGTCTGTATGCGCACCCTCTACCAGTACATCACCAAGGCCTGGACTGACAAGAACATCCCACAGCAATGGAGAAATGCAAACATCATTGTCATTTATAAGAACAAGGGTGACAAGGCCATCTGTGGCAATAGTAGGGGCATATCACTCCTTTCTGTTGCTGGAAAGGTCCTGGCTAAGGTGATGCTTCAGAGGTTCATCAGCAACATCACCAAGTCAATGCTGCCTGAATCGCAGTGTGGATTTAGGAAGAACAGGAGCATGATCAACATGATCTTCACAGCCCGGCAGCTTCAGGAAAAGTGCCGGGAGCAACATCAAGACCTGTTTATGGCCTTTGTTGACCTCTCCAAAGCATTCAACACTGTGCAAAGAGAGCTCTTATGGGATGTCCTCTTCAGGTTTGGCTGTTCCAATAAATTTGTTAACATCCTCCGCCAGTAGGGTTTGGAGTTCCTTTCCAAAACAGACAAACACCAGAAAATCTACATAACGTTTGGCAATCCCCAATCCAGAGTCCGGAGAGGCTGCTGCGTATTAATATTGCGCTACCATCTTAGCACGTTCCCTGGAAAGGAACCCCAGACCCTCCAGACAAAACAAGACTACCCAGACACACCAAGTCAGGAGACCAACTCTACCACCCAACAAACCAAAAACTAAAGCTACGAGACCTACACAAAACCATATAGTTATAGTTAACATATAGTTACAACAGTGCAGACAATACTATAATTGATAAAAAAACAGACCATGGGCACAGTAAAAAGTAGTCCAAAGATGTTAAAAGACTATAAGTTCAAAAGAAACCACCACACAGTTTCCACGAGTCCTCAGGGTCCCGATAGATTTGTCATCCCATGCAGGTGACAGAAGGGAATACCACCGCTATGGACTTCCAAGGCGCTGCTGGACTCAGCCTCACAGACGTAGCACTCAGTGACATCGCCCCAACCACGGCGGACTCTGAGTCTGTCAAACCACCAAGCCTCCGACCATCCCCCCGGCACAGCTTCTCCGAGCATCATCCTCTGCCGAGCGCATTAAGACACCCCCGCAAACGGCCACCGGCAATGTGACCCCGAGGACTGGTGGTCTGTTCTTCTCAGCAGAGACCCAGACCTCACTACAGCAGCAGCAACGAAGAAGGCCTTCCTGGAGATTTCCAGAATTTCCTCCATGATCTCATGTCCGTTTTTCATCAGATTAGGATTGTGCACGGCACTCCAAAGAACAGATATCAACTCCAGAGACGCCGCTGCAAGCTGCATCATGCCACTGTCTTAATTAGTGTGTGTGTGTGTGTGTGTGTGTGTGTGTACACTTACAGCAGTTTAGTTTTTTCCTATATTTATCATATATTTCATTGTATTGCTATCATAAAGTTAACACATTTCATGACATACGCAAGTGATACTCAATCTGATTTTGATTCTGACATCTAGTGCACGTTTGAAGGGGAAATATGGATCAATACTCATGGAAAATGCAGATCCACAGACCAGATAGTCTGAATACATTGAAGGCAAACAAGTAGAGGAGCCAATAATTATAAGAACATGGAATTATGAAATCAGAAGTTTAAGCAGCAGTGGGAAAAATGAAAAATAAAAAGGGATTAGAACTAGATGGCATTTTGCTATAGAAATGATTCAGCTGCTGGAAGATTTAGGCCTGATAGGTTAATAGATTTGCTGAATGAAATATAATGTAGTGGGGAACTACCTGAGGAAATTCGCAAGCCAGTATTTATTGCACTGCTAAAATACCTAGAGCAGTTAAATGCAAGTTACACTGCACAATTACTCTGATGAGTCATGTTGTAAATATCCTGCTACAAATCATCATGATGAGAGCCAGAGAAAGTCAGAAACTGGAGACTGTGCAAGAGAAAGTAGTGGAATACAAAATGAACCTTAACCCTTAGAGTGATTTGTGAGCATGCCATCAAGGTCCAGAAAGACCCCTACCTATGAATGGCAGTGCTGGCTAGAAGGGCCAAATGGCCTACTCCTGCACCTACTGTCTATTATCTATGCTTTATCAACTATACCAAAGCTTTTGATTAGGTGAGATATGAAGTGTCACTAAGTTCAGATACAGCCCAAGTGCACAACAAGTGACATTGAGGCAGTTCGATAGTTCATAGCCTTTAATGTGGACAAAGTTAGAGGGGAAAAAAAAACAATAAACGCTAATCCAAACAGGGCCATTAATGAAAACTCTCAAATGGAAAATGAAGCCAACACTATAGCTGAAAGGAATAACTAAATATAAAATGCTAGTCTTCACTCAGTTGACTCGACAGTCTGATTTTTCAGGCAAGGCTGAATGCAAGCAGACAGCGAAACATTGTTGTGCTCTGCTCAAATCTTGACAAGCACTATGATGAAAAGAATGCAGTTAAATACCATCACAATGAAATAATAATTAGCTGACAAGCATATTCATGAGCACAATCGCTATATCTGCTCTGCTGCCAAATCCATGGTTGTGACATGAAGAACTTATGAAAAAAATAGTATAATTTCTGTAGATACAAAACCCAGACAGTTGTACCACATTAACAAATGGATGTGAATGTTGGACAAAATCAAAGCAAAATGAGGGAGGACTCAAAGCGGCAGAAGAATGATGAAAGTATTGTGGAAGGATAGAGTAACAAATAAGGAAGTGCTGCAAAAAGCTGGAATACGAAGAGAGCTGATAGTATCAATCAGGAAATAGCAGCTGGAAGTTCGGGGACATGTACCGAGGAAGGAGAAACTGGAACATCTTGCAGTGGTGGGAAAAATTGATTGAACAAAAAGTTGCAGTTGACAGTGCATGACATTCATGAGTTACATCAAGAGATGGACAGGCAATAGTTTTGAAGAGCTTATTAGAACACCTCAGATTAATGACAGACAGAAGACCGTGATCACCCACATCATACGACATGGCATATAATGATGACAAAGATGAATAATGTACTCTATATACATATAAGTATGTAGTTATGTTCAGGTGTTTCAGACTAAACTAGTGAAACTAATAAATTGTGTAATTTTGAAGCATTAAGGATGACTCCACATGTAACCCTCAATTTACAGATGTGACCTGTGATGTTCCACGGGGAACTAGTCTGAAATCCCTGGTCTTTGTATTTTTTATAAATGAGAATTCAGAAAATCAATTTACTTTGGAAGATCAAACAAAGGCAAAGTACAGGGTGAATGGTAGGATTCTTAGCTGTGTGGAAAAACAGAGGGACCTTTGGATCAACATCCATAGATCCTGCAAAATTATGAGGCAATTTGATTTGGTGGTTAAGAAGGTATATGATGTGTTGCCTTTATTAGATGGGGGAATTAAGTTCAAGAGCCATGAGTTAAAATTACAGATCCAAAAAACTGTGATAGACAATGCTTGAACTTGAATTGAATTAACTTTATTACTTACATCCTTCATATACATGAGGAGTGAAAATCTTTACATTATGTCTCTATCTAAATGTGCAATGTACAATTTATAGTAATTTATAATAAATATTATGTACAACAGGATAGTCAATATAACATAGAAATTCATTGCAACAGCATGAATTAAGTAGGCTGGTTGAAAAAGCTGTCCCGGAGCCAGAAGCGGTCCTGGCTTTTATGCTGCAGTACTGTTTCCTGGATGGTAGCAGCTGGAACAGTTTGTGGTTGGTGTGGCTCCATCACCAAAGATCCTTCAGATCCTTTTACACACCTGTCTCTGTTAATGTCCTGAATAGTGGTAAGTTCAGGTCTACAGATGTGCTGGGATGTCTGCACCCCTTTCTGTAAAGTCCTGCAATTGAGGGAAGCGCAGTTCCCATACCAGGCAGTGATACAGCCAGTCAGAATGCTTTCAAGTGTCCCTGTATAGAAAGTTCTTGGAATCTGGGGCCCCAGACCAAACTTCTTCAATGGTCTGAGGTGTAAAGGTGCTATTGTGCCTTTTTCACCACACAGACAGTATGTACAGACCACATGAGATCCTTGGTGATGTTTATGCCAAGGATCTTAAAGCTGTTTACCATTTCAACCCCAGATCCATTGATGTCAATAGGGGTTAGCCTGTCTCTATTCCTCCTGTAGTCCACAACCAGCTCCTTTGTTTTTGCGACATTGAGGGAGAGGTTGTTTTTTTGTATTAAGTTCTGGCTGCCTCATTATGGGAAAAATGTGTAAGCTGCAGAGAGGATGCAGAGGAGGTTTACCAGGATGCTGCCTAGATTAGAGAGCATGTCTTAAAAGGAAAGGTTGAGAGAGCCAGTGCTTTTCTGTTTGGAATGAAGGACGATAAACAGTGACTTGATAGGGGTGTAGAATTTGATAGAAGGCAGACATTGAGTGGACAGCCAGTGCCTTTTTCCAAGGATACAATGGCTAATATGAGAGGATATGTCTGTAAGTTGATGGGGGGAGTGTCAGAAGTGGGATCCTTAGACAAGGAATGGTAAGTGCATGGAGGGTATTGAGGGTGATTGTAGAGGCAGATATATTAGCAGCAAAGAAGCAAGTCTTAGACAGGTACATGGATGAAAGAAAAATAAAGGGTGGTAGGGGAGGGATGGCTTAGGTTAATCATTGGATTGTTCAAAAGATCAGCATGACATTGTGGGCTGAAGGGTCTATACTGCTCTTTACAGTTCTATGTACTATAGTCTTTCTGTAACACAATGGAATTTTTTTTTACTTAATGAACAACTTTAATATTATGGGACATAGAGAGAGATTATATCAATATTAGCAATAAATGATCTTTGAAATCCTGCTCAACCAAGACTGTCGACTACAGGATTGACAGCTGTGCTGAAAATCTCTGCTGTTTACTCAAAAAATTGTCATAAGTTCCTATTGCAACAATCCACGGTCTATGTCAGAATTGACTATTGACATAAGTGCCTATTGAAACTAAACCTCTACTGGTTGTAGCAGAATATTATCCCTGGAAATGAAGGGAAGATGGATTTTATTGGAGAGAATGGAAAATGGAAAGAAAAAAAATTGAATATGTAGTTAGAAGCTTGGAATCAATTGCATGTGCCCCAGAGTTTTTTGATGATTAAGGACAAAGTGAAATCATGAGCATATTTAGATCTTCTGAAAATTCTGAAAAACAAATGTGGTTACTTTAACTCTTTCAATCAGTGCGCAAAATGTTGAAATTGTGTGGAAAGCAGCGAGGGCAGGGCAGCAGAATTTTTTCTCAGGAATTAAAACAAGTATTGAGGGATATTTCACCCCCTTGAAATAGGTTGAGATAGGTTTCTTTGGGAGAGGACCCACATGCATTTGTTTCAAGGGATGATCAAGCTTCGAGACAATCAAAGATCATCTTGTTCCTCTTCTATAGCAATGCTGGGGAGTTTAAGCCTAACTTAATATATCATTCAAAGAATCTGAAGACCTGAGGGATACTCAAAGGCCTCACATCCAGGGGCATGGCTATTCTTCTATGATTATATCACATTCCTTATTCCCTTTCCCCTTTATATAACAATATTATGTGAGGAATAACCTGGACAAAATCACTGTCATTGTCCCTAAATATTCAATTGACATTAAGTGTTTGGCTGATGACTTCCAGGTAGCATCTAGGCCCTGTAATACCATTCCATTGCTACCAGCCATAAAAAAGGATGTAATCAGCAAGTTGAAAGCTTACTACCTGGAGAATGCAATTAGGTATGTCAATTCATGTTTGAGTGGGAATTTCAACCCCCTCATTCAACAAGACTGGAATGAGGAACCGCATTGAGAAAGCCAAAGACTATATCCGTGCCTTTTGGAATAATGTAAACCATGCAATGTTGACTGATACATGAAGGAAATTACAATTAGTGTGTATAAACTCCCATTGGTTCATAAACCTGATTACTCTCTGAGAAGACATTGAAGGTAGGCAATTAAGGCTCAGCCTAATAAAGTAGGCCAAGATTGTGTGGCAAGAATACAAAATCACCAAAAAGAGGTTCTTGAAAGAGTTGTCTTCTTTCTTGAAAGAAGTGCAGCATTAGGTCTGGCTATATATTGAGAAGAGCTATGCTTTACTGTAATAGTCTTCCTCAAATGGACAGAAGACCTGTCCAGATGTCCATTGAACCTTTCTGATGTCATGATCATTAACCGTTATGTATTTTTATCAGTCCATTTTAAGTTTTAGAATATAGAATGTAAAACATTATGGCATAGCACAGGCCCCTCAGTCGATGAGCAACATTACACTTCTACTCCAATAGCAATTTTTATTTCATCCATGTGCCTATCTAAGACTCCCTTATATCTCCCCTGCCAGCATTCCTGGCAGTGCTTCCATGTGTTTACCACTCTTTGTGTAAAAATACTATCTCTGACATCTCTCTATACTTTCCTCCACACATATTACATTTTTGTCATCTCATATTAGTCATTACCTCCCTGGGATAAAAATGTAAGCTGTTCATTCCATCAATGCCTCTTATCATCTTACTCATCCTTTTTAAATGTGTTAACATCCTATGTTACTCCAAAGAGAAAAGGCCTAGCTCACTCAACCTTTATTATTAATAGCTATTGCCCCTCAATATATTAACATTTATTATCACGCCTGACTTCACTCAACTTCACCCACTAAAATGCTGAATTGTTCCCACAACTCTATGAATCTCACTTTAAATGACTCTTCATTTCATGCTCTCAATATTTACTGCTTGCTTATTTATTATTATTTTTGTTGGGTTTTTTTTCTTTTTGTATTTGCAGAGTTTATTGTCTTTTGCACATTGTAGTTTGTCATTAATTCCATTGCATTTATTTGTGTTTTCTCTGAAAACCTGCAAAAAAAAAAGAATCTCAGGGTAGTAAATGTTGATATATATGTATTTTAATAATAAATTTACATCAAACTTTGAACTTTTTTCATAAGAGATATTCTCTAATCTGGGGAGCATCCTGGTAAATTTGCTCTGCATCTTCTCAAAAACTTCCACAGTGAAGCAACTAGATCTGAACCCAATAGTATAGGTTTGTTCTAACTGCAGTTTTATAGAACTGCAACATTACCTTGTTGCTATTAAACACACTCCTGTGACTTATGAAGGTCAACAGGCCATAAACCTTCTTAAACACCCTATTAATTTGCACAATATATTTGAGGGATAAATGGATTTGGACAACAAGAAATGTCTGTTCCTCTACATTGCTACAAATCCTGCCATTAGTCTTGGACTCTGTCTTGAAGCTCAACATTCCAAAGTGTATCACTTCACACTTTTCTGAATTGAAATCCATGTGCCACTTCTCAGCATCCTCTGCATCCTGACCTGTTGTAACCAATGAAAACATTTTACAGTATCCTCAACACCACCAACTTTCGTGCCAGCTGCAGATTTATTAACCTACTCTTCCACTTCCTCATTCAAGTAATTTATAAGAATTACAAAGAGCATGAGTCCCAAAACAGATCCCTGCAGAACACCACTAGTCATCGATCCTCAGCCTGAATATGTTCCATCAGCTACCATCGTTACCTTCAGCAGGCAAGCAGTTCTGAATTCATGTAGCTATATTTCCCTGGATCTGAGTCTGCTCACTTGGTGAATGCACCTATCATGGAATACATAATCAAATGCCTTAGTAAAATGTCTCACATAGCCATGCTGACTATCCCAAAAATCCTTGTTTTCTCACCACTGGAGTAAGACTCAGTAAGACTGGTCTTACTATTACCTTACTACCTTCTTGAACAAAGAAGGTATCCTCAGACCCTCTGGAACTACTCCTGTGTCTAGTGAGAATCTAAAGATCAACACCAACAGTACAACAATCTATTCCCTCAATTCCCATAGTATCCTAGAGTATAACACATCCTCTTTCTTAACCTTGACATATTGCAACTGTTCTACATTGACCTCCCATTCATTATGGCTTCTTTTATGGGTGAATACTGAATCAAAGTATTCATTATGGACCTCCTCTATCTCCTCCAACTCTGGGTATATGTTTCCTCTTTTTTCTCTGATTGTTCCTACACTCAATCCAGTAGTCTTCCTGTTCTTCACATGTTTGGAAGACCTTATGATTTTGCTTAATCCTATTCACCAAGGCCTTTTCATGTCCACTTCACCCCTAAGTCCCTTCTTAGGACCTTTCCTGGCTGCCCTATAACTCTCAACAGACCTGTATGATCTTTGCTTCCTAATCCTTAAGAATGCTTTCCTCATCATCCTGACTAACTGTTCCTCCTCTCTTTCCAACCATGATTCCCTTAACCTACTATCCATTCCCTTTCTCGATGTGAAAAATCTGTTCAGAACCCATTCCCTTCCTCAATGTGAAAAATCTATCCAGAACCCCTGCAAATTTGCCCTAGGTATTCTCTACATTTCCACTCCACATTTCCCTGAGAATATCTATTCTCAATTTATATTCCAATGTTCCTGCCTAATACCTTTGCCCATTACAATTAACTCTCTCCTAGATAAAAACTATACCATACTTTCTGTTTCTATCCTTATCCAAGGTTATGCCAAAAGTTGCAGATTTGTAGTCAATATCTTGGAAATGTGCATCCACCGAGAGATCTGTCACCTGACTAGTTCATTGCCTAGTACTGGATCAGGTATAGCCTCTTCTCTAGTCAGCCTATCCATAGACTGACCTAGGAATCTTTCCTGGACAGATCTAACAAATTTTGTCCCATTTAAACCTTTTGCACTAAGGAGGTGCCAATTAATATTAGCGAAGTTGAAATCATCCATGACAATAACCCTTCTATTAATTTGTTCATTAATAAAAATATTTCAGACACTTGCATTGATATATTTAGAGGTTTTGTGGCTATTTTAAGTAAGATTTTGAACTTGTGAACACACAAGCTGTGGTAGGGTTTGAATACCAAATTTAAATCTTGCAACATAGGGGACAAAAGAGCTTCCCTTCCAGATGAGTTCAATACCTTCTATGCTCACTTGGACCACCTGAACAGGGAGAAACCATTGTTCAGCCCCACATCTCCCGAAGATGACGTGCAGGCTGCCTTTAAGACAATGAATTCAAGGAAAACATCCAGTCCGCATGGAGTACCTGGCCGAGTACTGAAGACCTGTGCTGACGAACTGGATAATCATGGATATCTTCAACCTCTCGTTCCAGTATTGTGTGGTACCCACCTGCCTTACACAGGTTTCAATCGTACTGGTTCCCAAGAAAAGTTTAGTAAGCTATCTAAATGACTATTGCCCAGTGGCACTTCCATTCACAGTGATGAAGTGTTTTAAGAGGCTGGTGCTGAAGCATATCAGCTCCTGTCTGAATGGCGACTTGGATCCACTCCAATTTACCTACTGAAGCAACAGGTCTACAGCAGGTGCTATCTTGTTGGCACTTCACACAACCCTGGAACATGCGGACAGCAAAGGTGCATACATCAGGTGCTCTTATAGCTCAGTATTTAATACCATTATCCCTTCAAAATTAATCAGTAGAATCAAAGACCTGGGCCCCAATACCTGCTTGTGCAATTGGATCCTGAATTCCTCACGTGCAGACCCCAGTCAGTTCAGATTGGCAAAATCATCTTTTCCACAATCTCCATCAGCACAGGAGCACCACAGGGATGTGTACATAGCCCCCTGCTCTACTCGTTTTACACCTATGACTGTGTGGCTAATTACAGCTCCAACAACATATACTGTACAAGTTTGCTGATGACACTACGGTGTGGGCTGTATCAAAGGGGTGATGAATCAGCATGCAGGAGGAGGACTGAAAACTTGGTTGAGTGGTGTAATAACAACAGCCTCTCACTCAATGTCAGTAAGTCCAAGGAGCTGATTCTAGGCTTAAGAGGGGGAAAGCATAGGTCCATGAGCCAGTACTCATTGGACAATCAGAGATGGAAAGTGTCAGTAACCTTAAATTACTGGGTGTCATTATCTCAGAGGACCTGTCTTTGACCTATCATATAAATATTATAGTGAAGTAAACACAGCAATCTGCAAAGGTTCAGTATGTCCTCGAAATCCTGGGCAAACTTCTATAGATGTGTGGCGGAAAGTATGTTGACAGGTTGTATAATGGCATGGTATGGGAACATCAAAGCCTTTGAGCAGAAAATCCTACAAGAAGTAATGGAACCCCTTCCAACCATTCAGCACATCTACATGAAATATTACTATAGAAAAAGCAGCATTCATCATCAAAGATCCTCACCACCCAGGCCATGCTCTCTTCTTGCTGCTTCCATTAGGAAGAATGTACATGTGCTTCAGGACTTACACCACCAGTTTCAAGGACAGTTACTATCCCTCAACCATCAGGCTCTTGAACAAAAGTGGATACTACACTCATTTAAGGACTCTGTCATATTGTTATTTTATGCTTGTTATTTTTGCTAGTTATTTATATCTGCATTTCCACAGATTTTTTTATGGTTCCTGATTTGTAGTTACTGTTCTATAGATTTGCTAAGTATGCCCACAAAAAAGAATCTCAGGGTTGTATGTGGTGACTGTTACGTACTCTGATAATAAATTTTACTTTTGAACTTTCTTTGAATTGTTAATCTGAATAGATTTACCATACAGTTGGGTGAACCAGCAGAACATTATCTCAGTGGGAAGTCCATCACATTTATTCCACCTCTGTAGCTGCCACCAACCTAAAAATCATTCTAAATTGTTCTCTTTTTGAAAAGGTTACAGAGCCTTTTGTGTATTTAATATTTTAGTAATATCTGAGTAATCCTATAGATATACTGTTTAAGCATTTTTTGATAAATAATTCATTACTAGTTATATCTAAAAGTATGTTGATAGCTTGTGTTATTACGATACATCACCATGTCATAGGTGCATGTCTTGCTAATGTAAAGACACAGCAGACACATATCTCCTGGATCCCAGTGTTTTGCTTTTGATTAGCTTTATGTTTTGGAGTTACAAATCATAACAGTGGTGAGGAGTAGTTCTAAAATGAACCCAAGACAACTACCTACTTATTGAAGCACAGGGAGATGTTCAAGATTTTTTTTTTAAGTGCAGCACACTTTCTTTACAAGAGGAGAAAAACAGTCAATTTAAAAAAAGGCAGAAAATGGACAAAATGTATGGGTTTATAAACCGTGAGTGATAATCAAATACATTTATAAAAAAGCAGAAATGGCCGGCTATGTAGGGTAGATAAATGCATTTGATTGCACAAAAGATAACAGTGTGTTGTATACTGAGCAAATTGAACAGAATTTTGAAAGAAATGAAATAGCCAATAAGAACTGAGTGCCTCTTTTACTGAGTGTAAGAGCACACAGTTTGACCAGATGTTTAACTACTCTAACCAAATGAGCTTTGCTGATATTATGAAAGAAATGCAGGAACATTTAGAAGTGAAAATATTGTTGATTGTAGGATGCCTTAGAATTAATTAGTGGAATCAAGAGCAACAGTAGTCCATTTCAACTTATGAGGCCGAATTGAAGAAATTGTCCGAGTATTGTCAGCTTGGTTTTGGACCTCATGATACACTGAGACATCATTTAGCTTGGGGAATCTTATACGAAAGCATTCAAGAACAGTTCATAATTGAAGCACAACACACATTTAAAAAGACAGTTGAAATTGCTGTATCAACGGAAACAGCAAAGACATACTTGAGTTACAGTTAGGAATAAAAGTGTGAACAAAATTACAACATCTAAACACAAACCTGGCTGGCAGAACATCTGACAGGGGTACATATACACAAGACCAATACAAGTTAAAGGGTGAAATGTACAGAAAGTGCAATAACATAGGAACATACAAAGGACACGACAAAGAAAATTTAAGTCAAGATGCAGTTTCAAAAAGAGCAACAACCTGCATGCTGTTGATGAAAAAATCTGATAACGATGAGAGTGGCACAGGACTGAGAAGCCTTGAAATTTTCAATGTAAAAATAACAAGAGATAAGTAATATGGCTTACACTAGAAGTGAACGGCAAAATAAAATTGGACACTCTCTCAGCTGTTTCAGTCATTCCACATAATGAGTTTGAAAGGCATTTCAAAGATACTGAAAAGAAGCCTGCAGATATCCAACTAAGAACATATAGTGAAGAAAAGATCATTCCTGTGAGAAATGCAACAAGTGTGGATTCTTTTAACAAAGCATCACTTACTGTGGTCACATTATTGACTCACAATATTACACAAACGTGCAGAGAAAATTCAAGCAGTGATGTATGCCCCAAGACCAAAGAATGTGTCACAGTTGCAATCTTTTTTAGGATTTGTCAAATTACTATAACAAGTTCTTTCCAAACCTGGCTACTGTGGTCTACCCCTTCAACCCAATATTACAGATTGGGAAGAAATGGCAGTCTGAGGCGGCTTTCAAAAAGGTAATAGAAATGGCGATGCTAGACACTGTACTCACACATTATGATCCACATCATCAAGTTAAACTTGCCTGTGACACCACATCTTATGGTATAGGTGCAGTCAGTCATATGTTATGAGTAATGGAAGTGAACACCCCTTAAATCACATTACCTTACCGCTGCAGAGAAAAAGTTATGTACAGACTATTAGGGATGCCATGAGTCTGGTATGGGTTGTAAAACATTTTAAACAGTACTTATGTGGGAGAGGGCTTACCCTCATTACTGATTGTCAACAACTAGTGTTCATTTTCAATCCCCAGAAAGGTGTTCTATTAACAGTACCAGCACAAATACAGATATGGGCTCTGTTTCTTGGAGGATGTAACTACAAATTGAATTTAAGAGGACAGTTATCATAGAAAAGCTGATGGATTTTCCTGTTTGCCTTGGAAAAGGAACTATCTGATAAATTTACAAAAGAAGACACTCCACTTGACATATTCTCCCAAATGTAAATTGAAACTCTTGTCATTGTGGCAATTACCCAAAGGTAAACCAGAAAAGACCACACAGTCTCAGGTCTACATGGCAATCCAGAATGACTGGGATGTGACTGGGATCCTTGTCCCCCAATTTTACCAATGCCAAGATGAAACTTACCCTTAACAGATGTTGCTTTCTGTGGGGAATTGAGAATTGCTGTCCCATCCAAGCTGGAAGCTAATGTTCTGGAGGAGCTCCAGTGCCTATAAAAAGAATTCAACTCCCTTGGAAGTTTTCATGTTTTATTGTTTTACAACAGTCATGTGGCTTTTTTGACACTGATGAACAGGAAACGACGCATTTGTGTCAAAGTGAAAACAGATCTCTACAAAGTGATATAAATTAATTGCAAAATAAAACTCAGAATAGTTGATTGCAGAAATATTTGTTAATATGACATAATTAGTTAAATGGTGATCACTGTGTGCAGTCAAGGTGATTCAATTGATTGTAGAAAAAATACACCTGTATCTGAAAGACCCATCTTCAGGTGATTCAGTATCCTGGCAAAAACTGCACCAAGAAGACAATAAAACATTCCAAACAATTCCACAAAATTGTTATTGAAAAGCACAGGTTGGGAGATGTACACACACAAAAAAATTCCCAGTCACTAAATATCCCTTGGAGTACAGTTAAGTAATTAAGAAATGGAAAGAAAATGCCACAGCTGTAAATCTGCCTAGAGCAGACTGTAGTCCAAAACCAAGTGACTGTCCCAGAATGGGACTAGTGAGGGAAATCAGCAAGAGACATGACAAACTCTACGTGATTGGCTTCTGTGGTAGAGATGGGAGAGACTGCACCTACAGCAACTGTTGCCTGGTGCTTTATGGGAGAGTGGCAAAGAGAAAGCCATTTAAATGAAACACACACAGACATGAAATCTCAGCTACAGTTTGCCAGAAGGGATGTGGGAGACTCAGAAGTCAGCTGGTAGAAGGTTCTATGGTCTGATGAAACCAAAATTGAGCTTTCTGGCCATCAGACTAAATGCTAATATTTCATGCAAGCCGAACACTGCACATTATCAAAAACATACCACCCCTACCTTGAAGCATGATGCTGACTGCATCATGCTGTGGGGATGCTTCACTGCAGCAGACCCTGGAAGACTTGTGAAGGCAGAGGGTAAAGTGAAGGCAGCCAATTATAGGGAAGTCCTGGAAGAAAAACTGATGTAGCCTACAAAAGAACTGTGACGTGGGAGAAGATTTGTTTTCCACTAAGACGACTCCAAGCAAAAAGTCAAAGCTACACAGGAATGACTTAAAGACAACAAAGTTAATGTGCTGTAGTGGCTAAGTCAATGTTCAGACCACAATCCAAATGAGAATTTGTGGCTGAACTTGAAAAAGGTTGTTCACTCCCGATACCCATGCAGTCTATGAGAACTCTGAGCAGTTTTGTAAAGAAGAATGGGGAAATCTTGTAGAGTCCATATGTGCAAAGCTGATAGAGACCTATCCACACAAACTCAAGACTGTAATTGCTGCTAAAGGTGCATAAACTAAATATTGACTAGAAGAGGATGTGTAATTATGCGATCGATTATTTTGTGTTTTATATTTGTAATTAATTTAGATCACTTTGTAGAGATCTGTTTTCACTTTGACACTTGTCTTTTTCTGTTGATCAATGTCAAAAAACGCCAGATGAATATTGTAAAGCAATAAAACATGAAAACTTTCAAGGGGAATGCATACCGTTGTCAGGAAAGACATTATCCCACAAGAGTCACAAATCCTCCACAACCACTAGATTTTCAGGGCTGAATGGGACAATTTAAAATTTACTTTGCTGTGGATATCTATATCCTAATTGAATTATGTAGTATAGTGTATTTTGTGTGTGTGTGTGTGTGTGTGTGTGTGTGTGTGTGTGTGTGTGTGTGTGTGTGTGTAAACATATATATATATATAGATATATATGTTACATATTTGATTTGAGATGCATGTTTACTATTTCAATAATATTTGAGTAATAATTTAAATACATTGTACAATGTTTGTTTAAGCATTCTTTGTTTGATTAAATATTTTATTACCAGTTTAATGTAAAGGTATGTGGATGGTATAGGTCATTGCGCCAGCACGTCTTAACTGTGCACCTCACTAAAGTGAAAATAAAGTTGACATGCATCTCCTGGTTCCTCGCATTTTTCTTTTGATTAGTTTTATGGTTTGGAGTAACGAAACATTGTAGAGATGTTGTGTTCTGTTCACAGCCACTAATATGACATTTGATGCATCTCCCACACATACTAGAAAGACAGGTATAACTGCTTGCTTTTTGAAATAGGACAATTGAAGATAACAAAAAATAATAAAGGGAATGATCTGGGGTGGTTATTGGGTGGACATATTTTCTACCTCATCCGACATGTGAAAGACAGTTTGTGCAAATGACATGTTGAGTATTTTCCCCATTTAGTTATACCTGTCAGTGGGCTGCTTCAACCGCCCTTGTTTATTAAACTAAGACAATTTTCCACATTCCAATCTGTTTTAAAAAGAAAATCCTTTTCCTTGACATTCAGAGGATTTTCGGAGAACTGCATACAAGTTTAACTGCCTGAGCTTTCCTGCCCATAATCCTTCAACTTTGGCCTCATTGATATCTTATTGCATGTACAAGGTAAGATTACTAAACACGTTATTGATCATAAAAAAAAAACAATTTGATATCACTTTCAAATATTTAAAATGTGTGATATCTTTCACAATATGAGTGACTGACATTTTTAAAGCAACTTTTATGTAGCAGAAATATACTGTAGTAAATTGTGGAGGTGTCAGTGAACAAAATGTGATGCTGAGCCAGAGAAGGAGGAGATATTGGGGCAGATAATTAAAATCTCAGCCAAACCTGCAGGGTTTCAGGAATCAAAAAAGACAATACAAGAACAAAAGAACAGTGGAAAGGGGTGGACTTTTATTAATGGAGTTCCAGGGTTCAGAGCAAGGATGCAGTACCAGAGAGCATCAGAAACTGTTGTGTATCCTGCTGCACAGAGACATGGCTCACCCCCAGCATTCTGGAAACAGTACTCCAGTCCGAGGGCTTCATCATCCACTGCATGGACAGGATGGCAGCATCAAGTAAAAGCATCATGATTAATTCATCATGGTGCACAAATTTGGTGGTGCTATCTCAGTCCTGTTCCCCTGACATGCAGCATCTGGCAGTGAAGTGTCATCTATTCTTCTGAGGGAGTTCCCTGCTGCCATCCTGGTCGCAGTGTATATTTCACACCTGGCAAATATTAAGCAGGTACCAGAGGAGCTGAGTATCATGATTAACAGTCACGAAACAGTGTAGCCTCATGACTCTCTGATCATTGCAGGGGACATCAGCCCAGCAGCTTGAAGAAGTCACTGAAGAACTTCAACCTACATGAAACGAGAGGACCCAACATGCTCGAGTACTTTTACACCACCTTTAACTATGCTTAATGTACCATTTCATGCCTGCACTTTGGCAATTTAAATCTTATGGCTGTACTTTTATTCCTGACATATAGGCAAGACTGAGGATAAGTCCACCACTAGTAAGGTCCATCAGTATGATCGTATGAGGTGGATAAATGTTAACAGGACTGCTTCAAATCAGTGGACTGGACAATATTTAAGGATTCATCTTTGGATCTGAGTGAATATGTCATAGTTGTCACTGACTTCATCAAGAATTGCGTGCCTTCGAGAACAACTTTTCTCAAACTAGAAGTTCTGGAAAAACTCAGGAGATTCACAGTCTACCGTTGGCTAGATCTGTGATATTCAAGCCTGGCGATCCAGACCCCTGCAAGAGGTCCAGTCATCATGAGAGTGAAAAGGCAACTCCACGTGAAATCAGAGACACAATCAGATATATGACAGCTGTGGCAGGGTTGCTTGCTATCACTTCCCATTATGCAAAACCTAACAGCATAATTGAAAATGATGCTTTGCTCCCCGATGAGCTAAGCACCTTTTATGCCTGCTTTTTTTTTGTGTGGTTTACATCATTTATTGACCATCATCGCCCCTTTGTGGCCACTTCCCGCAGGCTTCGCCCTGCCGTCTGGCCTGGCTACCGGCCCACATCCTGGCCTTGTGCCATCCATGGCTGTGATGCCTGCAAGCACTGTGCTCCTCCTAGTCCGGCCTTGTGAGGTAGATAGCTGGGAGCCGACAGTGAATTAACCAGCGGCCCAAAGTCAGTCTGGCTGCCCGGGCCGTGTGCGTGTGTCGGTCCAGGCCAGTGTCCTGAGCCTGGGCCTCACTGGCCACTGCTGGCCCTGTACTTGGCCTTGGTGTTGAGGTAGAGCACGATGTCCTGATGGCCGCCAAAGGCCGCGATGTGCAGCGCGCTCCAGCTGTCACAGTTGGCCAGGCGAACGTTGGCACCAAACTTAACAAGCAGCTTGACGAGCTCCAGGTTCCCGGCGATCACCGACTGGTGCAGCGCCGTTTGGCACTCGGGCCCAAATGAGTTGACGTTGAAGTGACAGTTGGTTATGTTCTGTAGCAGTGATTGCAGTTCCCGTGTGTTGCCGTGCCGCACCGCCTCCTGGAACATGCACTGCGGGGCAGCGGCCAGAGAAACTTCAGCCTGGCTCATGGCTCCGGCCTCCCGCTATCCACTGGGACCAACACCGGGGGTGGGGGCCGAGCGACTTGCTCGATGCTGGGCTCCCTTGGTCCTGCTCCCCGCACTCACTCTCCGCCTGGGCGCCGCTGCTCTTTTGTCCGGCCCTGGGCTGCCACTATCAACCGCTGTGCCGAATGGCCAGCCTGGCTCATTGTCCCGTAGCGTCGGTCACTAGGCCGGCCCAGACTGCTCTCACCACTGCACTGCTCCCTGGTGCCCTTTTATGCCTGCTTTGAAAGGGAGAATATCTCTACGTGCATCCCATAGCATCCAGTAACCTGGTGATCTCTGTCTCAGAGAATGATGTCAGAACATCCTTCAAGAGGGTATATCTTCACGAGACATTTAGCCTCAATGATGTGCTTGGCAGGGGACTGGCTGATCAACTGGCTGGAGTGCTCAAGGACATCATTAGACTCTCGCTGCGGTCTGAGGCTCCCACTTACTTCTAAAGGGCAACAACCAAACCTGTACTATAGAAGAGCAAGGAGAGCTACCTTAACATCTTTTGCCAGGGTGCACACACATCTAACATAATGAAGTGCTTGAAGAGATTGACTATTACTATGTTAGTGGTACTGGGAAGCTGTGCCCATGAATAACACACGCAAGAGTTGGAGAGTTGAGGAACAAGTATGCAGCTGGTTATTTTGTTTGTATCCAGAACTCAGGTTTGGTACACAGCACACAGGGAGGCTTAACAGCAACCCATACAGTTCAAAACAGACGGGAATACATAACATATCCATCTGCCCCACCCCCTTATTTTAAAGGTTTCTCCCCCTTCCCATATGCAGACCAGCTGCTAAACTATTAAGATCAAATGGAATAATCGTCAAATTCATCCAACAACAAAAAACATTTTTCTAAACTAAGGAAAGAGAGTAGACTGCCTCTATTTCCAGACGTAACTCCAGGAATTATTCTGCCCCCATGCGTAGAGTGTTATTCATTAAAGTCGAGATTCAGTCTGTCTGGAGGCCATCTGTTCCTGGGTGGGTACTGACAACCTGGGGATGATGCCAAAGTCATCTTATTTCATGGTGTTGTATGCATAGATCTTGGCTTGGCTACTGCATTGTCAGTAGGGGGCAACTCAGAAAGCACAGGTAATGGGGGAGCATTGCTTGTGGTGTGTTATTTGGTCTTAGCAGAGGTTCTGCAGTTGTTGTCCCAGAATCCTGTCCCACTTCTTCAACTGGATCTGGATTGTGTCGGGGCTCAGTCGCCTCAGAAGAGGGCAGCAGCTGATGAGCATGCCTTCTGCAGACGTTGTGGTTATTAATTTCCACAGTGTACAACACAGCTCCAGTTTGTGCCACCATCATCGCAGCTATCTACTTTGTTCCAGAGATGTAGAACCAGACAAATATACTCTCTCTTTCTGTGAAAAGCTTGCACTGCGCTTTGGCACGTCTGTCTGCTTGCACTTACTGTTCATTTAGCACAATCTGCTTTGTGTTCGGGGGACTAAGCAGGTGAAGTCAGGTACAAAGCTGTCTTTTCATCAGTGAAAACATAAGGGCTAGAATTAACTCTTCCCTGAGCAAGGATCTGGACCCACCGCAATGTGTCTACAGTGGACACAATTTCACTGTCTCTCCATTTTGCATTGGAGCACCCAGACAACAGCAAAACATATGCCACGCTGCTCTTTATTGATTACAGCTCAGCGTTCAATATTTTCATCCTCACAAAATTAATCACCAACCTTGTGGTAAGAGGAAAGGAGAGATGGGCTTGCTGTGCTGGTGAACAACAGATGATGTAATCCCGATCACATTTCTGTGAAAGAACAAGTCTGCAGTCCAGACATCGAACTGCTTGCTGTGAGTTTGCATACGCATTACATACCATGTGATATTGCTTGTTGTTTACATTCCACCTTCCCGATGCTGGGTGTGATGTCATACACTACCATCGCCAGTCTCCAGACATAACACCCCAATGCATTCATTGTAGTATCGGAAGTCTTCAACCATGTTTCTCTCTTGACAACCCTACCCACATTTAATCAGTTTGTCAATTGCCGTATAAGAGAAAATAAATCATTGGATCTTTTGTATGCAAAAGTTAAAGACAGATTCAGGTCCACAGCTCTTCCCCCACTTGGAAGATTAGATCACAACCTGGTTCACTCCATACCAGTATATAAGCCCAAAGTACAGCAACAGGTAGTTATCATCAAGACAGTAAAGAGATAGTCCCCAGAGGCCACCGAGGCTTTAAAGGGCTGCTTTGAGGTTACTGACTGGAATGTGCTTTGTGAACTATATGGGGAGGACATTAATGGACTTACTGATTGCATCATAGGCTACATCAACTTCTGTGTGGACACTGTAATACCATCAAGGACTGTTTACCGCTTCCCTAACAAAAAACTGTCTACCATCCCCTCCTTCACCTGCACCTACCATCCACACCTCCACATACCAACTGCTACCATTCCGATCTACACCTCCCCCAGCCCCCACCTTCCACCAACTCCCCAGTCATCATGGGCTCGGCTCAGCTTCATTACTGAGCAAGTGAGAAGGGTGATGGGGAAACTCAGACTTGGCAAAGCATTGGGACCAGATGGTGTGAAGCCTAAGATCCTGAAGGAGTGTGCTGAGCAGCTGTATGGAGTTCTCCAGCACATTTTCAATCTGAGTCTCAGCCTGGGAAGGGTCCTGACAGGGAAAAATATCACGTGCAGTCCCAGTACCCAAGAAGGGCCAGCCAAAAGTCTTGCAACACTGCTGTCCGGTGACCCTGACTTCATACATCATGAAGACCCTAGAGAAGCTGGTCCTGGCTCACCTCTGACCCCGGTCAGATCAGCCCTTGATTCCCTTGCCTACTAGGAGAACATTGCAGTCATCAATGGTGTCATCTTCCTGCTGAACAGAACCTACTCCCATTTGGATAAGCAGGACAGCACTGTGAGGAGCATGTTTTTTGTTGTTTTTGTAAGTGCCTTCAATACCAGACAGCCCTCACTGCGAGGAGAAAAGCTCCATTTGATGCACGTTGGCACTTCCATTGTATCCTGGATAATGGACTATCTGATTGGCAGAGAACAGTTTGTGCAGCTTCACAGCTGCGTCAGACATGTCTTTAAGCAGCACCTTGGCCCCACAGGGGACTGTATTGGCTCCCTTCCCATTTACCCTGTAGACCTCGGACTTCAAGTGCAACATTGAGTCATGTCATCTGCAGAAATCCTCCGGCAACTCAGCAATAGATGGAAGTATAAAGGGAAGTCAGGAAGATGAATACAGGGACTTTGCCAAATGTTGCAGGCTGAATCATCTGTAGCTCAATATCAATAAGACAAAGGGGATGGTGATGGACTTAAGGAAGGCTAAGCCTGCTGAACTCCCTTTTACTATTGATGGTGACACCCTGGGGGTGGACCTGGATGACAGACTTGAGTGGAGCACCAACACATAGGCTGTGTACAAGAAGGTCCTGAGTCTGTTCTACTTCCTGAAGAGAATACGGTCCTTTGGAGTATCCAGGCCTCTTCTTCACATGTTCCACCAGTCTGTTGTCAGTACAATCTTCTATGTGGTGGTGTTCTGGGGCAATGGCATCAACACAGATGATGCCAACAGCTCAATAAACTGATTGGAAATGCTGGCTCTGTGATACTCTGTCAAACTGGGCATACTGGAGGTTGTGGTAGAACAAGGACACTGTGGAAAATCCTGGTGATTCTAGGGCAACGTTTCTCACTTTCTGCATGCCACCTTGGCTGCACGGAGAAGCACGTTCAGTAATAGACTCAGACAACCACGCTACTCCAAAGAGAGCTATATGAGGTCATTCTTACCTTTGGCATTAGGCTGTATAATGAGTCAACCTATAGCCGGGAGAGTGATGATCCCTCCTGTTAGACTCTGATTAACCTCTGTTTACCAAAGCTCTGTTTAAACTCTGCTTAATTCTGTTTACCACACCTTGCTTTCACAGACACTCTATGCAATGCTACCATCACTTCTTATTTGGACAGTGTGATTGTACACCCATTTCTGTATAATATTATGGTAATGCTTGCACTACCATCTTAACAGTGTAAACTTGTAAATCTTGTAATCTTTGACTTGTAAACCTTATATATCTTATTTATAAGGTAACTTATTTTTTATTCATTCTTACTTCTCTCCTAATATTTATTTATCTGTGCAGTTGTAATTCTACTATGACTCTGTAATTTCCGTTGGGATCAATAAAGTATCTATTTTTCTATCTAAACCTAGGCCTCTGGACCTCCCTCTGCAGTTGGATCCTCGATTTCCTCCTTGAGAAACCACAGTCAGTACAGGTCAGTAATGTGATCTCCTCCTCACAGACAGCATAGGTACACCTCAAGAATGCATAATCCCTACTCTCTCTACACGCATAACTGTGTGGCCATGGACAGGTCAAGTGTCACTTATGAATTTGCACATTACACTACTGTTATTTGTAAAATCTCAGATGGCAACAAGGAGGTATATAGGAGTAAGACAGATCAGCTGGTTGAGTAGTATTGCAACCAGAAACTTGCACTCAGATTTCTACAGCACGGTGGAGAGCATTCTGACTGGTTGCATCACTGTCTGGTACGGAAACTCCAATCCACAGGATCAAAATAAAACCCAGACTTAGCCAGCTCCATCAAGGGCACTAGTCCACCACCAAGGACATCTTCAAACTCCATTGCCTCAGAGGGACGCATTCATCATTAAAGACCCTTACCATTCAGGACATGCGCTTTTCCCATTTCTATTAGGGCAGAGAGAAATGAGCCTGTGGATAATCACTCAACCTTTTACAATCAGCTTCTTCCGCTCCACCATCAGGTATCTGAACTGTACATGAACTATCAAAACTACTTCAGTATTTTGCTCTCTTTTTGCACTAGTTACTTATTTTTATGTATTTCTGATTGTAACTTACAGAATATTTATATATATTTACTGTACTGTTGCCGCAAAACAACACATTTCACGGTAAGGGCCAGTGATATTAAACCTGATTCTGAACATTTTCATGTTCTCAGATGATCCAAAAACATATCAGCTTAGAAAGCCTTGTTTTTCACAACAAGGTCCCATATGACAGATTTGGTTTGGTTGAGTGAAATATCAACCAGGTCAGAGGGAGAACTCGCTTGCTCTTCTGATATCTTCTGTCAGTGACAGCTCCTCTGCAGCTCTGCGCTGGCAGCCTGTAGTTGGAGCATGCACTTAGTGCACAAGTCACTGGAGATTTAAACGACAAGCTTCTGAGTCTGAAGTGAGTCTACAATCTCACACTTAAATGTAGCAGCAGGAAATTGTTGGTGAAAAATGGCTGGCTGTCACTCACGTATTTCAGGTTCTGCATTGGAGTAATTTGCACAGCATTACAAAATGGCTCATTGGCATGCTGTTGTATGGTCAGCTGACAGATCTCAGAGAAAAGAAAGCGAAGAAGAGAAGGAACAATCATTGGATAGAGTTCACAAAGAGAGGTTCTCAAAAATGAATCAAGGAGTGGAAGGTTTATCATATGAGGAGCATTTGATTGCTCTGGGCTGTACTCACTTGAATTCAGAAGAATGAAGGGGGATCTCATTGAAACCTATTGACCGTTGAAAGGCCTCAATAGAGTAGATGCGGAGAGGACATTTTCTATGGTGAGTTAGTCTAAGACCAGAGGACACAGCAGCATAGAGGGATGATCATTTCGAATGGAGATGAGGAGGAATTTCTTAGCCAGAGAGTGGTGAATCTGTGGAATTTATTGCCACTGGTGGCCGTGGAGCCCAACTCAATGGACATATTCAACTAATTTTGATAGATTCTTGAGCAGTCAGAGCATAAAGGGATACGGGGGAGAAGGCAGGAGACTGGGGCTGAGAGGGAAATAAACCAGCTATGATGAAATGGTGGAGCAGACTTAATGGGTCAAACAGCCTAATCCTACTCCTCTATCTAATGGTCTTATGGCCTTATAAAAGCCCATCCCATATCTGAAAATTTCATGTAGGCTATCCACACTAATTTCTCCACTTCTGCTCAAAACCTATATCAGTACAAACAGGCTTTCCTTCTCCTCTCTTAATCCCTGTCTTCTTAGCTTGATTTTTTTTTTCCCCATTTGGCATAGCAGCCTGTGAATTGCTTCAGAAAGTCCCTGATATTAAAAAGTTTATAAAAAAGTTAAGATTGAACTGCTCGAGCACACTATTTTCAAAGTGACGTTTACAAAGGTTATGAGTTCATCTTATTATTTTAAGAAGTGTAATCTGCCTGAAAAGGAGAAATTACTGAAATAAATTTAGAAATATTAGTTGAAAGGAAACAAATGTGGCCAATGAAAAGATGAAACTTGATATTAAATAAAGATTTCAATGAAACAAAACACTGCAGCACAGAAGTGTAAATGCAGTTATATTAAAATTAATTTGTTTGATCTGTTATTGGAATAGAAATATGAATCCCTTACTTTTAATAGTTTAATGTAAAAATTCAAACAATTACTAGGCACATATGTATAGCTAGGGTGCCTAAGACTTTTGCACAGTACTGTATATTATGGCTTTCCAGTAACCAAATGCTACTGAACTAATACAAAACTAAGTACTCTTATTTCTGTTTCCCAACAACCTTCTTATTTTAACCAATATACAGTACTATGTAAAATTCTTCGGCATCCTAGCTATATGTACGTGCCTCAGACTCTTTCACAGGACACTTTATCATTTCAATCCATTATTATCCCAGTTTTCTTTGTCATTTGTTTACCTCCGTTTACACCTGAGAAAGTGGTGAATTTGTGGAATTCATTGCAGAGGTTGATCGGTTTTTGATTATAGTCAGGGCGTCAAATGTTATGGGGAGATGGCAGGAGAATGGGGTTGAGAGGGATAATAATACAGCCATGCTGGAATGGCAGAGCTTACTTGTTGGGCCAAATAGCCTAATTCAGCTCCTGTGTCTTATGTTCCTATGGAATACAAAGCAATCCAGCCGCAAATGTTAAAATGTGGTGGCATCTGCAATTGCAGGTGGTTCCAGAAGATCTCGTATATCCAGTCAGAGTAAACATCACCCTCTTACAGCCACCCAGTGGAGGAGGCACCAGAAGCAGTGTGAGAGAGAACAGGATGATGGCGTTGTACTGGAATCTGCGTCGGGTGGGGCTGCCCCCTTCCGTACCCCGGGTAGGTGCTGTTTTTCAGTCTTTGCACTATGGAAGACAAGCTAGTTTGTGTGCGGCTGACCCAAAGAGATACAAGCAGTTCTGCCTTTGGCTACTGAAGCGGCATGAGCTGAGAAACTGCAGTGGACTTGTTCTTGCAGTATGTATCTCCAGGGCAACATTCTGTGTATCATCAATCTTCAGCTTCTTCAGGCCAAAGCACCCTGCGACTTGTGCTAATATTTTTCTGTGACTCTATGTGCTGTTGTAAATATATAGTATGTGTTATGTGCTGTGTGTGACTGTATGTATTGTGTTTTGCACCTTGGCCTCAGAGGAACGATGTTTTATTTATCTGTATAAATGTGCTTGGTTGACCAACAATTAAAGTTGAATTTGAACTAGAACCTTAATTCTCCCTGGGTATGTACATCCATATGCAACCGTACAACAATAGAAGCAACTGCAAATTATTGACCCCTGCTTCTTTTATTCTGACTGACTCGCAACAGCAATAAATCCACTTTGAAGTTAAATACTTCACATGCTCTTATTGAGGAATCAGATGATGTCTCTGTAATGTTACCATTAACTTTGTATGGAGGACAAAATGTTGTTATGTGATCCAAAACAATAATATGCATTGAAAGATTTCGGCACCCAAGCTGGTTCAGTTTCTATTTATACGTTCTATGGGGAATTTGAAACTTACGAGGTTTTACGTGCATCTAGTCACAGCTGGATTCCAACTGGTGATTTCATTTCACACTTCTCTCCAAGTACCTGCACTGTAGTGATCTACAGGAGTTTGGCATGTGTCCATATATCTTTCTAGAAACCTATATTGTGACCTCAGCGATTCATAATGATGACTATATCTCTTGTTAGTCACCTTATGTACAGACTCCCCTGTGCTTATTGTCACTTTATGGATTTACTATCAGTTCATGTATATATGCTATCCCAAGTATTTGCACTTGGAGGATTGTCAACAGTTACAGGCCACATATCTCAGAAAAGATGAGTAGTCATTGAAGAGATTCCAGAGGAGGTTCACAAAGACGATCCCAGGAATGATGGGGGTAACATATGAGGAGTGTTAGGCAGCTTTGGGCCTGTACTCACTGGAATTTAGAAGAATGCACGGGGTGGGGGTGGAATCTCATTGAAACCTACTGAATGTTGAAAGGACTAGATAAGGTGGATGTGGAGAGGATGTTTCCTATGGTTGGGATCTCCAGAAGTAGAGGGCACAGTCTTAAAATTGAAGGGAGGCACGTTAGAATGGAGGCAAGGAGGAATTTTTAGCCAGAGAGAAGTGAATCTGTGAAATGCTGAGCCACAGACTGCCGTAAAGGCCAAAATCGTGGGTATATTTGAAATTGATAGTTTCCTGATTGGTCAGGGCATCAAAGATTATGGAGAGAAGGCAGATGTATGGAGTTACCACAGAACCATAGAACACTACAGCACAGGCCCTTCAGCCCTCCATGTTGTGCTGACCCAAATAATCCTTAAAAAAAGTACTAAACCCACACTACCCCATAACCCTCCATTTTTCTTTCATCCATGTGCCTGTCCAAGAAGCTCTTAAATACCCCTAATGTTTTAGCCTCCACCACCATCCCTGGCAAGTCATTCCAGGCACTCACAACCCTCTGTGTAAAAAAACTTACCCCTGATGTCTCCCCTAAACTTCTCTCCCTTAATTTCGTCCATATGCCCTTTGGGTTGAGTGGGATCTGAGATCAGCCATGATGGAATGGTGAAGCAGACACAATGGATTGAATGGCCTAATTCTGCTCCTACGTCTTATGGTCTATTTATATTTATTGTATATTTTTATTATTATTGTGTTCTTTTTCTTACTGGGTTTTATTTTTTGTGCTGCAATTAACAATTACTTTGTTCTCCTTTACATTTATGTACTAGAAATGACATTAAATAATCTTGAATCTTGAGTATCTGGAGAGGCAAGATTGGTCATTAATCACTGAAAAAAGAGAAATCTCAGTGATCTAATTTTGGCATGCACTACGGAAGTCAGCTGGAGAGAATATTAGCAGCACAAAACAGGTTTATAGAATACACCTATTTCTGTACTCTAGACTTTCTATAATCCAATGTAATAGACCTCACTTGCTGTTTCCAGCAGATTTAATGTTAGGTAACTATAAAGTTTACAACATTTACTATGCTTCTAAAACTAATTTTAGATTGGGAATTACTTTGGCACATTGTGTGAATATGATAACATACAAAGAAACATAAATCAATTGAATACGGAATGAATGTCCAGAAGAGAACTAAAAACAAATAAAAACTTGGAAAATGATTTATTTAATTTAACTATATTACACTTTAATATTAGTAGTTGAACTACTCTGATATTGAAAATGGGAACTGTGAAAATAGACACTCCCTCTAACCTGTTTCTGATGAGAATGTCATACTTTTCAGGGAAAAACAGAACAAAACTGATGAATTCGGAGCAGGATTAAGCCATACAGCCTCTCAAGCCTTCAGGATACAATGACAAACAATGACAAATAAAAACAGTAACCATTGGCAACTTCAGCAGACTGGCAAGTACTTATGGGGAGACACCAAATTAAAATTTGAGAGTGGTGACCTTTCAACACTGATGCACACTGCATAATTTGCAGGAATTCAGTTACGTGGATCAAATTCAGTTCTTGACTCTGTTGGCCTTTAAGGTCAATGACTACCACGATCCACTGAAGGCTTAGGCTTAAGCGGAGTCTTGCAATTGAACCGTCTTGCCTTGCCTTGCAATAGTGGTTGCTAGTCAAATCTTTCCTGATTTGCATCTAAGTGGCAAAGACTCTCTCTCTCTCTTGGCAGAAATGGCTCTCCCAGCATGATTGCTGCTCTCAGGCTGGCAAACCCAGTCCAAGCAGGAAGAACAGTTGTCAGCACCTGCAGTGATGGTTCAGCAACTCACAACAGACAGCCAGAATCAGGTGCCAGCCATCACTACTCATGTTGCCTATATTCAGCAGCCTTCTGCCAAGGCAGTCCCACTTGCAGCACCAGCTCCTCCCACATTCTCCTCTATAGGAGTCTCATCAGCCTCAGCCACTAATGCCCCGATTCCCTTGGCTGCTTCCGGACCTGAACTGGGCATTTTCCACCTGGCAAATCATGTAGATATTCTGGCAATCCCAATAGCTTCAGGGACTTTATTATCCAGTGGCGCTGACACTGCAAGCAGCCGGGTCAATTTGGTGATGATGGATGTAAACTGGCTTATGTGGTTAATCAACGGCTTGTCCAATGTTATCTGAGAACAAGTTTCCCCTGTAGTCTAAACTTTCCAGAAATCTGGATTGAGTTCAAGAGAGTCTACGACCTTCTGGTAAGGGGTCAGGAGGCAGCCCGCTGACTCCTGGACCTATGCCAACAAAGATGAACAATGAGGGACGACGCAGTAAAGTTCCACACTCTTGCAGATGAGACATGGAACACGAGATCCCTCATCAGTGACTTTCGGCATGGACTGAGCACAGTGATCAGGCATGAGATTGCAGTGCGTGGTGAGGAGGACAGCCCAGAAGACCTGAAACATCTGGCTATTTGAATAGTTAACTGGGCAGCTGGCTGATTGGCACAGAGAGAGAATGCACTCAGCATCCAACTCTCTGGATCCCCACCTGTCTTCACCCCCTTGCTCATCACCCAGTACATAGTCCGCAGAGGAGGCCATGCGAATGGGGGGGCCTACACCTACCTCATGAGGATCAAAATTGGTGCAGGGGAACAGGTTGCTGCCTCTACTGTGGCTCTCCAGGACGTGTTGTTGGCATGATATTGCAAGTGCCCTGTAAAAGCAGATGCCCATCAGTATGAAGGGGAATTCTGATGGCTCAATTGTCCCTGCAAGCACCTTTCCCTAATTGAGTAATGCTCCCAGCTTCCCTCTCTTAGGGGTCTGGGACCTCATAAGCTCAGGCCTTTGTTGACACTAGGGCAGCCTGGAAACTCATATATATCTCTCTGTCTCACAGTTCAGGAGTTTCCACGAAACAGTTGAAAGAGAATATTGATGTCATGGCTCTGCATGCTCAACCTCTGGGCACCGCGGTGTATGATCCACCTTTCACAGTACCACTCCAACTCATGCTAGAAGGCAACCATAGGGAACACCTCTCCTATCTTCACCTGAACTGCTGCTAGTGCTTGGCCTACGTTGGCTTTTATGACATGACCCAAGGATCGATTGGTCTCTAAGGATGCTCCAAGAGTGGGGTCCAGCTTGCTTGTCCGCCCGTCTGGGTTCAGCTCCAGCCCCAGTCAGTGTATTCCCTCCTGTGCAATCTGCTAGAGTGGACCTGCCTGATTTTCCAGCCAAATATGTTAACCTTCCTGAGGTATTGAGTAAGAAGGTCACCCCACTCCTCCAACCTTACAGCTGCACCTTTGACCTCATCTCAGTTCTAGTCCTCCCTGGGGCCAGCTCTTTTCTCTTTTCATCCTGAAATTCCTGAAATAGTAGCCCTGCAAGAAAACATCAAGGAGGCATCAGCATCTGGATTAATACATCTGTCAGCTTCGCCAGGGCTTCTTTTTCTGAGCAAGATGGTTGTCAAGCTCCATTCCTACATTGATTATCAGCCCTCCACAAAATCATTGTGAAGAACTGTTAGCCCCTTGCCCTGCTTGTCTCTGCATTTGAACATTTCCATGGAGCAACCATATTCTTCAGGATAGAGCTGCACAATGCCTACTAGCTGGTCTCCTCCGAGAAGGAGAGGTGTGGAAAACAGCAATCAGCCCAGGATCTTAAGGCACAAACTAATGGAGATGGGAGTAGACTCACACATGGTGGCTTGGATAACGGACTACTTGACAGACAGACCTCAGTATGTGCGGTTGGGAGACTGTAGGTCTGACACGGTGGTCAGCGGCACAGGAGCTCCGCAGGGGACTGGGCTCTCTCCGGTCCTGTTCACCCTGTACACATCAGACTTCCAATATAACTCGGAGTCCTGCCATGTGCAGAAGTTCGCTGATGACACGGCCATAGTGGGGTGTGTCAGGAATGGTCAGGAGGAAGAGTATAGGAAACTGATACAGGACTTTGTGATATGGTGCAACTCAAACTACCTGCATCTCAATATCACCAAGACCAAGGAGATGGTGGTGGACTTTAGGAGACCTAGGCCTCATATGGAGCCAGTGATCATTAATGGAGAATGTGTGGAGCAGGTTAAGACATACAAGTATCTGGGAGTGCAGTTAGACGAGAAGCTAGACTGGACTGCCAACACAGATGCCCTGTGCAGGAAAGCACAGAGTCGACTGTACTTCCTCAGAAGGCTGGCGTCATTCAATGTTTGTAGTGAGATGCTAAAGATGTTCTATCAGTCAGTTGTGGAGAGCGCCCTCTTCTTTGTCGTGGCGTGCTGGGGAGGCAGCATTAAGAAGAGGGACGCCTCACATCTTAATAAGCTGGTAAGGAAGGTAGGCTCTGTTGTGGGCACAGAAATGGAGAGTATGACATCGGTGGCAGAGCGGAGGGCGCTGAGTAGGCTACGGTCAATCATGGAAAACCCTGAACATCCTCTGCACAGCACCATCCAGAGACAGAGAAGCAGCTTCAGCGGCAGGTTGCTGTCAATGCAATGCTCCTCAGACAGGATGAAGAGATCATTACTCCCCAATGCCATTCGGCTCTACAATTCAACCACCAGGGGCAAGACATGTTAAAGTGCCGGGGTTAGGACTGAGCTTAAGTTACCACTCAATACACTTTAGTAAACTATTTAAGAACTTTTTAAAAGCTATTTATTAATGCTTTTTGGGAGGGTGATTTTAGATGCATATCATATTTATACTGAGTTAAATACTGTATGTAATTAGTTTTGCTACAATAAGTGTATGGGACACTGGAAAAATGGCGAATTTCCCCTTGGGGATGAATAAAGTATCTATCTATCTATCTATCTATCTATCTATCTATCTATCTATCTATCTATCTATCTATCTATCTACCTCTCCACTGGCTATTATGAGTACCATGTGATGCTATTTGGTCTAGCCAATGCCCCTGCTGTTTACTAGGCCCTGACCAGTGATGTGTTCTGGGACTTGTTGAATCTATTTACAATTTTTGATTTGGATGACATTCTTATCTATCCCCACTCTTGCCATGAGCACATCCAGCATGACTGGAGGGTTCTCAGATGGCTCCTCGAGAACAACCTTTATAACAACTCAGTTCCACAAAGAGCCAGTGTCCTTTTTAGGCTAGATCCTCACTTCTTTCAGCATTCAATAAGTTCAGGCAGTCACTGAATGGCCCAAAGCATCCACAGTCAAACATGTGAGGCACGTTATGGTGCTTGCAAGCTTTTATTGCTACTTCTGCTCCCACGCGGCTCCCATAAGTGCAATCATTAAAGGGACCCGTGCAGCATTCCTATGAACAAGTGAAGCAGACCGACTGTTCTCAGAACTGAAGTGACAGCATCCAGACCCATCCAAGCCAATCATCAAACTTGATGTTGTTATTTGAGCTGTAGTCTTCCAGCACTCTTCAGTAGATAATCAGCTGCCCCCCACCCCCCCCCCCCGTGCTGTTTCTTCCCCGTCACTAGACTCCTTCAGAGTTCAACAATGATGTTGAGAACTGAGAACTTCTCAAGGAGAAGGCCCGGGAGGCATGGTGACACTGGCTGGAGGGAGCAGAGCACTGCTTTCTGTGATAGACAGAACACAAAAAACTCTCTTACATTGATGACACCAAGACTCAACTTCCATCAAGCCTGTTGGGCTTTCTTCACCTGGTTTAATTTCACCCTCATTCACTGTCCTGACAGCAAGAATACCAAGGCCGATTTTTTCTCCTACCAGTTTGTCATCTCTGAGAACAACAGCAGCCCAGAGCCCATCACTTCCCCACACATTCATAGCTGCTCTGGTAACACGGGGAATGGAAACAGAGGAGGTGAAGGCTGCCCAGCAATGTATCCAAGCCCAAGTGGGAATCCACTGAGCCACTGTTTGTCTCTACCACCGTGCACCTCAGAGCGATGGAATGGTGTCACTCTTCCCATCTTGTTGACCAACTGGGAATACAACAGACCATGGAATTTATAAGGAGATAATTTTGGTGGCCAACCACATCCCAAAGTGTCCAGCACTTAGCTTCTACCTGTCCCACGTGTGCCCAGAACATGATGTCACATGCATGCCCCGATGGCCTGCTCTGTCCACTGTCTCTGTCTCATTGGCTGTGGTCCCACCTCTCAGTGGATTTAATCACTGGTCTGCTTCCATCAGATGGGAATGCTACCATTGTGGCAGATGTTGACCGATTCTGTAAAGCAGCCTACTTCATTGCTCTTCCCAAGCTCCTGTCAGCTTGTGAGACTCATGATTTAGCACGTGTTCAGACTGCGTAGATTCCCTCAGGGCATGGAATCTGATTGAGACGACAGTTCACATCACACTTTTGGAAGGCTTTCTGTTCTTTTTAGGGAGCTGATGCACCATCAATAACTCTCAGAGACGTGAGGCGAGAGATAGGCTTTTATTAGCTGGAAGAAAGCACTCTCAGCAGCAAGAGACCATCACACAACATCCTGGAGACTGAGGGAGGAACAATGCCTCCAATTGCCTTTATACAGAGGTCTGTGGGAGGAGCCACAGGAGCAGTCAGCGGGGGGGGGGGGGGGGGGGGCATGTCCAGACAGGTATATGTAGTTCACCACAGGAGCCATGGCCAGACTCTCATCAGGTTTCCACCTCCAATCTAATAGTAAGTCTAGAAGAGTAAATCAGGAGCTGGAGGCAACCCTGCCTTGTCTCCTCTTACCCCACAACCTGGAGCTTCCGGCTGGTTTGGGCAGAGACTCCCTACAGTAACATCCAGTCATCCCCCTTGAACACCAGAAGGGATTCCAGCCATCATTCCTCGCTGACCGAGAAACGAACATGGGCGTCCCCGCAACCAAACAACCGAACGCAAATGATACAAGCTCACATGGAGGTGAGACAAGTCTTCTCTGCTGCACACCCAGAAACAATATGCCCAACAGGCTTGATCGGTTCCACTGACAGATGAGGTCTTTCAAGACGGGTAAAAATCCGACTAGCGTCCAGGGATCTTCCACTGAGTGTTCAGAGCTGCAAGTTGGCCCCACATTACATGGGACCCTTTATAGTGGAGAAAGCTCTCGACAGAGCATCCATCAGGCGCATGTTTCGTGATTCCCACTTCAAGCCAGTGACTTCCTCCCTTCTTGCTCCAGTATTTCCCCCCTCCTTCTTGCTTGATGGATGCGACCCTGGTTTATATTGTGCAGTGCTATTATGGCATCTCATCTGGGGTGGGCAGGGTCCAGTACCTCATTGATGGGGAGGGATAAGGCCCAAGGTATTTTCTTGGCTTCCGGCTCATGACATCCTGGACAAGTCTCTTATCCAGGACTTCTAGCGGGCACAGGTCTCTTGTACCTCAGGATATACATCTAGGAAGCTAGCTCCTGTCAGAACCACAAACTCTGCTATGGAGTCTGGGCACTCTCACAGGTGAGCAGCTGAAAGAAGAGCCAACACGCAGGTGAGAAAGCACACATTGCAGCCAATTAAGATTTCTTTGTATTTGTATAAACTCCCTTCCTTTCATTTCAGACTCCTCAAGCCTTGACTGAAGCACAGCAAATGACAATGCCCCCTACTTATCTTTGCCCATGTTCTGGGAAAGAAGACTAGTGCTTTAGCTGGACACTGTTAAAGAAGCAGTATTAATTTAGCTTGAGGTTACTGCTTATGAGCCGTGGTGATGGCATGAGTTTAAGTTAGTTTGAAAGTTTTTAGTTTGTGATTCTTTTGGCCATGCAATTATTATTTCTCTTTATTCTGTACAATTCTAATTAAAACTGAGCAAATTGTTCATTCCAAGTCCATGTCTCTCCCTCTGCACTTGGTCCATCATTGAACTGCTATCAATAATAGGTTAGGATGTCAGTCTATGTTATAGCTATATGCATTTTTAAAATTTAACTCTCTAAACTAATATCCATAATTTAAATATGTTTAGTTACGTATCGCAGTGTAAATTCAGGTCAAAAACTGCACTGCATTATTTTCTAACCATATTAACATCAGCTTGGCATGAACAGCATAATCTAATTCCCCACTTGCGCTTTCCCCAGTGGTTGCTCTCATAATTTGTTAAATAAATTTATGAATCAGCTAGGGGTTATCATGTAGCATTAAGGCAATTTTATTTGAAGTGAATAATCAACCATGATCAGAAAGAAAAACAATGCTAAAAGTAATGTTCTAATATGGATTCTAGACGGGATCTGTCACTTGGGTAAAATTTGCACATTTTTGAATAATTATGCATGCAAACAGCATTCCAAAACAAATCTTCCAAGGTTATTTCCACAATGCTTGCAATTTTGTATTTCCAATTTCACCACAGTAATATTTAGCAGGAATTAAACTGAGACTTCAGCTCCAGTGACACAAAAGAACCAACACAGATCGTTATTTCGATGTGAATTAATCAAGTACATAATTTCATGCTCAATTTATTTCTTTGCCAACCTATTGAAGTTATATTGAAAATTAGCAAATGCTTATAGTATTTAGCAGATTAGTCGACATTTGGGCAAAAAAAAATGTAAATGTTGAGTTCTGATGAAGTGTCTTGGCCCAAAGCATAGACTCTTTATTCCTGTCCGTCGGTGCTGCCTGATCTGCTGAGTTCCTACAGAATTTTGTATATGTTTCTCTGAACTTAAGCATGTGCAGAATCTCTTGAATAAATATTCAAATCAACAACATTTACATTTATTGTAGTCAAATGCAGGAAATTGCAGTAAAAATACTTCTGTTTGTGTAAAATCTAGGCAGACCATGCCATATATAAGTTCAATGAAATAATGAAAAGAAAACAGAATGCAGAATGCAGTGTAGCAGCTACACAGAAACTTCAGTGCAGACAGACAAATAAAACATAATATCTGGACACAGATGAAAATAAAGATTAAAGATTTTTATTAAATAAAAATGTAAAGATGTAGAGAAGAGGGAAGAATGTGATGGGATATATTGGAGTTCGGATTAACTGACAAAAGAGATGAAAATTCAAGACAAAGGCAGGTGGAATGAAATGAGGAGCAAGCAAAAGTCTAAAGGAAGTGGAAAAAGAACAAGCAGAAACCTGATCTGAAGATAGAGAAATAAGAAATATTATATTATAATACTGGACTGCTTGCTCAGTGGATTCACCCTACTGAATCATTTCTAGGAGGTCAGCAGGAGACGCTCATGGAGTGAGCACTGTCTCAGATTCGCTCCATAACTTTTACTTTTTTTAACCTATGATCACCCTTATTTAACATTTTTACCTGCACCAAAAGATTCTTGCTACTTTCTTGGACTTATCTTTAAGACTTTATTGTGTATTTTTGAAGAAATGGCTCATAGATCTAAAGGGTGAGAACATGTGAAGAATCCTAACGGGAACAGGAAGGAGCAGACTGATCCTAAGCGCACTGAATTGACTTATGAAATGTTATTGGAGGTTTTAAATGAAAAATTTGAAGAACAGCGACAAATTTTCAAACAAGATATAAAGGCTTTTCAAGATTATATGGATAAGACGGATTCAGTAGTTAACCAGCAGCAAGTTCTAATCGCAACTCTGCAAGAGGACGCTCGGAAATGAGATTTGATAATTGAAAAATTGGAGCAGGACTTACTTTCAACGATTAAACAAGTGGAAACACTTAAAGCCAAGAGTGTCGACTTTCAGAATAGGTCCAGAAGACAGATCCTACACATACTTGGTCTCCCGGAAGGTATTGAACAAGGGGACCCCTCAAAATACTTTGCTCAACTTTTAAAAGATGCGTTCCCTTCTGTATTCCCAGACAGTCCTCCATTACTCAATCGCGCTCACAGAATTATGCGTCGATCACCAAGTGCTTCAGCTAAACCACCGGTTGTAATTGTCCGATTTCACTATGTGCATGTTAAAGAGCAACTTATTCGTGTGGCTTGGCGTGTAGGGATGGTCAAATTTCAAGATCACAATTTTCATTTAGTAGAAGATTTTAATCCAGAAGTAAAGAAGGCAAGGCTTCTTTTTAAACCTCTGATGTCTGAATGTTATGAGAAAAATCTAAAACCTGCGCTCTTATACCCTGTGAAGCTCAGAATATTGCCTCCGAATGCACCACGGCAGGTTTTTTTTCTACATCTGAAGCGAGAAGCTATCTGACTGAAAACTTCCCTACTGCTATGGATTCTCATCCCTAATAAATGACTGATTTTGATTGTGCAAGATGGTTTTTATTTTCAAAACCAGATTTTGTTTCTGGCTATTGGTGTAGGTTTACTCTATATTTTATACTCCAGTTAAAGTTTTTTTTTTGACATACTAATCTTGTTATTTTACTTACTTCAACCACTGTACTTTATCTTTGGTTATTATTATTAATCCTTCGAAGGTGAATTTTTTTTTACTAAGATGGCAGTTTCTTCTCTAAAATATTTTTGGTTTTTTTTTGATTTTGCCATTTTTTTTCTCTCGTCTTCATCCTATAATGCATCTCTTATCACAATTTAATTTTTTTTTGGTTTGTTTGGATTTTAACCCGATTTATAAGTTACTAGTGATTATATTCTTTTTGGGTTTTTTTATGACTAATTATATTAAGAAGTTTGGTTTTAGTATAGTGATTATTATTTCTTTAGAGTTTGGGTGGATCTTTTTTTTTATCCTTTATATACGGAGTTGTCTTCTGCTGATATGGGGGTAGATTTAGTTTCATCTTTCCTTTTTCCCAGCCTATCCCTGACTGGGGTGGCCTTTTTTTTTCTCTTGGGTGGGGGGTGGGAGATCTTTTTCTAAATTTTATGGTTCTTATACCAGATTTTTTTGGTTTTTTCATTTGGGCTGATTTTAAACTACAAAAATGTCCACTATGTCGGCACTTCCGGGTCCGCCCCTTATTTTTGTTCCTCTTTCGGGTGCATGAGGTCATAATTTGGTTAACCCTTTATATACCAAAGGGTTGATTTTAGAAATATGGCTCAGACCATTAATTTTGTCTCTTGGAATACTAATGGCTTAAACCATCCGATTAAACGGAAAAAGATTTTCAAAGTATTCCAAAGACTTAATGCTCATATTATTTTTGTACAAGAAACTCATATTGGGAAAGAGGTCAATTATCGCTTTTTTAGGTTTTGGATGTGTCAACAGTATCATTCAAATTCGAATGTCAAAGTAAAGGGAGTTTTAATTTTTATTGACTCCTCTATTGCATTTGTCCAACATGATATCTTTTTGGATCTGAATGGTAGATTTTTGTTAATTACTGGCTTACTTTTTAACAAAAAGGTTGCTATGGATAATGTTTATGCTCCAAATGTGGATTGTCCCAATTTTTTAAGTCCTTATTTACTTCTCTACCTAATCTAAATGAATATAAGTTAATAATGGGTGGTGACTTTAATTGTTGTTCAAATCCTTTGATGGACAAATCTATATCTACTCAGACTTTACCTAATAAGTCGGCCACTTGTATTAACTCTTTTTTGACTGATAATGGAATTTTTGATATTTGGAGATTTTGGCATTCTATGGACAAAGAGTTTTCATTTTTCTCACATGTTTATCATTCCTACTCGAGAATTGATTATTTTTTTATTGACTCTTGTTTTATTCCATCGGTAATTGGTTGCAATTATGATATTATAGCCATCTCTGACCATGCTCCAATAAAACTTTCTATTAAATTTACGGATACAGCTTCTAGTGCTAGACATTGGCGATTTGATTCTACCTTACTGCAAGATCCAGATTTTATTAAATTTATGAAGGAACAGATTGATCTCTTCTTTTCAACTAATTCCACGGATGATATTTCTGGTGGAACACTTTGGGACACTCTTGAAGCATATATACGTGGACAGATTATTTCCTACTCTGTTGGTCTGAGAAAACGCATTAAGAAGGAAACTCTTTTATTGGTTGATAAAATTAAAGAGATTGACAAGAAACTCCTAGCAAGGAGCTTTACAAACAAAGGGTTGAACTTCAAATGGAACATAGTTTATTACTTACATCTTCGATTGAAAATCGATTAATGAAAACCAGATCTGATTTTTATATACATAGTGATAAATCGGGTAAACTGTTAGCTAGTCAATTGAAGAATGCTTTGGTTAAACGTCAAGTTACTAAGATCCGTCAGCAGAATGGGGATCTGACAGTTAACCATGATGAGATAAATAAATCATTTCAAGATTTTTATACCTCCCTGTATCATTCCGAATTCCCTCATGATCGTAATACCATGTGTGATTTTCTTGGGAAATTGAATTTTCCAAAATTATCATCAGATGATCTTTCAATATTAGAAACTCCTATTACGGATGCAGAAATTAAAGGGGTTATTTCCTCTATGAATTTTGGGAAAGCACCAGGTCCAGATGGGTGTACAGTAGAATTTTTTAAATGTTTTTCCGCTACTCTTTCTCCTTGGTTATGCAGGGTTTTTGAAGAAGCAATTAGATTGGGCAATCTGCCACAATCTTTTTATAGGGCTTCCATTTCTTTAATACTGAAGAAAGATAAAGACCCTACTGACTGTGCATCCTTTAGATCAATATCTTTATTGAATGTAGATTCCAAGATCTTTTCCAAGTTACTGGCATCGAGGCTGGAGAAGGTATTACCCCAAATTATTTCAGAAGATCAAACTGGTTTTATTAAAAATCGCTATTCTTTTTTCAATGTTAGGAGATTATTGAATATTGTTTATATTCCTTCACATAGCACTTCAGAATGTGTTATTTCATTAGATGCGGAGAAAGCATTTGATAGAGTTGAATGGCCATACTTATTTTATGTGCTTGAGAAGTTTAATTTTAGTCCGACATTCATTTCCTGGATTAAACTGATATATCATACTCCAGTAGCCTCAGTGCTTACTAACAATCAAAGATCTCCCTTTCTTCGTTTATTTTGGGGTACTAGACAAGGAGGTCCTCTTAGTCCATTATTATTTGATATTGCTTTAGAACCCTTGGTAATTGCTATTAGAGAATCACAGAACATTTTTGGCATTAATCGTGGGACAGATATACATAAGTTATCATTATATGCAGATGATTTATTATTATTTATTTCTGATCCTGAGAAATCCATTCCTGCAGTTTTATCATTGTTGGTTCAATTTAGTGATTTTTCCGGGTATAAATTAAATCTTAATAAGAGTGAATTGTTTCCTTTAAATAGACAGGTTCCAATTTATGGAAATTTACCTTTTAAATTAGTTAATGACTCTTTTATTTACTTAGGGATTAAAATCACAAAAAACTATAATAACTTATTTAAGGTTAATTTTTTACCCTTAATTGATCAAATTAAATGTTTGTTTACTAAATGGTCGCCACTATCTTTATCTCTGATAGGTCGGATTAATGCTATTATGATGGTTATTTTACCAAAGTTTTTATATATAATTCAAGCCGTACCAATTTTTATTCCGAAATCTTTTTTTGCTAATGTTAATTCAAAAATTTCCTCATATATATGGCAGAATAAAAGTCTTAGGTTAGGTAAAATATATTTACAGAAGGCAAAGAAGGAAGGTGGATTGGCATTGCCTAATTTTAGATTTTATTATTGGGCAGTTAATATCCGATATTTAATATGTTGGTTAAATGATTGGGCTATATCTTTTAGTCCTCATTGGGTGAACTTGGAAATTAAATCTGTACAAGGATTTGCAAGGATTTTAGGGACTTCTCTTCCCTTTGCTCTTTCTAAATTGCCAAAACGAATTGACAACCCAATAATTAAACATATTTTCCGTATATGGTTTCAATTTCGGAAATTTTTTGGGTTGACTCAGTTTGTTTTAAATATTCCTATTGTATCCAATTGCTTTTTTTTATCCTTCTGTTATAGACCAAGCTTATTCAGCTTGGAAGACTAAAGGATTATTGCAATTTTCCAATTTATTTTGGATAATTGTTTTATGTCTTTTGAGCAATTATCTAATAAATATAATTTGCCTAGATTTCATTTTTTTTAGATATTTACAGATTAGGAATTTCTTAAATACTGTACTTCCTACTTTTCCAAATTTTGTGTCTTCAGGTATTTTGGAGAATTTGTTTGAACTAAATCCTTTTCAGAAAGGGCTAATATCAAAACTTTACAATATAATTATGAAGATACATTCACAGCCCTTTTATAAGACTACAAATGATTGGGAAAGAGAACTTAACCTTACTATCCCTATTGAGAATTGGGATAAAATTCTTCAATTAGTTAATACATCATCTATATGTGCTAAACATTCATTAATACAGTTTAAAGTTGTGCACAGGGCTCATATGTCCAAGGATAAATTGGCTCATTTTTATTCCTATATAAATCCTATTTTTGACAGATGTCATTCTGAGATAGCGTCTTTAACTCATATGTTTTGGTCGTGTCCGCTTTTGAAAAAATATTGGGAAGATATTTTTGATATTATTTCTGCAGTATTGAACATTGATTTGCAACCTCATCCTATTACTGCAATTTTTGGTTTACCAATGATGGACTCACTCCATTTATCCTCTTCCGCTTGTTGAATGATTGCATTTCTTACGTTAATGGCTAGAAGATCTATTTTGTTGAATTGGAAAGAAATTAATCCTCCTACCATATTTCATTGGTTTTCTCAAACTAATGTTTAAATTTAGAAAAAATTAGAAGTGTTGTATTTGATACTTCTATTAAATTTGAAAAGATATGGAGACCACTTATTCAATATTTTCATATGATGTAATATGACCCTATTCCAAGCCTATTTGTTTTTCAGTTTTGATTTTATATATGTTGAGAGGATCGGAGTTGACGACACTGATGATTTTGTATTTTTGTGAGATATTATAAACAGCCCTTTTTTATCCATTTTTTCTTTTTCTCTTTTTTTCTTTTTTTGTTTTTTCTTTATTAGTTATTAGATTATTAGATTAGTTTTTGTGGTTAATTTTTTTTCTTTTTCTTTTTTCTGTTTTTTTTATATATTATGATGTACCTAGGTTTGCCTTGTTTATTTGTATATTGTATCGGTCATGATTTGGGAATATTCATTTATACTGTAATCATTGCTTATGTATTCTTTCATGTTCAGTTGAAATGTGTATGTTTGTAATTGCATTATCTATGTATCAATTTTATTTTGTTATTAATAACAATAATAAAAAGATTGAAAAAGAAAGAATCATTTCTAGTCACTATTTCAGGTCCTGAGTTTATTAGAGATGAGTTTTGGATTATGCTTTTATTTGATGCTGAATAGCAATTGCTTTGGCTTCAGATGAAAAGTGTTATCAATATCCTATCTAGCAAATTAGATGCGTGCCAATGATGGCATGCATGAGGATCAATTCTGTACCATATCAATACTATAATCAATAGTCTTTCTTTGGCAATATTCAAAATAATGCTTAAAACTATAACATATTCAAAATAATACTGTTGTTAAGACTGTTGAGCTATATATTGCATTAAAGTGCAGCATGACTACATCACCAAATTAAAGGTCTTTAAACTGCTGAATAATCTGTATCAACCTACCTGATTGGATCGGGGAAAATGTAGGTGCAAAGAAAAACACTTGAGTGTAGAAGGAGCAATATTGTCATAGTTCGTGATTGATATTATAAAGTACATTTTAGTATATGGCAGTGCAGTACATTGCAATTATAAGGTGTGTTTTATTTTGCATGGTAAGAAATAATTATACCTTGTTCCGGCATTATCATATGTGAAGGGTCAAGAAAATTCTTAAAAACAGCTCAGTTATATACTGAGATAAAGACAGAATATGATGGAAATAAGCAGCTGGTCAGACTGCAACAATGGAGAGATAAATAGAAATAATGTTTCAGTCAAATGAAATTTCGTTAGAATTATGCTATTAGGCTGATTGATGAGAAATCCCATGCTATTACTCTCTTGACTTTAACGTACCACTTAACTTTTAGATTGAGTAGATTCAGCAAAGTGATAAAAACTGCAGCCAAAACAGTAGATCCACAGAATGAATTCAGTCAAGGAGAATTCACTCGATAATATGTTATTGCTGCTGAACACTAGGTTAGAGTGCTGAAGGTGAAGAGTTACAGGTCTATTTCCAAAAACCTTAAGTGAAGCCTCACTAGGTTTGCCCTATGTTGTCACTTCTGTCTTCTGGGGCCTGACTTGCTCATGTTGCATACTGGACTTTGGTGTGGGGAATCCCTCCAGGGTAATTATTAGGTGCCAGACACATACTGGCGTATTGATGAATAGTGTGGGAAATAATGACAAGTGCATTCGTCTTGCAAAGAAATAGCTTTCTGTCAGGCGGTCTGCTGCCACACGGGACCTGAGAACTGGAGGAAGTAAAGCTAAAACTGCAATTGATTTAAACAAGAGAGCAATAACAGAATGGAACAACAGAGCATCTCAGAAGAGCAAGAAAGACAAGCATCTCTACAACAGTTCTCAAGCTGGTCCAGAGAACGGGAAAACATTACCATCCTGAGTTGGCAAAAAGCAAGGAAATGAAAGCAGGGTAGACATGTTTGAACACTAGAGTTATTAATTTTATCTTACATTTTGCTATCCTGTATGGGCTATATGTGCCATGTGCTGTGTGTGACTGTTGGCACTGTGCTTTGCTCCTTGGCCCCAAAGTGAAGCTCTCTCACTTGGCTGCATTCATGGATATTCATGTATGGTTGAATGACATTTAACTTGAACTGAATTGAATTATGAAGTTAATATAATAATATAAGGCTTCTAAGCTGCAACAAATAAAGATTTTATTTAATATCTTCTGAAGCTGTGTCAAATATCCAGTCTCACAACTTGACTGTTGAGGGATTTCTAAGTCTGCAGCACAACAAAAAACAAGGACTCCTTTCCAAACCTTAGGTGCTCTTGTGGAAAATACATCCCTGCCAGTAAGTGCCCTGTAAACCTGTAATACTATTTATTATTGAGCTATCTGCTTCTTGAATTGTTCCTATCAATATGTCCTTTCCATCAAGCAGTGATGACTATCCTTTAATTTTTCCAATGACTCAACCTCAATTTCTTTTATGATTCCTTTACACCTGCTGGGAGATGAGCAGCAGGATATCCACTAGCTTTGAATAAGTACTTACACTATTTAGTATGGATGATTTGTTGTGATGACAGTACAGTCAAAGCCTCTTGAGACTCACAATTAGAATGACAATCAGAGCACCTAACCAATGCAGAACTTATGTCAGACTGCTGCTTATTGATCACAACTAAGAATTCAATACCATCATCACCTCAATGTTAATCAACAATCTCTAAACTTGGGCCTCTGTACCTCCCTCTCCTCAACTTTATCATTGGGAGACCATAGTGAGTTTGGATTAGTGGTAACATTTCCTCCTCACTGACAACTAATACTGGCGTACCTCAAGTATGGTTGCTTAACACACTGCTCCACTCACACGATTTGTAACTAAGCAAGGGCAAACACTAAAAATTGACAAGAGACACCATGAGGAGGCATACAGGTGTGTGACAGATCAGCTGGTTGAGTGGCACAGCAACAGCCTAGTACTTAATGTTAACAAGACCAAAGAATTAACTGTGAATTTCAGGAAGGAGGAGTTGGGAAAAAGAAACCAGCCCCTAGCTTTAAATTCCTTGGTTTCAACATCTCTGAGGATCTATCCTGGGCCAAACACATTAATGCAATCATGAGGAAGGCAACAAATGGCTCTACTTTGGAATTTGAGAATTCATGAAAGACTCTTGCATATTTCTATAGAGAGTGCAGAACGTTCTGATTGATTACATCACAGCCCAGTATGGAGACTCCAACATAGCCAGCTCCACCATGGACACAACCCTCCCCATCACTGAGGACATCTTCAAGAGATGGCATTGGGTCCTCAAAATCCGGAACATAACCTCTTCTTGTTAATATCACCAGGGAGGAGGTACAGGAACCGAGAAGATCCATACTCAATGAATCAGGAACTGCTCATTTCCCTCCATCATCAGACATCTGACTTGTCTTCACACTATACTGCTGCTGCAGAATAATGAACTATGTTGTATAAAACAATGATAATAAACTTACCTCAGATTCTAAAATGTAGAAGGATTCAATGAAATGCCAGATTGATTCACGTTCCTCCTATTGACTTCACCAGGAAAGCCTTGTTTTTGTAGTACTTTAGGCAAAATTGCACCAGCAGAGCAAGAGGGAAGAATTCCCTTCTGTAACTCTGGCCATGATCTTCTGTGCTGACCACTTTCCCTTTCAGCTTTACTACAACTGTTAATTGTGCTGATAGAGCAGGTTGTGCTGTAGTTATTACTCATGACTAGGCTGTATCAAGTTTCAGAGGCAGCGGAGAACTTTCCCCTCTCTTTCTGATGTCATCAACCTGCTAGAGTATTTGGTCGGTGAAGTCCAACAAAAACAAAACTAAAATTATATGTAACCAGGTGACCATTAAATACCTTTTCTTTTATTGTTAAAGTGCACTTATGTATTCACCTGTGTAATGATAAAACAGCAGCCTGTGCCTTTAAGAGAAAATGGTGATGTCATTTTGCATGGGTGGAGTAGAGTGAAGAGTTGCCACGTTCTAAAAAGGACAATGTTTGAATGCTTTTCCCAGGTTTGGTGAGGAAAGTAATTTGACATGTTTTATATGTGGATGCTTTAGATTTTCCCGAGTAAATTGATCAGCACTGGATAGGCTGACTGCAAAGTTCCTTAATCAACCTACCAGCTTGGGTGAGGAGAACTTATTTCACAGTCTGGCCTATATGTGTTGGGAAGTTAAGCACGTGTGTGCCAAATGTGAGCATATCTCTTGGGTAAGATGAGATGTATTTATTCATGTTTTCGATGTTGTGGATAAGGTACAGGGTTAGTGGGATTCCAGCATTGTTTGCATTGTTTATTTTAGAATTGCCACTACTGTATTGACTTTGTATATTTTGTTTCAGTTATTTTCATACTGAATGCATAACAGGAGTGTGGTCTGAAATGAAACTGAGATTGTAATGGCATGTACAAGGAAATCTGCAGATGCTGGAAATTCAAACAACACACACAAAATGCTAGTGAAATGTAGCAGGCCAGGCAGCATCTATAGGGAGAAGCACTGTCGATGTTTCGGGCCAAGACCCTTCGTCAGGACTAACTGAAAGAAAAGATAGTGAGAGATTTGAAAGTAGGAGGGAGAGGGGGAAATGCAAAATGATAAGGAGAAGACAGGAGGGGGAGGGGTGAAGCTAAGAACTGGAAAGGTGATTGGCAAAAGGGATACAGAGCTGGAGAAGGGAAAGGATCATGGGATGGGAGTCCTAGGGAGAAAGAAAGGGGGAGGGGAGCACAAGAGGGAGATGGAGAACAGGCAGAGTGATTGGCAGAGAGAGAAAAAAATTGGAGGGGGGGAAAAAATAAATAAATCAGGGATGGGAATGGGAACACCTACACTCTGTTCGCCAGAGAAAGCAGGATCTCCCTGATGCACCATCAATAACACTCTCTGAGACGTGAAGGCGAGATATCGGCTTTTATTGAATGGAAGAAAGAACAAGCAGTAGTTGACCACCATACTGCATCCTGGAGACTGAGGGCTGGGCTCAGGTCTCAATCGCCTTTATACCGGGGTCTGTGGGAGGAGCCACGGTCAGTGGGAGGGGCCACATGAGCAGTCAGCGGGGGGGCGTGTCCAGACAGGTATATGTAGTTCACCACACTCCCAGTGGCCACACATTTTTAATTCCACGTCCCATTCCCATACTGATATGTGTATCTATGGCCTCCTGTACTGTCAAGATGAAGTCACACTCAGGTTGGAGGAACAACATCTTATATACCATTTGAGTAGCCTCCAACCTGATGGAATGAACTTTGACTTCTTTAACTTCCGTTAATGCCCCTCCTCCCCTTCTTACCCCATCGCTGATTTATTTATTTCCTCCCCTCTCCTCATGGTTGTCCTGCATGTGTGTTTCCCCAGGCTACAAAATGTAACAGATTGCTAATATTTTATTAAAACAAAGTTCATCGACTTGAAACATATTTTACGTTCTTTAAAATTTTCTTTATGTAGCTAAAATGAATGCAACATTTTGCAAGCCATAAATCCTCTTTAATGTTTCACATATTTAATTTTGTGTTTAACATGTTACCTAGTTAATAAGAATTGGTGGCAGAACACTGCATACTTAATTAGATAACCTTTAATCAGAAAATCAATACGTGAAGATCAAGATAAAGTCTTAACTTTCTTCATACTATTTCCTTTTTGAAGCAACTTTCATTAATCATGAAATAGTGATGTCTTTGTTTGAATCTGTCATTTCTTTTAATATCTGATCACTGTTGGTCTCTGGAAACAAATTAGCCTTTGATCAGAATAGCACAGATTTCTCAAATATGACTGAAGGAAATATGATGGCATAAATTTCTCAGCATTGTCAGCCAATAGGTTATATAACTCAGCTGCAAACATAGAAGTGTTAAACTTGCTGCAGTCCATCACCGGGCTTTTCATGAAGCGAAGCAATAATTTAAGTTTTACTGGGATTCCCCAGTATTTATAATGGGGGATGTTTCTTTCACATTGTGCCAGTTGCCTCAAGACACATGTGCCCACCATTTTGATTTAGGACTATAGGGCAATGGGAATGATAGTTCCACCAAGAGGACCACAACCTTGTCCTTGTTTGCATGCTTCAGTGACACAGAGAGCTGTGTAGGCTGGAGTCAGGGCTTTAGTAGGTCACCCTTGCCAAACAGGTCAAAGGGTAGAGGACAGACTAAAAGTGTTCCACCAGTCCTCCAGGTTCAGGGGTTCAAATCAGGGCTGACAACAGTGACTTGTAAAATAAAATTGTCACGGAACCAATTTTTGTAGCTTTGAACAGTGACCAATTGGGAGATCGGAAGTTTGAGAGGAGGAAATTTCTTTCAGATTATACTGTGGTGACCCACTTTCTGCACAGGCAAACCGACTCACAAATAGCCAGCATGCGGGGAGAGACTTTGGTAATGCACCTCTGATGTCATTTCCGCCCGGAGAGGGCGGGCGCTAGGGATTAAATGCCAGCGCCGCGAAGTTTGAATAAACTAGTCTGGAAACGACTTACCGACTGCATGTCGTTATTTCTAGCTCTGTATGTAGTACATCGCTACATTGGTGACCCTGATGGTCCAAACGGGATTTGGACCAAAGATGACCGACTCTTCATCTGTTCATGCAGTTTTGCTAAAACAGCAGACTTTCTGGATGCTGCAACCATGTGTGTGGTTTAGCCAAGCAGAAGCCTAGTTCCAGATTCAGCAGATATCTTCTGATTCCACGTGTTACTATCACTTGACCAGGAGACGGCCGCCCAGGTTGCGGATTTCATACAATCGCCCCCAGAAGAAGGCAAATATGAAGCATTCAAAGCGCTGCTCATTGGGACCTTTGGCCTCTCACGGCATGAGCGGGGTGCCCGCCTGCTTCACCTGGACAGTTTGGGAGACAGGCTGCCGTCAGCTTTGATGAACGAGATGCTGGTCCTGGCTGAGGGACACAAGCCCTGCCTCATGTTCGAGCAAGCGTTCCTAGAGCAACTGCCCGAGGACATACATCTGCTGCTGGCCAACGCAGATTTCAGCGACGTGCTGTGGAAAGCCAAGAGGGAGAGAGTGGCATCCGTCGGTCAGATTACCAGGCCACACGCCCAACAGCAGACCAGACCAGGCCCGGCAGGGGGACACACACAGCACAGAAGCAGGAGTGAGGAGGACAGTGAACAGTGGTGTTTCTACCACCAGTGGTGGGGCACAGAAGCCCACCATTGTCGCCCGCCCTGCAAGGGCCAGGGCCAGGGCCAGCTGCCGCTAATGGCTATAGTGGCTGGCCACCAGGACAGCCTCTTGTAAGTCTGGGACAAACAGTCAGGATGCTGCTTCTTGGTCGACATTGGAGCGGAAATCAGCGTCTTGCCCCTGACGGGGTATGACACCCGCAACAGGAAGACAGGACCCACCCTGAGGGCCGCAAACGGCAGCACAATACAGACCTATGGTACCCGCACAGTGCAGCTGCAATTCGGCGCCAGCCGGTTAATGTGGGACTTCACACTGGCCGCCGTGGCCCAACCACTCCTGGGGGTGGACTTCTTGCAAGCTCACAGCCTGTTGGTCGACTTGCAAGGGAAAAGACTGGTACATGCTGAGACTTTGCAGACGTTCTCCCTGGGTGAAGCCAAGTTGCCGGCCCCACACATGGACTCCATCATGCTGTCGGACAATGTATTCACCAGAATCCTGGCGGACTTTCTGTCGACTCTAGCACTGCAGTTCATGGCAGCCATGCCCAGACAAGGGGTACAGCACCACAATCCGACCCAGGGCCCACGCACGAAGGCTCCCCCCGGAAAAGCTCCGCCTGGCGAAGGAGGAGTTCAAGAGGATGGAGGAATTGGGGATCGTACGGAGGTCTGACAGCCAATGGGCCTCCCTCCTGCACATGGTGCCCTAAGCAGCCAGGGGTTGGAGACCATGCGGCGACTACCGCAGACTGAACGAGGCTACAACTCCAGACCGCTACCCTGTGCCGCACATACAGGACTTTGCAGCAAACCTGCATGGGGCAAGAATCTTTTCCAAAGTAGACCTCGTCCGGGGATACCATCAAATCCCGGTGCACCCTGAATACATCCCCAAAACAGCACTCATCACCCCGTTCGGCCTGTTCGAGTTCCTCCGAATGCCGTTCAGCCTGAAGAATGCCGTACAGACTTTCCAGCAGCTAACGGATGCGACCTGGACTTTGCGTTCATCTATTTGGATGACATCCTTATAGCCAGCAGTTGTCGTCAGGAGCATCTGTCCCACCTCCGCCAGCTCTACTCCTGCCTGAGTGATTTCGGCCTCACAATCAACCTGGCCAAATGCCAGTTCGGTCTCGATACCATCGACTTCCTGGGCCACAGGATTACCAAAGATGGGGCAACACCTCTGCCCACCAAGGTAGACCAACACGGTCAAAGACCTACAGGAGTTCGTTGGTATGGTGAACCACTGTTTCCTCCCCTCAGCAACCTGTATCATGCGTCCTTTGTACACCCTGATGTCGGGTAAAGGCAAGGACATTACTAGGGACGAGGAGGCCATGGCCGCTTTTGTTAAAGCCAGGGAAGCCTTGGCAGATGCCGCGATACTGGTGCACCCCAGAACGGACGTTCCGACCGCCCTCACGGTGGACGCATCTGACGCAACAGTCAGTGGGGTGCTGGAGCAGCTCATCGAGGGGTGCTGGCAACCCCTGGCGTTCTTCAGCAAGCACCTACGACCACCCGAACTCAAGTACAGTGCTTTCGACCAGGAGCTGTTGGCACTGTATCTGGTAATCCGGCATTTCAGGTACTTCTTAGAAGGCAGGCCGTTCACCGCGTTCACGGACCACAAACTGTTGACCTTCGCGTTCACGAAGGTGTCCGATCCCTGGTCGGCTCGCCAGCAGTGACATCTGTCCTACATCTCCGAGTACACGACGGACATCCAGCATGTCTCGGGGAAGGACAACGTCGTGGCGGACGCGCTCTCCAGACCAGCTGTCCAGCCCTGTCCCTGGGGGTGGACGATGCAGCTCTGGCGGAGGCGCAGCAGGCAGATGACGAGATGCCCAGCTACAGGACCGCAGTCTCGGGTTTGCAGCTGCAGGACTTTCTGATAGGCCCAGGTGAGAGGACCCTCCTGTGTGACGTGGCTACCGGCCAACCTCGCCCCATCGTCCCGGCAGCCTGGAGGCGGCGAGTTTTCGATTCCATACACGGTTTGGCGCACCCATCTATCAGGACAACCGTCCAGCTGGTCTCCAGCAAGTTCGCGTTGCACGGACTTCGCAAGCAGGTCAGTGAATGGGCCAGAACGTGCACGCAGTGCCAAACAGCCAAGGTGCAGCGGCACACTAAAGCCCCGCCGCAGCAGTTCGAACCCACCCACTGGAGGTTCGACCACATTCATGTGGATATCACGGGCCCCCTACCAGTGTCCCGAGGAGCGCGGTACCTCCTAACTATGGTAGACCGGTTCACGATGTGACCAGAGGCGGTCCCGCTCACCGACGCATCTGCCGATTCCTGCGCCCGAGCACTGATTGCAACCTGGGTAGCACGCTTTGGGGTACCGGCCCACATTACCTCCAACAGAGGTGCCCAGTTCACCTCCAGCCTGTTGGGAACGCAGCTACACCAGACAACTGCCTACCACCCACAGTCGAACGGACTAGTGGAACCCTTCCACCGTCACTTAAAGTCAGCTCTCATGGCCCGCCTGAGAGGACCTAACTGGGTAGACGAGCTTCCTTGGGTCCTGCTTGGAATTCGCACAGTGCCCAAAGAGGATCTGCATGCCTCGTCGGCCGAGTTGGTGTATGGCGCACCCCTGGCCATCCCAGGAGAGTTCATACCAGCCCCAAGGGGGCAAGAGAAAGAATCCACAGCAGACAGACTACACGAAAGGCTTGGCAACCTGGCCCCCGTGCACGGACGGACCCCAACCCATGTACCGAAAGACCTGCAGAACTGTAAGTTTGTGTTTGTACAAAGGGGCGGACGCCGGGCACCGGTACAGCGGCTGTACCAGGGGCCATTCAAGGTGATCAACAATGGGTCCACGCTCATTCTTGACATTGGGGGAGAAGAGGAGGTTTTCATGGTGGACCGACTCAAACCAGCCCATGTGGACTTGGCACAGCTGGTCGAGGTTCAGGCACCGCGGTGCAGAGGCAGACCTCCCAAACAGAGGCTGATCCAGACTGTGGACTTTGGGAGGTGTATCGCCAGTTCTGGGGGGGGGGGGGGTTATGTGGCAATCCACTTTCTGTGCAGGTTAACCGGTTCATAAATAGCCAGCGCACGGGGAGAAACTTTGATAATGCACCTTTGACGTCATTTCCACCCGGAGAGGGCGGGCGCTAGGGATTAAATGCCAACGCCGTGAAGTTTAAATAAACTAGTCTCGAAACGACTTACCGACTGCGTGTCGTTATTTCTAGCTCTGTCTGTAGTATATCGCTACAATACTAATTGAGTGTAACAATCCGCAATTCATGGCATATTATTTTGGAGCTCTGAACAGAGACCAATTGGTGTTTGGGATTAATTAGCAAGAACGAATTAACAGAATACAGGGGCAAATGCAGCAACCATCATTGGAATGGACAGAGTTAGGGTGGAGACTTCGAGACATTAGCACTTTGTGACTTCAGTTAGAGAAGGAAGAAAAAAGAAAAGCTGTAGGGGCAGATCCCCCCCTTCCCCACTTTACATTTAACCAGTTAGAAAAGTAGAGATGCCAGCCAGTATAGTGAGGTGCTCCTATTGTGGGATATGGGAAGGCTGGAGGACCTCCAATGGCCCTGACTACTACAACTTCAAGATGTGCATCCAGCTGCACAATAACAGACAGAGCCCCATTGGTCAGTGAGACCAATTGAAATTGGACTGTCTCATACAGACAGGGGAAGTGATTATCACTCACTCCACTTACAGTCAGGATGACCCACAAACTCACAAGTAAATGAGCCAAACTAAAATGTAACAATAACTGAACTTGAACATCCCACTATAATCCTATGAATGCATTTACAATGCAGGAATGCAAGAGACAAAATTGGTCCTCTGGAAGATCAGAATGGTAAACAATGTGTGGAGCCAAAGCAGATAAGGGAGATCTTAAATAAAAGTTTGCATCTGTACTTACTCAGGAACAGGATCTATACAAGTGAGGCATAGCAGATAAGGGAGATCTTAAATAAAAGTTTGCATCTGTACTTACTCAGGAACAGGATCTATACAAGTGAGGCAAAGCAGATAAGGGAGATCTTAAATAAAAGTTTGCATCTGTACTTACTCAGGAGATGGTAACAGGATCTATACAAGTGAGGCATAGCGGCATCAACTTCATGGATTCTGTACAGATTACAGGGGCAGAGGTGTTTGATATCCTTGCACAAATCAGAGTGGTTAGATCCACAGAGCTTGATAAAGTGTTCCTTTGGATCCTAAGGGAGGCAAGTGCAGAAATTGCAGGGGCACTAGCAGAGATTTTTAAATCATCCTTAGTGACAGATGAGGTACCAGAGGACTGGAGGATAGCCAGCAGTTTAAAAAAAGGCTCTAATCAAAAACCAGGAAATTATATGCCAGAGAGTCTGACATCAGTTGTGGGAAAGTTATTTCAAGGCATTCTGAGGGACCAGATAAAGACGGTAAGTACTTGGATAGACAAGGACTGAAGATGATGTACAGGCTCACTTCAAGAGAGTGAATCCAAGGAATCCATCTGGTTCAGATGGAGTACTTGGCCAAGTACAGAAGACCAACTGATTAGTGCATTCACAGATATCTTTAGCCTCTCACTCCAGCAAAGTGTGGTACCCACCTGCTTCAAGCAGGCTTCAATAATACTGGTGCCGAAGAAAAGCATGATAACCTACCTGCCTCAATGACTATCGCCCAGTGGCACTTACGTACATCCACGGTGATGAAGTGTTTTGAGAGGTAGCTGTTGAAACTTACCAGCTCCTATCTGAGAAGTGATTTGGACCTACTCCAATTAGCCTACTGGAGCAACAGGTCTGCAGCAGAGGTCATCTCATTGGCTCTTCCCTCAACCCTGGACCATCTGGACATCAGGATGCTCTTTATCGATTACAGCTCAGCATTTAATGCCATCATCCCCTCAAAGCTAATCAGTAAACATCAAGACCTGGGCCTTAGTACCCCCTTTTGCAATTGGATCCTGGAATTTCTCACTTGAGGACCCCAGTCAGTTCAGATTGGTAAAAACATCCCTTGCACAATCTCCATCAGCATAGTTGCACCACAGGGATGTGTGCTTAGCCCCCTGCTCTACTTACTTCTCACCCAATACTGTGTGGCTGAGTACAGCTCCATCACTATATACAAATTTGGTGATGTCCACTGTTGTAGGCCAGATCAAAGGTGTTGATGAATTGGTATACAGGAGGGAGATTGTAATAAGCAGTGTAATAACAATAGCATCTCACTCAATGTCAACAAAACCAAGGAACTGATCATAGACTTCAGGACAGGGAAACGTGGGGTCCATGAGCCAGTACTCATGGATGATCAGAGGTGGAGAGGGTCAGTAACATTAAATTCATTGGCGTCACTATCTCAAAGGATCTGTCCTGGACCCATCATAGAAATATATTTGCAAAAAATGCATGACAACTCCTTTACTTCCTCAGGAGTCTGCAAAAATTCAGCATGTCATCAAAAACCTTGACAAATTTCTATAGACGTGATTGGCTGTATTACGTATGGGAACACCAATGCCTTTGAGTAGAAAGTCCTACAAAAGGTAATGGATTTGGCCCAAGTACATATCGGGTAAAGCCCTCCCTAACATTGAGCACATCTGCATGAAATGTTGCTGTAGAAAAGCAACATCCATCATCAAAGATCCCTACCACCCTGGCCATGCTCTTTTCTCTCTGCTGTCATCAGGTAGAAGGTACAAGTGTGTCAAGACTCAGACCACCAGGTTTAAGAACAGTTAGTACCCCTCAACCATCAAGTTTTTAAACAAAAGGGAATGACAACACTCATTCTATTTCTGGTGATATCACTTTAAGGACGCTTTTTCTTGTTATTTCACACTCTCGTTATTTATCAATACTTATATTTGCATTTGCACAATTTATTGTTCATTAATCTTGCTTACAGTTACTGTTCTATAAATTTGCTAAGTATGTCAGCAGGAGAGGGAGAGCAGACAACCTCAGGGAGGGATGGTGCATGGGAGGAAGTTTATTCCACAATCGTGTGGCCTGTGAGGCAACATGGTGCTGGTTTATCTTCTACTGAAGGCGGTGGCTAAGTTGTGATATTCCTGTGAGAGTTTGGTGGGGTCAGATTTACAGGGTGAAGGCAACTGAGGTTGCAGACATATGGTCTAATGGGTGGGTCTCCAATTCAGAAATGAACCAATTGACCAGGTGAAATGAGGGAGAGCCAGGAGTAACCCAGGATGAGAGAGATGTTGAGTGAGTCGATAAGGAGAAATTGGATGGATTCACAGTGCTCTCCGAAGCTCATGTGCATAGGCTGTGTGCATGCTCTCTCTGTCCTAGAAGCCATGGGATTTCCCCCAATGGTTATGATGGTGAAAGGATGAGAGATAGGTAAGGTAGAGAGTCCAAGATGCACACACAGAGTCCAATCCAGAAATTTGTCTGCTGCAACGGAATCCACCAGAGCCTCTTGTGCAGGTGGTGCTGAAGAACTGATGGAGTGTGGAGCAGGACAGAGAGGGAGACAGGCTAAGGTGCTGGAATGAGGGGTCGGGGACAGCAAGCTAGATAGGAGTTGCATTGTCTCTATTGGGAGGCATTGTTTCCCAAATGCATTAAGCATTTGATATGTTGGTGGTCAGCTGCTTCTCCACCAATGCTCAAGCTCTTGAGGAGTTAAGGAAGCTCCCGCTGGGTCTGGAGGCATTGGCAATGAGGGTCCTGCAGCCTGAAATGGTTCTGCAGTCTATCTGATGATCTGGAGTGTTGGTCCTTAAGGCAAATGTCAATATGGAAAGAAGAATGATGAGGCTCCCGAGGTCAGTAGGCATCTCCCAAGTAGACAGTTCATCTTTCAAGTGCTCCGAGAAGCCATGATAGCAATGGGCCAGCAGCAGGTCTGCATTCCTGTTGCACTCCACCAAGAGGGTCCTGAATTCTACGGTGTAATCCAACACAAAGAATAAGCCTTTATATAGGCAAGGCATCAGCTCTGTTGCCTCCCTTCCACTTCCTGGATGGTCAAAAGCATCTGAGTGGTGTAATCCTTGCATTTGCTGCAAATGATGACCTTATTGTCCCAGTTAGAAGAGGCCCGTCAGAGCTCACCCAAACAAGAGAGAGAGAAAGAGACGAGGAAGGTGATCGTGGCCTGGTCTGTAGAATACAGAGATGGCTAGAGGTCGAATTGCAAGATGCCCTGAGAGAGGATGTTGCAATACTGGGTTGGAGATCTGTCAAAGCGTTCAGCTATGGGAATCTGGGGCTTGGAGGGAGGAGGTTGACTAGCATGGAATTGCTGCACCAAGATGGAGAGTTGGATGAAAGTGACGGACAAACAGTCAATGGCTTGCTGTTCCTTCTGAATCCTGTGCTTGTGTCAGCAGACAACTTCCTTTACGTAAGCATACTGTGTTGGGTCAATCACTGGTTCACTCATCCTGTCAGGAAATTTAAAGGAGACTTGACCCAAAAGCAGTGCAGTAGAAACACCTTGGTGGTGAACAATAACTTTTTAATAATAGAGCATAAAGAAGTGAGTTATGAGGAGCCACAAAACAAGAGAAAACAGAAACTAAATAGAACAGGCATCAAGGTAAACTTCAGGCAGAGGGAGTTGAGGCTGGCTGTTTTGATGAGTGAATGAGGACTGTGGATAAGAAATATAGTTAAATAGGCTGCAGGGGAGGAGCTTAGGAGAATCAATGGCGCAGAGGGCGACTCATTTGCTTGCACCTTTGGAAGCAGCTCTATTTCTATCTTTAATGTCTCTATTTTTTCCCTTTCAGGTTACTTTTGAAGTTGACCTGGAGTTGACCTGGAGTAACTTCAGTTCTTTGCGAGACTGGGACCCGTTCTCGGTATTTCTCGAATGGCCATTTCTCGACACGCCAAGGCCTCGGCCTAAGAGCTTCGCTCGCCTTCGGTGGTCCGAGATTTCATGGCTCTGGAGACGGGCGGGTCGAAGGTCGGTGTCCCAGTGGGAGATCAGTGTGTCATGGGAGTCGGAATGTCTATCACTGTGCGCCCAGAGAGCTGAGATCTTTGGGCACAGAGCTCGGAAAAAGCCATACAACAGACTTTTAACATCGTTAACCAGCAAGTTGCTTGTTTTTTCTCCCCTCTTGTTGTGAAATGGAGGCACCCCTTTCTCCTGTATTAGGGAGAGAGAGAGAGAGAGAGAGCCTGTGTATGTCGAATACAAGGTGAATGAGTGATCTTTGGGGTACTGCAAGTCTGTGTCTTTGCTGTTGCTTTGCTACACGCTTGAGTGCTCGGTGGTGGGTGCCGATGCTTTTTTCTGCTGGTGGGGAGAGAGAGGGATTGTTACTTGTTTCCACTTACCTTTTGAGAGGGAGGAGAGCTGGGGGGGGGGACTTTGGGGTTCTAACATTCAACTGTCATTCATTCTTTGGGGGCTCTCCTCTGTTTTCTTGCTTGGTTGCAAAGAAAAAGCATTTCACTAAGTATAATGTATACATTTCTATGACATTAATGTACCTTTGAAACCTTTGAGCTGATGAGTCTGGAATGAGTGCCAGGTAAATCTTATTAGCTGGGTGGAGATTGTAAGGTGTCAGCAGGAGTAGACCTGACAGAAAGCTGCAAATACTGAAAACTTCAGGGCTTTAAATGCAATTAATGTTAGGAATTGATGGACACCAAACCAATTAACTAAGCAGAAAGTTACCAATTAAAGCATTGAAGACAGGTGAAGTTAAAATACTC